>NC_088645.1:12708137-13385637 GCF_964019385.1 Sycon ciliatum
TCATCACGTAATTTCAACACTAGCGTGGACAAAGATGATGAGACATTTGATATCAAGCTGGGTGAACTTCGGGTAAGCACTTTACCTTTATTTCCATGATTTTTGATTTTCTGGACATGTCTGGATCAGAAGTGTCAGAAAACATTCAGTACATATTTTTCCGGTCTTTCTGGGTACTGTTTGAACTTGCAATTTTAGGTGTACTACTGTCGATGTTAGGGACGTGCCAGGTTTCAGGTGTAATGTAGAATTAGGTGACCAGCATTCCTTTCACATACAGTGCATACTCTAGTACCATTGCGCGAAATCTTAGTTTAGGTGCCTAGGTTCTCTACCGAAATCACCGAAATTTAAGGCTGTGTTCGTTTTTAGCTACCTGGTGGAGTAGAGTAGAGTCATTCTACCGATAGAGGCAGGTTAAAGGTAAGTGCACGGATGCTGTAGTAGTTTTTCGCGTTATGGACATGAAATATTTCTCCTCTGCATGGAGTTGTGTACAACTCCTTCATCTTGCTGGCAATCCTGTACCCACACCTCTACCAGCTTCAAGCCTGGTTGAGGTAAAATTAGGCGTTTCACGGTATCCTGTACATTTGTGTGAAGATTGCCATGTAACTGTACTCCTGTGCCTGCACATTTGTGACGTTCTGCTCCCATGCACTCAGCTTGCGGAGGCGCGCTGGGCGCGTTCAGAGTTCCACGAGGCGCCGTTCGCTCTGCGCTGTGGCGGTGTCCAGTGGCAACTCTGCCCGTCGGTGGTGCTGAAAGCACCGGCGACTCCCTCGGGCATGCTGATCTCCGTGCTGGGCTGCACGCCCTCGTATCTGGACATGACACTGCTCTGGGACCACGGCACGCCGCAGCACATTGCCCATTTCGATATCTACGTGTACGGCCTGGAAATCCATCGCCTGTGCATAGAACCTGAGCAGCAGAAACAGCAACAACAGCAGAATAAGCCGAAGAGCGGCGGTACGGAGTCTAAACCAGCCGTGTCTCTACCGGATGTCCATGAAGACGCTCCACTCAGCACTTCGTCATCCGCATCGGTGTCAGCATCTGTCGACGGTAGCTCTGCATCGGCTGCAGCCCTGGGTACTTTGGGTTCGTTCATGCCCGCACCACCATCCGTACACCGGCGCCCGGTCAGCAAACCGGAGTACCTCGGCCGTGCGTACGGTCTGTCCTATCACATTTCGAGAATGCCACTGGTGTGCAGGAGCAGCGGGCCATCGCCGGAGCTGTTCAAGAAGACAACATCGCTCTCGTCAGTGACGACGTCATCGCAGGCGGCAGGATCGACACCCAGCCCTCTGCTGAGTCGCCGCCCGTCTCACTCCACTCCCACCACGCCGGCCATTGAACAACCAGCCGGCAGTGGCTCTTCACCGCCGCAGCATATCTGGTTAGCCGTGCAGGCCGTGTCCCGCGCTGGCTTCCGCTTGCCACTGGACAGGAGCCCATGTGTGTGCTTCTCCTGGTCGTAAGATGTACATATATGACCATCGAGAGACGAGTACTGCAGAATGCCGGCGATGGGTAAGCACCGGTCGAATGTTTGGTTCTTTTTCGAAACTGGTGTTGTAGTTGAATGCTTGACTACCATGGCATGCGGTGTGTGTTTATACACCTACTGTCGTGGACATGGAAATCCGATCGGATGACCGCGGCCAGGGCCCTTTTTCTTTTTTTTCTTTTTTAGCGCGTTCATTCACTGTCTACAATCGTCATGCGCTGTAGTTCACGTTCACACTGTAAAAATGGACCAGCAGTGCTCGCCGCTGCAAGGCCTACGCCCCGTGGCTGCTCGACTTCTCAACTGAGTTCAATGTCCGCTACAGTACATGCCTGCGCGTCTCTGCTCAGGTTTATATATAGAACATGGCTTCGGCCGCCGCCGCTGCGATGCTGCTTCATTTGGTAAGCGCCCCCTGACTGTGCTTACTACAGTGTGGCTCGACGTTGATCTGGGCTACGCATTGCTGCACGTTGACCGCACTCGGCATTTCGTGGAGCATTTCTTTCATCGACTATTATGAAAAATCGCTCTGGACGCTATCCTAATGATGCCAGAAGTCGGGAAGGTACCACCTTCTTCCGTATCTTGGCATTGTGTCACTTCTCTTTGGCTCTTTGCCATCTCAGTCTGTTCCCGAAAGGACAGTGAGAGTAGACTTGTGAACCACCTGGATATCCCCTATTGCTGCTGGTCATGCTATCTGCATTGTACATTGTGCATCTACTGCATAGCCCTGTATTTCTTCTCTGGCCACTAGCCTCGCTGCCATCTGGTCTTGCTCACTAGCGCCTGTTCTGTGCATGCATGTAGGTGGCCTTTCGAATTGAATAGCAACTGGAGGCAGAGCCCTTCTAGCTGCTACTCTACAAATTCTGATTGATTTTATGTTCCGGCTTTGATTAGTGCCCGTCTAGGTTAGTGCTGGCCGGATGTTTCGCTGTTTTTCTTTGTCAACTGCTGAGCGGTATGACGACTCTCTTTTTTCAAAGCAATCATGTCAATCATGTATATTTTTCAGAATTTTTTTCTTCATCTCACCGCCGTGCGTAGCGTGAGCACATGCACATCAAAAACGCATCTACAAATTCACTACAACACTTAGGGGTCATCGCAAAAGTTTTTTTGTCGTCCCTGAAACGAACATGATTCATTTGGGGGTGGGGGAGGGTGCGACCCAAAATCGCAAGTCGACCGACACTGTACATATGACATGTACATGCATGCGATAGTAAGCTGTGTTCGTTTCAGAGGGAGGGGAGGGTCCAAGTACGAAATGAACGATGTTCTTTTACCCCACCTGTGCTTGGAAGTTCATGGAGAATACTTCAGTACAATCATACTAGTTAACACCTGTACATTTGGATATGTTGCACCTGCTGAAAATGTCTTGGTTCATGATCGCGAGGCATTCCCATCGCTATGGAGACAGGTTGCTTCTCAAGATAACCAACCACAAATAAATTTGACCGAGTCAAATACAGTCATGCACAGCAGAAGCAGCCATGAGTACTGTACCGGGTCAGTATGATTGTAGTCTTGCTATTACCAGTGGCGTGTCCAGGATTAGGCTGGGGGGGGGGGGGTTGCGGCCGGGATGGGGTGGGGGTAGATGACATCATGCTACTGTCCCAGGTCAGCCATTTTGAAAACCGCTGTCAAGGAGCTATAATAAAATAATGTAGTAGTGCAAAGTGCGCACTGGCACGTGATTGTACATGTAGCTGCTAGTTACCGTATGTTTTGTGGACTCACAGGCTTTGCCCGAGAGCTGTGATGAAGGAAGAAAAGTGCGTGCATGTGTGCATCATTGTGGTTGATATTCGGTGCACACTGACTGAGTCTAGCTTTCTTTTAAAAGCCTTGAAAAATGGTAAAGACACCCAAGGACGATGTATTCGATAATCATTGTGCCACACTGACAGTTAGGGTGCTAAAAGCTAATCACTCCAAGCCGCCACTATATGTTTGTCAGAGCTAGAGCAAAAAGGACGCTGAGGAGATCACTTACATGTCATGTACATTGTATATTTTAACTTAATAAATCCTTGAATCATTGGTACTACTTTCCTGCCATATAGTAAAGTGATATACTAGTACTTTGAAGTACATTTTATGAAGGCTGCAGATTTTGCCATTACTGGCATTAGAGGCTGCTAATCGCTCCAACTCCAAGCTGCCACTACCGTGCACTAGGCACTAGGCTGGTCTGAACTAGAGCAAAAGGACGCGGAGGTGTTACTTATGTTACTTTCCTGTCATTCATGAAGCCATTGAAGGCTGTGATAAAGCAGGCATGGCCAGGCAGACTTTGTCATTTTACATCGGCCCATGGCATTGAAGCACGTCCCAGTTGATCGCTCTATGTCCACCTGCATGCCCGTGGATCCTTTGCTTAGGCTAGCTATGGTCCTAGGCCTAGATGTTCATGGTAACTAATAACTGGTAACTCTCCCATTTCATAACACAACAGGCGTAGAGTACTGTACCCAGCCAGATTATGTAGTATTGTAGTATTCGGGAGTAACTCTTCGTGATGGCGTTACATGAATTGATGTATGGTAAATCCGGGTGGCTGATTGTATTCGACGACCTCACCCAAAGACTGTAGGTACATGTAAAAGCAGAGGACAATGGGTACTCGTAATAATCGCAGGCGAAGTACAAGTACATAGTGTGACATTCACAAACAACAGGGCGAAAGGCCTTGTACAAGTAGCTGTAACCAAGACTAGCAAGAGTCCATAAACATGTTTAATTATTTAATAATATTATTATTGTTTATGTGACATCAGTGATCGCGGACTAGCCGTGCAGCAGGACATAATAAAATTAATTTTAAAACCTTTTTTTACATTGTATCCAATACACCACACCACCACATTGCGCTCTTGGTGGATCGAGGAGCGAAACAGCTGTCTGGAGGGTCATTGTCAATATCAATCTACAGGGTATATACCGGAATTGTCCTCGCTGTGGTGATGGTGATGTGAATGCAGAGTTTGGATCGGCCAAGAGCGGAGTGTATTGGATTCCATAATGGCCGGGTCGTCGCTACTTCTTCTCAATGTCATTGTATTATTATACATCAAAGTAGCACTATAGTTTATGCAAGGCCAAGTAAGTTGGTGGTTGTGGCAAAACGTTCCCATTCATATCAAACGATGGGCCGATGCTGATGGGTGCAGGTGTCCATCTCTAGCATTGGTTTAATATCATTATACAAGTTAGTTTTCGTTTCTCCGGCGTTGTCCCGGTCTGCCAGGCGTTCTTCCATCCGCAGTTCCAGTTGCTTTGTGAGCTGGTCAAACTGTCTTTCCTGATTCATCTATTCAGCATCGGTGACATGGTTCTCTCAGCAACACTCAGCAATCACTTTAGTCGTTACTGCTCCTGCTGTTCCGGAAAGCACTGCGTGTACACGTACAATCTGCATGTGTGGACGACACGTGCGCATGAAGGTCTGAATATTTGACACCACCGTTTCAAAACACAGTGACACTATCCGATAATCTAATGGATTTCAGTTCCGGCCACTTCCTTCTATGAATAGCACGCGCTAGCATGATCTCAACGTTAATATTAGCTACTCGTGGCCAAGGTCCCATCCATTGCGGGTATGCACTCATTTATACGCAACAACAACAGTTGAGAGCTACAGTGCCCATTGGAATAGCACACTGAAATTAATCTCGTAGAGTCGAGACACGAGACTGTTTGGTTCACTGCTTGCGTCCTATTCTCCTGAATGTATAATAGTATGAGTGTAACGGATAGTTGTGGAGTTCTGCGAAGTGCTATGGATGTGCAATGCACATGTAAAATGTGATGGGGGTAACGTAGGAATGAGTCTTACTAGCCTTACATGTACATGTACATATATATCACACTCCTGGATATTTTGCAATACATGTACAAACAGTCAAATACGCCTGTTGTAAGTTTGCCACGGATACGGGCAGTACAGAGCATCATCGGCTGACTGACACTCCGTACTAGGCAATCGTTTCTGCTCCTCTCCACTCTCGTAATCCGTGTGATAGCCAGGCTGGAAACTCATTTTTGGGCATTTTGTACAGTATGACTTGGTGTTACTTCGAAGTACATGTAAATAAAAGGGCCTACGATACCCAATAGGCCTACCGTAGGAGGCGTGGTAACTGACAGCCGCTCGCGCTCTATTCGGTTCCTGCTCACGCTGACTTAGTCAAAGCGATCATTATACTTCAGTTAATTAACTTTATTAATTGGGTGATAAAATTATCCCAGGTGATAACTTAAAAAATGCCTCTCATGGTTCCGATCGCAAGCTCTGCCTCTGTGAACCCGCTCACCCAGTCATCCCCTTCGACAGTCAACAATTTAGGCTTTAATCATGGTTCATGACCTGGAAGCGCAGGGCTAGGGGTCCACAGCTACATTGTACACACATTTACATGACTGTACATAGTCATTGGACATGTAGAAACTTCCGAAGGCACATAATCATTGCACTACACGTCTGTTTCATGTGCAGGTGTGGCAAACCATAGCACAGTTTTCAAACTTAAAGGGGAAGTGCATCGATTTTTCAAGTAGGGCTCAGATGAAAGACAATTGGATATCGGTTCCGATGGTATATCTCTCGCTTGCGTACGGCAAGGGAAACTTGCCATATCGCCGATTTCCTGATCCCGTTTCCATGGCGACTACAGGTGATGACGCACATTCTGCTTAGCTCCGTGAGAGAGAAGGTCGATCACTGAAGAATTGTGTCATTTTCAGTTGTCTTCTTGTATTCACGAAGTGAAAGAAGTACTGTGTTCAAGGCTGTTAGTGCCGTGAACTGTTTATTAGTAGTCCTCTCCGTTGTGTACTGGGACGTGACACCGACAGGGGAAAGCTGGAGTGCGGAGACGTTAGCTGGCAAGCGAAAATCGTGACGAACCAAGCGCTGAAATCTTGGTTGGGACAAATCAAACGTTCAGTATTTACCTCAACCAAGGACTATGCCGTTTGCTCTTTCCACTTCCTGAAGATGGATGCGCTGCCTGCTGGAGACTCTCCTATCTCTCGTAACATCTTCTGAAGCCAGGTGAGACGACGAGTAGCGGAGATTAGCGAACGAAATAATGTCGTATGTTTTGAAATTTTTGCTGAACATATCTCAGGAGAGATGGCATGTATGAACTTAGTCCACGTGAACTCAATCAGCCCATGAACCGTAACCCATGAACAAATGCTTTCCTTGCAGACGTGCATGTGTCTATCCAATCTACACGTAGAGATCATTCCATGCCCTCAGTGAATGGCCTATTATTATTTGTCCATACACTTCATCTGCATGTTGTCTGTATGGAGAAGGGTATTGTTCATTTCAAATGAAGTTCGGGCAATAGATGCTTTCCTCTGGTACAATTATGTTGACCTGATGTTCTTTCTAGCTTCATGGGTAGCTTACGTGAGGTACCATCACCATCATGTTTACATGAGGGTCAAACACTGCACCGTTCTTTGTCGTGACATGACATAAGTTATTGTAAGTGCTCGCAGACTCCATACGTTCCAGCAACACCTAGCATGGTTTTCCGTGAACGTTGTGGGTGAACAAATTCCTGTCCAACATATTTATACAGACATGCCAGCACACAAAATGCACCATACACACACTTGCCCTGCCCTGTCGAGTCACTGCCACGTGGGCCCGGAGGGGCAGTGGAGAGAGAATGGGAGAACGCCGCCCCATGGCACCCGGGACACAAAAACAAGAGTTTGTCTACGTAGGGAGCAACACACATACATTATACATACACCACACACACACACACACACACACACACACACACACACACACACACACACACACACACACACACACACACACACAAAATGAGAGTTCGGGTCATCTGCCACGAGACTGACGTACGGCCGGGGAGAGCTTCAGCAGCGGTGTCTATTCCTGCCCTGGACCGAACGGAAGCAGCGGTCGCAGGACACACAGTATTCACCACAACACGGCTCCACTGTCGTTGGGGGCTGAGCCACACAATTGTGACGAGCAAGAACGCCACAGCTAAGAAAGCAACGGCCACAGCGATCACACTGGCATGCTCCCCGCTGCTCCTGCACACACACACACTCTCTCTCTCTCTCTCACACACACACACACACACACACACACACACGTGCGCACATACTGCAAGAAAGAAAGAGAGCATGAGTGTCAGATTCTTGCATAGGAAGTGATTATCAGCACACACTTATACATGCACATGCAGGCACTCAACGACCAACTATGCACCATGCCGTATGTTCGTCAAACATAAGATTGCAATACCAAAGAACAACATAAACAAGATCACTTACTTCGTTCTCCTCCAAGTGTGTCCTCCCCAGCCAGGCCATCTCCTGCATTTCCCTAGGCGGAATGTAGCCTACGAAATGGTTTCTCTAGACTTGGAGAAGATGCTTGGTATTCGTCATCTCTCCTGAGAAATATTCAGCAAAAATTTCAAAACATACGACATTATTTCGTTCGCTAATCTCCGCTACTCGTCGTCTCACCTGGCTTCAGAAGATGTTACGAGAGATAGGAGAGTCTCCAGCAGGCAGCGCATCCATCTTCAGGAAGTGGAAAGAGCAAACGGCATGGTCCTTGGTTGAGGTAAATGCTGAACGTTTGATTTGTCCCAACCAAGATTTCAGCACTTGGTTCGTCACGATTTTCGCTTGCCAGCTAACGTCTCCGCACTCCAGCTTTCCCCTGTCGGTGTCACGTCCCAGTACACAACGGAGAGGACTACTAATAAACAGTTCACGGCACTAACAGCCTTGAACACAGTACTTCTTTCACTTCGTGAATACAAGAAGACAACTGAAAATGACACAATTCTTCAGTGATCGACCTTCTCTCTCACGGAGCTAAGCAGAATGTGCGTCATCACCTGTAGTCGCCATGGAAACGGGATCAGGAAATCGGCGATATGGCAAGTTTCCCTTGCCGTACGCAAGCGAGAGATATACCATCGGAACCGATATCCAATTGTCTTTCATCTGAGCCCTACTTGAAAAATCGATGCACTTCCCCTTTAACTTGTACTAAAACTATGTTTTAGAACTGTTGCAACCAGCAGTTCCGTGACCCTGGCTGCTAATGCGGTCACTTGGCCCCCACCCCCAGTGCAGTACCATGAGTACGACTCGTACAGTACAACAGTACGTACAGCACTTTCCAGAGAGCTGTGTCTCGCTCTCAGCCCATCACAACGGCCAACGCATCGTCAGTGCTAGTGTGAACCTGTCTACGTGCAGCTAGTACATGTAATATGTACTGACCTATTTTGGGCACCTAAAGGTTTCCTCTCCGTATCGGTGCTTCGTGGTACATGCGTATCTGCATGATGTGCCCTGTGTTTCTACTTACAGCATAAAAATAATACTTGTGTTACTTGACAGTGTCCGTACACGCTACAGCTGTAATGCTGCTATTATGGTAGCACATACATCTAGGAAAATCAAGTGACTCTCTTTTCGCCAGTCACTATTTCTATTCGTGCCCCTGTTTGCCCGCTCTGGCTGAGTCTGAGCGTCAAGCGACATTGCGCAAACACGATGTATCTCCGCTCGTCCGCCGGAAAGCGAAGCACTTGGTAGGCCGGTCGGCAGAAGGTGCTGTCCTGCGGGCGAACAAAGCAGTCAACTTCCCGTGCCGGCGGCGCCCAGGTGTAGAATGTGTGTAAGGTGTGATGGTGTAACCAAGATAGTGACGACGGGACGAACTGCTGCACAACGTCCTAGTGAACCAGTCAGGAAGTAACTAGCCAGAAAACGTGGTATATCACCCGCAGTGGCTGCAGTGAGTAGGTGTAGACGACACGGTAACTACAGAAGACAGGAATTGTAGGTGGTGAACCTACTTAGTTGAACTGGAATCGCGAGAAGAAGAACGCGATAGCACCGTGCTTTCAGCGCTTACCGCTAGCCTACATGAAATCCAGCTGAGGCTGATATCAAGACGTTTAAGGTTTTACTTTAAACGACCGGGACATGATAGGTGAGATCAACTGGTCAGTTGGCAGTAACACCTCTTTCAGAGCCCAAGTGTGTCCAATTATTATTTTCCAAACAAGAACGGTCAAATGCAGCGACATGCGTACTACTGTCAAGCCTGCGTTCCAGAAGATTCCCTGCTGCTTGGCAACTAATTACTTATTCAGATACAGCACGGGTCTAATTATATGTACCTGCCTCATGTAAAACCATCGGCGAAACGATCATTCCATCTTCCCATTACTCCTAGCAACTACTATTACATCGTGCTGTGCAGCACAAAACTCGTCTTTAGTTGCCAGATGATTATTACAAGAGGATTATTATTCAGATAACTGAGAACCTTCCAAGTAAATTAGTTGCAAGGGTTGTGGGAGTGCGCGCCCAAGACGTGCTAGAGCTGATAGCCAGTTAGTTGTGGAACGTCAGTACTGTCGTCGGTCAGTTTTGTGCAATGTTATCGCATGAGCTGATTGTCAAGTAACTGGTGGTGTCAGTGGACATTATAGCGTAACTTGGGTTTTCCCTGGTCCTGTTTACGTGGTTTTCTACCTAGTCTGGACACAGGACAGGCCCTATCTTGAGATTATTATTCAATGTTGTTTTTAAATACATGTATATGTATACCACGATGGCGAGACACCAATACGGCAGATTGATAGTTATGATAGAGCTGATACTAGCCAGAAACAGCTAGATGGAAATTAACCCTGGGAGGCAATGAACAATGGAACACAATGTATGCAAAAAATACGCGGGGATAGTTAACACACGTTCGATATTATCAGGAACCGATGGGGTGCGCGGAGCAGGAACAGGCACTGTTCAAAAGAAGGCTGGATGCATTGTGTTGTAAAGAATTTCTACAACTACAAGGTTGGGCTGTGCTGTCGATAGGGAGTGGAGTTGTAACGGTTGAGGGCACTGTTGGTGGGAGAGTCTCGGTGCCTGTGTGCATGTGTGTGCGAGTCCGATGGAGTACTAGTAGGTCCGTGTCGTCGAGAGAGTGAAGTACAATGTAATGCATAACTGAGCTAGCACTAGCAGCAGGAGTTGCCGGGTGTCATGTACGTTGTAATTCAAAATACATGCACCATGCATTGTTTTGGAAGCACAAAATGAACACCGTGAAAACAGCTGAACACTGACTTTGAAGCCATTTTCAAGATATTGTTCGGCATCATTTGCGCTCATTTGTCGCTGTGTCTCAATTTTGACTCTGCGTTTCTTCCGCTCAGCTTGCTCCTTGTCGCCAATCACTGGCACTGTGCGTACATGCATGGTTATTGCGGGTTACTGAACGGAATGATGCCTGATGGTCAAGCATGATGGCCTAATGTCAGTGGAGTTATTGCCATGCACACGGAAGGAAGTTGACAGCACCATGTCAGCCATTGTGTTGTGTTTACTGCATTGCGTTTATTCACTTTATTGTGCTAGACACGCAGTGGGTAGTGTTTTGCTGGGGTGAAGTTCCGGCGAGCACTCCTGACCACAGCGTTCCACCGGAGTTCATTGTAGATCTACTAGGAGTTCATTGCATAACCATTGTGGTAGAATCGAAATCACCACATTGACTTCCTCGGGGCTCTTATTTTGCACTGCCAGGTACTGTAGTCTATGCAGCGACTATAATACTAGTGCAATCACTCTGATTCATCCAGCAGGAGCATTGTAAACTACTTCCACGACTGCACGTAGCCTCGAACAGAAAGAATCTGAAATGCACATGCCGCGACTGTAGTCCACCCGATTCATTCACTAGTACCTTCTCTGCAGCCCAAGGTGGAACGTGCTTCGATGCTTTTACCTTTTAGGAGTCGACTCGTTGCCACCCGGCTTGACGCAAAAGCGCTCGTGTCGCTAGCGGCATCTCACACACATGTACACGGAGACACGCTCAACATTCAATTAATTTTCGGTATGTTTATTGCATTATCTATTGATAACTTATCACAATGGGAAATGGATGGCAGCAACGCTGACAAGGGCAAGGGATTACTAGTCGCTCTACTATATTTTTGTGGGACTGCGTGGATAGCTGCCTGAACGGACTCTTTTGCAGTTTTGGCAGTTGAACCTTTGGCCGTTTTGCCATCTCAAACAGCGCGGATCAGTGACTCACACTCACAGATCGAGTTTGTGATTGCAGTGTTTTCTGTCACCGTAGGCGTAGGCTCTTCAAAGCTACCGTTACTGTACCACTGGCTACTACGAGTGCGTGTTCCAAAGTCCATAAGTCCGTATTTAAATAATTATTGTTTTTTATAGTTGAGAAGAAGTAGCGACGACCCGGCCATTATGGAATCCAATACACCACACCACCACATTGCGCTCTTGGCCGATCCAAACTCTGCACTCACATCACCATAACCACAGCGAGGACAATTCCGGTACAGATTGATATTGACAATGAACCTCTAGACAGCTGTTTCGCTCCTCCTGAGCTCATCGGTGGAGGCATAATTATGATGTTGAATGAAAGAATAATAAGAATAGACTGATCTTTATACATTTTGCCCGTACGACTCGTACACGGTACACGGTACTACTGTACTAGTACCCAACTCCCAACGCCAGTGTGCCACTAGTAGTGGCCCTTTGGATCGCAACGATAAGGAAAAAATTGCTGCCTGTGACTGAGAGAGTGTGACTGGTTCCTGCAGCCATCGCACCGAGGTGCAGCTTCAGAAAGTCAGATGTAGAGTGAGAGTGAGGTCAGCCATCAATGCCCCCAAGGACTGGCGTTCGCACTTATCAATAGCTAGACTGGGTAGTCCGTATCGCGACAAAGCTGGCAAGTAACACTTTAGTTAGCTGCTTGCCAGGCACACGAATGGCCAGGGGATGATCGCCGGGGTCCTTTCCAGCTTCAAGCACGCGAGTCATTGATAAGATTCGTTGCTGTTGGTCTGGAGTGACTTCATGAATGTAGATTGTAGGAAAGAGAACTAGAACTAGTAGAAGAACTAGAAAGGGAGCCTGAAAGCCTGAAGCCTGTCCATTTTCACTGGACCTCCTGTCCTGCGACGCTCGGATCAATGATCTGATCAGTGTGACTTGATTGAAGTGCGATGCGCGTGCGCAGGTCGGGATATTGACCTGTGCCGCGTGTGTGGCTGTGCGTGCATGCAGCGCAAGCGCTCTCTCGCGTACCGCGAGGTTTGCTCGCGAGTCTGGGCGTCTCGCCCGCTCACCGTCTTCCCAGCCAGACGGCATCTTGTAGACTAGGCTAGAGGCCAGAGCTAGAGCCGCGTGTTGAGTGGCTATCGGTTTACGTATCATCGCCCTGTTACAAATGTGTACCTCGATATCTGCAGTCTGCCATTACTGTCCCAGCCACAGTAGCTAGCTGGATGGAAAATTCCTCATCTAGCGGAGATTATACTATAGATGTTGACTTGGTTGCATCCTGGCTACAGAATCAACTAAACATCTTCTTCCCTTCCGTCTCTTAGCTGCAAGGCACAGCTTCCAGTATCCTCTCTGTTTAATCCTACACAGTAGATCTACGTAGCGAACAGCTAGCAGGAACTGACGCAGTGACGGACAAGACGTGTTGTTGTGGAGGCTCAAAAGTGTTCCTCGCCAGTTCGTGCACTGGTTTGCGGTGTTTGTGGTTGGAATGCACGCGCAAGTCTGTGGTACATGATACTGGAGAATACACTCCTTAGAAGCTGGACAAGCAGGCCACTGCCCTATCGTTGGGTGCGAACTGCCTGCAACTAGACAGATGAACCCTGCTGGTCTTACGAGAGCTCAGCGAAACAAGACAGTTCTGGCCCGATCAGTTGGACGTGCAAGTCCCTGGCTGGAACTGAAAGGGACCGCGTGTGCGCGTGCACTGCTGAACACCAACCTTGGCCCATGACAAGTATTGTTCAGCGTTTGTTGACGTGTTCTTCGACTTCAGGTTGAATAACTACTTGAAAGCTCCCAGATCACCGCTCACCGCAAACTCAACTCAGAACTGCTCGCGTGGGTGAGACACTGACAACTGATCAGATATCTACCTTCATTTCAGTGTCAGCGCGCGCACTGTCAGCTTCTGAATGAGCAGAGCTAGACCGGAGTGCTGACTGAGGTCCACATGCTCGATCGAGTCAAGATAACGCACTGCCAGCACGCGGACACTGGTGAGATATCGATGCACAACCCGGGATATATGACAAGGCTTGCTGTTCTGGAAAATCCCGCACTGTCATCCGTGTAGGGTAGAGACCGAGTGTTTATTTATTTCTGGCAAGGACAGTGCGAGCTGCAGTTACCGGAGAAGGAGTTCTTCGAGAATCGAGTATTGTTCGTTGCAAGTGGAGTGCTGGCGGCGGATTTTGACGTCGTGTTTCCTTGCCTTGCCTTTGGAAGATAGAGAGAGAGGAGAGGTTGCGAGAGACCGATTTGCTCCTGTACTGTGGCTGTAGTAGGCAAGCCCTTCTCTGCACTGCGGTACCGTCCCTTCAACGTGTGTGCTCCAAGAAGAAGTTACTTCTGTGTATTTCGAAGTATTTTCTATCCATTCGGAAGCTGCAAGGATGCCTGCAGTGAGCGAGCCAGAACCGTCTCCGGCCGCTGAAGCGGAGCCAGAATACGAGCCGACAGTCAATCCCGAGGCTGAGGCAGAGTACACATCGACACTGCTCGCGGAACCTGAAGCGGAGGCGGAGGCACCCAGCTGGAACGAAACGACAGTTGCCCGAGGCGCAGCTGAACCCGTTCCCGACTGGGACGCTGCCATTCCGGAGTGGGGCGCCGGCTGGCCGTTGCATATCTATGTGTTTGGTGCACTATTCGCGATTCTGGCCGTGGTGGCGCTGTGCCTACTCGTACAGGTAGCCAGGCGTAAGATCGCAGCCACTCGCATGGTGACGCCAGTGCTTGCACTAATGGTCGCGCTGGGCACATCGCGAGCTATATTCCTGTTTGGTGATGCGTACGGACACACGGGTGTGTACCCGACCGTATTCATGCAGCTCATGTTTGGCCTGACCATGCCATGCATCACATCAGCATACGGACTGCAGCTGTTCAGCATAGTACAGGCCTTCCATCCGCAGCAGCCCGGCTCCAGGGGGAGGTGGATGAAAGGACTGACCGTCGCTATCCTCGTGCACTTTGCGCTCAGCATCCTGTTCGACGTTCTGATCGGCGTGAACTGCACCGTTGCACGCGAGCTGTCCATCGTGTGCGTCGCCTTCTTCATCGCCTGGGGAATGGTGCTGTTCGTGGCATTTGCCTGCATCGGCGTGCGTGTGAACTCGACGATGAGGACCCGCAACAACCTGGCTGCCAAGACCAGCGGTGGCAGGAAGAAGACGCAGCACGCACGGTCACTGCTGTGTTCGTCGTACTCCCGTCCCCTAGTCATCGTTGGCCTGGCAACCAGCTGTGGCCTCTGTATAATGTGCGTGTACGTGTACGGACTGACGGCCGTGTACCACATGTACGAGCATGACGACATACACCCCCGGCCGTGGCCATGGTATACGTTTCAGACACTGGCCCGTGCTCTGGAGCTGTTCATGGCCGGTCTCATGATCTACGCCACCGCGCTGACCCGAGAGAATCAGGAGAAGCTCAAGGACACGCTGTTCATACAGCCCGCGCGCCACCTCAGCACCTCGGTCGGAAAAGCGCACAGCTCCTTCCGTCGCCTCGGCAGCAAGAGCAACAGCCTCACCAGCCCAAAGCACTTGTGGCTGAGTCAGCCGATCCGCGAGCAGGACATGACGATGAGCAGTGTGCGCGATGGACCGATATTCAGCAGCTCCAGCAGTGGTGGCGCTGGTGGTCCACTGGAGAGCAGTCAGGACACCGACAGAGAGGAAGACGAAACGATGCGCGTTACCATCCGTGCCACTGCTGCAGTGGAGACGAACAGTCCCGATTCGAGCGGCAAGTCCAGAGCCACCGTGTCGTCACCCTCCAGCCGAGACACTCATGTATCGGACTCGCTAATTGCAGACAAGCGGTCTGAAGGTGATGATCATGTATTTGTGCAGGACAGAAGCACCCAGCATAGTGATGCACCATCCTCAGCTCAGGCTGATCCATTGGCAATAGCATGCACTACCCAGGATGCTGGCCCTGGCGTCGTCTGCCCCACATCGCCGGCTGCTGCGAAACCTGCGCGCAGCTCCAAGCGGGACCATCGGCACAGCGTGGAATCACAAGATGTCTGATGCTGCAGGAGTGCAGGGCACATTGGAGTGCAAACTTAGTTACTATGCACTCAGTATACCAAAATATAGCTTACTTTGAATACTTGCCAGTGTGCGCTTGACTCTATAACACTTAGAGTGTGTATAGTTCAGTATTATGATTCTTTATTATCATTTTACCTTGAAACAAACGGATATGTTGCCAGCATCAACAACAACAACACTTCGAATAGACTGGCTTCTCTGATCTTGACTGTGTTTCGTACTTTTGAAGTAAGTTCTACCTTGATTGCAGCAAGAACGTTTTTAACTGACGTCCTCCAGATTTAGAGTGGTATACATGTGTCTATTTCTTTTTACTCTGCCGTTCTTCTCCCTTGAGCTTTGCCGATCAAATTAAACTTTCCGGAAAACAGAATCATTCTATTTTGAATAGTTGTTTATGTGACTACTCCATCATTTTGAGATGCTTTGCACTTAGTAGTGTGTGTGTGTGTGTGTGTGTGTGTGTGTGTGTGTGTGTGTGTGTGTGTGTGTGTGTGTGTGTGTGTGTGTGTGTGTATTCTAACTTGACATTGAGAATGTATTTGTAATGCTCTGTAGTCTATAGCTCTTCATTAATTTTGTTGTTGGTGATGGTTTCTGCACTGTGACTTCAATGCAACTACCATGCTTAGTAGAGCTTTTTATGAAGAGGCCATGTATTAAATATCACACTTTTAAAACATGATTATGTCCATCTGTGTGTGCTGCGTGCGCGCGCGCGCGCGCGCGTGTGTGTGTGTGTGTGCGTGAAAGAGAGAAAGAAAAAAGCAGGAAAGAGAGACAGAGAGAAAAGAAAGAGAGACAGAGACAGGGAGAAAGAGAGAGGCAACCAGATAGCTGGAGAATAATTAATGAATCGCTGTCTTTGCGTCCTCCATGGGTGAGTGATAGGAGAGTGACTGCACCCTGAATGTAGCCCGTCGTTTGGTTCCGGTGCCATCCTTATCCCATGCCACGAGATAACCATTGAAAGACCACTCTGCAAGCGCGCATTGTACTTCAGTACGACCAATCATGTCAAACCAACTGGATTTTGCAAATCCGCCACGTAGGGAAGTCAGCAATTGTGGTACAGAACGCATTGTGCACGTTTTTCAGGCAAAGTTAAAACTACTTAATCCCAGCGAAAAAGGGAGAGTAATTGCTCTCGGCTCAAAGCAAAGTGTCTGAGCCGAATATTCTGGTATCTATCGGAATTGTATGCAATTCTGCACCATGGTGCAGGGGTCGACGACTTTAGTTAGTTGTGTTCTACTTGCTCTTTTCTTTGCGTTGTTGTTTTCATCACTATTGATTTCACGATCTATTTATTTTTGCCCGTACAAGAGGCTTTAGTAGTTAGTTGGTGGCGGAGAGTCTCACTCCCTCCTGTATATCACTTCCGCAGTGAGCCAGGTTTGCAGACGGCTACGGCAGTACGGGTCAGACTGGTCCACACATTCCAGTTCCGGATGTCTATTTTTTGTTTGCTGGGCCACTGGCCCACTGCCCATACCAGTGCGATGTGCCAGTTGTAGCAGCTGAAATGCCGCAACAGAGGTGCAGCATCACACCTTGGATTCGCACGGCAGAGGTTGGACCTCCATGTCGGTCTTTGCTGGAGTCCAATGATAATTGCATGCCATTCCGTCGCTTCGTGTGGTTGCCAAGTTCACTGAAGACACCGTGTGGCAATGGGTTCTGTTATCGATCCTTGCGGGAGTACCATGCCAAGTCTCGAGGATAGATTTGATGATGCTTTCTTTAGAATAGTATGTCTAAAACAGAGGGGTTCCAGGCTCAATACGGAGAGGCAGAGCTGGTTCAAACAATAAGAGGACAGAGAAAGTGTTTAACTCCGAGTTTCATGCACTATTAAAGCGATCATTTCTGTTTTCTGATGATTAGGCCTTTGCGGATAATGCCGGCAGAAAAATTGGCGGAATTCGGTACTTTTCTAATAAGTTTCATGCATGTTTAGTATGTGGATAAAGAAATGGAGCAGAATTCGAGGAATTGCCCACCATAAGGTTTGTATGGTTCTGCCAATTTCACTGCTATTCGAGCAGAATCTGCCACCTTTTCGAGCATTATCCGCCAATGCCTACTGATGATCGCTTGAATAGTGCGTGAAACTCGAGTTTCACGCACTATTAGCTGCAACCACACTACTCACTAGGTACAAAACTGCGTAAACGCAACTTTTCTGCTTTCTTTCTCTCTCTCTATAGCCTAAGCGATCATCTGTTTTCTGATGATCGCTTTTAATAGTGCGTGAAACTCCGAGTTTCACGCACTAAAGCGATCATCTGTTTTCTGTTTTCTGATGATCGCTTAGTGCGTGAAACTCTAAACACTTTCTCTGTCCTCTTATTGTTTGAATAGTATGTCTATGTCCGTGGATAGTTTGAAGAGTCAGCGTGGAGAATGCAATTTTATAAATACAATAAAGAAAATAAGAGATGCAGACATGGCCAGACAACATCGAGTTTTAAAAGAATTTTAAAATCGATTTTCGCGTTCCGCTCGTCAGTGGATTGTATCGTAACTGAGGTAAGGTACATGTATACGAAAAGAACATTTTAACAGTAACTGCATAATTAAAAGTTTGAACAAAGGAAGTGCTAACGCATTACATACATGTATTAGCAGTCAGATATAGTGCTAAAAATATAATTATGTTTACTAACTGAGTGCAAACACAAAGCATTGGGTGATACAGGGCCAAATAACACTAAGTTCACATCTGATAACCAGCTACGAGAACAACTTGAACGCGGCGACTACATGCTTCTTTTGTTTACAAAGAACAGGAATATGCAAACGAACACAGACAGCTTCCACAACCTTCAACTGCTTAACATAACTTAATCGCGCGGCACGAAACAGAAAGTGAGAAAGTGAGAATCATCAAAGAAGCAACTCTCCACTATCATTCCGTAACATGTCAGTTTTGTACCCTGTTATCGCACTTTCCGGTTAAACCCTAGCGGTAGGTGCAGCGCCTAACGGTGGGGGTGAGGGGATACTAGTAAGTCTCAGAACCACTGGCACAAGTGCCGAGAAACCCCATTAGCTGCATCCATGTACCTCTTGTGCCTGACCACAAGTTCCCACTTGACTGTGGGAGTGTGGGTAGCAGCTCGGCTGGAAAAACCGTTCCCAGGCAGGACGTGAACGCGATAACAAGTGACAAAATACAACTGACGTGTTGATCACATCGGTCTCCTCCGCCGCATCCTGCTCCATCCATCTCCTCCGCCTCATCCTCGTCATCCGTTTCATCTTCATCCTCATCATCAGTCACGTCCACATCCGTCTGGTGCTGAGTCTCATTGCACTCCTCATCATCTTCCATCACGGTTCCATCCTCTCCGCCAGCACCACTTGTCGTCTCATCATTCATCAGCCTCATCATTGCTAGGTTCTCTGCTACTGCACATCCATTTACATTGTCCATTTTGTGTGGGCCAAGTCCATTCCGTGCATAAAAATATCAAGTGAGTAGTTGGATGAGTTCACAAAGAACGAAACAGCATGCTGTCCAAGTGAGTAGTCAGTAACTTTCTTGGAAACAGGAAGCTTATCAGGGAAAGAAAAACCACAAATCTCAAGAAATGCTTCTATTTCCCTTTTTCTTATCACCCCTTGCGCATAAATTCTTCGCTAACTGTAGTTGTCGTGGTTACCACCCTTGTGATGCTACTTATCGCTATGTTTCATTGGTTCTGTGTGCTTGTGTTTCATTTGAAGAGAATGCTCAAAAACTGGTTCATGAATTTCGGAGTCCTTATTGATGATATGAAGAAGAGGTTGGTGCGACTTCGGTGATACTTGGGGAATTGTGTGTTGCTCCCTACATGGAAGCTCGCGCTTCTCCTGCTGACTTGAATTCTCACTTGACCGACTCAAGACTGCCATCCAGAGCACACGAGAAGTCCGTCTAACCGTCCACTCGGCAAACCTGCAAGAAAGCACCATTCCCTGCTCAATACACCGTGTTTCGGGGAATTCACCTCTCGTCAGTTGAGCTTGAGTAGGCTGAGAAGGATTGTGCCTGAAGAGCAATACTTACATGTATATAGTGCTCTCCCGGCACAAACATCACCAGGGATACAAACTTACAGAGACGCTACGTTTCCAGCGCGACAAACACCTCGTGAACACCATAATAGCAGCGTGAGTCAGTGTCGCTCATGGAGGTGCTGAGCAAGTGCTGAGGACCGTTGGCCATTCACAATGTTGTTGCCTCCAAACCATCCAATTCGCAAGCCCGCGCTGGGGACAACAATGTGAAGAAGAGGTTGGTGCGACTTCGGCGATACTTGGGGAAATGTGTGTTGCTCCCCACATGGGAGCTCGCGGTTTTCCTGCCGACTTGAATTCTCACTTGACACACACACACAATTCCCCTTATTGCTGACCAGGGTGAAGAGTAGCTTGAGATTTGTAGTTTTTCTTTCCCTGATTAGTTAGCTGTGCTTCTTCTGGGTCTCTGGGTAAGGACATTGGTTCCATTTTGTTTACTACATGTATTTTGGTTTGCCGATGACCTCCCTCTCTTTCCAGATAGAGTCGGCATCGTGGATCCCAGCACCGGAGCACCACCGTCTCGGTAGTCACCAAAGGTAAGAAAGGAAGTGGCTCAGGTGGAGGCAAGGGCAGCTGCCGAGGTGAGGATTCAGTGTCTCTCGGTTGCCCCTCCTCCATTCCAGGCCGATGATGCAGTGTTAGGGTAGGCTCCTCTGCTGTTCGCCGTGAGTCAGGAAGTGGTGGCCAGGTCACGGATGGCAAACCCACCCCAGCCCCAGCCACGGATAGTTCTGCATAGTTCCATGCATTTCCCGTTTTCAATTTGTGTAACCATGGTGATGGTATGGGCGAGTTTACACCGATATTGGCATTCACATTATTTTAAAAGTGATTGAGGTACTAGACAGAGCAAATAATAGTAAAGTCAGAGACACGATGGAGAACACCTGTTGCTGTTGCACGTTCGTTGTTGCAGTTCGGACTGTTCCGTCCATCTAGCACAGCTGAAGAGGAAATGAAAATGCAGTGTAGCAACTGTGAGGCTAGGTAATAGTATTAGGGAGCCACCTGTCACTGTCACTGTCGTGTTGCTCCCGGCAGTCGAAGACTCGAAGGAGAGTGGTCCGCTATTTCCGTCCGCACCGCCAGCTGAAATGAAGCACGTACCTGTGCGTGCTATGCGTACCATGGACATGCAGCCTGGGTAATCTCAATGTTTTCGTGAGCGCGGGCCTTTGACTGACTAGTGCTGGCGAAGCTGTGTCCATGGACTGATGCTTGTCATTGTCATGATTCTGAAGGTGTGCATCAATGCCAATAGTATTAATAGGTCACCGACACACGACTACATGTACTATAATGTATATCAAGGCGACGTAAAGGCTGCCTCGCCCTTTGCCTCGTCCGGGCTGTGTGTCGTATGGGAGATAGCTAGAGATAAGAGACGTTAGAAGTGGAAGACTTGCTGTGAGTCAGTTGTGTAGCGTTACTCTTCCCTAAAGCCACAAACTAGTGGGACGATCTGTGCCGTCGTCACGGAAAGGTGTAGAAATGCCGGTTGTTGGTGACCCAGTGCCTGAGCCAGAGGGTGACCCGGAGCCTGCACCACCGCAGCCTTCATTCGGACGCCCGTCGCCTCTTGGTAGTAGTAACGCTAACTTGCCTTGGAACGACACAGCACTGCCTGAAAAGGACTCGAGCGCCTTTGTCGATACCGCAGCTGATGCCGTTGCTGAGCGGCAGCCCAACTGGGACGAGGCCATACCTCGCTGGGGCGTGGGATGGCCTATGCATATCTACTGCTTCGGAATCCTGTTTACTATGCTCGCTCTGGTAGCTCTCTTTCTGCTCATGCAGATTGCTAGAGGCAAGGTCCATAGAACTAGAGTGGTGACGCCAGTTCTTGTGCTAATGGCGCTGCTGGGGGCGTCTCGCGCCGTCTTCTTGTTCGGAGATGCGTACGGTCATGCCGGTGTCTACCCTGTGGTGTTCATGCAGGTCGTGGGTGGGCTGGCAATGCCTTGCATGACGTCCGCATACGGCCTACTCCTGCACAGCATTGTGGAGGCGTTCCGACCCTGGCACGGTGCTGGGGTTAGAGGTCAGCAGAGGCTGATCCTGTTGACCATTGTCATTCTCGTCCACTTCGCCCTCTCCATCGTAGCTGACACACTCATCGGCTTAAACCTTCCATTCGCCCGTCAGCTGGTCATAGTGTGCGTTAGCACGTTCATTGGATGGGGCATGCTCTTGTTCTGCTTCTTCGCATACATCGGAAGAGAGCTGTACCGGCAGATCGAGGCGCGACAAAAGCTTTCGATGGCGCCCAGTGGCAGTGACACGGAGCGGCGTCCGAAGTTTCTGTGCTCTCAGCACGCCCGTCCGATGATCATTATAACAGGCGTTACTCTATGTTTACTGGGTACAGTGGCTATCTACTTCTACGGACTAACAGCTGTGTATCAGATGCACAAAGATGATAATCTCTTCCCGCAAGCGTGGCCATGGTTCACGTACCAGACCCTGGCCAGATCCCTGGAGCTGATCATGGCTGCACTTATGCTGTACGCCACGGCTTTAACAAAGGAGAATCAAGACAAGTTGAAGCGTACCATTGCTGAACCAGTCCGCTATTTCAATGTGTCCGTAGGCAAAGCACACAGTTCGCTGCAACGAGTGCTCATCGCCAACAAGAGTAGAGGCGTGTCTGGATTGCCTTCTTCCGCTTGTATGCAGTCCGTTTGCGATCATCGTTCCTCAGAAAGCATTTCAACCATTGGCATTTAGCTGACTCAGAACTAAAGACACTACATGAAAATCTGCAAAGATGGTGGACGGCTCACTCATCAGGCAACTGACAGGTAACATGACGGATACAGCGCTCCCTCCAGATGACTGTGAGGCCCGGAAATGATTTCACAATTTTAGCAGAGTGCTTCGGAGGATAAGTGACGGTCACATGTACAGATGACTCCAAACGCGCCTCTACTCGGAGAGTGAGTATTCAGTACTATTCACAGTAGTACCCTGTCTTAGTGGCCTTACGAAAGCTGGTCGATCTCGTTACAAAGTTCCAGCACATTCTACAGGGAGCGGGAAGGGCTAGTTTACTGAGGACCCATTGAAGTGAGAAAATCTTCAGAGCACTTTCCAATGTGGAAAAGATGCAGTTCACACCTCGCATTTCTTTTGCTCCAAATTACACACTTCCCCACTGTGATTCCAGTATTATTACCGGTAGATGTACATGCATACACTCACACTTCACAGTGCCTTTGCCGAACTTGGGTGTCGTATAATACAAGCATTTTCTTCCCTCCCGCACACCTATCAATACTTTAAATACTTATCCTTCTTGTTTCAAATTCCATCTCCTGAAAGCCTTTACTATTAATTTACGGACACTTCTTATGAGCCATTGCTTTAGGACCTCCATCTGGGCCGTGATATCCTTGAGGGCGGAAGCATTTGTGCATTGAACACTCTACCTCGAGCTGCCTAGACCCGCCTTCTTTGGTTTCATGTGATGTACACGCACACACGCACCTAATATACACACATCGGATGGTCCATGCTCGCGCACATGCACACACAGAGCACAGAGGCCGGAATACGAGGTTATGCGTACATGTACAATGTACAATGGGAGGAAATAGTGGAGGACAATACTAACAGCATTCATCCATGGATAAGGTCAGATTCCCAAAGCAAGGGAGTTGATGTGCTAAAAGCAACGAGAATCTTGTGTTGGAACTCAGCCTCAGCCTTGGAAGTAGAGAACACTCTCCTCTAACCGGACGCCATTGGTGCAGCGGAACCTGTCCTAATATGGCAGGAGTCCGCTTGATCTACTGGGCCCATGGGGATGTTCGAGTCCACAGCATCTTTGGTGCATGGAAATGTGTCCTGTCAATACAGGGTTCCGCATGGCACAGGGCCTGGCAAACATAGATTGTACTATCCAGGCACAGTACCAGTACATGTACCGGTTTCGAGCAGAATCTGCCACCTTTCGAGCATTATCAGCCAATGCCTACTGCTAGCACACGCTATGGTTTCGGTACAATTCCTTACGTAGGCGCTGGCCGGTGGAATGCACTGCCACGGTGTGCCACCTGCTTACCGCCTTTCTAATTCACCTGCTGAATTTCGATCATCCATCAACACTTTCTTAGGGTTCCCTGTGAGAAGGCGATGACGACTGTTGGGAATTCCCTAATAAAATAGGAATAAAAAACTAAAATGTAGAAAAGAAAAAGGACATGAAAACATACATGTATGGAAACGAGTTAAGAGTAACTCTCCACCACTGTAACTAGCTACTATACAGTCAGAAAATGCAACAACTAGGCACAAAACTGACAGAGTACTGAGACATTCGACGTACTGACACCTAGCTTCAACACACCTTCGTAGCGCTAACCGACAGCCTTCCAACTCGGAAGGTTCAAGGTTATGGAGAGACCAAAGAGGGGAAGGTAAGCGCAGCGAAAATGAGCACAAGCTACAGTCCCAACGAACAAAGAATATCGATTGTCTCAACTCGTTTCCATATGTCCTTTTTCTTTTCTACATTTATTATTGGCTCAATACCCGAGTTTAAAATTAATAAATAAATGATTTTGCCCGGGGGGGGGGGCGCAGGGAAATGCCGCTTGACGAGTTTCAAGTAGACTGCCCTAACATTGGTCTTGACGTTTTTGCTGTAGGGCGGGTTGAACCACAAGATGTTTCTGGTTCTCCTCGTTCTTTTCTTCTCCTCGGCCTGTGCCATGTCTTCACCATCATCGGCGTGGTACTGCATGGCCGGCAGGAATCCACTCTTGGAAAGTGCGGACGCATATTATTGGTTTTGCCTCTTCAAATATTTCCTCACTGGCATGGCTGAGATTGATGCCAGGCGCTTGTTGCTGGACTTTGGTAGGTTTTTGATGATTGTCGGCGGGTGGTTGGAGGCCATGTTGAGATACAGGGGAGTGTCGCTGGGTTTCCTGTATGGCTTGTATGTTCCGGTCGTTAGATCTAGCGTTACGTCCAGGAAGTTTGTTGTCTTGATGTGAGTGTCAATTGTGATTCTCAGGATTTGAACACGCTGACAATGTTCTTCCTTGTGCGGTCTGCGACGCTGCCGGATGCACCTTTCAGTGTGGCGAGACCATCGTCTCTGTACAGGCCGATAGACGCTGGATCCACAAAAGCAGCAAGCTTCGCGAGGAGGAATGCACCCACGAGCTGGCAGGCCTCAGCTCCATCAAAGGATCCCATCGTTACATCAAAAGCCCCCCCGGGCTGCTTCTCTTCACGGCTACGTGTTCTGTCCGTCGAACAGTAGAGACCTTCGCGCGTGCAGTATCATATCGACTTCTTGCTGGCTGATGTTGGAATACTGCCGAGTTCGCGAATTCGATGGCACTTGTCAAGAGCTGCTCCGTGGTTGATGGGTAGTATTCTACTACATGTATGTCGTATGTCGAAAACCACGAACTGGGTTCTTTGGTCCTTCGACTCCAGAGCAGGGAACCAGTCTAGAACTGAGACAGTGTTTTTCCATACATGTAGGTTGATTCGCGTCGCAGACTGCACATCCTTGGTCACGCGCTCCAGAATTGCCTTGCTGACTCTTCCCATCTCGGGCTTGGCAGGGTTGATCAAGCGGCATGGAAGGTCGTTTGCAAATCTTTGCTTATGATCTTTTAGGGTGATGAGCGCTTCGGACTTTCAAAGCGGCCATGACTTCCATTCGGTCGTCGAGCGGCGGTTCCATGCTCTGCGCAAGCTGCTTTGCGTCTTTATTGATGTCTTGATTTACCCCATCCTCTGCGATTCTGTAAATCTTCGTAATGTTGTCCCGCAGGAGCTTCGCTGAGTACTGATCCTTCGTGAGAGCGTACATGTTCCTCAGAGTCGTTTTTATCAGCCTTCACAACAATGTTATCATTCCGAAGATGTCAAAGATTTTATGTCGTTGGATAACTTTTTCTGGAATGGCTCCTTGACCTTCCGGAATGTCACATTATCCACCAGACTGGTCTTGCTTATTATGAGCTACATTGACATGGCATGCATAAAATAATCGAGAGTAGATCTACGCCGAGAAGTAAGTTAGAACTAACTAACTTGGGCCCTGACCCCTCAGTTGATAATAGGCCTTATAGTCCATCAGCCAAGAACTCAGAAGTCGTCAAATTCAAGCACCCTGTTGCACTTAGAAATCGAATACTTGATTTTGGCCTCAATGGGGAGTTTAGGTACCCTGTACACCGAATCCGCAAATAAAAAGAGTAAACGACTTGCACGCTCTGCAGGGGGAAGCCGACAAAGTGACCATTTTTGGCATTTCATCGACAGCCATTGTTGTGACCTAAACCCAATCTCCAATCAGTGCCATGCGCGTTTCAGGAATGAACTTTCAGATTTTTGTGAATTACGGGAAAAACCTTGCAAATCGAGAAGATTTGCAGTGTAAACCATTGCAGTTTCCGTATTACACGTGTGCCTGGATTCAAATTACAATAAAATTGTTGTTCGCCTACTTGTAGAGTGTTGTTCCATTACATATCTCTTTCACTGTTCTATTTAATTGAGCATCCGAATACATACCTTCAGGAAGATTACAATGAGCTAGTATTGAACATCATCCACCTTCGGGTTTCCGAAGTATGCACCCCGAGTCATGTCAAGCAGGTTTGAAGCGTAGTTTTTACTGTTTGGCAAAAGTGATCTACGCTTCCACCCTGAATGGAATCGTCCCGGGAAGGTCCTGATCCCTGGAAAAATAAGGAACGTGGAGAGCTAAAAGTAAGGAATCTGCGGCGATGCATGTTGTACATCGAGTGAATGCCCTGCAGTTCTCTTCTCCATTACGACCAACTAGCAAACGCCATGGCTCTGGATGCTGACAGCAAACAGTCGAAATAAAGGCAAGGCTGCTTTGAACATGTTGCAACCAGGTAGTAGTACAGTTACAGTTGTACTACTTGGAAGTACTATCTACCACACTCGAGATCACCCAAAGAATAAAGCGATTGAATTCAAAATCAAAATAATTGTTGGGGATCGTCTGAAGCATATTCAAGCGAGGTACAGTCGGGCTTGATGACTGATCAAAGCCCTCGGGCTGGTCCCTTGGGCTTTGATCAGCCATCAATCCCTCTGTAACGTTACCTCGCTTGATTATCTACTTGATACCATTGTAGTTGCAAACAAGTAACTACAACAATTGCAGTACAATAGTCATGTAGTTTTTTGAATTAGTTATTTGAAAATGGTGAGCATCTTCATCTTCTTCCCGGTGCACATGTACACATATTTTTTGAATCTGTACGTGCTCCAAGCCAACTCACCTCTGCTCAAATCGACGGCGATTTATTTCGCGAGTTTAGGTCGATCGCCACGGAAAACCACACCAAACGTTGACAAAACTCCACGTTTTTCACTGAAGACGCATTGGATATCCTGATAAAACGGATGGAAAACCTCGTAATGGCTGATGAAGAAGAAGAAATTTGTCGAACTTCCAAGGCGCACTGCAAAAGGAGTGCAAGAGTTTCGCCAGGGAAAGAAGGCAGGTCGGATTCAGTGATGCTTTTGCTGTCGATTGATGTCAGTTCCAGGTGTTCGATTTGTAAGTGCAACAGGGGACTCACTTTGGCACCACTGGCTGATGGACTATTATGCACATTGTACAGATGCACGAAATCCCGTATAATCTTGTAGAATCCCGTAGACCCGGTTGGGTGTTGAATGTGCAGGACCGTATTGTGTTTACTGCTATTTCCACTATGAATGGGCCATGAAAGCATTTCATACGAAATCTTTTTCCGGCAGAGATCTAGTTAGTCGTTAGTTCAATCCCAAAGTGAAGAAGGCTTCAAAAGTGATCGTTTGCCATGAATTGTGAGGCTAAATGGGTCAAACGCGCATGTATAGCACACAATGAACACCCAACCGGGTATGTACACACCTACGGCCATAGTACAGAACTTTTGTTACTTCGTACATCTGTACAATGTGCATAAGGACTTAAAGGGGAAGTATACCCTAAAATCAAATTTTCACCAGTTGTAGTCTTCGGGGTGCTGAGTCGAATGGTCTTGGTCCGAGGAAGCTGAGACGCTCCCTTCCTACTTGAATCCCAATCGAACTCGCGCACTTCCACCGAAACTGGGTGACTGCGCCCTACTAGATGGGGAATTGTATGCAAAATGTCACTAAAAGCGCCATTTCGTTCTTATAAAAGCACGGATGACCGCGATTGGCCCTTATGTTGTAGTCTTTTGGACGCTGAGTCGACTGGTTTTGGTCCGAAAAGGCTGCGATGTAGCGTTCCTCCTTTATTCCCAATCGAACATGGTTGAACAAGCGGTCACGTGCTCCTGCGTACACCAGTCACCTGGTCACCGTGCCTGCAGGGTACAACTTACTAGCCTGTTTGACCTTTTTTGGGTGCACTCCTGTCACTCGAGTTGAACTCGAGTTGAACCTTGGTGTGAAATTTGTCGCCTGCTGGCGTGGTGACCAGGTGATTTGGGCACCCAGGAGCACGTGACCGCTTGTTCAACCATGTTCGATTGGGAATAAAGGAGGAACGCTGCATCGCAGCCTTTTCGGACCAAAACCAGTCGACTCAGCGTCCAAAAGAGTACAACATATGGGCCAATCGCGGTCATCCGTGCTTTTATAAGAACGAAATGGCGCTTTTAGTGACATTTTGCATACAATTCCCCATCTAGTAGGGCGCAGTCACCCAGTTTCGGTGGAAGTGCGCGAGTTCGATTGGGATTCAAGTAGGAAGGGAGCGTCGCAGCTTCCTCGGACCAAGACCATTCGACTCAGCACCCAGAAGACTATAACTGGTGAAAATTTGATTTTAGGGTATATAGTACGGGGGCCAGGCATCAAAAAAGTGGCTGAAAAAAACTTTCGTTTCCACTTCGTCCGCACAACAATTTGACTGCAGATAATGAAAGCAGTGGCCTTCCTGACACGGAATCCACAAAAAAATGCTTCAAAATGCGAATGGAAGGCCTCCATCGAGTAACTTTTCTCGCACCTGTTCAGCCATTGCCGCTTGTCTCTTGCGCTGAGTTTCTTCTCCGCGCGAGCAGTCAGGCAACGGTAAGTTTTCCTCACGGGACTGTCCCGTCCATTTTACGGCGAACTGAGCATAGTCTGCGCTGCGCGAAACACGCGTACAGAGTCTAGTCTCACACCTCACGTGCTCAGCGGTCCACGTGGAGTGTCAAGTTTCAAAACTCGGATGTTTCGATTCACGTACCACTACTACCAAGAGTACATAAGTCATAACCCATGTACTCTTGCTACTACTATATTTGTAGTATACTTGCGCTTCTTCTCCGTTTTTGCCTTTTTGCACTCTCACGCATACTAGTAAGTAGTTTGTTTTCGGGTGGTGAGGTTCTGGAAAGTCGATGTCACAGGCAGACTGTCCCCAGCGGACAACTCGGCAAAGTCTATCTGTACCAGTTGTAGAGCCAGGGCGAAAGGAGTGCATATTCTGTCAGATATTTCAGCTGGGAAAGAAGCACAAGTATCAGAAAACTTCGCAGTGCCAGTCACACAACGCTACCCAGAAAGTGCTAGACGCAGCTAAGTTGCGGAAAGACGAGGCTGTTGTAATAGCTATTGGTTCTCTGTCTTGCCTCATAGCACGTGAAGTTCACTACCATCGGCACTGCTTCCGAGAGTACACAAGACTATTGGAGGTCGAGGATCCTGGTGACGACCCTCAGGGAATTGGTGGACAGGCTCCTTCGGAGGAACAAGTAGTTGCCCAGTTTCTTGAGGTCGTGCGTCAAGAATTGTTTGACAATTCTGCACTCCTGACCTCTGCTGATCTCCAGTCCATCTTCCAGACCTGCTGTAACAAGGAAAGTGGCAACTTCTGCACTCAGGTCAGAAATCGAAAACTGAAGAGCATCATTTTGATAGAGTTTGATGGCGTTGTTAAGTTTGTCAGGCCAGCTCGCTGCAACGCCCCTGAATTGTTGTATGCTGTTAGCTCGACTGACAACTTGATCAGTTTGCACTGCTGAAGGAGGAAGTTGCAGAAGATGAACCCCTAGTGCCCGCCGATCCTTATTGCAGTGAGTCTGGGGAGGAGTCTGAGGATGATTCTGAGGATGAGTCTGCCAAAGTGGAGAGTAGCCTTGTCTGGACCAATGAGTGTGAGGAATGGAGAGTCTTATATCATGCAGCAAATATCCTCCGCCAATCCATCGAGCACCATGTCAAGTCCACGAAGCAAGACCTGAGCGGTGCACGGCTGTCTCCTGAGGATAGCGCGCGATTGATTCCTGACAAGCTCTTTAATTTTCTTGCATGGACCCTGGACAAGGATGCCGAATTCTCGACGTGCCGCTTGCCGTCTCTTGAGAGTGTTCTGCAACGCCGTATTCATGCCATCTGCCAGGATCTTATGTTTTGCGGCACTGGTTACCGAACTCCGAAACACATTGTGCTGGGCATGGCAATCCATCACCTGTGTCGCAGTAAGCAGATAGTTACCATGTTGAATCGTCTTGGCTACTGCTGTAGCTACAGCCAGGTACTGGAGCTGGAGACTTGCTTGGCAGAGTCTTTTACACGCCATCAGCACAATCAGTCTTTCTTGCCTGCCGCCATCGACACTCGCAAGCCGTACCATTTCGTGTGAGATAACAATGACCTTTGCGAGGAGACACTGAGCGGACTTGCGACTACGCACTGTACAAATGGTATCGTTGTACAGCCTTCTCTGCAGGATGAATCGGTAGCAAGTGAAGCGACTTCCATCTCTCTGCCTACACTGTCAACGTCGAAGCGAAAGCGCTCATTGACAATGGTCTCGGCGACTCAGCCTGTGTTTGCAATGCCTGCAAACCGCTCTGTGGTTCTCCGGAGTCGACTTGAAGTCAAACTTGATGACAGCATCTGTAATGTCCATGCTCTTGTACACATTATTATCAATGAAATATATAATTATGTCATGTTCTTGTGAGCCATCGAAACTGGCCTTCTGTCTACTTTTATGCGCATGACTGCTGGAATCGTAACCAATGTGCATGTACATGTTTTGTACATACTTATGACTGACTTCCCGTGCTGGAAGTCATGATTGTATAAGTACCCTGCGGAATAAAGTATGCTTTATCTCTGCGTGTGGTGAAATAGTCAGCTGCTTCCTTCATGCCAGTACACTGTGTTCTGATTTGATACATATAATGTACACAATGCTGTAGTACATGTACATGTACATGACTATTCGCATTGATACAATAGAGTGCACGATGTGCATGATACTCCATGTACATGTATGTTTTACTAGTAGCAGTGCCAGTTGACACGAATACATACATAGTATGTACCTCTCAACAAATTTGGAGCTTCTGTGGAAGAAAATAACATGAAAAACACGCTGTTGCCATACTGTTGCTATGCGGTTGCTATGGCAACCCATGGGAAACTTTCAAATGCCAATTTCACACCGTTCCATCCCGATTCCAGTGGTGAAAAATATATCAGGCGACTCTACACGACTAGGGCTACAAGATAAAGTACATCTTTTGTTGTGCGCTCTCAGTGGAAACGAAACTTCACATTTCTCAACCCTGGCCCCCGTACTAATACTTCCCCTTTAAGTGTATGTCAATATTGAGCATGAGTCAGTCACGTCATGACGTCACGTCAGCGCAAAACTGTCTTTGTTTCGAATAATTTATTTTTTGCAAGATACGAAATTTCAAACAAAGCAGAAAGCACATGATCGATCCTGAAAACATCTTGGATGGGATTTATTCAGCGAGCTTCAAGACAGCTGGCTCAGTTGTTCTGTAAGGAAAGACTAGTGATGTCTTCGTCGCAAAAGCCTGATCTAGACTGGGAGTCTCGTTGGAAAGACGGCCGGACGGGATGGCATCGCGATGAAGTCAACGAGTAAGCTACAAAAATATTTTTCTGGCATGGAATGTTTCTGAAAAAAATGTCTACTCGATCAATCAGTCTCGGGTGAAGTGAGAGATGCACCGGTGACGGAAAGCTGGTCAAAATATCACGGTGTCATCTCACGCAAACTAACTATGCGGAGAAGTCAGAGCGTGAACAACAAACATGCTACTTTGTGCCAGAAGTTGATCGCGCGGTGGGACTAGCACATGGGAAAGGTTAATGTTTTGAGGGGGCCAGCCGATTCCCATGGCACTGTCAACTCCAGTCCATGGGGTTCGTGATGGCAGACGTTCACATCACGTGACAAGCCCCTGTACACTGTCTGCATTCTGTGCGTGATCACTGCAGTGCTATGAGCAAACCCAGCCTTGGCTAAAGCTCCATTTTCCACCATTTGCCGGCGCAACCTGTTGAAGCATGTCATGTGATGTGAAACTCTGTTGTTGCATTACTAGATAGAGACAATATGGAGGTTTAGCAAGACGAGTTTTGCGTTCGTGTTCGCACTCCAATAAAAGTCAAACTCGAAAATTGCGCTATGATGAGGATGAGCAAACAGAATTTGCACTTGAATGACGTTGACAGGTCGTACATGTGCACCGACAGTACAAAGTTGTAAATTTATGACTATCCCGACACGAATCTGCGATTTGTGTTTCGACAGCTTTTCCGAACGAAAAGTGCGAAAGTTCGCAGTCCAGTTCGCCAACTGAAAAATGTTAACGAACTCAAACGCGAAATTCGTGATGCTAAATCTCCGTAGTACAGTGTATAGGCAAGTGCATATTGTTGGGCTATGGACACTTACTTGAATGCACACGGACTTGACTTACCCGGGTAGCAAGTGGTTTTGTGTTCCAAGTCATGCCCGTTGCGTGCTCTGCAGCGTTCACAGCCCCCGGAGGTGGTGTCGGTGTGCGGGGGCGATTGTTTCAATGACCGTTTGAGTCCCGTAATGGCACATTCAAAAATCAAGACAGTGTTTGTGGCCAGGCTGACAGGTCTGTTTCCATTTTTCCACTACAGTGGAGGTGGTCACCTGCTGATAGTGCTATGGTATCCGTTCATACAAAACCATCGTGTATACAATCGAAATCATAAGTTCATCTTGACACACGTTTTGCGTGTTGTCGTACATGTACGCTGAGGTGCATCAACCCCCTTACAGGGAATTCCATCACCCAAATACTCTCTCTCTCTCTCTCTCTCTCTCTCTCTCTCTCTCTCTCTCTCTCTCTCTCTCTCTCTCTCTCTCTCTCTCTCTCTCTCTCTCTCTCTCTCTCTCTCTCTCTCTCTCTCCCTCTCTCCCTTGTATTTTTTTGTATTTCCATTTCCTGCAGTCGCCTAGTCCAGTATCATGGTCGACTGCTGGAAGGTGCGAATGCCGAGAAGAAATTGAATGTGTTTGTACCTCTATGTGGAAAAACGGTTGACATGCTGTGGTGAGTACTTTACACATATCTGCCATGATTTGTTTTCTTTCTAGATTTTCCCCCGGGCTGACCGTCACAGTAGCAACAGATCATGCTCTAGGTGGACCAACACGGGACCTCTGTTGCTTCCTGTGTTTAACGTCGTAATTTCTGAAACTTGTGGATTCTTACTCACTAGTTTATTTATAGGGTGGATCACACTGACTGATCTATTGCGTCCAGCGTTTGTGTGCCGTATTTCCCAGATTATAAGTTGCACTCGATTCTAAGTCGCACCCCCACTTTCAGGTCTGAGCCGTATTGTTTCAGTATGTTCACATCAGTAGGATGTCACACTCGATTGCAAATCACACCTCCTTCTTTGCCCTTTAAGTTTAGAGCAAAAAGGTGCGACTTATATCCGGGGAAATACCGTAAGTCTGTTTTGCTGTCAACCCAGCGACATGCTGTCCATAAGTGTGTGTTTGATCGCCATTTCACTTGAACAACACTCTGCCCATTTCACAGGGTCACATGTTCGAAGTATGGTGTGTTTTAACTACATTTTCTCCCGTATATACAGGTAGACTCCCTCTAATTTGAATACGGTATAATTCGAACATTCCGCGTAATTCGAACTTTTTCGTCGTACCAATCTTCTGCAAGTCACTTCAAGTCAAAATCGAATGCATAATTCGAAGTACGAAAAGTGCGCCGGTTGGATAATTCGAACCCAGTCTTCGTACAGAAGAGCTGTTTACAGTACATTCGCTATGTCCTTTGAACGCTTATTTCGAAGTGAGATTGAGTTGCTATCCTTGTAATTCGAAGTTCATTCTTTTCTCCTTCTCTAGCCAAGAGTAGCTCAAAAATCGATCGATGGTCCGCTGCAGGATCAACTAATAGCGTTCAAGAAACCCACCTTCTCTCGAAATTTGATTCAAGCCCGTGCGAGGCAAATTGCAAAGGTTTGATTGAAGACGACTTCTTCCAGGTGGCTGACTCTCTTCGCGGATTTCAGTGGCCTTTCTTGCCGCGCCAGCTCGTGCGCGGAGATGTTGGCGCACAACAACACTATTGTCGTAAATATTGTCTATGCCTATGCTCCACTTCCGTTCTTCAGAACGACGTGCTGCTGTCCGACGGTCTTTCATGACGCGGATTAGGCAGCGCAGTTCTTTTCTGTTGAAGTGTTTCAGGAAAGCTGCAGTGACTGACAACTTCTTCACTAGAAGATGAAGATAATGTCAAATGATTTTGTGTCGATCCAGTGTTTTGATGATCCGTTGTACATGACCGGTACGACCACCTATGTTTCGTTGATGCAACTAAAAAAGTGCAAAAAATATTCAGCATGCGATTTCAAGCATTTTGACATACACATCAGTGCATGGGGCTGCATTTGGATAATTAGAAGTTCCGGATAATTCGAAGTTAGGGCCTGGCAATTTGAGGTTCGAATTAAAGGGAGTCTACCTGTAATGATACTGCATTGATGGAGTCTTCGCACAGTTCAATAGATACAGCTAGATGTACCGTATTTCCCCGGATATAAGTCGAACCTTTTTACACTAAACTTCAAGGGTAAAGAAGGGGATGCGACGTACAATCGAGTGTGACATCATACTTATATGCATGGATTGAAGCAATGTGGTTCAAACCTCAAAGTGGCGGTGCGACTTATAAGTTATAATCGAGTGCGCCTTACAATCGGGGAAATACGGTATGCCCTCTTAGCTGTCCGTTCCAACTCCTCTGATGACATGGATTGTGTTTTTGTGGCATAGTATGGAGAATGACTTGGCTCCAGTGTCTCCTCTGGCGTGGGTTCGAATCCCACCATGTTGGGCCTGCAAGCCACACAGGAGTCCACTGCGGGACAGGACAAGGACTGATTTATTAGCAGAGCATGTGCATTATAATACGAACGAGAGAGGGAGAGAGAGAGAGAGAGAGAGAGAGAGAGAGAGAGAGAGAGAGAGAGAGAGAGTGAGAGAGAGAGAGAGAGAGAGAGAGAGAGAGAGAGAGAGAGAGTACGGAGAGAGACAATGCTGCGATGAACACTATAAACTACAATGACCATTAGGCACTTCCAGGGTGTCGATGCTGTGTCAGCGAAGAGTTCTGATGATGTGGTTTGTTCGCCTTGTTGTCTTTTTTGTTTGCAGGCTAAATGAGCAAGGTCATCACATTTCCGGTGTTGATCTTGTGAGACAAGCACTGGATGACTTCGTTTCCGAAAACAAGCTGACCTCGACAGTATCTTCCGTGAAAAATGGTGACGGAGAGGAGGTAACCCTTATCAAGGTGGGTTGTGTGCTGTTTTAAGAACAGTAAGCCCATTTTCACAATAGCATTGCAATGACATTATCATGATTGATTCATTCATTACATTTGCGAACACATCATCCCGACTCCCGAGTGAATCATGCTCATTGACCATGTCTTGATGACGGGGGGGGGGGGGGGGGTAATGTTTTGTGGCCCCGTAGCTTGTTTGTTCCTTCCATCTGGCTGTGGAGCAGTCTCTTGGAGAGACGTCTTCACAGCCGTGGGCAGAAGTGATCACTATGTCACCAATGCCGCTGTTGTAGCTTGGTCACTCTTACTTAAGTTCACGATCAGACTCGTGCCGCACTGCAGTCTCAGAACTCTTAAAAGTGCCTGATCAGTGGCCACACGTGTACGTCAGGTTTCTAGCCAGCTTGGAATTGAAGAGGGGCAGCTAGGTTAGTGCAAGGTTAGTGCAAGGTCAGTGCTTGGTTAGTGCTGGGTTAGTTTGTGCAAATCTGCAGCGCTTCACACTTGAAGTACAATGTAAGAATGTGTGTGTGTGTGTGTGTGTGTGTGTGTGTGTGTGTGTGTGCGCATGCATGTGTGTGTGTGTGTGTGTGTGTGTGTGTGTGTGTGTGTGTGTGTGTGTGCGCGTGTGCATGGTCTGTTTTGCACACACCCTGCTTTGTTGCACAGGCTGGTGAAAACGACTGCTTTTCTTTGTTTCCGTCGGACTTGTTCAAAGTAGATTGGTAAGAACTGTGCCAGCAAGCAATACAGTATACCTAGAGTACCTTACCCCAGGGCAAGAGTACCTTACCCCAGGGCAAGAGTACCTTACCCCAGGGCAAGAGTACCTTACCCCAGGGCAAGAGTACCTTACCCCAGGGCAAGAGTACCTTACCCCAGGGCAAGAGTACCTTACCCCAGGGCAAGAGTACCTTACCCCAGGGCAAGAGTACATCAACCCAAGGCAAGAGTACATCAACCCAAGGCAAGAGTACATAGCTCAAGGACAAGAGTACGAAACTACCAAGAGTGTGAAACTCCACTATTAGTGCCGTCCCATCAGAATTTCAAGATTGAAATAGTTTTGAACTGTTAGAGAGAGTCTGTGGCCCAAAGCCACTGGCTTCGGCAAAGGCGGTAGTCCTCCAGTGCAAGGCTAGCTAATGTTGTTTTACTACCTTTGAGCCAGGCGGAATTGTGGACATTAAAGTCCCCTGCAATGACTACATGATCACCGAGTTGCTGTGCTGCAGGTACTGCGCTGTCTAGGTAGTCGATGACGGAGCAATCCGACGGGCTGCTTGAACCAGAACGATACACAGCACAGACTACAACCTTGCCATGACAGCATGGATCTACTAGGAGCCATAGTACTTTAGGGTTTTACGTCGGGCCCAAGACGACGGCTACTTTGGCCAACCGGACAACGAAGAAGTTGTGACCAAAGAGAATGATTTTTTTTCTTGCGCATGCGTTTGTAGAATGACGTAATACTCAGTGAGTCAGGTCGCTACAGTACTCCCCCGCCAGTGGTGAGGTCGGGAGGAGCGAAGCACGATAAACAAGAAACAAGAAAGAGAAAGGAAGCGCAGCATGTACAAGGCGGAAAGGCAAAAAAAAAAATATGATACATATGTACAAGCGAGAGCGCTGCGTGTGTGAAATTTGTTAAACAACGTGGCACAAATGCCGAAACAAAAATCAGAAAAGCAGGAAAGAGAGAGATGCATGACAGAGGCGGGTTAACGTGTCAGAGGTGTGTTAACGTGACAGAGGTGGAGAGCATGTCAGAGGCAGAAAGAAAGAAAAGAGGAAACGTACGCATGACAGAGGAGTGTTATCGTGTCAGAGGCGGAAAGAAAGGAAATGTACGCGTGACAGAGGAGTATTATCATGTCAGAGGCGGCTGCATGTTGCAGGCTTGGCGGGGTACCAGCAGGAGCGCTGCACTGGGGCGAGGCGTGCCGAGTGAGGCGGGGGTGGATGGAGGCGAGCGCAGCTCCAAGGCCTGTGACGAGTGGTGGTGAGGCTCAAGTTTTACGTCAACAGCCGGCGATTGACGGGATCCCGAGAGTTGAGGCGAGCAGGAAACTGTGGCGGGCCGAGCTCAGGGATGGCATGCTCAAAACTCCGAAGAGCGCAGCGTCGGGGGTCACCAATTTAGGGTTTTACGTTGGGCCCTAGACGACGGCTACTTTGGCCAACTGGACAACGAAGAAGTTGTGACCAAAGAGCTTGATTTTATTTCTTGCGTATGCGTTTGTAGAATGACGTACTACTTAGTGAGTCAGGTCGCTACAGTACCACGAAACCTTTACAGTCAATGGTGTCAAGGTGTCGAGCATGCCGGTTGGACTTCACCCAGACAGCTACACCCCCGCCTAAAGCAGTTCTGTCTTGGCGAATGGGTGCTGCATAGCCAGGAATAGTTGAGATGGCTAGTGGAACCTTGTCTGGCGTGAATTCTGTTTCTGTGACGATCGCTATATCAGGTTTAGTTAATTTCAGATTGTTTTGGAACTTGCCGAGGTTGGACAGCAGCCCAAAGGCGTTTGTGACAAGCAGCCGGAGACTTGCAGTAGTGATTCTGCCAAGTCGGACTGTTCCGTGTTAACTCCCGAGCTGCGAGGCAAGTCGCCACCACGATCAGGCTCAACTGCACGTTGCGTAAACTTCCACGCTCTTGCATAGAGTGGCCTTGGCCAGAAGTTTGGTGAGGTGATGAGTGCGAGGGCAGTGGCATCCACTGTAATCCTTGCAGATATCTTGCCATTTTCAGCCTTGTGGATGCTGCAGTTATGTACAGTAGCTGGAGTCCCGGCTGTGCCTGACCTTTTCATCGTGAAGGCTTTGATGTCGTCGTCAGTGCATGACTCACTCAGGTTGCCAACATACAGGACAGATTTCTTGGGTCTGGGTGGTTCTGATGGCACTAGCTGCCAGCTATCATCGGAAATGACGTCCAGAGTCTGGAACTCCTCGCCTACTCCACAAGTTCCATGCTCGCGCTGTCCTGTCCATCATGCTGCGTGTCTTCCTCACTCGGGGCCTCTGGGTCACTGCCTGTGTCACCCACGCTACGGGGCTCACCGGTACTAGCAGTGCCTGGCCTGCGCGGGTATGGGTGCGGTTTCTAGATGATTTCGTACGCGTACGCTGGCTCTCCTGAGCAGCTTGAATTTTTTTTGAAAGCGCGAAAGAGCAGCAGCTTTTGTTATAGTGAATGAAGAACGTAAAATGTTTGGCACCTATGAAATCAGGGGATGGCCCACGCCTGGTAAAAAAATGCAACGATATATCGTGGCAGATAGTAAAAGATGGTGAAAGGATCATAGAGATCAAAGAGAAAAGAAGAACTAATGGGATAGAATAGCAGCCTCGGCAACAGCAACCTCGGTGGAAGAAGTGGGGATGTACAAGAACACACGCCTAGCACCACGCAGACACATTTGGCTGGCCCGCAGCAGAGCGAAACACAGGCGGCAGCAGAGCATAGCGATGACTGGAGAATAGCGCTCACCCGACTTTTCTGACAGCAGCGAGGCGATGCGCTTGTACAGGGTACAGTTGGCACATTTTCCCATACCACCGGTCGTTGAGAGAACGACAGGGACAAATGTGGAGTGTTCAACCTCCCTGATACGCTGCTCATATGCACGCTTCTTGGCTTTCTCATGCTTGGTGTAGCAAGCAGCAAGTGAGGAGGAACGATTCGACGGCACGAAGGGGTTAAACACCCTGACATCGAGATAAGTGCGCTCGAAGCAGCTTGAAAATTCGGGGGAACACTTGCCTTGGTAATGGCGGCGTCCTTGAGTGAGACAACTTCCTCGGTCAGGCCTGACACCTGCCGCGACAGCTCATCAATTCTGTTGTTGAGGCGAGCCTCGCGATTGGCCGACTCGGATGCTAGGTTTGCCAGGGTCTTGATTACTTCAAGCACAGACGACTCGATACCCGGAAGGGAGCACAAAGGTTTCGTCTCTGCCTCTGAGAGTCCCTTGAGGGCGGTCTTTGTAGCTGGGGGCATGGTGGCCAGAGCTAGGGGTGGGTGAGCCCTAATACTACTCAATACTTAGTATTAGTCGTCTTGGACTTGCCGAAGGGCCGCCAGAGAAACTGGAAACTAAAAACTGCGGAGCTCAAAAATTTGCTTCCACTTTGAAACCGTGACTTCTCTGGTGTCTGATGTGCTTGAAAAACCTGTCCACATATGCTGCCAGGATGCGGCATCCACTCCAGATGGACCAGCAGCTCCTTGTGTGTGCAGGGCAGCTTTACGGATGGCATCTCGGTAGAGCGAATCTGCGTCTGCATGAGCAGGCTGCTCCACAGGGGGCTTGCACTTGAGCAGATCCCGACCAGTGTGTCCATTGACCATGCCATCGAGGTTCAGCACTCCTCCTAGTCCACCCACCGTCTGCCAGCATATGAATGACGCAGCTCATCTTCCCATTCATTGCCCGGTTTGCAAATGCTCTGGCATCGCCTGTGCTGGTGTCCGGGCTTTTACTCTCAGAAGATGCTGGGTGCTGCGGCATTCATAGCGCAGCTGATCCAGTTCCTCACAGTTCCATGGGTCGAGATACTGTTGGAGGCGTTTGATAAATGACTGTGTAGCTAGGGATGACTGATAGAGGTTAGGGAATCGGGGGGGGGGGGGGGGGGGGGGGGAGATATTACCACAAAGTACCACATCGAGAGAGAAACATAGAGGATGCGACAGGCACACTTGGCCATGGCGTTGCACAACTGCTCTGATGTGTTGGAAAAACCTATACACAGAGTAGCATAGGTAAGGCCCAGTAGCGCTGAATGGGTTAAAAATACAGTGAAGTCTGCCGAAGCTGACCGTTCTTGAGACCTTACAAATGTGGTCCCCGTGTACAGGTGGTCTGCTTGGCCAGGGTCATGTGACTGAAGATGACATCCCTTGGACCAGGGTGTAATGGTCCTCTATATCAGAGTGGTCGCCATGACAGATTTTACTGTATATTCGTAAGTTTTACAAGTACAGTAAAACCTGTCAAGGAGACCACCTGTCCTAGAAGACCACTGAAACCAGGATCAAGGGATGCTATTTCCAGTCAAATGACCCTGGATAAAGAGACCACCTGGTAACAGAGACCTCGTTTTGAAGGTACATTGAGTGGTCGTTTTAGACAAGTTTCACTGTAAATCCAAACGTTTGAGGGAGTTGAAACGGGAAACCGTTTTACTGGGTAGAGCTGTGTGGTCTGAGGATTGAATAGCGTGAAACTGGAGTAGCCAGCAAAACCCCGTCCCGCCTTCGGTGTAAGGAAGCTCTGCCCCTTTGCGGTATAGAGCATTGTGTGGTATTGAACACTGTGTGGTATTGAACACCGTGTGGTATAAGCCCATTGCGCATTGCCGAATATGGAAGGTATGAGTAATGCATGTGAGCACACTGGGATCAGCAATGAACTGTTCAACACCCCAGACAACCATGCCCAGGTGGCTGTCTGGGGTGCTCATGGTGCAAATTACGTCATTGCGCAATGGGCTTACTGAATACCGTGTGGTATCGAACACTGTGTGGTATATTGAAAAGCGTATGGTATTGAACAGCGTATGGTATTGAGGTATCGGTGTCTGTGCAGACAGGGCGATAACTTTACTGGGTTATCATAGGAAATTTCAAGTCCACTCAACTGCAGCATCATTTGTACTGCGTTATCGAAGGCAGCGTGCCACGCACAGCATGCATTGCTTTGATACGTTTGCCTGTGCTGCAGGCTCTTGTGGTTATATGTTCTTGCTTGAACGTGTCTGAATCTTTCTCCTGGAACTGCTTTGTCTTTTCTTTTCTTTCTCTCTGCGTACAGCACTGCTCTTGGTCAGGTTGATGCTGCCTGGGATAGAGGTTCCTATGTAGCACTGAGTCCAGAGATTCGTCCACGGTGAGTGGCAGACTGGAACTATGCGTATTGTTGGCCACTGCGGGTTTTGTTTGGTGATCAAATCCGTCTTTTCTGCAGGCTGGACATGTATTTGTTAGCATGAAAAGAGGTGTTTTGAGAACTCGGAAGTCAATGTATATTCTGGTGGTGACGGTGGCGGCGTTGGTGGTGGTAGTGCTGCTGCTGCTACTGGTGCTGGTGGTTGTGTTGGTGGTGCTGTTGTTGTTGTTACTGCTGCTGGTGTTGCTGGTGGTTGTGCTGGTGGTTGTGTTGGTGTTGCTGGTGGTTGTGGTGCTGCTGCTACTGCTGCTAATGCTGTTGCTGGCGACGGTGGTGGTGGTGGTGCTGTGCTTTCTGCTCCTGTTGCTGAGGTTGTTTTCCAATCTTTATTCTCACGATGACCTGTGGCCAATAAGAGATTGTTGTTGCTGTTGTTGTTGTTGTTGTTGTTGTTGTTGTTGTTGTTGTTGTTGTTGTTGTTGTTGTTGTTGTTGTTGTTGTTGTTGTTGCTGTTGCTGTTGCTGTTGCTGTTGCTGTTGCTGTTGCTGTTGCTGTTGTTGTTGTTGTTGTTGTTGTTGTTGTTTCAAATCTTTATTCTCACGATATTGTTGTTGTTGTTGTTGTTGTTGTTGTTGTTGTTGTTGTTGTTGTTGTTGTTGTTGTTGTTGTTGTTTCAAATCTTTATTCTCACGATATTGTTGTTGTTGTTGTTGTTGTTGTTGTTGTTGTTGTTGTTGTTGTCATCGTCGTTGTTGTTTGTAACAGTTATGCAGAGAACATGGCGGCTGTGATCAAGCCAGGCGGTCGTGTGCTGATGGAGGTCTATGACTATGTGCAATCTGAACATGCTGGTAAGTATCTAGTCTCTGCATGTCTGTGTGCATATGCGCGCACGCGCGCATGTGTGTGTGTGTGTGTCTGTCTGTCTGCATCTTGTCTATGTGTCTTTCTGTGTATGTGTGGAGAGAGTGTGAGAGAGATAGAGAAAGACAGACAGACAGACATACAGACAGACAGACAGACCGAGATAGATAGAGAGAAGTGATTATCGTGCATTCAGTGATATCAGCAATGGTCCGAATGACCTGTGAGCGTATCTAACTTACCATTGTTTTTCTACTCTATTCCTTGCATCCAGGACCACCATTCTCTACTCCCAATGATGAAATCACCAGCGCCTTTGGTATGTGTAGTTGTTCCTTAGACGTAGTGTGTGTGTATGTATGTATATATATATATATGTGTGTGTGTGTGTGTGTGTGTGTGTGTGTGTGTGTGTGTGTGTGTGTGTGTGTGTGTGTGTGTATGTGTGTGTGTGTGTGTGTGTGTGTGTGTGTGTTTGTTTGTGTGTGCCATATGGTGCAGTGGTATGTGCAGCGATTTCCAATCGATAGGTTGCGGGTTCGATTCCCGACGATTATGGTCACACACATCTTTCTTCTCTTTCTCAGACTCTTCCTGACTTTTCTTTCATTCTCCTGGGTGGTTACCAACAGCCAGTGCATCTCGGAGTATGTGGTGTGATGTGTGTGCGAAAAAAATGAAAAGACCAAAAATAGGGATTCACTGGCCAGAAAAAATCACTTCAAATAGCTGTATGATGTAGACCAGGCTGAATAGTGACGGTCAAATCTTCAGCCTTGCAAGCTGTTGAATGGCGCAATCCCAGCACAAGTTGCTATGGCTTCTGCCGTAGCATTGCTATCATCGCCTCCGGCGATGGGCGTCAAAAGGTCAAAAGGTGTGTGTTTGTGTGTGCATCTGTGCGTGTGTGCCTGGCATTTCTAGAGTTGTTAGTTTGGATCCACTTTTTAGTTCGTTCTGTATGATTCAGATCTTGTCTGTTCTCCGTTCTAGAATTGAATTTCAGCGTGTGCATTGGTTGTGTGTGTGTGCCTCTTGTGGCCACCTTACAATAGCATACTGCGTGCGCGCGCGTGTGTGTGTGTGTGTGTGTGTGTGTGTGTGTGTGTATGTGTACGTGTGTGTGTGTGTGTGTTTGTGCATGTCTATGTGTCTCTGTGTGTCTGTGTGTCTTTGTGTGTGCCTATGCAGGCAAGAACTTTACCATTGAGATTATGCAAACTGAGGATGCTCTCGAGTACATTAAACTACGTTTCCCGATCACCACACGCTTTGATCGCAGCATGGTCTTGTTGGTACGCAAAGCAAACTAGGCTGGGATGGATCTGCTGATGCCCCACAAGCTCTGTGTCACGTACAGCTGAGCAAAGACATGTACACACGGTGGGCTTGATCATATGATTGTGTGTGTACATGTATTGCTGTCGTCAAGGGACGCGGTGTGTGCAGTTGGATCGTGCAGCTGATGCCCTGGTGCTGTTTGCATCGTACACTCGCACGTTCACCGCGGTGTGCTGAGAATGCAGAGACTGAACCATTGGGCATGCTGCCAAGCCACACTGGAGTGATTTGAAGGTACAGTACCATTGAGTGCTTGCTCAATGTACTACCATTGAGTGCTTGCTCAATGTACTACCATTGAGTGCTTGCTCAATGTACTACCATTGAGTGCTTGCTCAATGTACTACCATTGAGTGCTTGCTCAATGTACTACCATGGCCTAGCATGTCTTATACCAATCTTCTCTCTTCTGCCTGTTGTAATTTATTACCGGGTTGTGCCATTGCTTACAATTCTGCATCACTTTTTTTCGCTCACTTCATTATTTCCTTCTATGATTAGTTAGTGGCAGTTTCGTTTTTGCCCTTTTCTTGCAAGTATGACATTGTTCTTTCAGGACACGGCCTTTATTATGATCATGATTATTCGTAGTATTCACTTACCTGTCCGTGTCAGCGGCGATGGTTAGCTTTTAGTGCACATGCACTAGTACTTTAAGTATTTTCTACCGAGCGTTCCTGTTTGTATGGCCGGCTCTGGTTGTGTTGTGGGCAGTCTACGAGTCGTAGTTATGTGGTGCACTGCTGCTGCTACTGGCAGTACTGCTGCTGCTCAGGAGTATGTGTGTTTGAGTATGTGTGTTTGAGTATGTGTATTGGTATGGTATGGTATTTTTAATTTTTATTCACCAATTATGTGCATGTGTAATGTGTGTGCACATGACCATGGCTGTGTGCATGTGTAATGTGTGCATGAGCATGTGTGCACGGCTGTGTGTGCACGACTGTGTGCGCATGAGCATGTGTGCACGGCTGTGTGTGCACAACCCTGTGTGCATGAGCATGTGTGCACGGCTGTGTGTGCACGGCTGTGTGGGCATGAGCATGTGTGCACGGCTGTGTGTGCACGGCTGTGTGGGCATGAGCATGTTTGCATGAGCATGTGTGCACGGCTGTGTGTGCACGGCTGTGTGCGCATGAGCATGTGTGCACGGCTGTGTGTGCACGGCTGTGTGCGCATGAGCATGTGTGCACGGCTGTGTGCGCATGAGCATGTGTGCTGGACGGCAGCAGTGGTGGTGGTGGTGTGCACGGCCGGGTCGGTACGAGTCAGCTCGGTGCGTCGAAACTCGAAAGTCAGCCGCCGCTTGCCGTCACAAACTTACTTGCACGTTTCTGTGCGAATATGCTTTTCTGCCATTGGCTCTGAATCATTGTGCCACTTGAGAGCTTGACTCACACGATCGGATTTCATTGAGTAGTTTCTTGTGATCACAGTGCTGCTCAATGAAATCCGATCGTGTGAGTCAAGTACGCATCCCGCATCGGGTACTGCACAGCACGACCCGCGGGATTTTCTTTTGTGCTGAGTGGCGCAACGCTGACTCACTCGGTTGGATTTCATTGAGCACTAAACTGCTTCCTTGCACAGAAATTCTCTTCACCTTATTGATTCTAATCACTGCTGGTCTTGCCCCTCCTGCCTGGAGTACCTAAATAGGCTAAAACTACCTTATCCGCACGGTATGACATTGTCGCATACCACATGACATGTACCGCGTACCGGTACGGTGCATCATTGTTTTGTTATGGGGGGGGGGGGGGGGCATGTACATGACACTTCGGGACACTTCAACGAACAAAGCGCGACGTTTACCTAGTGTACCTGCTCGTGAAGTGGCATGTTTGTGTCAACCTTTGTTCTCGACTAGTCGACTAGCGCTTTGTTCTCCACCTTTGACTTTGTCAAAATAAAACTCAACACGTTTCGTCCGCTTTTTAGATAGTCAGTCGTTGTGTGCGGTGCTACTACTACTAGTACTAGTACATGTAGATCTACTAGCAAGAGGGTTGGGTAGATCTACTCACTGTCATGCCGCGGGTAGCTAGATCATTCATGGGAAATTCTTGCCCTGAGCTGACAGCTCAGTGTAGCAGCTCGCTTCTTCGCGTCACAGAATCTTGCTGGTAAAAGATTTAAAGGGGCACTCCGGCTTCATTTTCGACGCCGAGTTTTCGATGCCAAGACGAAGGTAGGTGAAAGAGAAGACCCCTCGAACAAGAACGAGTCTCCAGAAGCGATCGAGTCGAGCAGGAAGACGACTTTTGAATTTCGGCCGAGCGAGCGCTGATGACGTAATGAGGGATTAGCTTGCCAGTGGAAATGCATCTGCGCACATACATTTCACACACTTTTTGGCCAATTTTCAATCGAAGAAGAGGTTATTTGCTATGTTCTCCCAACGCCGTGAGCGATCCCGTCTTCTATACCCTTCCAGGTACCCTGAAGGTCCTCCAGAGGAGAATTTATCTCCACCAAAGCGTTGTTGATCCGCTAAATTCGTCTCGAGACATATTCACCCAGTGCAGTGCTGATAAATGTAGAATGTTGAATCTGTGATAATTGTCGACGATGGAGAGAGAGGCTGATAGCCACTGTCGCAGGGAGAGTGAAGCTGCTGGAAGTAACAACGGGGAGCCCGTTTGTATCACCTGAACAACCAGACTTCAAAGCAGCTTGACCAAATCGGAGGGTGCCTCGTTGCTTATCGTGAATACTAAGTTACACCGACATGAATTACTACAAGTATACTGGTGAGTTTTTATCTTGTTTTGTTCGTATGCTAGTACCCTGGCCTGGAGTTCTCGTTAGCAAATTCCTATTCCCTGGCGTTTTCTAAACATTCCGTGTAGGATTGAATACGTGATCAAGTATTCCGATTTGGGTAGATGTGGAATTTGGACATGTATTTTATAAAAAAAATTCCTAATAGAGCGTTTGTAAAGAAATGGTTGCCCAAATACAACAAAATTTATTCTGCAGTTCTACAACTAACTTGTACTGAAATCCAGTCAAAGTAAAAATGATTCTTCATGACTGTTGGGGTCAATGAAATCTGATCCAGGCATAACGAATGTTGACGCCTGCCACCCCGGGAACGAATGCCCATTTGGTTGGGGATACCAAAGTACTCGAAAGTAGTGCGTGTTTCAATGTGGCATGGAAGTTTTATATGATCTCTGGTCAATGCAACATACGATAACCAACCTCCGACCAGAATTGGCAGTTTCCTAAGCTAGATGCTTTATAATTCCATGGCCCCAGCTGTAGTTATAGAGGGTTTTTTTGCACATTATTCTTATAGTCGATAGGTTTATACTGATGGCCACAAACAACGGCAGTTCAAACTTCACTGATGTGTTCATGAGCTTAGAGATTTCTCTCCACTATTTCTGTTGTGCAGACAGGTCTGTCCAATATGCATTGACCGTATTGGGTATGGTACCTGCTCTGAGAAGGGAATCGCTGGAGCCACAGTCCAACTATACAGGCTTTCAAGAAACAGAGAGGAGCCATCTTTGCAAGCTGATACCTGATGTGTACCGACAGAATTCTCACGAGATACCTTACAGACTACGCCTGGTGTATACTTCATAGTACTCCTTCGACTACTGTCTAGAATCAAGTCGACTGAAACAAGTTCAAACAACTCTGGCTTCAAACGAGCCGTCGATTAGACGAACAAAACATTCTCTCATATACTAGAGCACTCTGACAACTCACGACCTATTCCTAACGATTGCCACCGCTTATAAATTTGTAGAGTACTGATTGGAATGTGCTCGCAATCTCAACTATTCAGTGCTATAATTATTTGAACTATGTGTTCCTTCCATAAATGTTGTATCCACATATAATCCACAGTGCTGCAAAGTTTCAGAGTTCTCAGGGTATCAAACAAAATTATTTCAAATACAGTGAAATTGTTCGTGGACATTATAGCGTAACTTGTAGTTCCCTGGTCCTTTTCTTAGCTATAAATTAATCCTTTGCTCTCTAGCCGCCGGCGAGTCCAACAGTGAAATTGTTAGTTCATATTTATGTGGGTATGTGTGTGTGTGGGGGGGGGGGGTTGAACATATTTCTATATAAGGGACCTGCAACTGTAATACCACAGTACAGTAGATAGCAAATATGTAGAAAACAGAAATGCATGTTCCCATCATTGTACATGGACGGGCGCAGCAGGCCGAAGCTATCAGCCAGAACAGGATTTACAATCGCCTAGAGATACTTGAGCTATTCCAGTATTCTCCGTGAGCTGTCCCATTCCACAATGGTTCATGCCACCATTATTTCTGGTAGTATCTGTGCATAATTCCAAGACCATCTCGGATTCTTCAGCAATTAATTTTTTGTGCCACTGTAAAAGACAGCGCTTGACTCGGTCACTGGGGCTGTCAAACTTCGCATCACAAATGAACTTCAAATTCTCATCTGTTTCAAGTATATGTACTGCCATGACTTGACCATGCTTCATCCACAGCTGGGCGAAGATTGTGGCGTTGAATTCCATAGCGCACCTTCTTGCTGCCATGCAGGAGCATGTTGAGAGAAGTGAACACATTTTTACTAAAAAAACAACAGCCACTGAAGAGGATAGCATTAGCAATAGCTTTGGGTGAATTTCCTGCAGGTACACGTTGTTGGTAGGTCTACTGGTCGGTCTCCATATCGTCAAGTTCAGAAATCACCTGTACTACACATCTTGTAGAAGGGATCCTGATCGAAACATTTTCTGATCATAAAATTCACTAAACTGAGGGCGAGACAAATAGTCAGTACTCCCCGAGTCCGTCTAGCTGCTTTGATCAAGTGATGCTAACAAGCTCCCCGTTGTTACTTCCAGCAGCTTCACTTTCCCTGCGACAGCGGCTATCAACCTTTCCGTCCATCGTCGACAATTATCACAGATTCAACATTCTACATTTGTCAGCCCTGCACTGGGTGAATATGTCTCGAGACCAATTTAGCGGATCAACAACGCTTTGCTGGAGATAAATTCTCCTCTGGAGGACCTTCAGGGTACCTGGAAGGGTATAGAAGACGGGATCGCTCACGACGTTGAGAGAACATAGAAAACAACCTCCTCTTCGATTGAAAATTGGCCAAAAAGTATGTGAAATGTATGTGCGCAGATGCATTTCCACTGGCAAGCTAATCCCTCATTACGTCATCAGCGCTCGCTCGGCCGAAATTCAAAAGTCGTCTTCCTGCTCGACTCGATCGCTTCTGGAGACTCGTTCTTGTTCGAGGGGTCTTCTCTTTCACCAACCTTCGTCTTGGCATCGAAAACTCGGCGTCGAAAATGAAGCCGGAGTGCCCCTTTAAGTAGCGGCTACTACAGTATCAATCTATCAAGCTGGGGTTATTATTGTTTTGAGGGTATACCGCGAGCCCAGGGCAAGAGCCTGGCATAGACCTTTGAGGGCAGCGCACTGAGCGCAGGCGGTGATCATGTCTTCACCAAGAAAGCCTGATACGGACTGGAATGCTCGATGGCATGATGCGGAGCGAACAACCTGGCACTGTGCAGCTGTGAATGAGTAAGTGTGTGTTGTTCTAACACAAAAAACTGAAAAAAGCCTGAAGTGATGCGGCGCTTACATGCATTCCAGACAGTGGGTAATAAAGACCTGCCCCAATTCCAGAAAATACGGTAGCCTGATCTACCACATGCGGAATTATCAGAAAGTGTGCGTAGTATACAGTAGGTGCAGATTTCTGTAATCCACCCGTGGTCCGAATCATGTCCATGCTAAACAAGTGTACAGTCTTATCAGAGAACCGTTATTTTCCGCAGTATAACTATAAGCCGCACTGGAGTGAAAGCCGCACCCAGATTTTTTGTCAGGAAACACAGGCATCTACCTTGTATATAACGGTTCATTTGACCATTGCACCTTGATCCTTGAAGGGTGGTGGCATTCCTACGGATGCGGAAAACTCGGCCTCTAGCCGAGTCTGACGCGAACCGTGAAGTATTTGTGAGCATCATAGTAAAAGCTTTGTGTGGGGTGGATTACGAGTGTTCAGCTTATACTCCGGACAATGCGGTATAGTACTTACTGTAAAAGCCATATATATAACGAAGTGCTAGCTCTAACGAGCTAACGAGGAGAAATCTGTCGTTAAAATAGAAATCGTTATACAGAAATCGATACATAATAATTATACTGTCCTATTGAGCGTTGAGAATAAGTGAGAATCGTTACCTTTGGTACACGTAAACCAGTCGATTTTGGGATATCGTTATATTATATGTGTCACGATCGGACATAAACGAGGGAAAATAAGGGGGTCTAAAATACTATTACTACTGCACTCCAGGGCAGTTCAACGGTGGCTGTGATCACAGTCCCTCGTCTCCGTCGTGAGAACATCAAAAACTCATCATATCAAGTGCTATTATCGAAAACACTGTAACGAGAAGAAGGTCTAACCGGACACAACTTCCATACCAAAAACCAGAAAACTAGACCAAGAAGAAAAACTGTTCTCCGCTCTAAAAACACGGTAAACGATTATGACGTAAGGCGTCCAAAAGGAGCGAGAGTTTGAACTCCCGTTTGAACTTACAACAGATATGGCTGTAACTAAGTGTAAGAGATAGTAGGGGTCAAAGCATGCATACGCGAAATGTGTACAATAATGCACGACGTGGGAAATAGTAAGTTCATGACTGCGCAGTCATGACACTCCCGAGGAACAAAAGAAACAAACTATTTTACTGTGACATTGAATATTAAAAGACAATGGAATAGATACTGTCTACATACATACATACGTAGAAACAAAGGTGAAAGCTACAGACACCAGCTCAGCCTGCATTTGTGCATTGAGCCTTTCCTTTGCCTTCTGGGCGGCCATGCGCTGAGGCCTGCTGCTAGCAACATCAGTGCTGCCGTTGTCGATGACATCAGTGTTCTCCTTCTCCTCCGTTGCGGTCACTTCTAGCGGGTAGAGGTGGTTGATCGGTCGGTTCAGGATGGAGTTGGTCGTCTGTACTGTCGCCGAACGAGTCTTGCCGTCCTGCGCGCTGTCATGCAGTTCACTGATTTTTCCCATCTTCCACATTCCACGTGGTAGCTGGTCGTTCTTGATCATGACCATGTCGCCAATCTTGGGATCAGTGGTTCGGCTCCTCCTGAGACGATGGTTGATTGGCTGTCGGCTGCGAAGTGCAAGGATATAGTCATCTCTCCACAACTTCCAGAACGTGTCCAGTGCAGCTTGCTGCTTCTTCTGCAGCGACGTAATAGTAGCGACTGGATCTCGTTGGGGCATGTAGTCATCTGACTGGATATCGTCAGGAAGTCCCAGTGAGCGAGTTGGGGCAATGAAGTGGTTTGGCGTGATGATTCCATCTGTCGACTCTGACGGTACATACGTCAATGGGCGTGTGTTGAGCATTGCCTCAACTTCCGTTGTGATTGTGTTGAACTGCTCGTAGGTGAATCGACTGCGGCCAATGGCTTTGTGGAAAGCTCGCTTCACCAGACCAACTAGTCGCTCATAGAAACCGCCTTGCCACGGTGCAAACTCAGTGGTGAAAACCCAGGTTACCTTGTGTTCTGCAAGGTAGCAGGCCAGCTCAGGGCAGGTTAGGATCTTTTTCCACTTCTGATCGAGGTACGTCTGTGCCAACTTGAACTGTGGCGCATTGTCTGAGATGATCTTGTCAGGTCGTCCTCGCCTGGCAATGAATCGTTTCAAACAGTTGACGAACTGGGCCGTTGTTAATCCCATCACTACTTCCAAATGAACCGCACGGGTTGCCATACAGGTGAAGAGGCACACCCATACCTTCTGTGTTGTACTGCTGATGTTGACGCTGAATGGGCCGAGATAGTCGAGGCCGATGTACTGAAATGGATGAGACTGCTGTACTCGTTCTGCTGGTAGCTGTGGCATCTGGGGTAGACGGAACGGTTGCCCTTCGTGTTTCTGGCAAATGACACATTTACTCAGAACGGCTTTCACAGCTGCTCGCCCTTGTGGAAGCCAGTACTTCTGTCGAATCTGGGCAAGTGTGTGAGACACTCCGGCATGAATGAGACGCGCATGAACTTCCCGGATGATCAGAGTACTTAGCTTACTGTGTCGGGATATCAGCATAGGGCGAGTCGCATCTTCAGGTAGCTGAGCATTGTCTAGCCTTCCATGGCATCTTAGCAGTCCTTCAGCATCCAGGCGAAGTCCGAGCTGGTCTTGAAGGGGGTGACGAGTACCGCTGTCTATAGCTTTGAACGCATCTGTGAAGTTCTGTCGTTGGTGTTGTCTGATGATGATCTTCTCTGCGATGCTGAGATCACTGGCTGCTACGTACTTGGTGCGCGAAGCATCATCAAAGACCATTGCTGCGAGGGGAATCTTTGGCCGTAGCTTCTCTCGTGTGCTGCTACTGACCTTGCTCCAGATCTTCTTGCCAATGAAACGGAGGCAGATTGCTGTAGTCCTCAAGAGCGATCTGAGGGATGAAACACGTTGTTCTGCTGCCTGAAGCGAATACGTTTCTGTGCTGTCGTTGATGACGGCAGCTGTGTTCCCAATTGTAATGAGAGGGGTGTGGTGTACCCGTGTACATCGTACATATTTGCACTCTCATGTTTCTTATTGTGCTACTGCATCTCCTTGCATGGACGTGCGTACAACCTTACAGCATACTACTCATACTATGCATGCATGTGTGTACTCCGTGCCCATAATCGACAGTGCATGTCTCTTGTTGCTGGTCAGTCTTTCCTTGGTAGTTTCCTGACGAGTCGTCCTCTCTCAGTCCTTCGTTGCATTATTCTATTTCAATATAACTAATCATCACATAGACTTGATGATACCACATGGCGCAGTGAACTTGTTTTAGTAGCAGTTTCCATTAGTCTTTCTCAGTCCTGGGTCTTGCTAGTACCTCTGGCGTTTCGTCTCTCAAATATAGTGAAATAATTATTTGAAATTTCCGTTTCGGCATGGCGGAATCAGACACACCAGTACTCAGCCCTGACATTGCTGCCCTCACCCAGCTCATGAGACAGCAGATGGAGACCGCCGCCACCCGCGAGCACCACCTGACACAGCTCGTGGAGCGAACTTTGAGGAGCATTTCTCAACCTCCACCACCGCAACGTCCACCCCCAGCCCCACCGGCACGAGATCATGTACCTGCGGCGAGACCAGTTTCGGTCGATCGCCCTATGTTACTTGCCTCTGCCTCTCTCGCAGAGTTTGCCGCATGGGAAGGTCTTTGGCGGGACTACGCCCGGTGCCAGCACCTGGATTCCCAGGACAATGCCACCAGAGTGGCAACGGTTCGTCAGTGCCTGGACGAGGACCTCCGGAGATTTCTTCGTGAGGGCACAATTCCTCTGGCTGACAACCACGACGACGACGATCTCATCAAGGCTGTACAGGCATACATTCGCGGCCAGCGTAACCCTCTGCTGGACCGGATCGCCTTCTATGCCCGCCAACAGCAGCATGGAGAGTCCTTCGATCAGTACCTGACTACCCTCAGGGAGATCCACAATTGCTGCGATTTCAGCGAAGCTGCACTCTGCAATTTCTGTTCAAGCCGAGTATGCCGCCAATGCCAGCAGGGACAGCGTACCAGGTACGACGAGACCATGCGTGATCGCCTGGTTACTGGCATTCTCGACACGGAGACACGCCATAAGCTCCTTGCCACTACCGATCTAACGTTGGAGAAAGTCATTAAATTGTGTCGAGCGGAGGAGGCAGCCTCTCGGACGAGCAGCAGTATCCCCGGCACTAGCTCCGTCAATGCTGCTCGGAAAACAAATTATCAGCGGTCAAAACACGGCAATAACCCGCGACAGCAACAGGCGTCCGCCACGCCATCGCAATGTCCGAATTGTGGTCGCACTCCCCATGCCAGCAAGTCGCAGTGTCCTGCACATGGCAAAAAGTGTAGCGGCTGCAAGATTATTGGACATTTCCAAGCGGTGTGCAGAAAATCCCGCAAACCGGCTGACCAGTCCTCGCAGCGCACGCTGGGACGACTACAGCTCCGCCGCGCTCAGTGTGATGCATCTCCTACGGTGCCAGTCGACACGCAATTGTGCACTGAAGCTGACGCTACCTCCCTGGAATGGATCCCCGATACGGGAAGTGACATTGACGCTATTGGCGTCGATCAGTTAGCGCATCTTGGTGGTTTTGTGGAGAATCTGGCCACAGACCATGATAATGTGCATGCTGCCAATGGTGAACGTCTCGTTTCAGCTGGCAAGATCTCTGCCACCCTCACCATTGGCTCGCTCAAGCATGATAGCACCATCCATGTGTACCGTGGACTGCGTGAACCCCTGTTGTCACGCCAATCGCTATACGCCTTAGGCCTCTTACCAGACGGCTGGCCCAAGCAAGTTGCGCGTGTTTGTACCAGCAGCACACCACCTCCAACGGCTCCCGTTGTGACGACCGGTCTCGTGAACAGACCTGACCCTAGCAAGCTGGCGCAGATCCGTGCTGACCTACTGCGAGAGTTCGCAGACGTCTTCGACGACACGACATTGAAACCCATGTGTGGCAAGCCAATGGACATCATTCTCGAAGATGATGCGAAACCTCACCGAGTCTACACAGCTCGTCCTATCGCACATGCCTACCGTGAGCAGGTGAAAACCCAGCTCGACAATATGGTTGAGGAAGGCATCATCGAGACAGTGTCAGAGCCGTGCGACTGGTGCCACCCCATTGTTGTAGTCGACAAGAAGAATTCTAGTGAGAAACGTCTGACTGTGGACCTTCAGTCTCTCAACCGACAAGTGAAGCGTCCCACCCACCCCATGCAGAACGCACGTGATGCTCTCTCTGGCATCGGCACAGCCCGGTGGTTCACCAAGTTTGACGCCCGTCATGGCTATTGGCAGGTGCCCCTGTCTGAGTCTGCCAAGTCTCTCACTACGTTCATCACGCCGTGGGGTAGATACCGATTCTGCCGGAATCCACAAGGTCTTGTGTCCGCCGGCGATGAGTACAACCGCCGCACCGACGCAGCTTTCGACCGTTTGACCCATCTCATCAAGGTGGTGGACGACGGCCTCGTTCACGATGAGTCATTCTCGGACCATGTCGCTCACGTCCGTGCCGTTCTGACCCGTGCACGCGAACACGGAATTACTCTCAGTCAAAAGAAGTTTGTCTTCGCCGCTGCTGAAGTCGAATTCTGTGGGTTTCATGTGTCGTCCAACGGATACACCGTGCCAGCTGACAAGACATCCGCTCTTCAGCACTTCAACCTACCCACCAATCGTACCGACCTCCGTTCCTTCCTCGGTCTGGTGAATCAGTGTGGAGAATTCACCCCACGGATATCCGAGCTCGCAGCTCCGCTACGTCCGTTATTGAAGACCACGAATGAGTTCATGTGGGATGATGTCCACACCGCGGCTTTCAACGCCACAAAGTCTGAACTGATATCGCCGCCGACTCTCTCGTACTACCGTGCTGGTGACGACCTTCGGCTAGAGACCGACGCCTCTGCCCTGAACGGACTTGGGTTCGTGTTATGGCAACGCCAAGATATCCAGTGGCGCATGCTGCAGTGTGGCAGCCGCTTTCTCACCGACGCAGAGACACGTTATGCCGTCATAGAACTGGAGTTACTTGCTGTGGTTTGGGCTGTCCACAAGTGCTCCCTCTTTCTGTCCGGCAGCCGATTCGATTTGTTCACTGACCACCGTTCATTGGTCCCGATTCTGAACAAGTACACCCTGGATCAGATAGAAAATCCACGTCTGCTACGCCTCGCACTGAAACTCCGGTCGTTTCAACTCGTCGCGCACTGGCGCAAGGGCAAAGAGAATGCGTTTGCTGATGCACTGTCCCGTAACCCGGTCGACAAGCCGACCAGTGAGGAAGAATTCGGTGAAAGCTCAACGCTCTCAGCACCAGCCATCAGAGCATGTCTCCGCCAGGACGAGGATGGCCGAATTGCAGACCTCCGGCACTGCGAGCTCTTGGACGCTGCCCGTGCCGATGATGACTATCAGGCCCTTCTCCAAGCCGTTCGTGAAGGTTTCCCTGATGATCAGCGCGCCGTCCACTCAGCTGTGAAACCGTACTTCACTATCCGCGAGCATCTTTCAGTCGACGGTGATCTTGTCCTGAAAGGCCAACGTGTTGTGGTCCCGCGTACCCTCCGCCCACGTGTGCTCCAGGATCTTCATGCCTCCCACCAAGGCCTCAACCGCACACAGCGTCGAGCTCGACAAGTCGTATACTGGCCACATTTGTCTAATGACATCGCCCAAGTCGTTCGCAGTTGCGAACAGTGTCGCTTGCACGCTCCGTCTCAGTGTAAGGAACCGATGCGTGTCACCGCTGACCGCCGTCCCACCCTGCCATTCCAGTCAACCAGTGCCGACTTATTTTCCTGTCAAGGCTGGGAATACCTGGTTTACGTCGACCGTCACACTGGCTGGCCTTGCATTGCCAAGATCGGCCGCACTGCATCTTCTGCCGATGTGATCCGTGTGTTCCGTGGCTGGTTCGCCGACGTCGGTGTCCCCAGCATCCTCACCACTGATGGTGGTCCGCAATTTTCATCACGTCGCTTTGCTGAATTTTGCACCCGATGGCAAGTTCAGCACTCCACGTCTTCACCTCATTATCCTCAATCTAATGGCCATGCCGAAGCCGCCGTGAAAGCGATGAAATCACTTGTGTTGAAGACCACGTCCGACGGTAACTTGGACGTCGATGAGTTCAGACGCGCATTGTTAGAATGGCGCAACACCCCCCGAGAAAATGGTCAGAGCCCAGCCCAAGCACTGTTTGGTCGACCATTGTCCTCCTTTGTGACAGCTCATCATCTCAGCTTTGCTCCTGATTGGCAAGCCAAAGCCACCGATGTTGACAAGCGCTCTGCCGCTCAGTCTGCCACCCAAGAACAGCATTATGATGAGTCTGCCCGATCACTGTCCCCACTTCGCATTGGCATGCGGGTTGACATCCAAGATCCGCGCACCAAACTCTGGCGCACCACCGGCGTGGTCGTCGCCATTGGTCGCAACCGGGACTATATGGTGAAGTTACCCAGCGGCCGTGTTTACTGGCGCAACCGTCGTCTTCTCAAGCCTGCCCCTGCCGTAGCCCCTCCCGCTCCGCCTGCAGACACCTCCCCGGCTGAGCCCGCAGCACCGCAGCAGCCTTGTGTGCAGCAGCCTCGTCGTAGCCAACGGTCTCGCCAGGCACCAGAGCGTTTGAACATTTCGTCCACAGCATCTAAGTCCTATGCTTGACTCTACATACCTGTACCTCACACTCTTGCTACAAGTAGTTGGTATTGGTATCACGCTTCATTAGTGTTTACTTTCTTTTCTGTCACTTCTGTTTTTTCCTTCTCGTTTATGTGAGATAAACAGCTCCGATTTTCCGCTTGTTTATCTCAGAAGGGGCGTGTGGTGTACCCGTGTACATCGTACATATTTGCACTCTCATGTTTCTTATTGTGCTACTGCATCTCCTTGCATGGACGTGCGTACAACCTTACAGCATACTACTCATACTATGCATGCATGTGTGTACTCCGTGCCCATAATCGACAGTGCATGTCTCTTGTTGCTGGTCAGTCTTTCCTTGGTAGTTTCCTGACGAGTCGTCCTCTCTCAGTCCTTCGTTGCATTATTCTATTTCAATATAACTAATCATCACATAGACTTGATGATACCACAAGGGGAGCGTCTCTCTTTGTCTGCTTCTGCAATGTCTTCTTGCGTGACGATCAGTTTTCCTGTTGGCCAGTCCTCTTTGTCTCCTGCTAGCCATGCAGGACCCTGCCACCAGAGAGAAGACGCCTTCAACTCCTCTGGCTGAAGACCGCGTGTTGCTATGTCTGCAGGGTTGTCCTGGGACTGAACGTGACGAAACTGTAGCTGCTGATTGGATTTCACTTCCTTCACACGATTGGCAACAAATGTTGAGAGATGATGGGGCGTTGTGAGCCAGTGGAGAACACACTTGGCATCAGTCCAGAGGTATGTTGGGATGTTGTTCTGAAGTTGAAGCTGGGATTGGATGAACTTGACCATCCTGAATCCGGTGACCACGCCGAGCAGTTCCATACGAGGAATGGTGACTGATTGCTTCTTGGACGGTTTGTTGGCTGACGGGGTCAGTCGGGATCTGGAGAAGATGAGATTCACCGTGTACTTGTTGGAATCCGGAATCTGCACTTGGAGGTAAGCTGCTGCTGCATATGCATCCTTGGATGCATCTGTGAAGATATGTAGACTCATCGGTTGACTTGCACTCGCAGGACCAATGAACCTTGGAATGGTGACGGTCGTCGTCTGCCGGAGTGCTGATTGGATGTTGTCCCACTCCAGGAGCATTGGTGCGGACAATGGGGCATCCCACTCCAGACCTTCCTCCCATAGCCGACGAAGGTACCGCTTCCCTTGCAGTGTAGATGGTGTCATCAATCCGAGTGGGTCAAACACGCTTGCCACTTTGTTCAGCACGCTGCGCTTTGTGACTGGACCGACTGATTTCTCATTGATGCTGTTGGACACGGCGATGTTATCTGCTTTGCTATCCCACTTGAGCCCAAGGACTTTGGTAGATGCTGATGGCAATCGGTCGATTTCCTGAATCTTGTCCAACACTTTGTCGGAGTTGGAGGTCCAGTCCCGTAGGTTCATGGATGCATCTGAGAACAGCTGCTTGGCTTCCTTGTAGAGATGAATACCTTCTTCTGGGGAGTAGACCGTGGTTATTAGGTTGTCCACATACAGATCACGTGCAATAGCACCAGACACATCGGTCTGGGCCTGTGTGAGGTGCAGCTGAATGGTAGCAGCGAGCAGAAATGGGCTCGAGACTACACCGAACGGCACTCGACAGAAACGGTACGCTGTGACATTGCCGTTAACCTTCTCAGGTGTGGTACAGTCCTTGTACCAGATGAATCGGGTGACGTCCCTGTCACTTGGCTGAATAGAAATTTGAAGAAATGCTTTCTCTACGTCAGCGCTAATCACAATTGGCTTGAGACGGAAACGCATTAGCAGGCCGCAGAGGTCAGGGAGTAGCACTGGGCCACGGTAGAGGCAGTCGTTCAGGCTTGGAGATGTTGCACTCGCTTTGGCTGATGCATCATACACTATCCTGACCTTTGTTGACTTCGCTGGTGTCACAACGGGGTGGTGTGGCAAATAGTGTTGTTTACCACTGGTTCCGGAAAGTTGAACTTCTTCAATGATTCCCTTAGCTAGCTGCTGTCGGATCACCTTGTCATAACTCTCGAGCAGCTGTCCGTCTGTAGCGAGTCGTTTGGCCAGTGATTTCATTCGGCCAAGGGCTAAGCCGTAGTTGCTAGGAAGTTGATCTTTGGTGTCATCAGGCTTCCATGGCCATTGGATGGAATACCTGCCATCGGAATATTCCGTTGTCTTGCGAAATTGCGCCAGTGCGATTTCGTCATCATTCGCGTAGGGTGAATCCTTGATTCCGATATTCTCCAGTTGCCAGAATTGAGACAGTACACTGTCCTCTGTGTTACGGTTGGAGACGCTTGCAGCTCCTGAGAAAATCGAACCGCTGCTGGTAACCACCAGGGAGGTCGTGTCATCATTGCTGCATTCATCCGGTAGTGAACTGCAGCCGGTGAGCAGGTATCCAAATTCGGAGGAGACTAGCTTGAGTCCTGATGGCAGTGTGATAACATTATTGCCCACCAGTTGCCAAAAGTAGTCAGCACCAATTAGAAAGTCGAGGTTGACAGTTTCCATTGCGTGAGGCACAGAATCTGCTAGCGCTGTTGGAGACAGCTGTTCAAGAAATGCCAAGTCGGTCTGTTGCACAGCTTGTTTCACAATTGGGTTGGTTATGGTAGGCAGAGTATTCACCATTATCTGTGCCATGTTACCGTCTCGGAGGTTGACAGCGAGTTGGAACGATTGCGAATTGAAGCTCTTGGACTTAGTTGCTGCCATGGTGTTCAGGTAGAGCCTCTCTTCATTCTCGGCTGGTAGCTGGAGTCGTTTAGCTAGAGCTGCAGTGATGAACGATCGTTGGCTGCCACTGTCCAGTAGTGCGTTGACCATGACCTTCTTCCCACAATGGTCAGTCACGTTACACTTAGCGGTTTGCAGCATGGCTGATTGAATAACTGCTTTCAGTGTTGAGACGCTCGTGGTGGCTAGTTCCGTGGTTTCATCTGGAATTGCCGCCGGCTCTTGGCTTGGCATCTCTGCCGGTGACAAAGCTGCGATTGCTGCTGTCTGTGGACTGCCATTGGCCAGTGAATTTGTTTGCTGGTGTTTCGGAACTTCGACTGCTGGATTATATTGTTGACCCTTCTTGGGACAAATAGCACGACTGTGGCCTGTTCCGCTACAGTGGTAGCAATTTCTACTACGGTGTGCACAATTCCTTGCGATATGGCCTTCTTTGAGGCACACAAAGCACCTACGTAGGGACAACAGTTGATCCTTCCTGGAATCCAGTGTTGAGTAGTTGGTACACTCATCACTGAAATGGCTTGACCGACAGAAGACGCAGGACGGTTCTCTTCTGGGGCTTGCCTGGCTGGATACGAATCCCATTGTTGGTGGACGATGGTGTTGTTGCTGGTGTCCATGTATCTTAGGCTGAGGTGTCTGGCTGATGTTGTCGGTGAACTGACGAACTGTGTTCTGCATTGCTACATACTTCGCTAGCATCTCCCGTACTGTTTTGACCGTCCATGGCACAGTATGGTCGGATCTCTGCTCCTCCAGTTTGCTGACGAGCTGGAACGGGAACTTCGAGAAGAGTTGCTGAATGAGGACGCGCTGAGTATCAAGGTTCTCTCCCTGAGCTTCCAATTGACGAAGGAGTTTCTCCATTTGGTCAATGGTAGCCTTCACTTCAGTAAACCTGTTGTTACATTGTGGCAGCTGTGCCAGTTTACGATACAGTGTTGCCACTATCAGCTCAGGCTGTCCAAATTTGTCCTTCAGCATCGTAACTGCGATAGGATAGTTGGCTGCTGTTATTGGAATGCCTTCGATGGCTGCTGCGGCGACACCCGTCAGGACGCTTTTGAGGTACGTGAATTTTGATACGTCCGGCAACGATTGACGAAGACCAACAGAGGACTCAAATGTCTGCCAGAATTCTGGCCAGTCCATGATGTCTCCATTGAACTGAGACAGTTTCAGCTGAGGAAGTTTCACCACTGGACTGGAGCGTGCAGCTTGCATGGCTGCTACTGCTGCCTGTGCCGCCACCTCAATGGTGGACAGCGTTGTTGGTGTACTGTGTATGCTGACACTTGACGATGCTCGTCGGATGCCATCTACATTGATCATAGCTGGAGACTCGTTCTGGTCTCTAGGATCTTCTTCCAGCTGCACTGCTGTTTGTTGATGCGCCTCCTCATCAACTACTGGTATGTCCTCAGTGGCACTGGCACTACTGGTGGTGGCATCCACTGAAGTCACTGAGGCTTTCTGGTGCTGTTGCTGAGCAGCCAGAATGGCGGATTGGGACTGACGCTTCACTTTCTCCTCTTCAAATACGACTTGGTCGACAGCTATCTGGGCATCTTCAAAAATGCGCCAAGACACATTAAATTCACGCTCCCACTCCTCTTCTTCGTCGTGTACACTACATCTTTCTAAGTCGTCCAGAACATTGAAAATCTCATCCTGGGTGAGTAGTATTTCTCGTTTCAACTGTACAGCATCGTCAATCTGGGGCTGAGGCCTCTTTGGATCGATCCATACTTCCACATAGCTTTCTGTTGTTTTTTCCAAAATGTACGCAGTACATGCCCTGATGCGCTCGTATCTTCGCATGCACCGGCGTCGACGCTTCTGCGCGTCCTTGATGGCCTGCAGGCCTTTCTTCTGGGAGTCATCTTCCTGACATGTTGTGGCTGTAGCACAACCTTCAGTGGCTTCACTAGTACGATTAGAGTCTTCACTTGACATCATATCCTATCCTGGTCACAGCACCATGTCACGATCGGACATAAACGAGGGAAAATAAGGGGGTCTAAAATACTATTACTACTGCACTCCAGGGCAGTTCAACGGTGGCTGTGATCACAGTCCCTCGTCTCCGTCGTGAGAACATCAAAAACTCATCATATCAAGTGCTATTATCGAAAACACTGTAACGAGAAGAAGGTCTAACCGGACACAACTTCCATACCAAAAACCAGAAAACTAGACCAAGAAGAAAAACTGTTCTCCGCTCTAAAAACACGGTAAACGATTATGACGTAAGGCGTCCAAAAGGAGCGAGAGTTTGAACTCCCGTTTGAACTTACAACAGATATGGCTGTAACTAAGTGTAAGAGATAGTAGGGGTCAAAGCATGCATACGCGAAATGTGTACAATAATGCACGACGTGGGAAATAGTAAGTTCATGACTGCGCAGTCATGACAATATGCGCCTCGTTAGAATAATGGCTTTTACAGTACTAGGTGACGCTTGCACGGTATGTTCGATGAGTGCGTTCTTTGCAATGAATGGATGCTTCATACTAAAGTCCTGGTCAGAAAATTTCGACCTCATGAATAAAAATTGTGACGGGCGCTACACTGCCCTAGCACCACACACACTATTCATTGCACTTGAACGCGACGTGACGCTACACACTTTGTTTCGGGTGACCCGACCGACCGATGTTTTTAGCGCCGACCGATTTATTGTTCTATTTCACATGCATTCATGCATGTTATGCGCATCATACGCATGTACATTTGCACATGTATGTGCGCACACTTCGCAGAGTGCCAGGCCCAAGGCTCTTCCTTCCTGGCTCTGGCTAGACATTTCTGTCTTTTGTTTTGAGTTGACTCGATTGATTCTACACTGCCCCAGCACCACACACTATTCGTTGCACTTGAACGCGACACGGCACTACTCTACCGTCTACGTTATACATTTGGTCGAGTGTCACTGGCCAGAACTGTAGTTCATGTATCTGCTTGCACATCCTTGGTGGAGGCGTACGTTTCCTGTTGAATTCGGTGGGGTTGGCTTTCAGCACACAACAAAGAAACTTGAAGAATCCATCCAACTTCTTGGGACCGGCATAGGAATCGCAATCGAGCGCAACCGAGACATTCAGCTTCCTGGCGTCATGGCAATGCCTTGGCCTGGTGCCCAGTTGATCGGTGGCGATTACTTGTTTGACAGGCTATGGTAGCTGCAATTTGAACCCCGTCCGGAAGCCATCAGCGGCGTTAGGCACGCTACGGTACACTATGGTATTGGCAGTACCACGTTTTGGCCAAGCTAACCGGATAATTGATAAAAACAACCTCAACTACCCTCAATTAATGAATATTTAATGCAAACATTTTTGTACCAGGCCGCACCAAAAAAGTCCTTTGTTTCGGGTAACCCGACCGACCGATGTTTTAAGCGCCGACAGATTTATTATCCTATTTTACATGCATTCATGAATGTTATGCGCATCACACGCATGTACATTAAATTTTGTACATGTACGTGTGCACATTGGCTCCAAGCCACTCAGCAGAATCATCCAGTCTGCTAGGTGGAGAATGTTTGGCCACATGCTTCGACTAGACACCTCATCCCCGGTCCAGCAGGCTATGTCAGCATACTTTCAGCCAGGAAGCTCAGGGTTCCGAGGCCGCCCGAGAACAACACTCCCGCGATCCATCAACAACGACCTGAAAAATTCCAGATCCACAAACTCCCTCACATCACACGAGGATCTAGTTGCACTGAGGCAGCTCGCCCAGGATCGTCGAAAGTGGAAGGAACTAATGTGTGCTGTGTGTAATGGCTGAAGTTATACAATTACACTAGATACCCTTAACAATAATAACGGATACAATTACACTAGATACCCTTAACAATAATAACGGATACAATTACACTAGATACTCTAGATACTAGATACTCGGTACTCTACATACTAGATACTCTAACAATTTTATCAAACATTATGATAATTACCACATCAAATGCTGCGGAGACCTATCCAGAATCGGCAATATGCTGGCCCTGGCCTGGAGATCTGCAACTATAATCAGCTTCTACTTTGCAACACTAACGGATTAGTCCCCTTTGTCGATTGATGGATCAATCGGTAGATTCGGCTCTGTTTTTCTTTCCTTTCTTTCTTGTTTTGAATTGTACGTTGAACTCATTGGATTTCTTTGTATTCTGTATCTCGTTATCGTTATATTTCCCTCTAGCCCTCTCGCTTAGGATGAGCTTTCTTTTTTATGGCAGCTTAAGCGAAGGCTATATACCTGCTTTATGCAGGTTGATGCCAACGCGAACAAGCAAAATAATAAATAATAACGTGTGCACATTTTGCAGAGTGCCAGGCCCAAGGCTCTTCAATCCTGGCTCTGGCTAGACATTTCAGTCTTTTGTTTCGAGTTGACTCGATCGAGTCGGATTTGTTGCACGGTGGTTGTAGTTGCCAAGTGTAACGTTGTCGCCAGCAACATGTTTTAGTTTAGAACGAGGTCTGTTCCAGTGTCCAGGAGACGACCAATCAGCTACGTTCCCGCCAAGTGCCTTACCAGAGTTTGAAGCCCGCTCAATCGTAATTTTACTACTCTTTGATGACGCGTTCAGGGCCTTGGATTAGTTTAAAGCCCGCTGAATGTACTCTAAGCAGGTGCGTACAACTTCATGTATGCATCATTTTTAGTACGGTGCAGATAATGAACTCTGCTGAAAATGTATGGGGTACTATTAGACAAAACGATTGTGCCTGCAGTTTCCGACGGCCGGACTGTGGTTAACAGCTGTTGGAAACTCGTCAAAGCAGTGTTTGCTTCCTCCACCGAAACCGGGTCAAGCTGCAAAGGTGCTGACAAGAGTGAAAATGTTGGACTTCATTTGGAGTGCGTACGCCGATTCTTTTTCTTTACTTTGGAGCAACATGAAGCTGTAGTTCCTAGCCCGCGATGATCGTTGAACGATGCGTTTATGAACAACGACTCGGAGCTCTGCTCTGCTCTGTGTCTGAGTATGACCAGTTTGACTGTTCCTAGCGGTCTCAGTCTCTATCGGCCACACATGTTTTTGTGTCTGGGCGGTGTACTGTACACATGTGCATACCGGTCTGCCGTGCATAAAGAATATCAGCAAAAAAAAAAAAAGCCGGCCGACCGACCAGAATTTTTCTGGCCATGTTGCCCGAAACAAAAGGCTTTTTCGGCTCGGCTCAAGATATGATTTTGGTTCTACATTTTGAAATTTTTCCTCATGGGAAGTTCCCAGAAGAGTATTTGAGATGATTGACTGTCCCACCCTGAAATACCACCCAATGACCCTGACTGTGATTATGCTTAAAGGGGAAGTTAAGGCAAAAATCAAATTTTCACCAGTTGTAGTCTTCGGGGTGCTGAGTTGAATGGTCGTGGTCCGAGGAAGCTGAGACGCTCCCTTCCTACTTGAATCCCAATCGAACTCGCGCACTTCCACCGAAACTGGGTGACTGCGCCCTACTAGATGGGGATTTGTATGCAAAATGTCACTAAAAGCGCCATTTCGTTCTTATAAAAGCACGGATGACCGCGATTGGCCCATATGTTGTAGTCTTTTGGACGCTGAGTCGACTGGTTTTGGTCCGAAAAGGCTGCGATGCGGCGTTCCTCCTTTATTCCCAATCGAACATGGTTGAACAAGCGGTCACGTGCTCCTGCGTACACCAGTCACCTGGTCACCGTGCCTGCAGGGTACAACTTACTAGCCTGTTTGACCTTTTTTGGGTGCAGTCCTGTCACTCGAGTTGAACTCGAGTTGAACCTTGGTGTGAAAGTTGTCACCTGCTGGCGTGGTGACCAGGTGATTTGGGCACCCAGGACCACGTGACCGCTTCTTCAACCATGTTCGATTGGGAATAAAGGAGGAACGCTGCATCGCAGCCTTTTCGGACCAAAACCAGTCGACTCAGCGTCCAAAAGACTACAACATATGGGCCAATCGCGGTCATCCGTGCTTTTATAAGAACGAAATGGCGCTTTCAGTGACATTTTGCATACAAATCCCCATCTAGTAGGGCGCAGTCACCCAGTTTCGGTGGAAGTGCGCGAGTTCGATTGGGATTCAAGTAGGAAGGGAGCGTCTCAGCTTCCTCGGACCAAGACCATTCGACTCAGCACCCCGAAGACTACAACTGGTGAAATTTTGATTTTTGCCTTAACTTCCCCTTTAATCCGTTCTCTTGTAGATACTTGTCATGCAATCTGAATAGAATGGACGGCCTTCCTCCTCGAGTATGGTACTGTACGTGTTTATTTGCGTTCGCAAGTACACGCGGGCTACAAGCCAAATTCTGATAGAAGCGAATGTGAGAATGGGGTGGGATAAAGGGGACTAGGGGGGAGGATAATGGTCTAGGCTGTACATTGTGTCATCTATGACAAAGGATAATCTTGATTAGAATTTGCTGGCTGGTTTCGATCTCTATCTGGTCAGCTGCGGTTAAGTGGTGGTATATCACTGGTCAACTGCAAATGTCACACTGGGTTGAGTCAAGCCGATGATGACAGTTAATCATGTACATGTACATGCCTGCACTACAGCATGTACATATACAGCACTGCTCAATGAAACCCAGTCAGGTCACTCTCAAGTACGTGCCTGGCATTGCGCAGCCCTAGGCCTAGACCTGCAAACACTGGGCTGCGAGATGGTGCAAGGGGCAAATTTCTAGTGACGCGACTGGATTTCATCGAGCAGCACCGTAAATCTGCCACCAGCTGATGCTCACAGCTGCCACATTCGTCTACTGCTACCATTCTCAGATATACTGCATAAGTTAGTTCACACTACACGCGTTATGCATAACCGCTAGCAGTGCTGCATTCTCACGCTTCTTTTCATATTACTCTAGCTATATAACTGGTTGTTTTAGTGATTCTTACTATGTGACGATGTTCCACTGATGATAGTCACAAAAAAACGTTCTGGAATTGTTTCATTTTAATTGTTTATACATGGTTATGAGTGCACAATTGGTATTTTGTCATTGCTATTTTACAACTGATGACTATTCTATCCTGCTCCTCTGTTCCCCATTGGTTCTTGCCTGCAGACACCTGATCAAGTATTATGACCGACTTCTGGAGGGAGCTAATGCACACCGGAAACAGTTGAATGTGTTTGTACCTCTGTGTGGCAAGACTGTTGATATGATGTGGTGAGTGCAGACTGCTTGATGCAGGCTCCCCCCCCCCCCCCCCCTGCGTCTCTCTCTCTCTCTCTCTCCTGCTGCTGCTGCTGGTGTCCCATTAGACATTTAGATTACGCTGAGCTGAAAATCTGATTTCTCAAAATTGGCGCATAGCACGCTCTTCAACCGGTGACTGGGTAAGTGACATTTCACCGGATTTTCTTGTTCTTTTTCTCCACTTGCTTCTACTACTTGTCACCTGTCCCTGTAGGCTAAAGGAGCGTGGCCATCACATTCTTGGTGTTGAACTAGTGAGAAAGGCGTTGGACGACTTTGTATCTGAAAACAAGCTGCCCTCGACGGTATCTTCTGTGAAAAATGGTGATGGAGAGGAGCTTACTCTTATCAAGGTGGGTTTAAAAAATGATCTTCGATGTCGTTGCGAGGACTCGTCATATATTGTCAAATGTCCAGATACAACTTTTGACTGGCAGCTTGTTTGAATTCTTTTTTTGCCACGTGTGTGTGTGTGTGTGTGTGTGTGTGTGTGTGTGTGTGTGTGTGTGTGTGTGTGTGTGTGTGTTTTGTGCCATTTTTGAGCTCCGGTTTTTTTTAGAAGTTTTCTTCCACGGGCTGGTCTCCAGCTCCGGCTGGGGCCAGCCCAGGTGAGTTATAGACTCACAGTAAGTAGAGTAGCTGTGCTGAGCGAGGCAGCCGTCATCTTGCTGCCGCGGACGAGGACAATTCAGCATCGACAACATGGTCACCTCGGATATGACCACTCGCGCTGACCCTCGTCCGCCTGAGCGCGGAGGAGTTGCAAACCCCCGCTCAGAGCTTAGCTTGCAGCATGCACCAGCCGCTCGGAGGTTCGTGCTGTCTCTGGGAACCTGGAATGTGAGGACTCTTGTTGAGTCCGACGGCGACGTGAATACGGCTTCAAAATTTCAAAAAAAATCAAAACATTTGTTGCGGGAGGAGAAGAAATTGACCTGGTTTGTCGGCAGCTTGGACGTTTCGGAGTGGACATCGCAGGCCTGCAGGAGACCCTTTGGTTCGGCACGGCTCAGTACAGCGTTGGCGACTCTCTCGTGTTGGCGAGTGGACGCCCTACTCCAACGGCGGATGACTCTGGACGTCGTGGTGAAGGTGTGGCGATAGTGCTGCGCGGAAAGTGCAAAGACGCCTTTGTCAGCGGCGGTTCGGAATGGAAAGGACACAGCTCGCGACTTGTCTCCGCGAAGGTAAAGTTCGAATGTGGTCGTAATCGTTCAGTATCTTGCATTCATATCGCTGTTGCGTATGCACCAACATTCAGTAGATCACGTGAGGAGAAAGCTGCGTTCTATGAAAGTTTGCAGTCCTTCCTTGATAGTGTACCCAGGAGTGACCAGTATGTCATACTCGGCGATTTCAATGCTCGTGTTGGTGTTGGTACTGCTGGAGACGAGTGGAGCCGCGTAAGGGGTACACATGGACATGGCGTCATGAATTCTGCTGGAGAGGATTTACTAAACTTCCTGGCCAGAAACAGTGGGCTCATCTGCAACACCTGGTTCAAGAAGAAGGACATCCACAAGCACACGTGGCACCATCCCAGGTATAGGCAGCCTCATTGTATCGACTACTGCATTATTCCAGAGTCATGTCAGCGTCAATGTCTGGATTGTCAAGTTCTCCGCTCTGCGGAGTGTGACACCGACCATAAGTTCCTTGCCATGAGATACCGCTTGGCGGCGGTGCCCAGTTTCCGCAGGCAAAGTAAACCAGCCAACAAACCCATCGCTTCCGCAGTCCTAACGGCTCCCTCCAATGATGAAGTGCGAGCAAAATATTCCACTAGTCTTGATGCTGCCTTGGTTCAGAACTGGCCAGATGAGCTATCTGTGGACGGATGCTGGGCTGCGTTGAAAACTACGGTGGCGGACGTCGCTCAGAAATGCCTTGGCAGAGAGCGGCGCAAACAACCAGACTGGTTCCTGGACAATCGACCGAAGATTGAGGCTGCCCTCCGTGAGCGAGACGATTGCTACCGAGCCTGGATGTCGACCAACAGGGCAAGTGATCAGAAGCTGTATAAGAAGGCCCGAAGTTCAGCTCGCCGTATCGTTCGTCAAGCAAAGCAGGACTGGCTGAGAAAGCAGGCTCGGGACTGCGAACGCTTTAGTCTAACATCTAAGGGAGGCTGGGAGTGCATCAAGAGGATCCAGACTGCACTTGATGGATTGCAGCCCCGCAAGACAGCTGCTATCAAGAATGCGCAGGGTGTTGTGTGCGAGACACCAGAGGCAACAGGTACGCGATGGCGGGAGCATTTTGACGGTGTCCTAAACGTGATCAGTGATTTTGTCCCAGATGCCATTGATTCCATTGGGCAGCTACCGATTCGGCTTGACCTTGAGAACGCCCCAGCCTGCAGCGAGATACACCGTGCTATGCGAGCTCTTCAAAATGGCAAAGCATGTGGCCGATCAGAGATAACAGCGGAGATGCTCAAGTGCGGCTCTGAACTGGTGCCTAGGTTGGAGATGTTGTTGGCTGAAGTTTGGCGGACGGAAAGGGTTCCTCAGGATTGGGCAGACGCCATCTTAATCCCAATTCCCAAGAAAGGTGATCTTAGTGACTGTGGTAACTGGCGAGGCATCGCGCTTCTAGACGTGGTCGGCAAGCTGGTGGCAAGAATAATAGCGGATCGCCTGCAGCTGGTTGGAGAGGAATACCTGCCTGGCTCCCAGTGTGGTTTTCGCCGTGGTAGGGGATGCTCAGACATGGTGTTCTCAGTACGCCAGGTTGCCGAGAAATTGCATGAGCATTCATCAAAGGGCTTTGCGGTGTTCATTGACTTGCGCAAAGCATACGATTCAGTACCTAGAGCAGCCATGTGGAGGGTTCTCTCCAGGCTCGGCGTGCCGGATAAGCTGATCTCCATCATTCGGTCGTTCCATGAAGGCATGTCTGCATCCATTCGTCTCGGCGCAGATCTGCTCGACCCTTTCCCGGTGGGAAATGGCCTACGTCAGGGATGCACTATGGCCCCGATCCTGTTCAACTTATTCATGGGTGCGGTTGTGGAAAAGTGGCATGCTACCATCGCCAATGACGAGGATATCGGTATCCAGGTGTCGCAGTTTCGCAGAGACTACTTGTTCAATACGCGTCTCAGAGAGTGTCGCAGGGTGACTATCACGGAGTGTCAGTTTGCGGACGATTCGTCACTGTTCGCCAAAACCTACGGCGGTGCTGAAAGGGCCTTGGCCACGTTTCGACAGGTTGCAGCATCTTTTGGCCTGTCAGTCAATCTGGGCAAAACTAAGTTCATGCCTATGGGCGTTGGTGTGGTGGCGTCGGATATGTTGCCTTTGGGTGGAACCGTCGAATGCGTGGACAGCTTTCGCTATCTTGGCTGCCAGATCACTCCTGATGCTAGGAGTAGCTTTGATGTCTCTCGCAGGATCGCCGCAGCTTCGGGTGCATTTGGCGCATTGAAGAAAGCTGTGTTTGCGAACTCGGAGTTTCCTATCGGTCTCAAGCGTGTTGTGTACGGAGTCACTGTGTTGGCAGTACTCCTCTATGGTGCTGAGAACTGGACACCGAGGCAACGGGATCTCCAGCGTCTGGAGTCGTTTCACCTGCGATCTATACGCATGGTCCTGGGCATCAGTCGGGCGCGCCAGATGGACGAGCACGTGACAACCCTTCAGGTACGGCAGTGGTGGGGTGACATGGAGCAGGTCTCTGACAAGGTCCGGCGCCGTCGTCTCCAATGGCTGGGCCACCTGGCTCGCATGGATGACCGTATTCCCCGCCAATTGCTCTTTGGTGCCTTGCCGTCTAAACGACCTCCACATGGCCCCCGGAAGAGGTGGAAAGACCCAATCAAACATGACCTGACGGCGGTGTCCATTGGCATGAATGAGTGGCTTGAAACAGCAGATGATAGGTCTGAGTGGAGAACCAGGTGTCAGGATGGAGTCTACAGTGTGGTATGCTCCCGTGTACAACCTGCCGTGAAACCACTCCTGTGTATGGTCTGCACACGCCGTTTCAGCCGTCCTCAAGACATCGCTAGACATAGTTGCACCTCCCGTCGCTCCGCAAAGGCAAAAAACAAACAGTGAAACAGCCGTTCACGTCCCGCCGGACTCGCAGGGCCTCATGCCGCGTCCCGGAGACAGCACTCCTCCAAGTCGCCCCGTTTGGGGACACATAGCCAATCGTGGCAGTGGGCGAAGGAAGGAAGGAAGGTGTGTGTGTGTGTGTGTGCGTATGTGTGCATTGACAGTTGTGTCTGTTCACATCCTCTGCGTATCTCTCATTATGATTATGCACTGTTCAGGCCGGTGAGAAGAGCTCTATCTCCCTGTTCCCATCAGACTTGTTCAATGTAGACTGGTAAGTAAGACCGTGGTGCACGGTGGCTGTGTATCAAACACCTGTGTCCGCTCTACTGAACCATACATCAAGCTGATTGGTGTTACATGTACATGGTACAACAACCCTGATAAGACCTTCTTCCATGGGCAGCAGGGAGGTGTAGTTTGCTACTTGATCACCCTGATCTTGACCCCCGGGGTTGGCCTATTAGCTGGGACACATCCTATCTAGCTGGGACACATCCTATCTAGCTGGGACACATCCTATCTTGTAATCACAGATTGTAGCCCGTGCCACTTGCATACTCTATAGTATATTCTGAGCGCTCCGAAAATGAAAATTTATTCTAACGTGGGCTGATAGTGACTGATACCCGGTTGTAGGTTTGTGTCGCTGGATCCACTTGAGACAACCGTGTGCTTTCGATTTGTGGTCCCTGTGGCGCTTTGTCACAGTGTTTGCCGTGTCGTTAAGGCAGCCGCGGTGTATGTTACTTTTGAAACAATACTGAAGTCACTTCATTGCAAACTTGAGTTTTAGATAAGAGAATTTAATGTTGAGGGTTTCCTTTTGTTTGGTGATCTCTAGATGATGTCCGTAGTAATGGTTTACTGTATTACTGACATATTGATGTGTTCTTTATCTGTACTGCCTGCAGTGTTGCTCTTGGCCAGGTAGATGCGGTCTGGGACAGAGGTTCATATGTCGCACTGGAAGCAGAGTTTCGTCCCCGGTATGGAACGGATTATTCATTGTCTACACACCATGTTAGGGACCGTTTACCGCAGGCATACAAACGCCGCCCACACACAACCACATTCTTCACAGACCGGCACTGCACAGTCCTACCCTGCAGAGTTCTGCACTGCAAGACCCTGTGCAGCTTATACCCAGACACAGTCATGTGATGAGTATTATGTGACACATGTTTATTGTAGGGTAGACGTGGAGTTCTCTTTTTCATACAATGTTGTATGATGCGTGTTTCACAGCAGCTCTCCCATGCAATGCATGTGTTAGCCACGTGGACAGAACGGGTGCACTGCAGTGTTCAGTCGCATCCATATGCCCCCTCCCGCAATTTTTCTCATACAAATTTCTAAGAGATTGGATAACAAACGCCCGATTTCGGAAATTTATACACAAAGTGATTACAGATTTTATGTTGTGTAATTGCTGGCCTAACGGTTTTTTAAAACCAGAGGTCCGGGCTTTTGAAACACACTTGTTGCTATGGTCAGAATTGACAATGGGCTAGCATCTGCACCTTATCCATCAGTGTACTGCTGTGTTTGGTAATGGACCTGTGGTCTTTTCGTTTGTTCGGTATCCTAAGTTATGCAGATTACATGGCTTCAGTGGTCAAACCTGGAGGTCGTCTTTTGATGGAGACATATGACTATGTGCAGGCTGAACATCCTGGTACGTCCCCGATGTGTGTGTGTGTGTGTGTGTTTGGGGTGGGGGCTACCACTTAAGATCTGCATCTGCTCCTTTGATTCTAGAGGGTGCGAATGCGGAAAACTCGGCCTCTAGCCGAGTGTCACGCGAACCGTGATTTTGGGATGGGGAGGGGATGGTGGAGAGAAGAGATATCGTGCACATCCATGCATATGTTGCCCAATGTTAGAAAGGGGGCGCCTAAGGCCAACATTAGACTCCGGCAGAGTTAACCAGGTAAATATGCTGATGTCTTTACTACCAAACCGTGAGACCCTGACCTGCAGCAATTTTTTCTCAAACAATTTTTTATCAGGAAATACTGCATATGTGAAAGTATGATTTACATAAGCAAACCGTATGACACATCAAATGAAAAACTTAATAATAAAAAAGAAAAAAATCGTACCAGTACTGATGAGGCCTTTATGGCCGAAACACTTTGCTGACTGCAGCATTGGGTAATAAAAAAACCCTGTTTTCTTCTGGTTTTCTGGCAAACTGAGTAGTTTCAAATTTGGACTTCACGGAGAATTTCAAAGTATTAGGAAATTAGAGGCCACATGCCACGTGGCATGTGGCCTCTAATTTCCTAATACTGAGTAGTCTTAGAAGTATTCGGAATGGTGCGACTATAGTCTTGGCCACAGTCTAATTTGCCTTTTTAATCCCAGTCTAGGCATTTTGTGCAAGAAATATCTTGCGCATAATACAGTGCTGCTCAATAAAATCCAGTCGCGTCACTCAAGTACGCGCCTTGCGACATTTCTCAGCCCAGAGTTCGCAGGTGTAGGGCTGCAGAACGCCCGGCGCGTACTTGAGCAGCAGTGAGTACATTCTGTGTGCTAACACTCTGTGTTGCGTTCTTCTATCTAACGAGTCGAATAGTCTAGGCCAGCCCCATTGAACAGAAACGTCTCTTCGCTGAGGTATCTTAGCGTTCCAGGATTACTATACTGTCTTGTGTCTTGCAGGTCCACCGTTTTCTACTCCTAATGACGAAATCGTTGCTGCTTTTGGTACGTTGTTCGCCTCTTTGTCTTGGTTTTCTGTTTGGAGTTTTGCAACATGTTGACTTGTGCAAATCCAGTCGATTTATCTTTTTCACGCTTCATTCTCTCCCTTATTTGAAGAGGCTGCATGACTATATTCTTACCAGTACTGTGCGCAATGTCGCATGTGTCCATGCGTAGTCGCTTGCATACGTGTGTTCCTCTGTGTGTGTGTGTGTGTGTGTGTGTGTGTGTGTGTGTGTGTGTGTGTGTGTGTGTATGTGTTGTGCTCCTAGGAAGCAATTTCACCGTGGAGTTCTTGATGAAGGAGGATATTCTCAAACTCTTTCAGGAAACACTCGGATATAAACTGAGAACATTTTGCGATCGAGGCATGGCATTGCTAGTTCGGAATGGCCATGCTGTTGAAAGTGGCATGGAATGAATGCTCATGTTCTTCACCCACCCTTGAACTGGTCGAGAGTAGTGTTTCCCCGTAAGAACGAACACTTGCACTATCTTGAGTCGATGGTACGTGCCGGAAAGTCTTCACGGAGACGGAAGCAGAGTAAATTGAGAAACGTAGGATGTTTGCGATTCGTAAGAACAGCCAGTAAGATACTTGACTTAGTATTCCGATCAGAGTGCTACAATGTTTGCTGTATGAATGCCATGGATTTCCTAGCAATATTTAACCTATAGAGCCCCACATTCTCACACAGCTTTTCATACAGCGCTACAAGACCCACCCTCTCCTGGCATATATACCCGCATGGTCGGCACCCCATCCTCATGTTGCCTGATGATTGCGAGAGCATGACACTTGAAGTAGCAGCAAACAAGCCTTGATTGTCCTTGTTGTTCTGTAATGATATAATTCTGATTTACCGTGTGTCCATCCACGGTCCAATTTATTGCTACAGCTCAAACAGTGTGTTACTCGCTTTACGTTGACTGTCAGCTGCGATAGCCTATCTCTAGTGGATACTACTAGATGGCACATACACATACACGCGCATGCATCGGACCAGTGTGCGCGCGTGTACACACACACACACACGTGTGCAGTGTGCATGCTACCTTCCTGATCTTCTCCTCCACACTGCTACTTTCAGCTACTAGTAATTCATTCAATCGGTTTCTGCCGCGGGCTTGTTTATCTGTTGCCTTGCAGTTTGACTGTTTCAAAGACCAAGTGTTGGTCCTACAGTATCCGTTAGTTCAACCTAAAGTATCTCTTCCACATTAGCAAGGCGGACGGTATATACTGTATAATACACGTAGCACATAGTCTACATGACATAGCAGATCATAGTGTGTAATCAGTGCGGCAGATAACTAGCCATTTCGGTTGGACAGTGAGCTACCAATAGTATGTGGTCTCGTCCGTGCAACTGCAAGCCAGATTTACGGCAAATAATAAATGCGGGTGCATGCTGTGGTCTTGGTGACCATGGTGACAGTGGGATTATGTGTTCATGAATGTGAATGTTTCGTCATACAGTAGAAGCTGTGTTTGCCGGACCCTGTACCAAGCGGAATCCTGTATTGACCGGACAACTTTTACTGTTCACGCACCGACGTGCTGTGGATCGAACGTGCATCCCTGGATCAAGCGGAAACCTGTCGTATCAGGACATTTTCTGCTGCACCAAGGCCCGGGTGTCGTCCGGTTGTGGATGGTTTGCTGTACTCGTTTGGATCGAGTTCACATCTACACGACAGTGTACACGACATTGTACAAGGCAAGGACACGCAGTGGCAGCAGGTCATATCCAGAAAGCCATTCACATCATTTATATTAAAAGACTGTATGTGTATGGCTCCTTGGTTATGTAGCACACAAGAATACAAATTTATCACTCTTATGTTCTTCCTTTGTTTGATTACTGCTCTCTCGTTTGGTCCTCCGGTCTATCCTCCGCTCTTATGCATCGGTTAGAAGTCACCCACCGTAAATTACTTCGATTAATATTTCGCATGCCCCCTCTGACCTCCTCTCAGACGCTATACATTTTGGCTTCCTCTTCCCCTCTCTCAGAACGCTTTCCCCACTCGGCATGCAAATTCATTCACCGTATTAAGCTTCAACTTGCTCCTCCTCATGCACTTGCGCATTTAAGCTGGTTCAATAATAGCTCGCGTACTAGATGTTCTCTACATTTCCCACTTGCCAGGTCATCGATCCTTTTAAAATCCCCTCTGTTTAAGTCCTATTCTCATTGGTCTCGGCTTCCGCAGGAGGTAAAGTCTCGTGACACCTTCGCTGCATTTTGTTCCATTCTGCCCGCGCCTAAGTTGAATTGAATTGAATTCGTTGTTTTCCATTGCTAGCCTAATCTTCATACTGCTCTCTCCAGGTTCCTATAGTACTCCTTTTGTTTTGTTTTCTTTTCTCCTTTTCTTCTCCTTCTTTTTCTCAGTTGTCCCCACCATGGCTGGTTAAAATCGCCCGCATCACATGCTTATTGGCACTATGTCATCGTGATTGTGAAATAATAATAATAATAATAACTACCGTACGTGATTGTAGATCTACTGTACTTTCTCGGTAACTAATACTAATGTCATAAGTTATATCACGCATCACGACATGAAAGACTAGCTACAGGACTGTTACCAAGGCAAATATGGCGTCTGGGAAAACAAACAATGCTCCCGATCTTGAGGGAAGGGAATAATTATTTTCGAGTGCTAGTGATGCATTTTGCCACAAACATGCAGCGCTCATGTAGCTCACCATGCTAGGAATACGATCATGTAGCATGCTTGAAGTTAGTTGAAGCTCCTTCTCCATTCTGACTAACTTATTCTAGTTACAAATAGCTCAGATTTTAGATGGTGGTGGTAATTTCCGAACCACTCGCATAGATTCCCACCCAAGGTAAAACAGTGCTAACGGTTCGCTGCATGCTGCAAGCTCATCAGTGTCAATGGTCCGACTTGTAGCCCTTGGAATCACGGCCAGGACAAGTTCTTCATCATGTCAGCTCTGTGGCCAGACCTGACCGTATTGTCGAAATTGGACGTTGCACACGTCTTGCCGGCGTGCTCAAATAGTTGTCAGTAGCGGAACCAGCAGCAGTTATGGCCGGCTGTGAGTGCGAGCGGAGATTGATTGCACTACTGCATTGTAGGCGATTGTCCTCTAGCTGCCTGAGTATGGTTATCACAAGGCATGGAGGTGAGTTCTGAGCTCAATCGAAACGAGTTTACTATCGGTAATTTCACGGAGGATGACCGAATTTGCAAGATAGTAAACAAAAGGAACTGTGTTTGTTGCTGTGTTCAATATCAAAATTATTATTAATATATTTGGGTGTACCCATGGCGGCATTCTTGTAAGTCGACCATCTGTATCAGGAGACAACTACATTTACATTTTCAAAAATGTTATTTACAAAGAACACAAACCCGGCTCGAGACAAAAATTAGTAACTATAAAGATAACAAAATAGCAGAGAGGATGAAGATACGACCAACAAGTTGAGGGTCTACAGAACAAACAACTATTGAGTCGAGGCTGACTATCCACTAGTGCAGCTTTGTAGGTGGGGCGTTGTGAACTCCTCTGACCAAAGGTCTCGTATCCTTCCACACTACGTGCACCAGGGGAGGGGGGGGGGGGGGGGGGGTAAAAAGAAAGAAAGAGTCAGGCCATCAGCTAATATGCTAGTTTGTGGTGTACACGTCGACAGCGGTCCCACAAGTTTGCTCGAGGAGGTACTTGTACCCTGGCACCTTGTAGGACGAGTAGCAAACTATTTATTTCCAGTAAACCTTGAGTAATGATACCACCTGTATGCCGCATATAGGACCACGATTCAATTTCTGTGTGAGCGTCAGTGCCCTACAATGGTACTGTTATGTATTCAGGCTTGGATGGTTTACCGGATAACAAGTTTTCCGACCGCTAGACTTGTGGGGTATGAAACCGTTAATTTTCCGGTTCCAAACGGGTTTTCATACACCTGTATAATGTAGCAGTGCATGATGTGCTTCACCAGTCATTCCGTCACATGCAGCTTTCCAGGTTACTCACACCCGCAGGCATATCCTTGCAATAGAGAGGTTCCGCACTAGGTAAAGTTCAGCAACTTTCAGGGCTCACCACGACCATACAAAATTCAAAAAGCGTCGACCACCATTTTGAATGCCGCCAAAGCCAGAGTTTGTGCAGTCATAGCGGCTACGCACCCGAGTTCATGCTCATCGATGTACAGCGATGAACAGTCTAGTCGTAAAATACCGGTATTTTACGACTTCCCGGTATTTTACGACTTCCTGGTCTACTCTGTACAGCGAAGGGCCAGTGCCGAAGCGAATCTTGTTGTTTGATGTCGAGAAAGACACGCGGAGAAGACGTCCTTTCTCCAAGCAATCTTGGTCATTTTTCTCAATCCGCTGGTGGGTGTCGACCAAGATATGTCCGTGGGGTACTGGTGAACTTGAGTCCTGGCATCTACAAGAATTTGCCGCGCCTAGCTAACCAATGTTGTCAGTAGAACTCAGCGTTTCCTGATCGCGACTCGGCACACTCTTTTCTGTTTGGCCTCGCAGCTTTCACGCTGCGAGTGGGGAGTTTCCTTGTCACAAATGAATCCCTTAGTCATGACCATGATGAGAGGTGACTAGTATGATCCCTGACTGGCATGAGTCCTTAGCTTGAGTCAACACGAAGGTAAACTCTTCACTTGGAACGCTTGCTGTCTCCTCCGCCCTTTCTTGTTGCACTTGCAGATATGCGCACGGCTGCCAGTTTTTGTTGGTGCGCGCGGCGACGCACGGCCGACCTTGATGTCTTCAAAAAAGTAGAACAGCGGTTCTCCTTGGCCGATTCTCACCATCGATAGCTCATTTTCAAGGTCTTGGAATTCTCTATCGGTTTACCGTCCCCGATTTCTAATTTTCTCTTCATTCACTTGTTTGCACGCCTTCGCGTTTGAGTGATTTCACCATCCGATCTCAGCCAAACGAAGGCCAAATCGAAAAATTCGAGACGGTAACCCCCCAAAGACACACCTTCTGAACACGAATCCACAATGGCCTAATGTCTAAAACCAACGAATACAGCCAAGCTCCACTCAGAAAACACCCCACAATTGCAAGAAACAGCCCGTTTTGCTGTGCGCTGATTGGTCAAATCCAAATGACCGTTATTGACGCTTTGTATGGTCGTGGTGAGCCCTGACTTTACGTTAGTGGGTGGGAAAAACACGTGAATTCGCGAGTTTGCACTCCACTTACGGAAAGTTGTCTACGTAGAGTACGTAGATAGGGCTGTGATAACGTAGCTGGTCCGTAAGTGGATTGGGGTACGAAATTATGACTCTCTCCCCAGGTTGATCTGGTCGTACACTGCCGCGTTCGGAGTTGCCAAGGGCAGCTATGTGATTAAAAAACTCCGTATGGCGGAACACAGATCCGCACGCAGTTTCCGTAAGACTTTCCGTAGATCGACTACGTTTTTACTAACGTAATTACGCAATGCGGAACCTCTCTAATGTAAATAACATGTGCTTGCGCCACCTCCGCTGCTTCGACTGCCATCGCTATGAGCCTCCCTGTGCTGCTTTGCTGGCGTTTGCACCTTAATGGTTTGTGGCTGTCTTGTGAAAAAGAGTAATTTTTTTAACTCGTCGACAGAAGCTTTTGATTGAGGGTATGATAATATTGATGGCTACTTGTCAGAAGTTGATCCAGTGGGAAGGAATTCCTAGGATATGAGTCTCAGCACTGAAGACGAAACCGTCTCCCCCACCATAGTCCAGCTTAAAGCTGTAGACGGTGTAGAAGCCTTGTTTGATGTCAATGCAGAGGTCTCGCTTGTGTTTTAGGGATTATGGTGTGTCCTGCGGCAATGGGTCATGTTTGTGTACATGTGCTGGAAAAGATCTACCCTGAACTTCAAGAGCTGATTATAATCAGTCATCCGACCATTTATTTAGAGAATACCTGGCCATGAAAACGTTGTGACCGTCTATTGAGCCTTATGTATGGAACTGTATTGTGCAGTCAAGACATATAAGATATAGGTGAATGGATATAACATCAATGTCAAAAAAAAGGGTTTGCTCTCCTATTTCGTATCAATGTCTCATGTGATGGTATCAAATTTGGCCACGAAATGGAACATTCCCGTCCGACATCACGTGACCCACTTGTCTCACGATTGATTCTGAGAATTGGAATATAGATGGCCGTGGTCTGGATGTGCTACCTTGCAGTAAAGAGCTCTTAATCTAGCAGCTCCCATTTGTGCTGCAATAATTGGCGAAAGCGGCAGGTTCCCAGGTACAAAGCAAACATATCTTTCAAAGTGCACTAATGTTGTCATCGATGTGTCGGATATGGCGTGGAACAGGTCATGAGGTTACTCTGTTAGTCTATGCCACATGTTATGGCTTCCTCAAAAAATCTGCTAGATTCTGATATCTGCGTTACGGATCAATCACAATCTGGAGCAACATCCACCCAGGAGGATGTTAGGGTTATTGGCAATATAATTGCCGAATGTCGGGTGCATTCTAGAGGGGAAAATTCCTCGCTGGTAGAATACAGAAAAGGCAGATATCCAATAGAGTTTTCTAGCAGAGGATTGTCTTATGATTGTGTTTGCTGAGGCGGCTGGGAGTAGCTTGTATTGACCGTCGGAGTAGAGTATTTTGAAGCACAGCACCGTTACACCCAATCACGTGACAAAAGCACAAGGAAACTTACAGATTTGTTATACTTCCCAAGTTTCTTGAAACATTCCAACAGCATGTGACTTTCATCTCTTCCAGGGGAATCATGTTCTGAAACTGGGAAGCAAATCATTCATGTATTTTCAACTCCCTCAAATTATGCATTGCATAACGTTTCTTGTTTCCCTCTGTCTGCTTGCTGTTGTAGGAGTCACTGTATTCACCGTCAGTACCTGCGGACAGTTCAAGTAAGGCCATTATGACTCAGTTATCACATACCACCTGATGAAGCCATCGCATACCCAGCACCAGGTGCAATCCAGTGCGATCAGTGGGGATCAGATGAATGGCTGGTATTGTGCACATCACGATCTTGGCTGTGGCACGGTTCTGTCTACAGCATGTTGGTTCGTTTTACCTGGTGATCATGAACTGCTGCAAGAAGGTCTCTCAAGCATGTGTATCGATGATCGTTGGAAGAAGCGACCAGCGCAAACAGCTCAGTCAATCAGTCATGCCAGCAGCTCGGCCAACAATTATTTAGTGTATGCCAGCAGCCCAGCCTGTAAGCAATTCTGTGTCAGAAGACCAGTCAGCAAGCTTGGTGTGTGCCAGCAGTGGCCTAGCTAGCAAGTCAGTGTGTGCATGGGACCTGCCCAGTAGCTACTCAAGCAGCCAACTGGCCACTGGTTAGGGTGGCAGCCGGTGGACGAAAGAGAGCCGTGTGGTGTGGCGCCTTTGGGATGCTGAACAGAGACAGCACTTGAGCAGTAGACCAGTGGTTGAAAGTACCTTCCCAAGTCTCTGAACTAGTAAGTGACTGTGGCCCCTGTAGAGTCTGAACAATACCGGAGCCTGGCTAAGTACTACTTCGAGTATCAGAATAGATTCATTGTTCTTATTACCTGCATAAGCGAAGCTGTGGACGCAGCATACTGCTGCTACACTTCAATGCGGGAATGCGTATAATAATAATAATAATAATAATAATAATTCAAAGGATCAGTCGGGGAAGTGAACTGCCTGAAAAGAGAAAAAACGCCAGACCCACCAGGACTCGAACCTGGGACCCTGCTTGTCATGAGCAATGCTCTAACCACTGAGCTATGAGACCAGGCTGAACCTAGAAGGCGCTGACAAGTTTTTCACTCCAAAGGCAGCTCACAACACGTGCCACACATACTGATGGCACTTGGGTCTTTTTCCCTCCCCCAGGGGACCAACCACGGTCAGTATGTGTGGCACGTGTTGTGAGCTGCCTTTGGAGTGAAAAACTTGTCAGCGCCTTCTAGGTTCAGCCTGGTCTCATAGCTCAGTGGTTAGAGCATTGCTCATGACAAGCAGGGTCCCAGGTTCGAGTCCTGGTGGGTCTGGCGTTTTTTCTCTTTTGAGGCAGTTCACTTCCCCGACTGATCCTTTGAATTTGAAGTTCTCCCAATCCTTTCCAAATAATAATAATAATAGTAATAATAAACACACGGCGAGGAGACAATAATTTGATAACCGCAATCAATAAAACTAGCTGAACCGACATTTGTGTACTTTATTCATGCAATGTAAAAACGGTGGAGACGATGTGCAATAAAACGATGAAAATATGAAGAAATGGTGTAGGGAAAAAAATGGATTCAAACAAGTTTTCGTACAACACTCATCAGGAATCGTCGTTGTACTAAAGGACACTGAAACAAAAATTGAACTATTATAGAAAATCTAAGTTAGAGAAAGAACACTAAGAGCAACAACAGTGAAATTTACAAGTGTGAATTTTAACAATCAAAGCGAGAAATGAACAAAGGAGAAAGGAAGGAAAGACAACGTGATAACACATAACAGCAGTACATTACACCTAGAACATTAACGGCCAAGCTTGGCCGCACTAAACACGACACGTTACTTGAACAATTTCAACCCAATTATACTATCTTTCTGTACACACAAATTAGGCTTGTACAGACGCTGATAGATAGCTTCCAACACTTTTAACTGTAGTCCATAACCATGACGACCACGGCACAATACAGTGAACGAAGAGTCGGAATACGAATTGCAACAATCAGGACTAGCTAGCAGATGATTGTACACTGAAGACTTGCTACCACGAAACCTACGCACAACACTAACACTCTCACCGGCATTCTCACCATCACTCCCATCACTGCTCTCCGACTCACTGCTCCCTCCGCCGTCCGTTCCATCCTCCGCTTCCTCTGTACTCTCTCTGTCTCGTCCATCCCGCCTGACCGGGTCCATTGAACTCAACTCGGCCGTTACCCTGCTATCACGTCCCTCCTTTTGCCCTTGTCCGCTGAGTGCGTAGCTTCTGTTGTAGCTGGCTGTTGATCGTCTTGGTCTTTCAATTATGGGCTTGGATGGTGGATTAGTTGTGGTTGCTGTAGATTGCGTTGTTGGTGTTGGTGTGGGAGCTACTGATATGCAAGGTGGGTCTTTTTGAGTCGGCATTTGTAGTGTTAATGCAGCTGTCAGTGTTGCTCGCGGTCTCCCACTGGCAAGCTCCACCGCCGCAAGAACCGATGGCGGAGGATCAGGGGGAGGCAGTGGGACCGGGACCGCAAGCGGCACCGCCTCAGCCAAAGCCACCGCCTCATCAAATAAAAAGGAAGTTATCATGACCGAGTTTGAATTGTTTTATCGAAATTTATTAAGTTTTACGCCGACATCAGAGGCCCAACAATCAATATGCGCAGCAAAGATCCGAGCTGAGGCTGAGGAGCATGCGGACAAACTTCCAGATAAGCGATCATTTTCCTTAGGCCAGGAACACATGAAAGCCCTCCGTGACTTCCGCAAAAACACGGAAATTATCGTCACGCGCCCGGACAAAGGGCGGGCTACAGTTCTGATGCTCAGAACCGATTACATCGACAAGATGTCTGTCATCTTAAATGACACATCAAAGTTCCAGACCCTCGGCCCAGTTGAAAGTTTTGATCGAACAGAGAAAGTAGAAAAAGAACTAATAGCTTACCTAAAGAAACTGAAAGACGACGGTGAAATATCCTCAAATGATTTCGATCGCATTAAACCGACAGGCACCCTCCGGCCTAGGCTATATGGCTTACCAAAAGTACACAAGCCCACATGTCCAGTACGTCCCATCGTTTCCATGACGCCTTCACCCCAATATTCTATTTCCAAGTGGCTGTGTATTTACTTACAACCAGTGCAGGACCACTACTGCAAGCGCACTGTAAAAGACAGTTTTGATTTCGTCGAGAAGCTCCGCAACAAGCCTGTACCACCCAACGCACACATGTGTTCGTTTGACGTCGTCAGTTTATTTACTAATGTGCCGATTGAAGAAACTGTCGAAACTGCATGGATGTTTTGTACCGTAATGATGACGTTGACACTCCTTGGATATCTGAAAGTGCGTTTAGACGGTTGTTGTTGCTGGTCACAACTGGTGTTGAGTTTTCGTTCAACAATGTCATGTACAAACAAGTCGATGGTGTTGCGATGGGTTCGCCCCTTGGTCCGGTATTGGCAAACGTGTTTGTCGGTTACTGTGAGTCGAAAATTGATGATTCATTGTGGCCTGACCTTTATGTACGTTTCGTGGACAACTCATTCACATATTTTGATAATGAGGAGCGTAGTAACGAGTTTCTTGACGTGTTAAATAGTATTCACCCTGCCCTTCGTTTTACATGTGAGCATGAACAGTCCAACAAATTGTCATTTCTAGATGTGCTTGTGGAAAAAACGAGTAGTGACGTTCTGACCACCGTTTATCGAAAGCCGACGTTTACTGGTCAGTACATTGTATATGACTCTTATTGTTCGTCTCAATATAAAGTAAACTTAGTGCGTAACCTTGTAGATCGTGCGAAGGGTATTTGTTCGTCCTGCAAGCTGCAGGAAGAGCTTGATTTTCTCCGGTCAGTTTTTGTCAAGAACGGGTACCCTGAGTTTTTGTTGCAGAAGTTGTTGAAAGTCGAACAAACTACGAAGGCTCCTATGATTGGTCCTGCTCGTTGTCCCGTTTATTTATGCTTGCCGTGGAAAGGGCAGGAGTCGACTAAAGTTTGTAGTGCAGTCAAGTCTGTTGTTCGTCGAACATACTACACAGCACACTTCGTGCCAGTCTTTACGACGATGCGTGCGTTTACGGTGCGGAAGGATGTCCTACCAGCCCATCACCTAAGTCATCTTATTTACAACTTTGAATGCCGACAATGCGCTAGTCGGTATGTTGGTAGGACTGTTCAGCACCTGAACGCACGCATCAAACAACACACACCACGTCACATACTTCCACCTTGCGTACAACAACAAAGACCGAAGCGAGGGCGACCTAGAAAACAACCAATAACCACACAGCCGTTGCCTACACAACCCGCGGATCCTGGCTCACAGACTGTGCTTGCTCCGCCGTCGCTGGTGGCGGTGGTGGAGGAGAATGGGCGTGGTGGCTCATCGGGTCGGCTTGTGTCGCCGCCTTTGCTCCGGCCGTCGGTGGTTCCCTCGTCAGTGCCCCGGCGGCTTTGGCTGAGGCGGTGCCGCTTGCGGTCCCGGTCCCACTGCCTCCTCCTGATCCTCCGCCATCGGTTCTTGCGGCGGTGGAGCTTGCCAGTGGGAGACCGCGAGCAACACTGACAGCTGCATTAACACTACAAATGCCGACTCAAAAAGACCCACCTTGCATATCAGTAGCTCCCACACCAACACCAACAACGCAATCTACAGCAACCACAACTAATCCACCATCCAAGCCCATAATTGAAAGACCAAGACGATCAACAGCCAGCTACAACAGAAGCTACGCACTCAGCGGACAAGGGCAAAAGGAGGGACGTGATAGCAGGGTAACGGCCGAGTTGAGTTCAATGGACCCGGTCAGGCGGGATGGACGAGACAGAGAGAGTACAGAGGAAGCGGAGGATGGAACGGACGGCGGAGGGAGCAGTGAGTCGGAGAGCAGTGATGGGAGTGATGGTGAGAATGCCGGTGAGAGTGTTAGTGTTGTGCGTAGGTTTCGTGGTAGCAAGTCTTCTGTGTACAATCATCTGCTAGCTAGTCCTGATTGTTGCAATTCGTATTCCGACTCTTCGTTCACTGTATTGTGCCGTGGTCGTCATGGTTATGGACTACAGTGAAAAGTGTTGGAAGCTATCTATCAGCGTCTGTACAAGCCTAATTTGTGTGTACAGAAAGATAGTATAATTGGGTTGAAATTGTTCAAGTAACGTGTCGTGTTTAGTGCGGCCAAGCTTGGCCGTTAATGTTCTAGGTGTAATGTACTGCTGTTATGTGTTATCACGTTGTCTTTCCTTCCTTTCTCCTTTGTTCATTTCTCGCTTTGATTGTTAAAATTCACACTTGTAAATTTCACTGTTGTTGCTCTTAGTGTTATTTCTCTAATTTAGATTTTCTATAATAGTTCAATTTTTGTTTCAGTGTCCTTTAGTACAACGACGATTCCTGATGAGTGTTGTACGAAAACTTGTTTGAATCCATTTTTTCCCTACACCATTTCTTCATATTTTCATCGTTTTATTGCACATCGTCTCCACCGTCTTTACATTGCATGAATAAAGTACACAAATGTCGGTTCAGCTAGTTTTATTGATTGCGGTTATCAAATAATAATAATAATAATATGTGTGAGTTACGAAGTCTGAAGAAAACGTTGAACGGTCTCTGCTGGGATGACGACTACACCATAGCTCAGTGGTTAGAGCATCGCTGGCTACAAGCGAGGGTCCCTGGTTCGAGTCCTGGTGGTGACAGTCAATTTTTTCTTCAGACTTTTCCCGTTTGTCTCTTTCCCTCAAACCAGTTAATAATAATAATAATAATAATAATTTCAGAACTAAATATTGCGACAGAGCTTTCGGCCATATTTTCAATTCATTGCATCCCCAACTCATCACAACCACGCGCTCTTCAGCCGAACCATACAGACACCAGCAAGGACACTTCCGTTGAGAGATAATAATTATTGCTCCACGCCTCTAGACAGCTGTTTCGCTCCCTGTCGGAGCTCATCAGTAGAGGATGATAATGATGATAATGGAGGAATGATCATTCTTATACACAAGAAATGGCGCAAGTGCGCGCTTTCCACATATATCAATGGCATATGCAAGCTGCTAAAATGGTAAAGTGTGAGAACAGCGATAAATAATGATAGTACGCGCTCATTGGTGGAGAAACACACCACACAGGCGACGAAAATCTTACGCGGAATACTGATGCCAAAGGAAAGTACATGTATGTTGTTTATTATTATGATGTTGCAATGTCCATGTATGCAGACCAGGCGAGACTCACCGCCGGGATCCGCCAACGCGACAGGCTCGGTTGCCGTTCAGGATTCACACCGACCTGTCCGCCCGTCAACAGGATCGACAGCGGGAGGCCCCACTGATGCCGATGTCGATGCACACCAGGAAACTTGTAGTCGTGAGTGTGATACTAACACGTCCATCGGCAACCACTGACAAACGAGAGGCCAGCTGGGGCATTCACTCCAGTCAGGGATGCTTGGTCGACGCTTCGTATCAGCAGCTCAGCTCATTTTGATCAAACAAAGATGTTGCAGATGTGTCTTGCTTTTCTCCTTCCTTCTTCACCGACTCGTCTTGTCATCTCTCCTTCTTTCTTCACCGACTCTTCGTGTCCACTCTGCTCTGCCACTAACGGCGCATTAAAACTTCAGAACTAAATATTGCAACAGAGCTTTCGGCCATATTTTCAATTCATTGCATTGCAGTCGGTGAAGAAAGAAGGAGAGATGACAAGACGAGTCGGTGAAGAAGGAAGGAGAAAAGCAAGACACATCTGCAACATCTTTGTTTGATCAAAATGAGCTGAGCTGCTGATACGAAGCGTCGACCAAGCATCCCTGACTGGAGTGAATGCCCCAGCTGGCCTCTCGTTTGTCAGTGGTTGCCGATGGACGTGTTAGTATCACACTCACGACTACAAGTTTCCTGGTGTGCATCGACATCGGCATCAGTGGGGCCTCCCGCTGTCGATCCTGTTGACGGGCGGACAGGTCGGTGTGAATCCTGAACGGCAACCGAGCCTGTCGCGTTGGCGGATCCCGGCGGTGAGTCTCGCCTGGCCTGCATACATGGACATTGCAACATCATAATAATAAACAACATACATGTACTTTCCATTGGCATCAGTATTCCGCGTAAGATTTTCGTCGCCTGTGTGGTGTGTTTCTCCACCAATGAGCGCGTACTATGATTATTTATCGCTGTTCTCACACTTTACCATTTTAGCAGCTTGCATATGCCATTGATGTATGTGGAAAGCGCGCACTTGCGCCATTTCTTGTGTATAAGAATGATCATTCCTCCATTATCATCATTATCATCCTCTACTGATGAGCTCCGACAGGGAGCGAAACAGCTGTCTAGAGGCGTGGAGCAATAATTATTATCTCTCAACGGAAGTGTCCTTGCTGGTGTCTGTATGGTTCGGCTGAAGAGCGCGTGGTTGTGATGAGTTGGGAATGCAATGAATTGAAAATATGGCCGAAAGCTCTGTCCCAATATTTAGTTCTGAAGTTTTAATGCGCCGTTAGTGGCAGAGCAGAGTGGACACGAAGAGTCGGTGAAGAAAGAAGGAGAGATGACAAGACGAGTCGGTGAAGAAGGAAGGAGAAAAGCAAGACACATCTGCAACATCTTTGTTTGATCAAAATGAGCTGAGCTGCTGATACGAAGCGTCGACCAAGCATCCCTGACTGGAGTGAATGCCCCAGCTGGCCTCTCGTTTGTCAGTGGTTGCCGATGGACGTGTTAGTATCACACTCACGACTACAAGTTTCCTGGTGTGCATCGACATCGGCATCAGTGGGGCCTCCCGCTGTCGATCCTGTTGACGGGCGGACAGGTCGGTGTGAATCCTGAACGGCAACCGAGCCTGTCGCGTTGGCGGATCCCGGCGGTGAGTCTCGCCTGGCCTGCATACATGGACATTGCAACATCATAATAATAAACAACATACATGTACTTTCCTTTGGCATCAGTATTCCGCGTAAGTTTTTCGTCGCCTGTGTGGTGTGTTTCTCCACCAATGAGCGCGTACTATGATTATTTATCGCTGTTCTCACACTTTACCATTTTAGCAGCTTGCATATGCCATTGATATATGTGGAAAGCGCGCACTTGCGCCATTTCTTGTGTATAAGAATGATCATTCCTCCATTATCATCATTATCATCCTCTACTGATGAGCTCCGACAGGGAGCGAAACAGCTGTCTAGAGGCGTGGAGAAATAATTATTATCTCTCAACGGAAGTGTCCTTGCTGGTGTCTGTATGGTTCGGCTGAAGAGCGCGTGGTTGTGATGAGTTGGGAATGCAATGAATTGAAAATGTGGCCGAAAGCTCTGTCGCAATATTTAGTTCTGAAGTTTTAATGCGCCGTTAGTGGCAGAGCAGAGTGGACACGAAGAGTCGGTGAAGAAAGAAGGAGAGATGACAAGACGAGTCGGTGAAGAAGGAAGGAGAAAAGCAAGACACATCTGCAACATCTTTGTTTGATCAAAATGAGCTGAGCTGCTGATACGAAGCGTCGACCAAGCATCCCTGACTGGAGTGAATGCCCCAGCTGGCCTCTCGTTTTTCAGTGGTTGCCGATGGACGTGTTAGTATCACACTCACGACTACAAGTTTCCTGGTGTGCATCGACATCGGCATCAGTGGGGCCTCCCGCTGTCGATCCTGTTGACGGGCGGACAGGTCGGTGTGAATCCTGAACGGCAACCGAGCCTGTCGCGTTGGCGGATCCCGGCGGTGAGTCTCGCCTGGCCTGCATACATGGACATTGCAACATCATAATAATAAACAACATACATGTACTTTCCTTTGGCATCAGTATTCCGCGTAAGTTTTTCGTCGCCTGTGTGGTGTGTTTCTCCACCAATGAGCGCGTACTATCATTATTTATCGCTGTTCTCACACTTTACCATTTTAGCAGCTTGCATATGCCATTGATATATGTGGAAAGCGCGCACTTGCGCCATTTCTTGTGTATAAGAATGATCATTCCTCCATTATCATCATTATCATCCTCTACTGATGAGCTCCGACAGGGAGCGAAACAGCTGTCTAGAGGCGTGGAGCAATAATTATTATCTCTCAACGGAAGTGTCCTTGCTGGTGTCTGTATGGTTCGGCTGAAGAGCGCGTGGTTGTGATGAGTTGGGAATGCAATGAATAATAATAATAATAATAATAATACCTGATGATGGCCATGTGCCGAAACATTGTAAAGTAACGAAGCTGGTTGGGATGTGCAGCGCTATGGGAATGGGTGTGTCCACCCGAATTCCTTTCAGAAAATAGATATCCTGTAAAAAGATATGTATGCTTTCACCTGGTTGATAATTATGGTGGTAAAGACACACCTGGCAATATGGCGGTAAACACACGCCTGCCCACACACGCTCTCTAGCCTGCAAAGTTCTGGCACAGAGCTCTCCTTCTCACCACCACCACCATCAGTTCGCGCCTGGTGCCTGGTCGATGTATAGCTGGCGGTACCTGGGGTTGGGTTTTTGCAAGATGCCTCTGTATGTGTGCTTTGATCCTCGGATACGTACCTTTTTGCTCGATGAAGTCCGATCCCTTGAGTCAAGTTTTCGCCCTGCACCAGTTCACATCCCATCATTGCCAGGTCAAGGGCTGCATAGCACCTGGCATGTATACATGTACTTGACTCATGCAATCATATAAAAGAATTCATTGGGCACGGCTGCACATTCCTCTATCACGTTGAGTGAGTTGTTGCGGATAGGAAATGATGAACCTCATCTCGATACCCTTGCTCAGTGCTTTCAGGTTACTACTGTGTCTGATATCCGTTGCCATGGCATTTCCTTTCTGCATTCTTCATAAATTTTTGATTTATTTCCTGCTGCTTCTGCTGCTGCATGTGCGTGCGTGCGTAGTAGGACTGTGGGTTCCGACCACTCTTGCATGTGTCAGCCTTTTCGTAGCAACCACAACTTGGCCTTGCTAAGATCATGTTGGGGTCAAGAAAAGTGGTTGCCATGGAAAACAGTTTTTCGTCCCGGCATAATGTGTCGGTGGGGTCGGACTCTTTGCAGCTGCGGCGTTTTTTTTTTTTTTTTTTTTACTACAAAGCACTGGCCAGCAACATAAAAGGGGAGGTAGACAAAAGTGGACAAGCGAACTTTGACAACACAGAGGAGCGTGGCATGCGTGCCGATGAGGTAGGTCAACCTCCCCCGACCTAGTGGTCTCGGGTTCAACAGTTGGTCTACGCATCAGGAAGGGGAAATGGACAGAGAAAGGGAGAATGAGCATGAGGAGCTTCCCAGGAGAGGAAGAGTGAGAGAGTGAGAGAGAGAGAGAGAGAGAGAGAGAGAGAGAGAGAGAGAGAGAGAGAGAGAGAGAGAGAGAGAGAGAGAGAGAGAGAGAGACAGACAGAAAATGATAATAATAGAGACAACCGGTTATTCTCAGTGCTGGTGGACTTCAGTGGCCCATAGCCAATTGGTCTGGCGGAGGTGATGGTAGGCCTTGGTCTTGAATGTCGGCAATTTCTTGAGAGTTGGGCGTTCGGCGAGGATTGGGGCAGGCAGTGTGTTCCAGCTCTCCAGGACAAAGTATGGGAAGGAGCGGCGGATGAACTCTGGACTGGAGGCTGGCAGAGGAGTTGCGAGTTGGAAAGAGTGGCCACCGAGGGACTGGCGTTGCCGGCGCGTCCGGGGTGCAGCGTTAACTCTTGCTGGGGGAGGTACCATGTTGGTGAGCAGAGCTGGACCTGGTATGCATTGCAGCTTATACAGGTAGCACAGCCCGTAAACATGCCTTCGGATTGCCAGGCTGGGGAGCAATGAGGGGCCAATAACCTTCATGGCTCGACGCTGGACCAGGCGTACGCGATCATTCCCATGTTCTCTCTAGTGTCTTCATCATATCTTTTGTTTTTGTTTCAATGAACATTATTGCTGCGCAAGCTCTTGCCGTCAGCAGGATCTGAGAACATATCCACTGGCCTAAGAATTGCTATAAATCTAGTGGAGGGAAAAGGGTGGAAGGTGGGGTCCATGCAGTGAAAGTAGCTTGCGTAAGACATGGCTGCCTGAAGGGACAGGACCAGTGGATAGGCCACCATCACATGCAGAGACCCCCTCCACAAACACCCATCCCCCGCAGAGAGCCCCGCGCCCTCCTGCAGAAATCACACCACCATGCATTAGTGGATTGGCTGTAGTAATTGGCAAAAAAAAGAGAAGTGGTCCCACCATTCCAAACATATTCAGAAATTATCAAATACTTGCACACTTTCTTCCTGCTGAATCATCTCCTCCCCAAAGTGTTATAGTAGCTTAGCTTTTCTGCCATGCACACACACCCCTTGCTCTATCTTGCACACACCCCTTGCTTCTGCCATACACACACCCCTTGCTCTATCTGTCGCACTGAATAACCTTTCTCATTTTTTTCTTCAACCCACTGGGATTTGAACCTCCGTCTACCGAATCAAATTGCACCACCCCTAACCATTCCACCATTCTGCTGTTCTTGAAATACAAAAATCAAACATTACCTTTATACGTTACATGATGGAAGCACGGATGAAAGTATAGGCCAAGCAACCATGCCAGAATTCTGAAGAAAGCCCAAGTCCAAGCATGAAACGAGTCAACAGGTAAAGGATTATCGTCACGGGCAATCCTTCCCCTCTTTCGATGGCTTCAAAGGTCAGCGTGAATGCTAGGAACGAGAGTTTATTCTACAATAATCAGTAGTACTTGAAGTACTTCAGAAGTGAAGAAATGACGAGTACATGAAGTCAACTTGAAGGGGACCACCATTGTTGGCTGGATATGACTAAATCTGAAAAATCAAATTAAAAAAATTGAATAAAATTGCATATAGAGAAACAGGGCTTCTTCCAAGCGGATATACCATGATATACTCAATCTGCGGACAGCATGCTGATATACCCGGGTGGCAGAAGAAAACAAGGAAACTATGTCATCGAAACAAGCTGACTTACTCATGCACTCGTCGGTGACCTGATCACACTTCCTTGGAGCGTGCGTGCATTGCTTTCGAGCGGGTTCCGCACACTGAGAAACACTCCATTACGAGCAATCACTGACAATGCCCAGCTTTTCACCCCAAGATGACTAGATCACTAAACTGACCAATGATGGCACAGGTTTTCATGAACAATTACTAAGGTTTTAGTGCATTCTGACTGAAGTAAATAAAGAATAGCTAGCTAGCTAGCTGCCGTGAAAGGCAAATAAATAGAATGATAATAGCTGCATTGCAGGTGAACGCAGACTATGTTAACCCTTTATGGGTCTCACATAAGCGTAAGGGTCGTATGTGACCCTTACGGGCCTTAGGCCTTACAGTAAAATCGCATTTTCTGTGAGTTTTGTTGCTAGGACTCTAGGAGACAACTAAAATGGTGCTCCACGCGTAGCTGAGGTTCAAGGCTTTCCAACGGTGTAAAAAACAACCATACTTACCATACAAATTTTTGTAGTATCGATCGACTGAAGTCTGGTGAAATTGGAAAAGACGACCATCCGCCATGCGCGCATTTCGAGAATGGGAGTGCGTCTCGTAAGGCCGTGTCAGAAAAGATTTCTGAGGACACTGACGGAACCAGTCTAGGCTGGATGTCCCTGGAGGATTTCCAGTGCAATGTGGTGAGAAAGAGAGCTGCGCTGAGGGCTCCTAGCTCAAATAAATCGTCCCCGAATGAAGAAATCAAATTTACCAACCAGCGAGGAAGCACAGCAACAGCAACTCTTACAAGGACTTGTCAGGTGCGATCAGCTGATTCGCCTGGCCGTGAGAATCACGGCATGCGTGACATCGCGCCTGAGTACTCAGCTGGGCGAGAGTGAATCTGACGCGAGCGGCGCTGAGGTGAACGAACCAAAATTGTGATATTGTGGAACTGTTGCTGCTGGTGCATCGCCGATGGCGAGGTATTGGAGTTCAATGACGGAATTAGGAGCATAATTATATTCTTCACCGAGACGTAGCGCTTACCTGATTGTTTATCATAGGACTTCAGCTCCATCACGAACTTGGTATGCACTTCGTGCTGTGATTTTTGTGTTTTTTGTTCGCGATTGTATTTTCTCTCAACTTGAAGGGCTACCACGGGTCATACCCTTACCTGGACATAGTCATATTTGTGTTTTCTAGACTCGTCCAGGCATACAGATTTTGAAAATATTATAGTTTACCCATACCTACAACTTACAGAACTTGAGTTATGGCTGGTTGTTTGTACTCGTGTTTGCGTGACCACCCCTCACATACATTGAGTAAGACCCACAAAGGGTTAAACCTATAAGCGGCCGTGTTCTAGCCAGGTCAAAATAGTAGGGGGGCAGGCATGGGAAAAAGTTACCCCATGACCAATTTTTTCCATTGTCCAAAATTGTCGTGCCATGCAAAATGTAACATACGGGGTGAACCCCCAACTTCACCCCTCACAAATGTGCCTTTATGAACCCTCTAGTAGTGACTATCGACTGTATTTTCGTTGAATGGCGTGAAAAATCACAAAAATCGGAAAAAGAGTAGGGGGGGGGGGCGCTGCACCCCCTACCCACCTTTAGCTAGAACCCTGCTAAAGGACAGGGATGTCAGCACAGACACAGTGCTGTTTCTGCATGTTGGTTACGCGGCTCGTCTGAGCTTCAGGTTTTGACTTGACCGGTGGCAGTACTGTTCATCGTGTCCAGCCTGAGAGTTGTGGTGAACAATCTCACCACTGCTCCCTGGGTTCACTCTTGCATCTACAGGGCTACATGCTTCTACACGAAGCTCGCGTACGCGACAAGAGTCACGCGTTCACACAATGTTCACACAGCCTGCAGCAGATTATACATTGAGCAAGCCGGCCCATCTTTGTTCATGCCAGACCTGTACTGGTGACAAGGGGCCACCGAGGCCCAAGGTGTTTGTTCAGAACTCTGCTACGCGGCGTGGTGACTAGGCCGAATGCTGATCAGAACTCCCACGATGGTAGCCAGTGCAGGCCGTGCATCTGGCTACCGCTGTGCTGACTGCGTTCTCCGGTCATGCCGTACGACAGCGGATGAAATAGAGCGAAGCTGTGAGAGTACAGAACACGTCAGAGTACACACGCATGCCAAAATCCATACACCACATATACATACACGCACATACACATGCTTACTGGTGGTGTTAGGGGATTATATAGTGTAACTTGTAGCTCTTTGGTCCTCTTTTCTTCGTATAATTACACATGTTTCTTGGAATTTTTTCCCGTTCATTAGGTACATGTAGGTGAGGACAAAACATGTCATTTCAACATACAATAATAAGCTTGATCCAGGCTACTAAGCTGTGAACTCTCACTCTCTGCTGTGAAACTAAGAAAAACACCGAAGTTGCCTGACCAAACAGATGACTTCTGATTAAAGGTTTCGCGTGCGTGTAAAAGAGAGAGCGAGAGAGGGAGACAACGAGAGAGACAACGAGAGAGAAAAAGGGAGAGAGATAAATCGAGAGAGAGAGAGAGAGAGAGAGAAATAGTGTGAGAGAAAGAAAGATGAGAGAGAGTGAGAGTGAGCGAGAGAGAATGAGAGAGGAAGTGGTTGAGTGAGAGGGGGACAGACAGAAGGAATATACATGCAATGCGTACCTGGCCACAACTGCAGAGAGCACACCGGCATGGAGACATGTACAAAGTACAGTGTAGCTGAGCTGGGCAATGGAATTCGAGGCCAGAAGTTGAGAGGAATGACGCAGCGTAAAATCCAACATTGTACCTGCAGGGATAACAGCCATAGGCAACACCATTGAGAATGTCTTGGGACACCAATGCCCTTGGAAGACAAACCAACAACACCATGAAACCAGTCTCCGAATGGACTAACATATTGTCAATCGTAGAAACGAGAAAATGCCCTTGGGAAGCCCAATGATCCCAGGTTCAATGTCCCAAATTTGGAAATTGACCATGGGCCCCAGTCTTTTCATTTTCAGCAAAACATGGAGGCTGTGGTACAACACTCTTAGCTTACAACCACAACTAGCCCCCAGAGAGAAAGTCTAGAACGGATCCCAGGATACAGAGATGTGCAGTGCACGTCAGCAATATCAGCGTTTTCATCACACATTGCTACATCATTGCGAAATACACTAATACTTGTACTAAATAGTACTATGCATTTGGATCCTATTCCAACAATTTGTGCACGTTGCGAATGTACATTATAACAAACGGCTGAATGCTCCTGGTTATCGCACAGGGGTTCGGGCAAGAAACATTATTCTCCAAAGACAACAAATGGTCTGTTCATGACCCCCCGCGTGCAAGGTGAGTAGATCAGACCCATTACTGAAGTAGGTTTTAGAGCAGGGACACATTAAACATTGTTCCACTGGTGTACTGAGCACTAGGCTCTGGTTTCGCGGCATCCAACCGGCAAGTACTCACAGCACAGTGTGCGCACCCTACATGTACAGTGGCTAGACGAGCCCGGCGGAACCGGTCCGCTTGGTCAGGCCATGGCCGGACCAACGTTTTGGCCACCAACGTGTGTTTACTGCTGAGGAGGTCATGTGCAGCAACCTTATCATACACAAACTGTATGAAGGCTAGGGTATTGCTGGACCAATCAAAAGCTCCTTCCGCCGGTTCTGCTAGTGAAACACGAGATTTTCCTGCAACGTACCAGTGAGCATAGTGTTGAAGAGGAAAGCAGGGAAGTAGTGATGGAAGTAGAGTACACGTCCCATCACGTAGAACGGTATGTAGTGCAACAGCCAGCCTATCAGCATCCACGTACAGCAGCGCAATGAACGCCGACAGTCATCTTGAGCACAGAAGAAAGGAAACAAAAGGCAATGGCTTATGAATAATGCATGCGGTGAGTGCCGTACGCCTTGCAGTTCTACAACGGATCTAGCACATACATCAAGTCCATGTATGAAGACTGTATTGCTTTCACACAATTTGCCCCTCTGTGTCAAGTATAACACATCTGTTAGGTTTTGTGGATCTGGCCAGGACAAACGTGGCCCTGACTCACTTCGTACACCAATTGCTAGCCCACTGGCGCACTATTGGCACATGCCCAGCACTATGACACAATCTGCGCGGCGATACCCGGTGCTGAGGGCACATGCACAGCACTATGACACAACTTGGCGTGGCGGCACAGTGCTAATGCGCATGGCGCTAGTGTTTCTAGGAAGCACACACACACACACATGAACACACACACATGCACACACACACACATGCACACACACACACATGCACACACACACACACATGCACACACACACACATGCACACACACACACACATGCACACACACACACACATGCACACGCACACACACATGCACACACACACACACGCGCACGCACGCACGCACACCACACACACACACACACACACACACACACACACACACACACACACACACACACACACACACACACACACACACACACACACACACATATAATAACACACAAAGACCTACTCTATTATTTTTTTTAGTACTGTGCACCGTGTGGTAGTCAATACTCCAGTACTCGATGAGTAAGACATTGTCACACACAGTGCCCATACAGGCTGCTGCTACACATACCGGCACACACACAGACAGTATACACTGCTAAGAGTGCACAGGTAAGCACAACACCATGCACGGATAATGTACGGGCGTTACTCTCAGTGAGCCGATCAACATCCGGGAGCTTCGGAGATGAGATCGTGCGCAACTGCCCGTGTGTACTCAGACCATGAACTGTAGTGATGACTGGGCAAGAACCAATACCCACCCCCTCCATTTCTCTTTCCCGCCCTCCCCAGATCAAACCAAGTTACCGGTACCTCGAAAATTCACTTTCAGACAAACTTCAGCATAACATTATGGCTCGAAAGGGAGATAGTTACCACTTTCGCAACACATTTTCGGGACCAGAGCCCCCCCCCCCCCCCCCATCGTTCATGCTTACCAGCAAAGTCTTGCTCCAGCTTTACCCCTTTCGGCAGTACAACACAGGACATGATGGCCAGTACTACGTATACCACGATACAAACAGTGTTACTCCACCAGATGATCTGAATACACACACACACACACACACACACACACACACACACACACACACACACACACACACACACACACACACACACACGCGCGCACACACGCGCACACACACACACACACACGCACCCGCGCACACATCCACATGGACACACACGTATACACACACATGTCCGCGCACCCATGCACGACAATGTCATATTATTGCAAAGTCCAAAGAAAAGTTGAACAGCAAGCTAAGCATTAGGAGATACTGGTAGTTTTAGACGTGCTTAGGCTGGACGGAATAAGAACACTTCTCTCTGCACAGGATGGAGCTAATCCAATCCTCAAAACGACAGTGTCACGGAGGTGGTGTTTAGATATCAGTGCATGTGTATGGTTAGTGTGAAGGTAGCTAGTGTCAAGCTTGTTTGGCACACATGAACATCCAAACTGTAATATTTAAAGTGGTTAAAGGCAAATTCAAATTCAAATCAGATACATGCACATCAAGGCTTGCTGCAAGAAAGCAACATCAGTTGTGCAAGGAGTGAAACAGAATCATTGTGTTACCCTCAAAAGCAAACCTGAAGTTGGACCTACCGGATTTCCGAGCAGATAGACACGTATTGTGTTGTTAGCGCCGTTGCTAAATACCTGACCCTGGAACAGGAGATACAAACACAAACAACAGCACACACATACTCACATACACACGTACACACACACACACACACACACACACACACACACACACACACACACACACACACACACACATGCGCACATGCGCTTGAACACACACACACACACACACACACACACACACACACACACACACACACACACACACACACACATGCGCACATGCTCTTGAACACATACACATACCCACATGTCCACATCACATAGTCAGTACAGATTAGCACCTGTGTGACCCAGAAGCAGACCTGTGTTCACTGACATAGAAAATGTAGAGTACAAGCACACACACAATAACACTATACACCGGGCTCTGTTTTGGTGAATAGAGTGGTTGCTATACATGATGTTGAAAATACAATATGATTCCATAGTGAAACTATTTGCACAATTACCGTACTCGCGCGATTAGAGCGCTCTCTTGAATAGTACCTTATCTCGAAGAGTGCCGCAGTCCCTAAGAGCCAGTGAAAATATGGCTCTCTCTTGAATAGTGCCCCCCCCCCCCCGAGCTTGTAACCAGGCTCATGTGCGTGCAAGTTTGGTGTTCTTTTGCTAATATTCTTGTCCACGTCATTGCGCTGGTGGTTTCAGGATCAAAATCACAGTTCTTGTTGCCGTTTTTGTTTGAGTTTTGACAATAACCGTTGTTCTGCTTTGTTATATACTGGATGACGCAAATGTACCAGCATTGAAAAATAGTGCCCTCTCTTGAATAGTACCCCATCTGTGATGGACATTGAAAAGAATAGTGCCGGAGGGGCACTATTCTTGTGAGTACGGTAAGGCGCCAAGGCAGTCCTACCTGGTAGTTGATAGGCCACATCCATGGTCTTGAAGTCACTTCATTAGCTTTCGGCTTCAAGCCACTGCTTGTCTGTGCAACGGCAAGGGAAGAGAGAGAGAGTGAGAGAGAGAGAGAGTGAGAGTGAGAGAGAGAGAGAGAGAGAGAGAGAGAGAGAGAGAGTGTGTGTGTGTGTGTGTGTGTGTGTGTGTGTGTGTGTGTGTGTGTGTGTGTGTGTGTGTGTGTGTGAGAGCGTGTGCGTGTGTGTGTGTGATCAAGTGAGTGATGCAATTGAGTGAGGGAGAGAGAGAGAGAGAGGGAGAGATAGATTGATAGAGGGAGAGCAGGGGGAGGGAGGGAGAGGAAGACAAAATAGAATGGTCAAAGATGAGAAGAGTTTCAGCTTCTTGCTCAAAATCAACCGATTTCCACTAGGGCTCAAACAATTAGTCCGATTAACCGGTTGCAGACCGGTTACGAAGAATTAACGGTTACCCGATAAAGATAACGGTTACGCAGTAACTTTTCAGTCAATTTTTCAAGTATTAGGTCGTTGCAAAGTGTGCACTTTCGCGGGCTGTCGCACGCGTAGACCTACGCAATTTCTGGGCTGTCAACTCGGTCATATCTGGTCTCTTGGTGTGAGAGTATGTATGAATGAGCATGCAAGAGAATGTACAAGTGTGCGTTATACTGAATAGGGTACATTTTTTGAATGAGTATAGTCAAATATACGGTTAAAAAAGAGTCCGCAGGATTGCCGTGGCTTATAGGTTATAACCGGTTAACCGACCGTTAGCTTAGCAGTTAACCGTCAGGGGTAAAACCGTGACCGTTTGAGCCCTAATTTCCACTATTCAAACTGCACAGAAAACCTCAGATCCACGCACTTCTTCTGATGCTCATTACGCATGCCCTGTGCATCAGGAAAATCCCCTGGCACGCTAAAAAACTGCAGTCGTGACCAAAAAATTGTGAACATGCAGTGCCGTAATTTCTGTGTTCGACGGCGCTCGGTCTATCTTTGGCCAATCCCAAAGAACTGTCCACAGACCAATTCAGATAAGCATAGCCAGTAGCTGGCAATGCAGAGTTGTTCTGTGGTGTGCTCAATGTGTTGAGCACAAATACGCATCGTTTCCGGTCTTACCTGAGCCATAACAACATGTGATTCGTACATCTTGTCCAGCAAGCCTGCTCTAAGTGTCTCCAGGGTAGCATTGGGTACTGCAGTAGACCAGGCACATACAGGAATATACAGTTGGAGGAAACGAGCAATGGTGACTGCAAAGGAGACTCGAACGGTCTCCATTTCTTATGTAAAATATTGTACATATGCCCACTCGGATAATGAGCCAGTAATACATGTAAAATAGAAGAAGAAAACACAAGGAAGCAAGTTATGAAGCAACTATCCACGACTGTAACAAGATAACAAGCCGTCAGAGATTGCGATAACAGGGTGGACCCAGGTGCTCGAAGTTCGTACACTTTTACAGTGTGTGTTTGCCGAGCTGAAACTCACACTAGCAATGATCACTTGCCAGAATCCTGCTCGTGGATGGAAGGTATCTTGTCCAAGTTTGTTCTGAGGCCAGGCTCGATTGAACCGGGCCATCTTTCGATCCGATCTGTTTCTCTGGAGTTCGCTGATTTTTCATATCAAATTTTGGTGTCGCAGAGGGTGCTTTAAGTCCGTACTCATCAGAGGTGACTCGAAATACACACATATTTCTGCTAATTGCTAACTTGCAATCCCTCGGTTACGACGAAAGCACCGAAGGGATATGTTTGGCATGTGCCTCCACCAGTATTTCTTGCAAAAGCGTAGTTTGTTACCGAAATGCAAGCTGTTTTTAGTCGGCTCAGAGAAGAAGCAGCTGCGCTGTGAAAACCGTGGGAAAACAGTGGTGGAGATGCCAAGAGTTTCAACCTTTCTGCAAGGATTGGTGGTTCTCTGTAAATTCTTCTCCTCTGGCCATTCTCAGCTCTAAGCTGGCTCTTGATGATTGAGTGAAGGTCTGTTTGACGCCGTGTCCGTTCGAAATCGGTCTTGGCAAAGTTGATTTTTGCATGAAATGTAACCCAATTTGTATTTCGTATGGACACTCGAAAACCCACTCGCGTGGTATGGGACTTCTGCTTATCGTAGACCCCTGAAAATTGCTAAGAGGAGAACATACCACACTGTCCCCTCCATAAAATATTTGAGTTGAATACAAAAACAGAACATGAAATTATGGGCGTACGAACTTAGGATGCCATGTACGGACTTCGAGCACCTGGGTCTACCCACTTTAGCTTGTGAATAAAAAGTTACAACGTGTTTGCCTGTGGCAGCAGTACATGTACTTCTAGGGAAGGTTGGGGTCCTAGTGATGGTCAAACAGGCAGCAATGAACTGCAGCGTTTAGTCCAGGTAGAATCCATATCATTCTAATGCTTGGATTGAAACCAACTGATAATGTTGTGCTCAATTTCAGTTTGTCTGCCTCCGTAATACCAATGGGATAACATGCCTGAAACACTCCACTACTCCACACTGTGCGCTTGGCCCACATTCACAGTAAGAATTCATAGGAGTTGGTCGCAGCTTCTACGCAGGTTGACATCCCTCATGACTATGATACTCACAATGTTTGTTCTCATGTCCTTCGACAAGCCACATGTTGGCAATGTTGTTACGGAGCTTTGGATTACAAGACACTTCTTTCTGCTCCCATCCCCTGCATAACAATTCAGGCATGCATGCACACAGACGCACGCACGCAGACGTACACACACATACACACAAACAAACACACACATATGCACACACACACAGCACACATGCACACACATACAAACACACATACATACACACATACAGACACACACACACACACACACACACACACACACACACACACACACACACACACACACACACACACACACACACACACACACACACACACACACACACACACACACACACACACACACACACACACACACACACACACACACACACACACACACACACACACACACACACACACACACACACACACACACACACACACACACACACACACACACACACACACACACACACACACACACACACACACACACACACACACACACACACACACACACACACACACACACACACACACACACACACACACACACACACACACACACACACACACACACACACACACACACACACACACACACACACACACACACACACACACACACACACACACACACACACACACACACACACACACACACACACACACACACACACACACACACACACACACACACACACACACACACACACACACACACACACACACACACACACATGTTCCAACACGGTTAGGCACCGGATCTGCCACTGACTGTATTCCAGTGCTACATGTATTCCAGTGTTATTCCGGTGTTAGCGGCTTATGATTCAGACCGCACGGTCCGAAAAGACAAAGAAGAAACAGCTGCAATGGATTCAGAGCAACATAAGAAATACAAGAATGTGCCTTTCCCTTACCAGTTTGGTAGCTGTCTGGAAGAGGAATGCAGAGCACACTGGGATATATTGTGCACTAAGATGATTCGAGACTTGAGAACCTTGATGTGGCGACCCACATCTGGCGACACAAACGGCGAGCCGTTGCCAGAAGACCCCACCTGGACCTGCCATACATCGTTCATGTCACCCGTACCATTCTGAAACAGCAGCCACAAGCCAATAAGCCCAATGTACATGGCCAAAATATTGAAGGCATGAGTGATGCATGCGAGTATGCTGAGATCAGGAATGCACTGTTCAACACCCCACGCAACCATGCCCAGGTGGCTGTGTGGGGTATTTATGGTACAAATAATTACATCATTGTGCAATGTCATTGTTGTGCAATGGGTTTACGAGAATGAGACGTTGTCCAGGTATATGAAATCTCTTCAAAGTCCTATCCTCACACATCATACTGATAGTGTGGACTATGGGTCCAGCCAGGGCGATGGTAGGAATAGCCACTGTTTGCTCCGTCCCGTTCTCGTGATCAAGAGAAGCCAGCACAACTGCGGCCACAATACCGTGAGGTATTACACAAATTGCCCCCCCCCCCCCCCCCCCGTGTCCATGTAGCAGGATTATTGAACAGTGGACAGTGTGTTGCTTACAGCAGTGTGTGCATCGGCCAAACAGCATGTTTATGTACGTCAGACGTATACTATGGTCAGTTCACCACAGATAGAGAGTTAGATCAATATGGTGTACTATTAGAGAGATTGGGAGGCAACAACATAGATTTTATTAATTTGTTTGCTTTGGAAATTTCTCGTTAAGGCGTCCCAGAAGCTGTGTAACAGTTAGTCACGGCACTGTCAATGATGTTTGCAAGTGACAAAAGACAATGCAATGATTGTTAAAGATACTGTACGACCATACCACCACCATAACTCAACCGCCATACCGCTGTGACCTCCCTCCTCCCCCCCCCCCCCTAGCCTGCCCTACAGGAAGGTTCTCGAGATCAGCAAGGCCAAGGCATAATAGAGGGTGCCACCACTGATTACGTGCATTGGGCAAGTTTCCATGAGCAGAGGTGAAAAGATAACACTTACAAATCCATATCCGGTGACTTGGTAGTGTTTGGTGGAGAGAGGAGCCTTGTGGTGGTGAGAGTGGAGGAGACGACGCGTCCTGAAACCAAACACAAACAATAGGAAATCTTGACAGCTACCACAAACATGATGCGACAATTATAACTATCACATTTTAAGGTACATTAGTAGCATTGGAGGTTTTCTATGAGGGAGTCGTTTCGGGTACAGCTTGGAGTGGGATAGTGTCTCCACTGTACCACTTTTTCCAAGCCAAGACAATACAGCAGGGATAACACAGGACAATGATGGAGAATACATGCATGCCTGTACGCTATCACTGGGTTGAACTCAGATGGCGAGCGCAGGCTATATTTAGAGGGAAAAACGCATAACATTAGACCCCCCCCATGTTTCCTCATTTCACAAAATCTCTGTTAGAAGTACTCACAAAGCATGCTCCAGTCTAATAAAGTCGCCATGCGACACAAACTCAGGTGCTGATCCATCTACAAGAAGAGGATGTAGAATACACACAAAACACAGCACACAACACCCAGCACACAGCACACAACACACGCGGAACACACAACACAGAACCCAGCAAACACAGCAAAGCACACACAGGACACAGGACACAGGATACGCACACATCATGCTACTTTCTGCAGCATTGCGCTCCTCAGTGCCAGTGGAAAAAAAACTCCACCGGCAAACCCACAACTCACTCGCATGTCACCGGAATATGCGGGCATTATTCAGTCTCAAGACAAGAAGACACGTTACAAGACTAAAACAAAGACTGCCACAAATGATGTGCCTACATGCATGTAGTGGTTACACAGACAAAGTCTAGCCACTGGCCAAATTGCATGAGCCCATAGCATGCAGAGGGATCGCCGCACTGAAGGCCATTTCGTCACACATATATCCGACACAAACGGTGCTGGCAGCAGTATTACCAATGCAGATGAATTCATCACAGGCGAGTGGGAAATTGAGTACGAGACTCCTGTTCTTGCAAACCCAGGTTACCATTGTCTTCAGACAGCGCCCTACACCGCAGGCTAGAAATTTAGTGTAAAGATCTTCACCGCAAGGTAGATATTTGGACAAAGACAATACGACTGCTAAGATTAGAACGCATAGTTTTATAGCTCAGAGCCAAACGTTAGAAAGTCTGGTTCTTGCAAGCTCGTGGCAAGGGAAAACCCCCACGGGATAGATTGCTTAGCAATGCCACACCTACCAGTGTCTTGTGTGTGTGAGTGTGCTTTACGCACAACCCACTTGTTATTCTCATTGCGATGATGATACACAGTGATCTGCACAATACACAGTAAAAACAGTGCAAAAAAATTCATTAGCTGCTAAGCAGATAAACACTGAAGATTGCCCCCCCCCCCCACCTTCCAGTCGCACAGTTAAAGACCTCCACACACTAGCTTAAAAGGAGCATTATAACCCTGACAAAAACGTGGCCACGGACAGCTGAGCCTCGAGCGGTAGGAACTATGCGTCACTATGCGCCACTCTAGCCTTTGCGGAGACTATCTCATTATGCCGAATGAACAAATAGGACAAAATCTGTATTTCTCCCCGTTAGAATATTTCTACTTCCTTCGCGTCATCGAAATTGTCGCAGTTTGACTTTTGACATAAAACGGGGTATTTACTCACCAGCACTCGTAACACAGGCAAGGAATCGGACATAGGCGATAGTCATCAGTATAGGGTGACGGCAAAGTTCTATTTTCTGTTATTGGAAGCTGAAATATTTGAACTAAACGCAATTTCTTCGCTGATGTCGCTGCGATGGTAATTTCGACTTGCTGAGATCAGTCAGGCGTTGCAGCCTGCACATTTCTCGTGCTTATGGCCATTCACTCAAGCCTCATCACTGTTTTACCTTAGCTGGGGTGAGAATGACTTCGTGGAACAAGTGGCAGCGCTTGGAGAAACATCGAGGGGTCAACAAACTAAATGCATGCAACAGCAATAAAATTTGTCGCTCTGGCTGAGACTCTCCGTACATGATTGTACCTGCAAGAGCCGTGTAGACTCTGCACGTAGTGCTAGTGATGCACGCGCAGGTGCCGTACCAGTGATGCTGAAAAAGAGGGCGCGCTGGACGTGATAGTACACTTAACTGCATGAGCTGTGACCACACAGCTAAAATAAATGGGCATGCCACGGCTAAAAAAGGTCATTTCAAGATCGAGGTAATTCCGCCGACGGTAATCAACCGACCTCGCAACGATCGTGTATTCATAATTCGTTGATGGTGAAGTAGAAATCATCCAGAGCTAGCAGTCGACAAGCATAGCAGCTCTTGTCCTGTGGAGAAAGTCAAAGCGTTTGAGATGAGGCGCGACCAACTTCCAACCTTCATTGAAATATTTCGGAACGATATTTTTGCGTCCATTGACATCAGCGACGACGAGGACTTAATCTCTGCGTGAAAACTCTCAGTCCAACTGTCCTGGAACGTTACTCTAGTCTTCAGACTATCATACTGTGTAATACGTTTTGAATGGTTTAGCTTATGGACTTGTCAGTAACAAGTGACAAGTCACTAGTCAAACTGCGACAATTTCGATGACGTGGAGGAAGTAACTTCATACTGAAAGCCGATTCCAGAGTGGTTTCTTGTTCACTTCACTAGCAATATGGCAGCGTCAGCCACTCCTGGGAGACTTTATAGGGCAGGGTCAGCCACTCTTCGGAGACCTTAAAGGGGAAGTTAAGGCAAAAATTAAAATTTCACCAGTTGTAGTCTTCGGGGTGCTGAGTCGAATGGTCTTGGTCCGAGGAAGCTGAGACGCTCCCTTCCTACTTGAATCCCAATCGAACTCGCGCACTTCCACCGAAACTGGGTGACTGCGCCCTACTAGATGGGGATTTGTATGCAAAATGTCACTAAAAGCGCCATTTCGTTCTTATAAAAGCACGGATGACCGCGATTGGCCCATATGTTGTAGTCTTTTGGACGCTGAGTCGACTGGTTTTGGTCCGAAAAGGCTGCGATGCAGCGTTCCTCCTTTATTCCTGATACGTTACTATTTATTCGTGAAGACTTGGGAACGGAAACAAAACATGTCATGAGAAAGAACAACAGGAAAAAGAAGCACACTCAACTAATCCGTGTGTGTGCGTGCATGCAGTACAACTATGACGTAATGAATATAGATACACATCACGCCCCTTCGAGATGTTGCGAAACCTGTGACAGCAACATCTATCATAAATAAAACAAAATGAAGAATGAAAACAACAAAGCAGAGACAGCAGAAATTGACATTAGTGATCAAGAGTGTCAATCATAGGACTGTCCATGATGCGAACCAATGTTTAAACGCTGGGGTGGCTTGCCCTGACGTGCACTGCGGCGGGACGGCGGCGGCGGGGAAGAGGCGTCAGCAGCAGCCGGTTGGACAACAAGCGGTGCAGGCACAAGTGGGCGATACGGACGCAGGAATCTGCGGTTCCGCCAATAAATGCGACCACTCGGCAACTTCACTAGGTAGTCCCGATGATTACCGACAGCAACAATGACCCCACGAATAGACCACTGCTTGGTGCGCGGATGCTGAACATCCACGTGGGTGCCGAGGCGGAGCTGCGGCAACGAGCAACGAGTTGACGACTTGTCTGTGACGGCATCGTCGGATGGCATGGCAGTCTCATCACGTGTCGTCGCTTTGGAGAGCCAGGATGAATCAAACTCCTTCCAATGTGCAATGACGAATGACTGGAGAGAGCGGCCATATAGGAGCTCAGCGGGGCTCTGACCAGAGGAGCCAGGTGTGTTTCGCCATTCCAGTAGCCCTCGGCGGAAGTCATCTGTGTCAAGATTGCCATTCACGGTTGTCTTGGTGATAAGACGCTTCATGGCTTTGACAGCAGCTTCGGCGTGTCCATTACTCTGCGGGTAGTGAGGAGAGGACATGACATGGTTTACCTGCCAGCGCTTACAAAACTCAGCAAACTTATGCGAGGAGAACCGGGGACCACCATCTGTACACAGCACAGCAGGAACACCAACATCAGAGAACCAGCGACGGAATGCTAGTATCACGTCATGCGATGAGGTGGTGCGGCCAGTACGCGCGACACAGGGCCAACCGGTCAAACGATCTGCATACACAAGGAAGTCGTGACCTTGACAAGTGAACAAATCGGCAGATGCACATTCAAACGGTAGTGTCGGGGTGCGGTCGTTCAGCAGGGGCTCAGCTGGCTGGGACGACTGGTGTTCGCGGCAAGCAGGACAAGAACGAACGAGTGTATCAATGTCCTTGGTGATACCGGACCAGTATACAAGCTGACGCGCACGAGACTTAGTACGCACTAGGCCTTGGTGTGAAGCGTGGAGGTTGTGCAATACCTGAGCACGCAATGATTCAGGAACAACAATGCGGTTGCCCTTCAACACAATGCCATGGTCGACGGAGAGATGCTCACGTCCATTCCAGTACGCACGTAACGGAGCAGGCAACTTCTGCTGGCGATCAGGGAATCCAGTCAAGATACACTCAATCAATGACTGGTACGTGGCATCTGCAGCGGCAGCTTCCCGCAGCTCTGCAACCTTGAGATTCGCATTCGGCTCAGTGTCCGAGTGTACCATGCAGATCTGAATGCTGCGGCAATGAAGCGACGGGGCTTCACCAAGCTCATCAGTGGTGGAAGGAATGCGTTAGGCGAAATAGCACGTCATAGTACATTCGAGATCAGCGGGAAGAAGATGACGACGTCCACTAATTTAGTATCTGTGCACACGAATCTGCTGTGTGTGTTACTCTGTGTGTCAGCTATGGCATCATCGCCTGTGGTTCCATGCCTAGCATATACGTCTGAACCATCCTGCAAAGTTTGAATGACGTAGGTTGAGCGATCGCTCCGCGAAACATACTTTTTGAAATTCTCTTCATAGTATATCTTCCACCATTGAAATTTCGAATTTCTTCGAATTTTTTGCTGAGAGGGGTGGCTTGCAACCTCGATATGGCTTGTTCCAGGCATGCTCTGGAGCCATCGCCTGTTGAAACAGTGGTGGGAAGCTGCGCTGCAACTGTTCCAACAGGAAATTAATCGATCCGAGAAAGCGCGAGTCCGCGAATCTCGGTTGAATATTGAGTATTTCAAGCCTTTTCACGACGAAGATGGAGTTCTTTTTGGAGATGGACGTCGCGGCAAAGGACATGGTGTCCGACTTCTGGCGTCTGGTGAAGCCAGGGATCATTTGTCCAGTCAGGTCGGCAGCCTAACCGTCGGTAAGCTTGTGTTTGGATCCCGTTCTGGTCGATGTGGTAGATCACAAACAATTTGATATCGCACAAATTGATCTCAGCATCGTGCGTACGGTATTTTATATTCAGAAAATCCCAAAGTGTCTCTGTGTGGCCGTCCTATGCCACGAGAAACTCCAATCAGGCTCCTATGTCCTCTGCCTTCATGATTGAATGTCCACTTCGTTTGAACAACGACCACAACAATCGAGGACGGCTTTGCAATGAAAAATACAGCTATACTGTAGCTGAAAAAAAGAAGAAAAAAACGTGCTCAGGACTCATCGAGTACACGCATACTCTCCCAGCAGGTGAAATGCAAATTTTTGTGAAAAATGCGTGTCGCCGACTGACCAGTAATTTCGCCTGACGGCCAACAGGATTCCGGGACAGCGCATCGGCGAAGGCATTTTCAGAACCTTTTCGCCAAGATGCCTGCAGCTGATGGGCTTGGAGCTTGAGGCGTAATCGTAGAAGACGCGGGTTCTCGATCTGATCCAACGAATATGAGGTGATGATCGGAATCAGGGGCTTGTGGTCGGTGACGACTTCAAATGGCGCACCAGACAGGTAGATGCGGCATTTGCGCACGGCCCATACTACAGCGAGCATTTCCAACTCGATGACAGCATAACGTGTTTCAGCATCAGACAGGTAGCGGGATCCACACTGAATAATACGCCACTGATCATTCTGCTTTTGCCAAAGCACGAATCCGAGACCTCTTAGAGCGGATGCATCGGTTTCAAGCCGGAGGTCTTGACCAACTTGATAGAAAGCGAGAACCGGAGGAGACAAGAGAGCTTCCTGTGTCCGTTCAAACGCTGCAGTGTGGCTAGCGTCCCACATGAACTCACGGGAGGTCTTGAGCAGGCCACGCAGAGGATTGGTCAACTCGGCTAGATGTGGAGTGAACTCGCCACATTGGTTCACTAGACCGAGGAACGAACGGAGATCGGTTCTGTTGGCGGGTACTGGAAACTGGCGAATACCGGACGTCTTATCATCGTCGACGACCCAGCCATCAGGCGTGACGTTGTAGCCGCAGAAATGGTTACGTTGCGTACCGAACACAAACTTGGCGGGGCTGAACGTGATACCATGCTCCCTGGCGCAGAGCAGAATCTCGCGCAAGTGGCTGACATGCGACAGAAAGTCGTCGTCGTACGCTAGGCAATCGTCGACTACCTTGCCGAGACGCGGGATGGCAGAGAACGCAGCATCAGTGCGCCGGTTGAACTCATCCCCAGCAGATATTAGACCCTGCGGGTTCCGTAGATAACGATATCTGCCGTACGGGGTGATAAACGTGGTGAATTCCTGAGCAGTGTCACTGAGAGGAATCTGCCAGTAGCCGTGCCTTGCATCGAGCTTCGTAAAGAACTTAGCAGAGCCAACTCCAGAGACAACGTCACGTGCCGTATGTACGGGATGCGCGGGACGACGGACTTGGTCGTTCAGCCGCTTGAAGTCAACTGTGAGGCGCTTCTCAGTGCTGCCCTTCTTGTCTACTATGACAATCGGATGGCACCATTCACTGGGCTCCGTCACTGGTTCAATAATCCCGTCGCTGACCATGCCGTCGAGCTGAGTCTTGATCTGGTCACGGAATGCATACGGTATTGGTCGAGCAGTGTGCACACAGGAAGGCTTAGAATCATGCTGTAGCTCAATTTCCATTGGCGGACCTTCCATTGGCTTCAGACCGGAATCCGAGAAAACGTCAGCGAACTCTTGCAGGAGCTGCTCACGTGTCCGCGCTAACTCAGCATCACTAGGATGAGCGCATGACGAAACAGCTGCACAGATCTTGGGCGAAGATGCACCCTCGTGTTCAGCGGTGAATTGGACTGGCCAATCAGGTGGGAGAAACTTCAGCGCACGCAATGAGGTATGAGAGAGCAGGGCATCGTGTAGACCCTTGTACACATGGATGACGGTTTCATGCTGCGTCTCACCGACTCGTAGAGTCGCACGTATTTTGCCCAGGTTGCGTAGCGGCTCACCGGTCACAGCCTGCACACAGTCGTGGTCGTCATCTAAGTTCTCGACGAACCCACCGATCTGCGTGAGGTGCTCCTCGCCAATGGCATCAACGTCACTGCCTGTGTCTGGTGTCCAGGACAGTTGGGATGGCTGATCCTCTGTTTGCAGCATGGTCGAAACAGGTACTGTGCGACGGTCCACGCGAGACGCACGCTGTAGCTTCAGCTGTCCAAGCTTGGCAGCAGAGCTAGTCTTCGGCTGTTTCTGGCCCTTGCACATTCGCTGAAAATGCCCAATGCCGTGACAGGAGTTGCACTTCTTGCCCTTGGCAGGACATACAGATTTTGTGTGCTCAGAGCGACCACAATTCGGACAAGTGGACTTGGTCGCACTTGATGTCTCACTTGGCTTAGAGTCAGCTGGCTTGTGACGTTTCTGCTGCTTGTACGCCGACTGCTTGGCAGCACTTGCCTGGAGGCCAGGACTGGGCATGTGTGCCTTAGTGTGGTATGCTGCTTCCTCCGTCCGACAGAGGGTGACAGCCTGGTCGAGCGTGAGACCATGAGTTGCGAGCAACTTGTGTCGCGTCTCATCGTTCCGCACACCAATTACGACGCGGTCGCGCAGAGATTCCTCCTTGAGGGTACGGCCGAGGCCTTTGCACTGCGCACAGCAGCGAGCATCACACGTTCCACATAGGCTGTGTGACAAGAAGTCGCATGCACTTTGTAGTTCACACAGGGCTGTGTAAAACGCATCAAATGATTCTCCAGCTTGCTGGACACGCTGGTAAAACTCTATGCGGTCCAACAGTGGATTACGTTGCCGTCTGATATACGCCTGAATGCGCTCCAGCATCAGGTCGACGTCAGCTGAAGCTGGTATGCAAATAATATCCTCTCGGATAAAACGTCGCAGCTCCTCATCGAAACACTGACGGAGTGTTGCCACTCTGGCCTCACGAGCCTGGCTGGCCAAATGCTGGCAAACACTAAAATCTCTCCAGCTTTCAACGAAGGAGTGAAAATCAGCCAGCGTCGCAGACGACAATAAGTGTGGGCAGGAAACACTGTTCACTGGCCGTGGTGCTGAGGTCTGCGAGGTGGACTGAGCTGGTGCTGAGGGCTGCGGAGTGAACTGAGGCTGCGATGGTGATAGCGACCTGCTCTGAACATTCTTGAACAGATCTTGCATCGCCTTATCACGAGCCTCAGCTGCACGCATCTGCTGCTCCATAAATTTCATCAGGACACCCATTTGAGATTCCTGCTGTCGCTCGGTCGCGGAGGACAGGTCAAATCCGGTATCGTCCTGTGATTGTTCCATTACGATTAGTCACTCGTCCACGAGTACGAACAAATACACTACTAAAATAATTCAACTGAGACAGAGTTTCGATCGCGGAAACTACTACTTCACACGGAAAAAACAACTGGGCCCGTGCAAACACTACAAGGTGCGGACACAAGGCACGGACACAGGAAAGAACAAGTTCACTGCGCCATGATCCGTTACTATTTATTCGTGAAGACTTGGGAACGGAAACAAAACATGTCATGAGAAAGAACAACAGGAAAAAGAAGCACACTCAACTAATCCGTGTGTGTGCGTGCATGCAGTACAACTATGACGTAATGAATATAGATACACATCACGCCCATCCTGTTCACTGCGCCATGATACGTTACTATTTATTCGTGAAGACTTGGGAACGGAAACAAAACATGTCATGAGAAAGAACAACAGGAAAAAGAAGCACACTCAACTAATCCGTGTGTGTGCGTGCATGCAGTACAACTATGACGTAATGAATATAGATACACATCAATTCCCAATCGAACATGGTTGAACAAGTGGTCACGTGCTCCTGCGTACACCAGTCAGCTGGTCACCGTGCCTGCAGGGTACAACTTACTAGCCTGTTTGACCTTTTTTGGGTGCAGTCCTGTCACTCGAGTTGAACTCGAGTTGAACCTTGGTGTGAAAGTTGTCGCCTGCTGGCGTGGTGACCAGGTGATTTGGGCACCCAGGAGCACGTGACCACTTGTTCAACCATGTTCGATTGGGAATAAAGGAGGAACGCTGCATCGCAGCCTTTTCGGACCAAAACCAATCGACTCAGCGTCCAAAAGACTACAACATATGGGCCAATCGCGGTCATCCGTGCTTTTATAAGAACGAAATGGCGCTTTTAGTGACATTTTGCATACAAATCCCCATCTAGTAGGGCGCAGTCACCCAGTTTCGGTGGAAGTGCACGAGTTCGATTGGGATTCGAGTAGGAAGGGAGCGTCTCAGCTTTCTCAGACCAAGACCATTCGACTCAGCACCCCGAAGACTACAACTGGTGAAATTTTAATTTTTGCCTTAACTTCCCCTTTAAAAGGATGAAAGGGAGTTATGAACACACAAGAAGGTAAGCAGCAGCATACCTCTGTTGACAACATGGACAGTATGGACATATCAGACGATGAACAGCTAACATGAGGCAAGGGTTACGGCCGCAGTATTGAACCTAGCGTATTTTCGGAAACTAGTGCCGGTCTTTTACTACGGCCTGTCTGAAATAAGCGCAGCATCATTTCAGGGCTTTCGTCTGGATTATATTTAAATCGGGTGAAAGTTTACGAGCTCGCAGACTACTAAGCGCCTTGGCCATTTTTGCCAAAGTACGGTATGTGCAGCAGACACCACAGGCTACAGGTTATGAACATGTAAGATGTGCTGCTGCTGGTGTCGACCCAGTTTGGTAGATGAACCTACCTGCTGTTGTCTTGCGCCAATACCGTCCGGGTAGAGGTGTGCATGGGAGTGTAACAGACCACCCGCTATGCGAGCACTACGCAGTGTGATGACTGATCCATACGCAATTTCTGAGGCAAACAGTTAGAGAGAGAGAGAGAGAGAGAGAGAGAGAGAGAGAGAGAGAGAGAGAGAGAGAGAGAGAGAGAGAGAGAGTGAGAGAGAGAGACAGATAGAGCAACTCTCAAAGAGACGAACAAGAAGACTGGCAAGGGGACTCTCGACTACAAGATCGCGCATGCTCATATCACACATGCACGCGACTAGATGAAGACAGTTGGGGGAATATCATCACGGAGGAAAACAACACAATCACTATACAACAGGAGTGGCAGTGCAAAATTCCCAGGTCCTATCTCAGCCACATCCGAAAGCAGCAGAGCAAGTACACACACGATGGCAGCACCTACCGGGTGGGACTGTGCAGTTACTAATACTGTTACCATCCAGAGTAGCCTGAAACGCTGAGCTGAAGAACGCATCATCATTACCACTGCAAATTTAAACAAGATAAGAAAAGGAGAAAGGATAGGTGACAATGTCGCTAGCATTACAAGTCTATACCAGTGCATGTGAACCTCTTCAAAACTGCTGGAGAAGTATGGGTTTAGATCCAGATCACGCATAAAATGTATCGCTTTTTGGCAATTATCCGACAAGTGGTGAAATGGATGTATAGCTTTTTGCCAGCTAGCTGACCTCTGCGTACACTGCAGACACACCCACACACAACAGAAAGATTCAGATCACAGTGGTACTGAGGTCGTTCTTCACTCAACTACAACGAAAAGAGAAAGACCACGATGAAGAGAAAAGTTTGAGAACACTGACCAAAAAAACAGCTGACGCAATCCTGGTCCCGCAACTATAGTGAAAATGCTGGCAAAAAATACATTTTTCGTTTCATTCGCTACGCTCAGCCAACGAAAAATAACACGTTTTGTAATCAAGCTGTTCAGTTTCTCTCTCTGTCTCTCTGTCTCTCTGTCTCTCTCTCTTCTACGTGTCCTACCTCTTCTTCAAGACTTGGAAGTGGATAAGGAAGAAAAGGATATAGACACTGATTGGAATCGAGATCAGACAAACACACCGAGCCGCAAAGTGACCTAGGAGTACTCGCTGCAATGGAAAAACAAAAAGACAAGTATTCACTGGTTTGAGGGAAAGATAAAAAAGGGAAAACGGCGAATTTCAGTGGAAGTATTAGTACTCTGTCACTTTTTTGTGGAAATAGTGACGTTATATGCCATAATTATCTATGGCCTTTCCCCAGATTAAAACGTATGTGTTTGTGAGTTAAGGACATTTCTAAGTGACCGGCAGTGCTCAGTGAAGGGCCGCCTGGATAACAGAGGTATGACTGAATTACAGCATGTCACCTAAATGTAAGCCCGAGATCTGATACTCGGCTTCACTAACACCATTGACCAAAAAATGGTTAACACAGCCATACTCATATATCCCAGTGGTCAGTGGATAAGTACACTTCAAACTAGAAATTAGCATTGCCAGCATAGGTGGCAGACATTACAATACACCTTCAAGAAGTCAAGCCCGATGGTAAAAACCTACCACAATCTGGAATAATCGCTAACACGCTAAACTAGTTGGCACACCGACAATCCACACAAGCACTCACGCACGCACACACACGCACACACGTTAACACACACACACACGCACATATACACACTGTGGCACACACACACACACACACACACACACACATGCCAAACTAACCGCTCCATTCTTGACATCAAGCAGTACGTCCCAAAGCTCGGACACAGTTGACAAGCCCACAAGTAGGACAATGAAGAGGCCGACCCACTTGACACTGGGCACAGGAAATGATCAAAAGCAACATTGTCTCACTGAACAGCACAGCAGAGCACACGGCAACATTGCTGTTATGTCCCCTTGTACTAACATACAGACAGTTGGCTGCGCAGAAGAACTCATTTCGGTGTTAGGCACCTACTTCAAGTGTTCACAAACCATCACAGACTCATCAGTTCAAGTAGGTTCTTGGTTAAGTAAAACAATAACAATCAAATCTTAGCATGCACAATACATACTATGAAACGGTAGCTAACTGTGTAGCAGAAATATAACAACTTGCATGCACAAGAACAGCAGAAAGCAGACTGCACCATGGAAGTGAGAATCTGACAATACAAGAGTCAGAAACGTAGCAACCACTCTCCCTACCGATCAAGTGTCAGTTGGCGTTGTTGACCACCAGGCGGTTTCAAAGTCAAGCAGTCTATCTAGATATGGTATAGGTAGATCATTCATCTCAGTACGCTGCAGAGGATCAAGTGCCAGCCAGTTGGGGTTCTCGACCATCGGGTGGCTTCAAAGTCAAGCAACAGCATATCTGGATCCTGATTTCAGTACGCTGCGGAGGAACGGTTGGGCAAAACACCAACCTACCTACCAGAGTCACCACACGGACAATTACGTTCGATGGGAAGGAAAGGGCAAAGACCCAGTCTTCATCGCGAAGCCAGTGCATTCACAGGATGTGTTTCCGAAATAGCTAACCTTATAGCACATCCCAGTGATAAACCAGTCAAGGAAAGCCAACACCACCATCCCACCGTGAATGACCTAGACAGGAACAGAACACAGGGAGATTTGAATAGCAAACACTAGTCAGCATTACAGTGGACCAGGGCTTTTTACGTCAACTCTGGGCACCATGCGACAGGCTATTGTTGGATGACTGAACTGTGGTTGAACACTACGGGGAAGTGAAATGCTTTTTCCTGTGTATTGCCAATTGATGCCTCTTAGTCGTAGGTTTTTAACACTTTTACCCGTCTTTGCCTGGACTCTTCAGTGCTAACTCGGATTTTCGTAAGGTCCCTTTATTACTACTAGCCCTGAGATATGCAACAAAAGTGACCGTCCTGAAGCTGCAAAAGCGCATAGCCCTCACCTGTGCTGCAGATGGTAGGACTGTGTCTTTGCCATGCAGAGTACAGCAAACATGATGAACACCAGCAGCACTGGATCTAGAAGTATGTACTGTGATATAGTCAACAAACCAGTGTCTGCATAAACAAATCAAACAAGCAAACCGAATCTCAGAGGGCTTGGAAACACGGACACAGATGTTGCAGCTGTGACACATGAAAGACAAGCTGCGGTGCTTTTGACTACTGGAGTTTAAGCCGCAATTTGAACACTCAAAGTTTATCCCCCTCCCCCAAAGGCAGTGCAGCTTATAATAATGGTTGTGGACATGGAAATCCGGTCGCACTTCTAGCGGCCCCAGGGCGCTGGCCATGCAGCCGTGGGCAGCAGTACACACGTGCATGACTTTGTATTATATGCGCTGCAGCGCGCTGGCCTGATCGCGTCGGATCAAGCACTGTTCTGTATGCGCTGGGAGCATCGGCCCCGGTCAATCGACTGGATTTCCATGTCCACGGCAGTACGACTGTCAAAGAAACCATGAAATACAGGGTATATGCCAGTATTTTGCAACCAAATATCTGGGTGCCGCTTACGCTCCGGGAAATACGACACCAGTCAGATATGATCTGGCACTCATCTTAAGCCTGATTCATACTTCATTTTGCGTACGGGAAAGTTGACTTGAGCTCAACTATTTTGGCCCATCGAGCGACGATCGCGCGATGACTTTCAAGTTCGCGAAATGAAGTATGAACCGGCCTTTAGGGCATTGTAAAAGCATGTGAATAGGAACATACGACTTTTGATCCGAGTACGTCTTCCCACGCATGTATATATTCGCATTAGAGCTGAGGTAATACCCTTGAGATGAACAATTATTTTATGCCAGTAGAAAGCACGTGCATGTGTTGCACTACATGTTGTAGTAGCCTGTAGCCTCCGCACATCAGGGCTCGAGCGAACCTCATATCAACATTCAACACAGCACGCAACACGATTTCTGCATGGTGGACAGAATGGGGCACACATATCCGGCAGACTTAAAATCCAGGTATACTCACTGGGGATACGAGTCAATATTTTTACAATCTTGGCTGTAAAACTGATCCATCTTGGTTGTACTATTTCAAGCAGACATGCTTATCGTAGCAATAAAATCCTTCTGCTGGCATCTTCGAGAAATCCTTGTGCATATGGAAAAGCCACAATGGTAGGTCTCAGGTTTCTCTGCAAACATACGAGTAACCCTTGTCGCTATCGTGCCCTGTACCTCACTAATATGCAAGTTGGCTTTCCGCAGCAGCTTATTACCCATTGTAAGCGACTGCGTCCCTAATGACTCACTATAAACAAGGCACCCTCACCGAATATCATCCAGACAGCCGTGAGGAAGGAAGCACCTGTTGAGCCGCTCATTTCACCCACAGTCAGGTAAGCAAGAGGTATACACAGGGTGCCACAAGCGGCACAGAACTGCAGCATGGACCGCATACACAGAAACACAACACAACACAGGTACCATTAGAGCAACAGCAGAACTGCAGCATAAACACTAAAAAATGGCAATATTGGAGCAGGAGATTGCTACAATAGAGTTGAAGTATGCCAGTCTGAAAAAGATGTGGAAATAGATTCTTGACTTCCCCTACTCTTATGTTATTTCTATAACTTAGAACCTTCCAAGCTGGAAGGCTGTTGGAGTGCGCATCCAAGACGTGCTAGAGCTGATTGCTAGTTAGGTGTAGAACGTCAGTGCCGTTGGTCATTGTCGTGCAATGTTATCGCATGAGCTGATTGTCAAGAAACTGGTGGTGTTAGTGGATATTATAGCGTAACTTGTAGCTCTTCGGTCCTCTCTTATTCATATACAAAGACTCTGTTTGGATATCAGCTAGGCAGTAGGTCAGGGGCTAGTAGCAATGGTCCCTGGTTCGTATCCTATGGTGAGAGTCAACATTTCCTTTAGACTTTTCCCTTTTCATTTCCTCAAACTAATGAAGATAGAGGAATTTTGTCCATACTGTGATGATGTCACAAGTCCAGACCAGAGGTGAAAAGACTGTGCAATGACAGCTGGATAATGAGAATGGAAAATAATGTTTTCCTCTATTTGTCCGTTAAGAACAAGAGCACTGGAGAAATAGGGACGTTCAAATAGAAATCCTCAACATCCAGTGCACACCAAACTTACCAGTCTCATGCCATAATAGGACGTGTTGCCATAGGGATCCATCGGCTTGTCAAATGCGAACGTGCCATCATAACCAGATTGGTAACCAGCCAGTGCAATGGCCATCTGAACACACGCAGTAGAGCTACACATGTCAGTCTTAAAGAGGGGAAAACCCTATGGCTGCCCCACGCAGTCGGATGTCATTGAGCAGAACTATATTTAACGCGAAATTCAACATATCAATCACTCTGGATATCAAAGCTCTCAGCCTTCGGTAACCAATTTCAACAATCGACTCTCAGAGAAAGAAGGAGAGACTGGGAGAGAGAGAGAGAGAGAGAGAGAGAGAGAGAGAGAGAGAGAGGGGGGGGAGAGAGAGATAGAGAGAGAGAGAGAGAGAGATACAACAGGGAGGTTTTGCTCTACTTAATTACGTATAATAATCCGTATGTCGTATGAGCCGGGGAGCAAGGGCAACTTTCAGACGTAAATCTCTCTATGGATTTCCGCGGGAAAGCTCTTTTCCACGTTTGGTCCTCCGTAGCACCTTTCGAAACATTTGTTGCATTATCCGCATTTATCCATGGCAATGTTTAAGCCGTGAGAAACACATGGCACACAACATGTGGAAAACAAAGTGGAGGATGTGGTTTCGGTTTGTGGTGCATGTGGTGGGCGCAAACAACCGATGTGTCTCCAATGCAATATCACATGTTTAGCGGTCGTGAAGAAATCACGTAGAGCGAAACCCAACAGGGCTGATTTTGACGTATGAAATCACATGCAATTTCTACGTTATTTCCTTGCGTAATTATGTAGAACGAAACCTCCCCCTTGAGACAGAGAGACAGGGAGTGAGAGAACGGGAGAGAATGTGTCAGAACGACACACCCCCCCCCCCCCCCACACACACACAACTGTACGGATGCACAAACACAACTCATGTTTGACAAAAAGCCATTGTGTCAAATCATGGAACTAGAAGAAAACGGAACTAAGCACACTGAACTGGCTTGTTGTAGATCAATGTCCATTCCTAGGTTTAAAAAAAGCCATTATTCCAACGAGCCGCATATAATTATAACGATTTCCTAAAATTGACTGGATTACGTGTGCCAAAGGTAACGATACTCACTCACTCTCAACGCTCAATAGCAACAATATTACTGTGTTGACTTCTGTGTAACGTTTTCTATTTAAACGACAGATTTCTTCTCGTTAACTTGTTAGATTTAGCACTTCGTTATATATAGGGCTTTTACAGTAGATCATACCTTTCCAAGAGGCGGGTGCACATCGAGAAAGAATGTGCGGTTGATGTAGTAGCTAGCAAACTTGCCAAAGTGAGTCTCGTCCCACCTGTAAGTCGCATATTATTATATTATTAAGTGTAAGTCGCATAATCAACCATAAAAGGTACACAGCTCTAACAACAGCAAGTGATTGCAGTATCACAAATGCTGCATTAAGGCCACTTGATGATGAAGAACACAATATTTGCATGTACACCGAGGGAACACAGAACGCTGCAAAGTGTGTGCTGGCGTGGACTTGACTCTTGCGATCATACTTCATTGAGCAGCGCTGTGGCTGTCCAAGTGCGGGTACATGTAACTACAGTCGGCACCAGCGGATAATGCTCGAAAAGGTGGCAGATTCTGCTCGAAAAGCAGTGAAATTGGCAGAACCACACAAACCCTTTGGCGGGCAATTCCTCGAATTCTGCTCCACTTCTTTATCCACAACCAAACATGCATGAAACTTACCAGGAAAAGTACCAAATTCTGCCAATTTTTCTGCCGGCATTATCCGCCAGTGCCTAAACTACAGTACTGATCAGTGAATTACATTGTGATCATGTCAGTCAACTAGCCGCGTACTCTGTGTTGCTCCTTCTGACCTGTGGACACTGGACTATATACAGATCATGAGAACGGGACCAGATACAACTGAGCAGAAGTACAGAAGAACTACGAAGTCGAAACGCAGCTACTACCACATACTTTCCAGAAAGTGTAAGGAACGCAAGGACGTCGTTCAGCAATCTTGATGGACAAAGGGCATGGATCAGAGGTACACATTCTGTTGGGGATGCAGCCTTGGTGTTGAGCAAAACATTACTTTGTTGCCTACGCTGGCTCATGGCAACACAATAACATTCAATCCACATTCTTGTGTTACTTGACAAATGTCAATCTGACAATTGCGGTACAGTCAGACCTCGCTTATCCGGTCCTCGTTTATCCGGATCCCTCGCCATCTGGAAGAAAATCGTTGGTTACCGATTTAGAGCATATGCCTGTCCTGCATACATTCAGGACGTGTGCTCGATTATCCGGATCCCTCGCCTATCCGGATATTTTTTTGTGGAAAACGAATTTGTGCGGTAATGTGAGGTTTGACTTTCCAATGCCCCCCCCCCCCCCCCGACTCCACTTCCCTACCATTATCACACATAAACTGTAGTGTGCACTAGTACATGCACATCTATTTATTCCCGTAGCTATGCAAAAGACGTTACTTCAGTAACGTCTGGCGCTAGCCAGGGTCCACACAGCTTTAATTTGGTGTGGTGTTTGTTTGTGTGTTTGTGTCACGCCTGGCGCTATCCCGTATCTGTCCCGTACCGTACCGTACTATCAAACACAGCTGGCCACATACAGCTGGCCGCACTATTCAAATAGGGCTTTCAAACGCAAGATCATAACGTGAAGCAACTTGGAAGGATGAGTTTAAATGCGAAGTGTATGGGAGAATGCATGTAGGGCAATAGTGCGGGTTCAAACCCCAGGTAATGCCTAAAAAATAGGAAAATTGAAAAATTTATAACATCCCTATTCTTTTTTTGCCGTCATCAAGGCGGTAGATGGTGTCGTATTACCCTCGACCGTACCTGTCCCGTACCGGTCCCGTGCCTGTCCCGTACCTGTCCCGTACCTGTCCCGTGCCGTATCGTACCGTACCGTACAATGAAAGACGGCTGACCACAATGCATATTCAAATAGGGCTTCCAAATACAAGATCATAACGTGAAGCAACTTGGAAGAATTAATATGTATCCTAAGTGTAGGGGGATGCATGCAAGGCGATAGTGCGTGTTCGAATCCCAGGTTATGTCTAGAAACAAAAAGAAGAAATTTATAAGAATTTATAACATCCCTATCCTTTTTTTTGTCTAGGTCATCAAGACAAAAAAGCATAGCGTAGGGCCCTGAGCTTCCAAGCTCTCTCGTTTATTTATTTATTTCACCTTCCAATGGCCTGGCTGCCAATGCAGTGATAACCCGCCATGACATGTACCTTGTAGATGAATAATTTCAGATGGGCACTCCACCGCCAACGGTATATAGATGTATTGGGAAACTTCAAGCCCAAATATATTTCGAGGAAACTCCCAATTCCCAACAATATTCGAGCAATTCGGGTTAGGGGCCGTCCGTAAATATCGATGTTTTTTTAGAGACGATATTGGTGCTTCTCTCCCTTGACCCCCCCCCCTCCCCCCAGAAGACGCACATGTACATCTAGATCATGGAATCAATATTTTTGGATGCTCCTTTTTTTCTCCTTTTTTGTCAATAATATGAAGTGTTTGTTCGCACTGCCTCTACGTCTTGAAAAAGGTCTCCTGCAGGCATCGTTCGGCCGATTTCCACAATCAATAGCTCATTCTTTTGCTCTTGAAATTCGCCATGGGCGTACAGCTTCTAATTTTTGATTTTGTTCTTGTGTCGCGAGTTTTAGCTCCGTGAACGGAAGCTGGTTTCACATTTCTTGTATAGCCATTTAGACGTCCGCGTGCAGGGATCGGCGAAACTTCAGATATTTACATCGATATTTTTCTGATGCTCGAAAAGACGCACATGGCTCAAACCCCCTCCCCCCCCCCCCCCCCCCCAGACGCACCATACCAATATCGTCTCTAAAAAAACATCGATATTTACGGACGGCCCCTTACGACAAACAGCATCATGCGTGGCCCTGAACTGCTACTTACGCGATGTGAGGAGGCTCATCCAGCTTGTACAGGCGCGTAGCAGCCGCTAGCACTGACACGAGAAACAAACCTGCAAAGTGCGTTGTCCTGTTCGAATGCAACAACGCCATGGTGAACTAGGTGCGATGAGTACTTGCTCAGAAAGACAGAGAGGGAATTCCTACATTCAGCTGTTCCCATGCATGCCTTTTCTCTTCAAACAAATAATAGACCAATCCCGAAAAGATTGTCTGGGTTCGAAAGGGGGCATGTCACCTGAGAGTACACTGTACAACACATACATGGCACTACCTGATCAGCATGCGGCACAGGACGTGTTTGATAGTTCGCGTGTGAATGCGAGGGTAAGTACACGGTTTTCTCGTTAGTTGCATGCAAAAGAGACGATGCGACAGAAAACAAAGCCCTTCGTAGTTTTCTCTCTCGCACTGGTAATGGTCTGCTGTTGGAGTTGAAATGCTAAGACATAATCCTTGTTTCGCTCTTCTGGTTAGTGTGAAGAGGTCAACGAACATGTAGAGCTCACTTTGATGAAGTAGGCAAGGCTGTGAGCGCTGTGGCTCAAAGCGATAGGCCCTAAATCTTACGAGATATTTCGAGTGCTATTGTTTGTTGCGAGCGCTTCGTTTTCGCTGAGTCCTGCCTCTTTCCTGGCCGCTGCCCTCATAGGATCAACCACGAAGTGACTGTACTCATCTGCAGCCGATCAATGTTATATTGCACAAGAAGATATCGTTTTCGCCAAGCCAGTGCCCCACCAAAGACCATCGCTGTGTCACACCGTCGGAACGAGTTCATGATGAGAAACATCATTCGCGCGTGATGAAGAACTATTTCGAAAGACAACATAGTCTTTACCCCCGGGACGACAACTATGCGCACGTCCTGCAAGGGGAGAATGTCACCAGCGACATCAACGAAGACGACGGCAGTATTTCGGAAACCTGGAGTCAGCGGAGGTCGTCCAGCTCCTCCGCGACCCGGTACATGTACAGTATAGATGACATGTCGACACGAGCGTGCGGAAACACAGCATACGCTGTAGTAATGTTGCGAGAGTTTGCGGAAGGAGTCCAAGTCGGGAAATCCATCAGCTCCAAAAGCTACCTGTAGGTGGGCGATGAGACTCCAGCTTCAGACTACAACAGTCAGGACTTGTAAATAGTTGAACTATGTGAAGCAGCAGATCGAGAAGTTAGTTAGCTGAAATCGTAGCTGTTGCAGTATGTCGGCGCTATGGAGCTTGCATTTTTTACGGAGAGTCGATCGCCACGCGAATGTTTCTCTCCTCACCGAGAGCTAGCTGGCCTCCAAACTCCGTCAGGGTCTGCCTAAGGTACCGAAGGTCCTTTGACTAGCTGCTGGCAGGACTCCATCAAATCCTTTCGCTTCAGCTCGGCGAGCAAAAGTCTCTCTCTCCTCCGCCATGAGCTGACACACACAAACTGAATACAAAACGATGCACTTCACACATTCTGGCTTGCACGCGTGCCCCCTTTCACGAACCCAGACAATCTTTTCGGGATTGGTCTATTGGCTCAGGAGCAGTTCAATGGAGCAGGTGGTGTTTGAATGGAATGAAAATAGAGAGCAGTGCTTTCAAACATTCAGCGTGAAGTGACCATGGTGACACTGACAGTCGTATGATAGCGCTGGTATGGTGTTCGCACAGTAACGAATGCACCAGTGGACCGTATGCGTGTTTTAAAAAACAAAATGGCGTCACGATTTATTGAAAGTGGTTGGTGGTACGAGTGTTCAAACCCATTTGAACTTCATACTGTTCGTCTTCTTTTTGACATGCTCTCTTTCCATCGTCCTTAGCTATTGTTTGTTGAGAGCTGTTTTGGCTTTCTCCTATACCTCTGGGGGATGCCAAGTGATGGTTTTGAGAGGCTGGTGATGGCTGTGAGCGAGAGTTTGCCGATCGGCGTCGTCCTCGCTGTAGCGATGAAAATACTAGTTACTGCGCACCTGGCAGATATCACAACACGTCGGAGCGTCCAGGAGCAAAGGAATCTTGGGTTTTCACTGGAATCTAGTTCCTCCAGCATCGTGTAGCCCACCGTCGGTGAATGGCCGTCCAGAAAGGTCGAACCTGGTCTTCTGCAGCATCTCGCAGTCCTGCGAGGCACACTGAATACGCCTGTCATGTATTCTACAAATAAAAATCACGAAGTAGTGGACTTTATAGTGATGAGTCTATCCTGTATGCTGAAAAAGACGCAGGAAATGCCACTGGTGTCCGTACACTGGACGCCAATATCATCCAAGTCTTCTCCTGCAGGATCTGTTTGACATTGACATACCGGAATGCCATGGGTCGACATTGGCCTGGTTTGGCAGCTATCTGCCTGGGTGGATGTAGCAGGTTTGCATTGGCGCGTCGTCCAGTCCGACATTTTCTTGTAACTGTGGAGTACCGGCAGGGTTTGAGAGGTTGCTTGTGCTGTGAACACATCTCTACTGCCTGTCTCGTCCTAGAAGTGCCGTCTCGCCGCTTCCTTGCTCTACAGTCACGCCGTTATTTCGCTTTGCTTCGTGGTGCAGCTCAAAACCTGCCCAAACAACTGTGAGCTCGCAACATGATGTGGACAAATTGCACCACTCATGCTGGTTAACTAAAACCGGGATAGTCGAGTAAGCGAGTTCACTCCCTGGGCCATGGCAAGATCTGTTCAGCGCGGGCTATTTCAACCTCCAAGTGCATAGTCACCGATCGATCCATGCGATGGTGGTTGACCTACAAAGAGCCAAGGTCTACGAGTACTACTATTGGATGCTGTCTACATGCAGTCAACAAAATCAAAGTACCTCAGTATGCCCCAGAATAGGGCATGTGCATCTATAGCATGACACAACAGGGGTTCTGGCGGCACCTGTCAAACAAGCAGTAGCGACTAGTGCCAGCTACCTATTGGAGGCTAGCCGCTACAGTCTGTCACTGAAGATAATTATTATGTTCACTGTTTAGACTGAGCACAATCAATGATGCCCAATCAATCTGCCCAATGTGTGTTCTGTTCCACCTAATTATAACGTCCCATCGCATCAACCCTACTACACGCACATGTCGTCACTCTAGCATGACTTGTGTTATTATTGTATATTTTGATTCGCACGATAAATAGAGCACAATAAACGTTAACTTGACCAAAGGATAAAGGCGACTGCAGATAGAGGAACACATCGAGGTACAGGTACCGGCATCAATACAGTATCAGAGAGAAACAAACAAAAATGAGAGGTATGCAGAAAAAACTCTCGTAAGCTCAAGGGGAAGTGGTTGATGAGGGATGAATGCACTCTCCACGCTCATCTACACTGTTCGTGGAAATGCACACATACATACAATAATATACAACATAGCAATAGCATGCACAGAACCGAACAATTTCATGTTCACACATGCAAGCACAGACCTGAACATTAGTACCAAAAGCCGATACAGACAATATCCCCATACACACAGACGCACACACACACACACGCACACACACACACACACACAATGTCCCATGTATGCGCCCGTGGCAAGAAAAGCACGCAAATCTACAAATGCACTGGATGTGAAGCCACAGATTTTCTCTTATAGCAACGATAGCGGATCTGATTCTGAATGAAACACACACACACAATACAATCATTGAATGCCCATCCGCAGATGATGGCAGGTCCTGAAACGACAGGCAGTGTTTCAGTCATGGGGAACAGAACTTCGAGTGACGAGTGAGGTATACACACACACACGTGCGTGCGCGGGCACACACTAAAGTATTCAGAAATAGAATCAACATCGTAGTATTCATTGGTTGGGGAATGGAAAGGAAAATAAAACATTGCTGTAGGTTATTGTTGTAAGGACACTGGGAGCACAACAGAAAGGTAAGCAACTTGTTTTGAAGCAAAGAAAGTTATTATTCCACGGATCTCAGAAGGAAGGAACGTTCCAGAATGCTGCACTGGCAACAGGCGGCCTGCATGTGCGCGGCCCCTGCAGTCGGTCCAGCTGCCGGCCTTGCACTGCTGAAAAGAATGTGCAGTACAGCACGTCACATAGTATCGCAGCCTGGACAAATAGGCGCTGGGAAGTCCTAGTTATGTGCTCACCTACACCACGATGCACCAGTCTTCTGAGCTACTTTGGCAACAACTTTGTCCACTTGAGACTCCCATGGGCTGAGCCAGTTGTTGAGGGCTGCACCAAGGTGGACGGCAATGACCGCTGATGGCAAGGCAATCCATGACACACAGTCACTAGGGCATCGTCAACATGGCGCTGAGGCTGGATCGATAGAATCAACCTTAAGGCTGCCGCGGGGTTGACAACGAGGCCGCTGTCTCGAAGCTAGTCAGTCAGCCTGGTCACCGCCATTGACGAACCAGTCGCCACCGCCAGCAGTGGCGGTAGGTTGTGACAAGTGTGGTGCAATATTGTCAGCAAATTCAGTACTCAGGATAAGATGAGTGACAAAGGGAACGTTGTGTTTGATAATATTGAAGTGAACAGGGATGATCACAAACCCTGCGCGTACTCCACCGTGAGTTACAAGAAAATTCCGGACTGGACGACGAGCAAACGCCAACCTGCTACATCCAACCAGGCAGATACTATTACGATAGCTGCCAAACCAGGTCAATGCCGACCTACTGCATAATGTCAATGTCAAACAGATCCTGCAGGAGAAGACTGGGGTGTTGGCGTCCAATCACTGAGTGTACAGACACCAGTCACATTTCCTGTGTCTTTTGCAGCATACAGGCTGAGACTCATCACTGTAGAGTCCACTACTGCATGAGTTTTATTTGTACAATACATGGCAGGCGTACACGGTGTGCCTCGCAGGACTGCGAGATGCTGCAGAAGACCAGGTTCGACCTTTCTGGACCGCCATTCACCGACGGTGGGCTACACGATGCTGGAGGAACTAGATTCCAGTGAAAACCCAAGATTCCTTTGCTCCTGGACGCTCCGACGTGTTGTGATATCTGCCAGGTGCGCAGTAACTAGTATTTTCATCGCTACAGCGAGGACGACGCCGATCGGCAAACTCTCGCTCACAGCCATCACCAGCCTCTCAAAACCATCACTTGGCATCCCCCAGAGGTACAGGAGAAAGCCAAAACAGCTCACAACAAACAAAAGCTAAGGACGATGGAAAGAGAGCATGTCAAAAAGAAGACGAACAGTATGAAGTTCAAAATTAATGGTTTTGAACACTCGTTAATAATACCACTTAGTCTTTCAATAAATCATGACGCCATTTTGTTTTCACATGAATATCGCGGGTTGCATGCATGCAGCGCTAGCGCTCATGTAGTTCGCCGTGCATGCTCGGAATACAATCATGCAGCATGCTTGAAGTGTTACTAGTATTACTAGTAGTCAGTTGAAGCTCCTTCTCCACTCTAACTAACTATTACTTATTCTAGTTACAAATAGCGCAGATTTTAGATTGTGGTGGTAATTTCCGAACCACTCGCATAGATTCCCACCCAAGCCAAGGTAAACAGTGCTAACGGTTCGCTGCATGCTGCAAGCTCATCACTGTCAGTGGTCCAACTTGTACTAAGTAATTAGTTGTAGCCCTTGGAATCATGGCCAGGACAAGTTCTTTATCATGTCAGCTCTGTGGCCAGACCTGACCGTATTGTCGAAATTGGACGTTGCACACGTCTAACCGGTATGCTCAAGTAGTTGTCAGTAGCGGAAGCAGCAGCATTTATGGCCGGCTGTGAGTGCGAGCGGAGATTGATTGCACTACTGCATTGTAGGCGATTGTAATCTAGCTGCCTGAGTATGGTCATCACAAGGCATGGAGGTGAGTTCTGAGCTCCATGGCAATGCGCTTACTATCAGTAATTTCACGGAGGGTGACCGAATTTGCAAGATAGTAAACAAAAAGAACTGTATTTGTTGCTGTGTTCAATATAAAAATTAATGTTATTGGGTGTATCCACGGGGCACGGCTGTTAGCTGCACTTGGATCGCGGCAACTAATTACTTAGTTTTCTGCACGTGCACCATGAAAAATCAATGCATGCTCATGCATGTTCATGCATAACCAGTCAGCTGGCCTGCTCGCCCACGCATTTGACAGGTAACAATTCCATCAAATTTGAGATATCGCTTCGTTCTAAGTCTCAAAACAGTTCTAAAGTCACCAAACCGTGCTGGTAATCGATGGCTATTCAATGTTAACATCTTCAGGAAGACTTCAGCCGTTTCCCGAGAGTTTGGGCATCGTTGCCGTTATTTTTCACGGTGTTCTTCTTCCTCCTGTCTGGAGTTGCAATTGCATCCTGGAATTATTTGAAAGGTATTTCGTGCGGGCTGTGGGGGGTTCCAACAGGCATAAACTGACATCACTATAGGATAACTGGTAACTTTCACCCTTCAAGGAGGTAGAGCAATGAGAATTTTTTTGTGGCGGTCGTCCAATTTTTGTGGCGGTCGTGGCTGTATTTGTGCACTTCCAAGGCTTTCATTCTGCCTGATACTACTCTGTACTGTATGGGAATCGAAGTTAGGCACATGTAGCTGTCTTATTTGGTAGATCTGCTGTTTTCAATCACTTGGGACACTTTGTCTAGCCTATTTGTCTTTCGTTCGTGCCATCTATCAGTTTTGTGGGGTGCCTTGACCTGTATTTGTGAAGTTCTCGAGTAAAGACCCTAATTCTTGACTGGAGTCACGTCTTGAATTGAATTTGCTGGGTGAGCCCTCGTTCACGCAGTTTTACTTATCGTAATAGTCAATATCTGCTTGCTGGACGGACTAGCGGCTAGAATAGGGATGACCAAATGGTCCAAGTGTGTACTAGTACACGATTATTGTTTCCATCATCGTGAAATGCTCGTTGTGGAAATGCAGTCGTCTGCCTTTGGCACTGAGGACATGAGGAGAGTTGATTGTTACTTCTGCTCAGCAATGAAGCGATCATCAGCTCTCTTTGTTCTAATTATTGAGAGGACATACCGGCATCGCAATCAATAAAAGATTAGGCAAACCTCGCCAACCTCCAAAGAGAGTCGAAGATATTTTCTCCAAATGCAAAGACGATCTTTGTGAGTTTGTGACTTGCATTTGCGTGCATACATGAGCAAGTCACGGACCACGGCACGTGCGCGGTTACCATGCCATCTCGAACCGACGCCATCTTTCTAAGTTGCCGCTTCTTGACAGCCGTGGGGGGCATTCTTGTAAGGCGACCATCTGTATCAGGAGACAACTACATTTACATTTTTATTTTTTTTACTTGAAGTATTTACAAAGAACACAAACCCGGCTCGAGACAACACTTAGTAACTGTAAAGATAACAAAGTTTCAGGGAGGACGAGATACGACTAGAACACAGAAGTTGACTGTTTACAGAAAACAACTATTGAGTCGAGACTGACTATCCACTAGTGCAGCTGTGTAGGTGGGACGCTGTGAACTTCTCCGACCAGAGGTCTCGGTATCCCTGCACACTACGAGCACCAGTGTGTGTGTGTGTGTGCGTGGGGGGGGGGGGGGAGACAGAAGAAGCTAGGCCATCAGCTAATATGCTAGTCTGTGGCGTACGCGTCGACAGCTGTCCCGCAAGTTTGCTCGAGGAGGTACTTGTACACTGCTACCCTGTAGGACGAGTAGCAAACTATTCATTTCCAGTAAACCTTGGGTAATGGTACCACCTGTATGCCACATACAGGACCACAATTCAATTTCTGTGCGAGCGTCAGTGCCCAACAATGGCACTGCTATGTATTCGGGCTTGGATGGTTTACCGGATAACCAGTTATCCGACCGCTAGACTTGTGTGGTATGCAACCGTTAATTTTCCGGTTCCAAACGGGTTTTCATGCACCTGTATAATGTAGCAGTGCATGATGTGCTTCACCAGTCATTCCGTCACATGCAGCTTTCCAGGTTACTCACACCTGCAGGCATATCCTTGCAATGTAAATAACATGTGCTTGCCCCACATTCGCTGCTTCGACTGCCATCGCTATGTGCCTCCCTGTGCTGCTTTGCTGGCGTTTGCACCTTGATGGTTTGTGGCGGTCTTGTGAAAAAGTGTAATTTCTTTGACTCGTCGACAGAAGCTTTTGGTTGAGGGTATGATAATATTGCTGGATACATGTCAGAAGTTGATCAAGTGGGAAGGAATTCCTAGGATATGAGTCTCAGCACGGAAGACGAAACCGTCTCCCCCACCATAGTTCAGCTTAAAGCTGTAGAAGGTGTAGAAGCCTTGTTTGATGTCAATGCAGAGGTCTCGCTTGTGTTTCAGGGATTATGGTGTGTCCTGCGGCAATGGGTCATGTTTGTGTACACGTGCTGGAAGAGATCTACACTGAACTTCAAGAGCTGATTATTACCAGTCATCCGACCATTTATTTAGAGAATACCTGGCCATGAAAACGTTGTGGCTGTTTATTGAGCCTTACATGTATGTATGGAATTGTATTGTGCAGTTGAGACACATAGGATCTCGGTGAATGGATAAATATAACATCAATGTCTCATGCGATGGTATCAGGTTTGGCCACAAAATGGAACATCCCCGTCCGACATCACATGACCCACTGGTCTCGCGATTGACTCTGAGAATCGGAATATACATGGCCCTGGTCTGGACGTATTGCAGGTGCTAGTCTGCAGTATAGAACTCTAAATCTGGCAGCTCCCATTAATTTTGTGCTGCAATAATTGGCAAAAGCTGCAGGTTCCCAGGTACAAATCAAACATAGCTTTCGAAGTGCATTAATGTTGTCACCGATGTGTAGATTATGGCATGGAACAGGTCATGAGGTTACTCTGTTAGTATATGCCACATGTTATGGCTTTCTCAACAAATCTGCTAGATTCTGATATTATCTGCGTTGCGGGTCAATCACAATTTGGAGCAACACCCACCCAGGTGGATGTTAGGGATATTGGAAATGTAATTGGCGAATGTCGCGTGCATTCTAAAGGGTAACCTTCCTCGTTTTACGCTGGTAGAATACGGAAAAAGGCAGTCATCCAATAGAGTTTTCTGGCAGAGTATTGTCTTATGATTGTGTTTGCTGAGGCGGCTGGGAGTAGCTTGTATTGACCGTCGGAGTAGAGCATTTTGAAGCACAGCACCGTTACCATGGTTACACGCAATCATGTGACAAAAGAACAAGAAAACATACAGATCTGTATTACCTCCCAAATTTCTTGCAACATTCCAACAGCATGTGACTGTCATCTCTTCCAGGGGAATCATGTTCTGAAACTGGGAAGCAAATCATTCATGCATTTTCAACTCCCTCAAATTATGCATTGCATAACGTTTCTTGTTTCCCTCTGTCTGCTTGCTGTTGTAGGAGTCACTGTATTCACCGTCAGTATCTGCGGACAGGTCTAGTATGACCATATGGCTCAGTTATCACATACAGCCTGATGAAGCCATCGTATACTCAGCACCAGGTACAATCCAGTGTGATTGATGGGGATCAGATGAATGGCTGGTATTGTGCACATCACGATCTTGGCTGTGGCGCGGTTCTGTCTACAGCTTGTTGGTTCGTTTTACCTGGTGATCGTGAACTGCTGCAAGAAGGTCTCTCAAGCATGTGTATCGATGATCGTTGGAGGAAGCGACCAGCGCGAACAGCTCAGTCAATCAGTCAAGTCATGCCAGCAGCTCAGCCAACAATTTAGTGTATGCCAGCAGCCCAGCCTGTAAGCAATTCTGTGTCAGGAGACCAGTCAAAAAGTTCGGTGTGTGCCAGCAGTGGCCAATCTAGCAAGTCAGTGTGTGTGTGGGACCTGCCCAGTAGCTACTCAAGCTGCCAACTGGCCACTGGTTAGGGTGGCAGCCGGTGGACGAAAGAGAGCCGTGTGGTGTGGCGCCTTTGTGATGCCGAACAGAGACAGAACTTGAGCAGTGGACCAGTGGTGGAAAGTACCTTCCCAAGTCTCTACACTAGTAAGTGACTGTGGCCCCTGTGGAGTCTGAACAATACCGGAGCCGAGCTAAGTACTACTTCGAGTATCAGAATAGATTCATTGTTCTTTTTTCCTGATGATGGCCATGTGCCGAAACATTGTAAAGTAACGGAGCTGGTTGGGATGTGCAGCGCTATGGGAATGGGTGTGTCCACCCGAACTCCTTTCAGAACATAGATATCCTGTAAAAAGATATGTTTGCCTTCACCTGCTGGGGTTGGGTTTTTGCAAGATGCCTCTGTATGTGTGCTTTGATCCTCGGATACGTACATTGTTGCTCGATGCAGTCCGATCCCTTGAGTCAAGTTTTCGCCCTGCACCAGTTCACATCCCATTATTGCCAGGTCAAGAGCTGCATAGCACCTGGCATGTATACTTGACTCATGCGATCATATATAAGAATTCATTGGGCACGGCTGCACATTCCTCTATCATGCTGAGTGAGATGTTGCGGATAGGAAAATTTAATGATGAATCACATCTCGATACCCTTGCTCAGTGCTTTCAGGATCTACTACTGTGTGACTGCTATCCATTGCCATGGCATTTCCTTTCTGCATTCTACATACATATTTGATTTATTTCCTGCTGCTTCTGCTGCTACATGACTGTGTGTGCGTAGGACTGCGGGTTCCAACTACTCTGTCAGCCTTTTCATAGCAACCACAACTTTGCCTTGCTAAGATCATGCTGGGCTCAAGAAAATTGGTTGCCATGGAAAACATTTTCCCGTCCCGGCATTATGTGTCGGCGGGGTCGAACTCTTTGCATCTGCGGCGTGAGCGATCATTCCCATGTTCTTCTCTTAGTGTCTTCATCATATCTTTTGTTTGTGTTTCAATGAACATATTGCTGCGCAAGTTCTTGCCGTCAGCAGGATCTGCGAACATAGCCACTGGCCTAAGAAATGCTATAAATCTAGTGGAGGGAAAAGGGTGGAAGGTGGGGTGCCAGCAGCGAAAGTAGCTTGCGTAAGACATGGCTGCCTGAAGGGACAGGACCAGTGGAAAGGCCACCATCACTGCAGAGACACCCCCCCCCCCAACACCCGTCCCCCGCGCCCCCCTGCAGGGATCACACCACCGTGCATCGGTGGATTGGCTGTAGCACAGAATAATTGGCAAAAGAAAAAAAGAGAAAGATGGCCCCACCATTCAAGATCAAACATATTCAGAAATTATCAAATACTTCCACACTTTCTTCCTGCTGAATCATCTCCTCCTCCCCGAAGTGTTATAGTACTAGTAGTAGCTTTGCTTTTCTGCCATGCACACACCCCTTGCTCTATCTGGCACACTGATTATCCTTTCTCCTTTTTTTCTTAAACCCACTGGGATTTGAACCTCCGTCTACCGAATCAAATTGCACCACCCCTAACCATTCCACCATTCTGCTGTTCTTGAAATACAAAAATCAAACATTACCTTAGTACGTTACATGATGGAAGCACGGATGAAAGTGTAGGCCAAGCAACCATGCCAGAATTCTGAAGAAAGCCCAAGTGCAAGCATGAAACCAGTCAACAGGTAAAGGATGATCGTCACGGGCAATCCTTCCCCCTTTGGATGGCTTCAAAGGTCAGCGTGAATGCTAGGAACGAGAGTTTATTCTACAATAATCAGTAGTACTTGAAGTACTTCAGAAGTGAAGAAATGACGAGTACATGAAGTCAACTTGAAGGGGGACCAGCATTGTTGCATTGTTGGCTGGATATGACTAAATCTGAAAAATCGAATTAAAAAAATTGAATAAAAATTGCATATAGAGAAACAGGGCTTATACCCGGGTGGCAGAAGAAAATAAGGAAACTCTGTCATGGAAAGAAGAGGCTGAATTACTCATGCACTCATCGGTAACCTGATAACACTTAATCGGAGCATGCATTGCTTTTGACCGGGTTCCGCACACTGAGAAACACTCCGTTACGAGCAATCACTGGCAATGATCAGCTTTTTCATCCCAAGATGACTAGATCACTAAACTGACCAATGATGGCACAGGTTCTAATGAACAATTACTAAGGTTTTAGTGCATTCTGACTGAAGTAAATAAAGAATAGCTAGCTAGCTAGCTGCCATGAAAGGCAAATAAATAGAATGATAATAGCTGCATTGCAGGTGAACGCAGACTATGTAAAACCTATAGGACAGGGATGTCAGCACCTACACAGTGCTGTTTATGCATGTTGGGCATGCGGCTCGTCTGAGCTTCAGGTTTTGACTTGACCGGTGGCAGTACTGTTCATCGAGTCCAGCCTGAGACGGTTGTGGTGAACAATCTCACCACTGCTCCCTGGGTTCACTCTTGCATCTACAGGGCTACATGCTTCTACACGAAGCTCGCGTACGCGACAAGAGTCACGCGTTTACACAATGTTCACACAGCCTGCAGCAGACTGTACATTGAGCAAGCCGGCCCATCTTTGTTCATGCCGGACCTGTACTGGTGACAAGGGGCCACCGAGGCCCAAAGTGTTTGTTCAGAACTCTGCTACGCGGTGTGGTGACTAGGCCGAATGCTGATCAGAACTCCCACGATGGTAGCCAGTGCAGGCCGTGCATCTGGCTACCGCTGTGCTGACTGCGTTCTCCGGTCATGCCGTACGACAGCGGATGAAATAGAGTGAAGCTGTGAGAGTACAGGACACGTCAGCGTACACACGCATGCCAAAATCCATACACCACATATACATACACGCACATACACATGTTTACTGCTGGTGTTAGTGGATTATATAGTAGAACTTGTAGCTCTTTGATCCTCTTTTCTTCGTATACATATGTGGTAGCTAACACATGTTTCTTGGAATTATTTTCCGTTCATTAGGTTGATGAGGACACAACATGTTCTTCCAACGTACAATATAAGCTTGATCCAGGCTACTAAGTTGTGAACTCTCACTCCATGCTGTGAAGCTAAAAAAACACCTAAATTGCCGGATTCAATATGTGATTTCTGATTAAAGGTTTCGCGTGCGTGCAAAAGAGAGAGAGAGAGAGAGAGAGAGAGAGAGAGAGAGAGAGAGAGAGAGAGAGCGAGAGAGAGAGAGAGCGAGCGAGAGAGGGAGACAAGGAGAGAGAGAGAGAGAGAGAGTGTGTGAGAGAAAAATAGAGAGAGAGAGAGAGAGAGAGAGAGTCAGTGAGAGAGAGAGTCAGTGAGAGAGAGAGAGAGAGAGAGTGTGTGTGTGTGTGAGAAGAAGAGAGAGTGAGTGAGAGAGAATGAGAGAGGAAGCGGTTGAGTGAGAGAGGGACAGAGTCACCCGACAGACAGAAGGAATAAAGACGCAATGCGTACCTGGCCACAACTGCAGAAAGCACACCGGCATGGAGACATGTACAAAGCACAGTGTAGCTGAGCTGTGCAATGGAATTCGAGGCCAGAAGTCGAGAGGAATGACGCAGGATAAAATCCAACACTGTGCCTGCAGGAATAACAGCCACAGGCAACACAGGCAACACACAGGCCACACAGGCAACACGATTGAGAACGTCTTGGAAGACAAACCAACAACACCATGAAACCAGTCTTTGAGGGGACTACCACATTGTTTTAGAGAAGGGAAACATCATAATTGCTCCACTCATGTACTGTGCACTACACTCTGCTGTGGCAGCATTCAAGCACTCCCAGCACACTGCACGCATCCTACACGTACTGCGACCAGAGAAACATGAGGTTTTCCTACAACGTACCTGTGAGCATAGCGTTGAAGAGGAAAGCAGGGAAGTAGTGATGGAAGTAGAGTACACGTCCCATCATATAGAACGGTATGTAGTGCAACAGCCAGCCTATCAGCATCCATGTACAGCAGCGCAATGAACGCCGACAGTCATCTTGGGCACAGAAGAAAGGAAACAAAAGGCAATGGCGGATTAATACACACAGTGAGTGCCCTGCGCCCTGTTTCTACAACAGATCTAGCACATACATCAAAATCCATGCATGTACACTGCATGGCTTTCACACATTTTGCCCCTCTGTGTCAAGTATCACGCATCTTTTTGGTTTGGTGGATCGGGCAAAGAGAAACGTGGCCTGATTCACTTCGTACACCAATTGCTAGCCCACTACTGTGGTGTTGGCACATATAGCACTATGACACAATCTGCTGTGGCAATACCAAGTGCTGATTGCACCTGCACAGCGCTATGAAACAACTTGGTGTGGTGGCACAGTGCTAATGCGCATGTCGCTAGTGTTTCTAGGAAGCACACACGCACACACACGCACACACACACGCATGCACACACACACACATACATATATATAATTATTATTATTTCCATTGCTATCAGGTTCGGCCTCATTTCCTCTGTGCTGCGCTGACGAGTCCACAAAGGACGAAACAGTTCTGTCCGCAGATTGAGTATTTCGCTCCTGCTCTTGTAGCAGTTGAGCACTCTTGCGTGGGGTAGTGCCTTTGCTGTTTGCGTTATGCAGAGCTCACTGACTTGTCAGTTTGAGCACTCTGGCAAGGTACGTTCGGGCCTGATTGGAAATTTTTATTTCCATTGCTATCAGGTTCGGCCTCATTTCCTCTGTGCTGCGCTGACGAGTCCACAAAGGACGAAACAGTTCTGTCCGCAGATTGAGTATAATTATTATTATATATATATACACACAACAACAAGGTTGTCAATTTCATAATACTAAAAGCTTTTCACCCATTTTCATCAGTAGTTACATGGGAATGAGCAAGAACGAAAACGAAGCCAGAATTTATACTGGGGGTAGAGAATCAGCAAGAATATTCTTACGCGCCTCAAGTTCACACTACACTACCATAAGAATGTATGGAGCAGTGGAAAAATGCGGGAAACAACACATGCGGGGGATGCAGTACCAGAACAAACACGTGATAAAGTTGTCAGTCCGGTTGCAGCTTGAACAGCCGTAGCACCTTGATGTGCTTCTTTCGTCGACACAGTTCTGGCCTCAAACTGCGAATGTACAGCGCCTCCAGTGTGAATCGGTGCGCGCACAAAGACCTACTCTATTAACTTTTGTAGTACTGTGCACCGTGTGGTAGTCATTACTCCAGTACTCGATGAGTAAGACATTGTCACACACAGTGCCCATACAGGATGCTGCTACACATACCGGCACACACACACAGACAGCATACACTGCTGTGAGTACACAGGCAAGCACAACACCATGCACGGATAATGTACGGGCGTTACTCTCAGTGAGCCGATCAACATCCGGGAGCTTCGGAGATGAGACCGTGCGCAACTGCCCGTGTATGTGCAGAACATGAACTGTAGAGGTGACTGGGCAAGAATCAGCCCCGTTCTCTCTATCTCTCTCCCCCCAGAACATACCAACTTGGTGGTACCTTGAAATTCATTTTCAGAAAAAACTTCAGCATGACATTATGTCTCCAGAGGGAGAAAGTTACCACTTTCGCAACACATTTTCGGGACCAGAGCCCCCCGCCCCCATCGTTTATGCTTACCAGCAAAGTCTTTCTCCAGCTTTACCCCTCTCTGCAGTACAATACTGTACATGATGGCCAGCACTACGTACACAACGATGCAAACAGTGTTACTCCACCAGATGATCTGTTACACACACGCACACACACACACACGTACACACACGTACACACCCGCGCACACATGTACACACATGTACACACATGTACACAAATACGTATACACACACATGCCCGCGTACCCATGCACAACATTTTATTGCAAAGTCCCAAGAAAAGTTGAACAGCAAGCTAAGCATTAGGAGATACTGGTAGTTTTAGGCGTGCTTAGGCTAGACGGAATAAGAACACTTCTCTCTGCACAGGATGGAGCTAATCCCGTGGCAATCCTCAAAACGACAGTGTCACAGAGGTGGTGTTCAGATATCAGTGTATGTGTATGGTGAGTGTGAAGGTAGCTAGTGTCAAGCTTGTTTGGCACACATGAACATACAAACTGTAATATTTAAAGTGGTTAAAGGCAAATTCAAATTCAAATCAGATACATGCACATCAAGGCTTGCTGCAAGAAAGCAACATCAGTTGCAATGGGTGAAACAGAATCATTGTGTTACCCTCAAAAGAAAGCCTGAAGTTGGACCTACCGGATTTCCGAGCAGATAGACACGTATTGTGTTGTTAGCGCCGCCACTAAATACCTGACCCTGGAACAGGAGATACAAAGACAAACAACAGCACACACATGCACACACATGCACACATACACATATACACACAAACACATACATCCACACACAGAAACACACCCACACACACACAGATGCACACATATACATCCACACACATCCACATCACATAGTCAAAACAGATTAGCACCTGTGGGGTCCAGAAGCAGACTTGTTCACTGACATACAAAATATAGAGTACACGAAGGACGAAGCAGTTCTGTCCGCAGATTGAGTACACACACGCACGCACGCACGCACACACACACACACAGTAACACTATACACTGGGATCTTGTCCATGTCATTGCGCTGGTGGTTTCAGGATCAAAATCACAGTTCTTGTCGCCGTTTTTGTTTGAGTTGCGACAATAACCTTTAAAAAGCTCTGTTTCGCTTTGTTATATGCTGGATGACGCAAACGCAGCAGCATTGAAAAATAGTGCCCTCTCTTGAATAGTACAGGGATGCAGTGAATGGGATTTCGGTCTTTGACCAATTTGTGGTGGGTCTGATCTACTCACCTCCCACCGCTTAGGAGCTGCATCTGCGCCTTGATCCTAGAGGGTGGTGGCGTTCCTGCGGATGCGGAAAACTCGGCTTCCAGCCGTGTCTCACGCGAATCGTGATTTTTAGAATTTTTTTGGATAGTACCTCATCTGTGATGGGCACAGAAAAAATAGTGCCCCAGGGGCACTAATCGAGTGAGTACGGTAAGGTGTCAGGGCAGTCCTACCTGGTAGTTGATAGGCCACATCCATGGTCTTGACGTCACTTCATTAGCTTTCGGCTTGAAGCCACTGTTTGTCTGTGCAAAGGCAAGGGAAGATAGTGATAGAGAGAGAGAGAGAGAGAGAGAGTGTGTGTGTGTGTGTGTGTGTGTGTGTGTGTGTGTGTGTGTGTGTGTGTGCGTGTGTGTGTGTGTGTGTGCGTGTGTGCGTGTGTGTGTGATCAAGTGAGTGATCAAGCGATTGAGGAAGTGAGTGTGTGTGTGTGTGAGAGAGAGAGAGAGAGAGAGAGAGAGAGAGAGAGAGAGGGAGAGAGAGAGAGGGAGAGATAGATTGATAGAGGAAGAGCAGGGGGAGGGAGGGAGTGGAACAAGAAATATAATGGTCAAAGATGAGAAAAGTTAACACGATAGCCGTAATCAATAAGACAACGCAAACAAGCATTCTTTCCAGTTTCTTGCTCAAACTCAACCGATTTCCAAAATTCAAACTGCACCGAAAATCTGAGATCCATGCACTTCTTCTGATGCTCATGATGCATGCCATGTGCCTTAGGGAAATCTCCTCGCACTCTAAAAAAACTGCAGTCGTGACCAAGAAGATCGTGAACACGCAGTGCCATAATTTCTGTGTTCGACGCCGCTCGGTCCATCTTTGTCCAATTCCAAAGAACCGTCAACAGAAGAACAATTCAGATAAGCATAGCCAGTAGCTGGCACGGCAATGCTTATCAGAGCTGTTCTGTGGTGTGCTGAAGGAGTTGAGCACACATACGAATTATTTCCGGTCTTACCTGAGCCATGACAACATGTGATTCGTACATCTTGTCCAGCAAGCCTGGTCTAAGTGTCTCCAGGGTAGCATTGGGTACTGCAGTAGACACGGTACATACAGGAATATACAGTTGGAGGAAACGAGCAATGGTGACTGCAAAGGAGACTCAAACGGTCTCAATTTCTTCTGTACAATATTGTACATATACCTACCTTAACTCGGATAATGAGCCAGTAAAACATGTAAAATAGAAGAATAAAACACAAGGAAACGAGTTATCAAGCAACTATCCACGACTGTAACAAAGATGATAAGCAGTCATAAAGTGTGATAACAGGGTACCCACTTTAGCTCGTGAATAAAAAGTTACTACGTGTTTGCCTGTGGCAGATTTACTTCTAGGCAGGGTTTCGGTCCTAGTGATGGTCAAACAGGCAGCAATGAACTGCAGCGTTTAGTCCAGGTAGAATCCATATCTAATGCTTGGATTGAAACCAACCGATAATGGTGTGCTCAATTTCAGTTTGTCTGCCTCTGTAATTCCAATGGCACAACATGCCTCGAACACTCCACTACTCCACACTGTGCTCTTGGCCCACATTCACAACAGGAATTCACAGGAGTTGGTCGCCGCTTCCACGCAGGTTGACATGCCTGATAACTATGATACTCACAATGTTTGTTCTCATGTCCTTCGACAAGCCACATGTTGGCAATGTTGTTACGGAGCTTTGGATTACAAGACACTTCTTTCTGCTCCCATCCCCTGCATAACAATTCACATGCACGCACACGCACGCAGACATGCATGCACACATACACACACATACACACACACACACACACACACACACACACACACACACACACATACACACACACACACACACATGTTCAACACGGTTAGGCACTGTATCTGCCGTTGAGTTATTCCAGCGTTATTCCAGTGTGACCGCACGGTCCGAAAAGACAAAGAAGAAACAGCTCCAATGGATACAGAGCAACATGAGAAATACAAGAATGTGCCTTTCCCTTACCATTTGGGTAGCTGTTTGGATGATGAATGCAGAGCACACTGGGATATATTGTGCACTAAGATGATTCGAGACTTGAGAACCTTGATGTGGCGACCCACATCTGGCGACACAAACGGCGAGCCGTTGCCAGAAGACCCCACCTGGACCTGCCATACATCGTTCATGTCACCCGTACCATTCTGAAACAGCAGCCACAAGCCAATAAACCCATTTGCACATTGCCAAAATATGGACTACATGAGTACTGCATGCGAGTATGGTGGGATTAACAGCGCACTGCTTTACACCCCACACGACCATGCCAAGGTGGCTGTGGGACGTGTTTATGGTGCAAACGAAGTCATTGTGCAATGGGTTTATGAGAATAAGATGTTGTTCAGGTACGTTAGATGTCTCCAAAGTCCTACTCGATCATTACACATGACAGTGACTGATAGAATGGACTATGTGTCCAGCCATGGTGATGGTATGAATGGCCGCTGCTTGCTCTGTCCCGTTCTTGTGATCAAGCGAAGCCAGCACCATTACAGCCACACTGCCGTGAGGTATTACACAAATTGCCCCCCCCCCCGCACAGTGTCCATGTAGCAGGATTATTGAACAGTGGACAGTGTGTTGCTTACAGTATTGTGTGCATCGGCCAAACAGCATGTTTATGTACTTCAGACGTATACTATGGTCAATTCACCACAGGTAGAGAGTTAGATCAATATGGTGTACTATTAGAGAGATTGGGAGGCAACAACATTGATTTTATTAATTTGTTGGCTTTGGAAATTTCTCGTTAAGGTGTCCCAGAATCCGTGAAACAGTTAGTCATGGCACTGGCAATGATGTTTGCAAGTGACAATGGACAATGCAATGATTGTCAAAGATACTGTACGACCATACCACCACCATAACCCCACCGCCATACCGCTGTCACCCCCCCCCCCTCCCCCTCCCCCGTCCTGCCCTACAGGAAGGTTCTCGAGATCGGAACGGCCAAGGCATAATAGAGGGTGCCACCACTGATTACGTGCATTGGGCAAGTTTCCATGAGCAGAGGTGAAAAGATCACACTTACAAATCCATATCCGGTGACTTGGTAGTGTTTGGTGGAGAGAGGAGCCTTGTGGTGGTGAGAGTGGAGGAGACGACGCGTCCTGAAACCAAACACAAACAATAGGAAATCTTGACAGCTACCACAAACATGATACGATATTATAACTATCACAGTACATTAGTCTACTATTTTAGGAGCATTGGAGGTTTTCTATGAGGGAGTCATTGGAGTCATTTCGGGTACAGCTTGGAGAGGGATAGTGTCTCCACTGTACCACATTTTCCAAGCAAAGACAATACAGCAGGGATAACACAGGACAATGATGAAGAATACATGCATGCCTGTACGCTACCACTGGGTTGTGCATAGTAACAATCCAGAAAAAGGGGCGATCCCTATCGTAGTCACCATCAAGACTAAAACGACAAAAAACGACTATGCGTATCTTATTCCAGTTCAGACCTTTGTAGAGGGCACTTAGCTAATTCATTACACATCATCCATGGCTAAGCTTGTGTAAAGAAAAGATCATTATAGGGGAAATCACTGGTTTTGTTAGAATACATGAACTCAGATGGCGACCGTAGGCTATATTTAGCAGGAACGAACGCATAAATTTACCCTCCCCCCTCCCCCTCATGTTCCCTCGTTTTTGCTAGAATATTTCACAATATCCCTGTTATCAACACACTCACGAAGCATGCTCCAGTCTGATGAAGTCTCCATGCGACACAAACTCCGGTGCTGATCCATCTACAAGAAGAGGATGTAGAATACACAGCACACAGCACACAACCCACAGTGCACAACACGCAGCACACACAACACAGCAAACACAACACAATACAGCACAAGCGGCACAAACAACACAGCACCCAGCAAACACAAGGCGAACACAATACAGCACACAGGAGACAGCACAGTGAGCACACGACTGATTCTCTGGTGGGATTGTTACGATGGCTGGCAATACAACATAATACGCATACATCATGCTACGTTTTACAGCATTGCGCTCCTCAGTGCCAGTGTAAAAACTCCACCGGCTAACCCACAACTCACTCGCATGTCACCAGAAAAGGCGGGCATTATTTAGTCCCAAGACACGTTAAAAGACTCAAACAAAGATTGGCACCATGATGTGCCTAGCTGCACGTAGTGGTTAAACAGACAAAGTCTAGCCAGTCGCCAAATTGCATGAGCGGGAGCGGGGTGCCCACAGCATGCATAGGGATTGCCGCACTGAAGGGCACTTTGTCAGACATATATATCCGACACACACGATGCTGGCTGCAGTAATGCAGATGAATTTATCACAGGCGGGTGGGAAATTGAATACGTGACGCCTGTTCTTGCAAACCCAGGTTGCCATTGTCTTCAGACAGCGCCCTACACCGCAGGCTAGAACTTTAGTGTAAAGATTAGGGCTCAAACGGTTAGTCCGGTTAACCGGTTGCAGACCGGTTACGAAGAATTAACGGTTAACCGATAAAGATAACGGTTACACAGTAACTTTTCAGTCAATTTTTCAAGTATCAGGTCGTTGCAAAGTGTGCACTTTCGCAGGCTGTCGCACGCGTACGCAATTTCTGGGCTGTCAACTCGGTCATATCTGGTCTCTTGGTGTGAGAGTATGTATGAATGAGCATGCAAGAGAATGTACAAGTGTGCGTTGTACTGAATAGGGTACATTTTTTGAATGAGGACTCGTATAGTCAAATATACGGTTAAAAAAGAGTCCGCAGGATTGCCGTGGCTTATAATATAGGTTATAACCGGTTAACCGACCGTTAGCTTAGCAGTTAACCGTCAGGGGTAAAACCGTGACCGTTTGAGCCCTAGTAAAGATCTTCACCGCAAGGTAGATATTTGGACAAAGACAATACGACTGCTAAGATTAGAATGCATAGTTTTATAGCTCAGAGCCAAACGTTAGAAAGTCTGGTTCTTGCAAGCTTGTGGCAAGGGAAAACCCCCACGGGATAGATTGCTTAGCAATGCCACACCTACCAGTGTCTTGTGTGTGTGAGTGTGCTTTACGCACAACCCACTTGTTGTTCTCATCGCGATGATGATACACAGTGATCTGCACAATACACAGTCAAAACAGTGCAAAAAAATTCATTAGCTGCTAAGCAGATAAACACTGAAGATTGCCCCCCCCCCCCTTCCAGTCGCACAGTTAAAGGGGAAGTTAAGGCAAAAATTAAAATTTCACCAGTTGTAGTCTTCGGGGTGCTGAGTCGAATGGTCTTGGTCCGAGAAAGCTGAGACGCTCCCTTCCTACTTGAATCCCAATCGAACTCGCGCACTTCCACCGAAACTGGGTGACTGCGCCCTACGAGATGGGGATTTGTATGCAAAATGTCACTAAAAGCGCCATTTCGTTCTTATAAAAGCACGGATGACCGCGATTGGCCCATATGTTGTAGTCTTTTGGACGCTGAGTCGACTGGTTTTGGTCCGAAAAGGCTGCGATGCAGCGTTCCTCCTTTATTCCCAATCGAACATGGTTGAAGAAGCGGTCACGTGCTCCTGGGTGCCAAAATCACCTGGTCACCACGCCAGCAGGCGACAACTTTCACACCAAGGTTCAACTCGAGTGACAGGACTGCACCCAAAAAAGGTCAAACAGGCTGTAAGTTGTACCCTGCAGGTACGGTGACCAGGTGACTGGTGTACGCAGGAGCACGTGACCGCTTGTTCAACCATATTCGATTGGGAATTAGGGGCGAACGCTACATCGCAGCCTTTTCGGACCAAAACCAGTCGACTCAGCGTCCAAAAGACTACAACATATGGGCCAATCGCGGTCATCCGTGCTTTTATAAGAACGAAATGGCGCTTTTAGTGACATTTTGCATACAAATCCCCATCTAGTAGGGCGCAGTCACCCAGTTTCGGTGGAAGTGCGCGAGTTCGATTGGGATTCAAGTAGGAAGGGAGCGTCTCAGCTTTCTCGGACCAAGACCATTCGACTCAGCACCCCGAAGACTACAACTGGTGAAATTTTAATTTTTGCCTTAACTTCCCCTTTAAAGACCTTCACACACTAGCTTAAAAGGAGCATTATAACCCTGACAAAAACGTGGCCACGGACAGCTGAGCCCCGAGCGGTCGGAACTATGTGTCACTATGCGTCACTCTAGCCTTTGCGGAGACTATCTCATTATGCCGAATGAACACACAGGACAAAATCTGTATTTCTCCCCGTTAGAATATTTCTACTTCCTCCGCGTCATCGAAATTGTCGCAGTTTGACTTTTGACATAAAACGGGGTATTTACTCACCAGCACTCGTAACACAGGCAAGAAATCGGACATAGGCGATAGTCATCAGTATAGGGTGACGGCAAAGTTCTATTTTCTGTTATTGGAAGCTGAAATATTTGAACTAGACGCAATTTCTTCGCTGATGTCGCTGCGATGGTAATTTAGACTCGCTGAGATCAGTCAGGCGTTGCAGCCTGCACATTTCTCGTGCTTATGGCCATTCACTCAAGCCTCATCACTGTTTTACCTTAGCTGGGGAGAGAATGACTTCGTGGAACAAGTGGCAGCGCTTGGAGAAACATCGAGGGGTCAGCAAACTAAATGCATGCAACAGCAATAAAATTTGTCGCTCTGGCTGAGACTCTCAGTACATGATTGTACCTGCAAGAGCCGTGTAGACTCTGCACGTAGTGCTAGTGATGCACGCGCAGGTGCCGTACCAGTGATGCTGAAAAAGAGGGCGCGCTGGACGTGATAGTACACTTAACTGCATGAGCTGTGACCACACAGCTAAAATAAATGGGCATACCACGGCTAAAAATAGGTCATTTCAAGATAGAGGTGATTCCGCAGACGGTAATCAACCGACCTCGCAGCGATCATGTATTCATAATTCGTTGGTGGTGAAGTAGAAATCATCCAGAGCTAGCAGTCGACAAGCATAGCAGCTCTTGTCCTGTGGAGAAAGTCAAAGCGTTTGAGATGAGGCGCGACCAACTTTCAACCTTCCTTGAAATATTTCGGGAACAATATTTTTGCCTCCATTGACATCAGCGACGACGAGGACTTAATCTCTGCGTGAAAACTCTCAGTCCAACTGTCCTGGAACGTTACTCTAGTCTTCAGACTATCATACTGTGTAATAAGTTTTGAATGGTTTAGCTTATGGAGTTGTCAGTAACAAGTGACAAGTCACTAGTCAAACTGCGACAATTTCGATGATGTGGAGGAAGTAACTTCATACTGAAAGCCGATTCCAGAGTGGTTTCTTGTTCACTTCACTAGCAATATGGCAGCGTCAGCCACTCCTGGGAGACTTTATAGGGCAGGGTCAGCCACTCTTCGGAGACCTTAAATGGATGAAAGGGAGTTATGAACACACAAGAAGGTAAGCAGCAGCATACCTCTGTTGACAACATGGACAGTATGGATATATCAGACGATGAGCAGCTAACATGAGGCAAGGGTTACGGCCGCAGTATTGAACCTAGCGTATTTTCGGAAAATAGTGCCGGTCTTTTACTACGGCCTGTCTGAAATAAGCGCAGCATCATTTCAGGGCTTTCGTGTGGATTATATTCAAATCGGGTGAAAGTTTAGAGAGCTTGCAGACTACTAAGCGCCTTGGCCATTATTGCCAAGTACGGTATGTGCAGCAGACACCACCGGCTACAGGTTATGAACATGTTAGATGTGCTGCTGCTGGTGTCAACCCCGTTTGGTAGATGAACCTACCTGCTGTTGTCTTGCACCAATACCATCCGGGTAGAGGTGTGCATGGGAGTGTAAGAGACCACCCGCTATACGAGCATTACGCAGTGTGATGACTGATCCATATGCAATTTCTGGAGCAAACAGTTAGAGAGAGAGAGAGAGAGAGAGAGAGAGAGAGAGAGAGAGAGAGAGAGAGAGAGAGAGAGAGAGAGAGAGAATGCGAGAGAGAGAGAGAGTGCGAGAGAGAGAGAGTGTGTGTGTGTGTGTGAGAGAGAGAGAGAGAGAGAGAGAGAGAGAGAGAGAGAGAGAGAGAGAGAGAGAGAGAGAGAGAGAGAGAGCAGACCACTCTCAAAGAGAAAACAAGAAGACTGGCAAGAGGACTCTCGACTACAAGATCGCGCATGCTCATATCACACATGCACGCGACTAGACGAAGACAGTTGGGGGAATGTCATCACTGAGGAAAACAACACAATCACTATACAACAGGGGTGGCAATGCAAAATTCCCAGGTCCTATCTCAGCCACATCTGAAAAGCAGCAGAGCAAGTACACACATGATGGTAGCACCTACCGGGTGGCACTGTGCAGTTACTAATACTGTTACCATCCAAAGTAGCCTGAAATGCTGAGCTGAAGAACGCATCACCATTACCACTGCACATTTGAACAGGATAATAAAAGGAGAAAGTATAGGTGGCAATGTCGCTAGCAGTACAAGCCTCTACCAGTGAATGTGAACCTATTCAAAACTGCCGGAGAAATATGGGTTTAGATACAGATCACGCATAAAAATTGTATCGCTTTTTGGCAATTATCCGACAAGTAGTGAAATGGATTATAGCGTTTTGTAATCAAGCTATTCAGTTTCTCTCTCTCTCTCTCTCCCTCTCCCCCCCCCCCCCCCCCCCGCTCTCTCTCTCTCTCTCTCTCTCTCTCTCTCTCTCTCTCTCTCTCTCTCTCTCTCTCTTCTGTGTGTCTTACCTATTCTTCAAGACTTGGAAGTGGATAAGGAAGAAAAGGATATAGACACTGATTGGAATCGAGATCAGACAAACACACCGAGCCGCAAAGTGACCCAGGAGTACTCGCTGCAATGGAAAAACAAAAAGAGAAGTATTCACTGGTTTGAGGGAAAGATGCAAACGGGAAAACGGCGAATTTCAGTGGAAAATACTAGTACTCTGTCACTTTTTTGTAGAAATTATCATTATTATTATTTGCTTGTTACCGTTGACATCACCAAGCAAGCTTTGCTAGTCTTCGCATAAGCCAAATGAACTGAAGAAATGAGGAAATAATGACGTTATATGCCATATCTATGGCCTTTCCCCCTTTAAAATGTATGTGATTGTGAGTTAAGGACATTTCAAAGTTACCGGCAGTGCTCGGTCCGGGGCCGCCTGGATAGAAGAGGTATGACTGAATTACAGCATGTCGCCTAACTGTAAATCCGAGATCTGATACTCAGCTTCACTAACACCAGTGACCAAACAATGGTTAACACAGCCATATATAGCCCAGTGGTCAGTGGATAAGTACACCTCAAACTAGAAATTAGCATTGCCAGCACACTAAGTCAACAAATCTTCGGCTCCTATTAATTTTATTTTCGGCCTGATCATATTTGGACGAAAGAATTTTGCAGCCGAAATTTAATAATCGCTAACACGCTAAACTAGTTGGCACACCGACAATCCACACAAGCACTCACGCACGCACACATGCCAGGGGCGTCGGACACGGTACGGTCACTACGGTATTGACCGTACCACCTTTTGCCCCAGGTACCCCGTGAATCAATAAAATACACTGACCTGGGCTCTAAATTTCCAAAATTTTTCCGCTCAGCCATCCCTTCCCCACAAGTAAATTGTACTTCAGATGGCTGACCGTACCACACTAAAATACCTTCCAACACCCCTGCATGCACACACGTGAACACACACACACACACACCTGACCTTTGACGCCCATCGCCGGAGGCGATGATAGCAATGCTATGGCAGAAGCCATAGCAACTTGTGCTGGGATTGCACCATTCAACAGCTTGCAAGGCTGAAGAATTGACCGTCACTATTCAGCCTGGTCTACACCATACAGCTATTTGAAGTGAGTTTTTTTGGCCAGTGAATCCCTTTTTTTGGTCTTTTTTCTTTTTTGGTCTTTTTTTTCTTTTCTTTTTTTTCCACACACACATCTCACCACATACTCCGGCATGCACTGGCTGTTGGTAACCACCCAGGAGAATGAAAGAAAAGTCAGGAAGAGTCTGAGAAAGAGAAGAAAGACGTGTGTGACCATAATCGTCGGGAATCGAACCCGCAATCTATCGATTGGAAATCGCTGCACATACCACTGCACCATATGGGACACACACACACACACGCACACATACACACACTGGGACACACGTGCATGGACAAACACACACATACACACACACGCACACACACACGCACACACACGCATACAGACCGATACATGCCAACTAACCGCTCCATTCTTGACATCAAGCAGTACGTCCCAAAGCTCGGACACAGTTGACAAGCCCACAAGTAGGACAATGAAGAGGCCGACCCACTTGACGCTAGGCACAGGAATTAGTCAATACAGCATTGTCTTTATGGAAAAGCACAGCACACGGCCACACAGCTGGTATACAGTCAGACCTCACTTATCCGGTCCTCTTTTATCTGGATCCCTCGCCATCCGCAAGAAAATAGCTGGTTACAGATTTACATCATACGTAATGCATCCAACATAACTGGTGTTCGGTTATCCGGTTCCCTCGCCTATCCGGATATCTTGTGGAAAACGGATGTGTGCGGTTAAGCGAGGTCTGACTGTATCCCCTTGCGAGGGGATACAGTCAGACCTCGCTTAACCGCACACATCACGAAGCCAGAGAGAGGACATGTTTCCGAAATAGCTAACCTTATTGCACATCCCAGTGATAAACCAGTCAAGGAAAGCCAACACCACCATCCCACCGTGAATGACCTGGACAGGAACAGAACACAGGGAGATTTGAATAGCAAACACTAGTCAGCATTACAGTGGACCAGGGCATTTCATGTCAGCCCTGAGCACCATGCGACAAGCTATTGTTACATGACTGAACTGTGGTCGAACACTATGGGAAAATGAAATGTTTTTCCAGGGTATTGCCAATTGATGCCTCTAAGTTGTAGGTTTTGAACACTTTTACCCATGTTTACCTTGACTCTTCAGTGCTGACTCGGATTTTCATAACGTCCCTTTATTACTACTAGCCCTGAGATATGCAACAAAAGTGACCGTCCTGAAGCTGCAAAAGCGCATAGCCCTCACCTGTGCTGCAGATGGTAGGACTGTGTCTTTGCCATGCAGAGTACAGCAAACATGATGAACACCAGCAGCACTGGATCTAGTAGTATGTACTGTGATATAGTCAACAAACCAGTGTCTGCATAAACAAACCAAACAAGCAAACCGAATCGCAGAGGACTTGGAAAGAACGGACACAGATGTTGCAGCTGTGATACATAAAAGAACAGCTGCGGTGCTTTTGACAACAGAACCGTATATCCCGGAGTATAAGCCGCAATTCGAACACTCATAATTTACCCCCCCCCCCCCCAAGGCAGGGCAGCCTATAAAACTGTCGTGGACATGGAAATCCGGTCGCACGTCTAGCGGCCCCAGGGTGTGCTGGCCATGCAGCCGTGGGTTACAGTACACACATGCAAGACATTGCACTACAGTCAAAAAGGGGTGGCATCATTCTGTACATCACCAATATATAAGTTGGCTTTCCGCACCATGCAGCTTATCACCCATTGTAAGGGACTGCGTCACTAATGACTCACTATAAACAAGGCACCCTTACCGAATATCATCCAGACAGCCGTGAGGAAGGAAGCACCTGTTGAGCCGGTCATTTCACCCACAGTCAGGTAAGCAAGAGGTATACACAGGGTGCCACAAGCGGCACAGAACTGCAGCGTAGACGCATACACAGAAACACAACACAACACAGGTAACATTAGAGCAACAGCAGAACTGCAGCATAAACACTAAAACACGAGTAATATTGGAGTAGGCGATTGCTAAAATAGAGTTCAAGTATGCAAGTCTGAAAAATATGTGGAAAAAGACTCTGTTTGGATATCAAGTACTTACGCAATAGTTCAGGGGCTAGTAACAATGGTCCCTGATTTGTATCCTATTGGTGAGAGTTAAAATTTCCTCCGGACTTTTTATTCCCTCAAAGTAATGAAGATAGAAGAATTGTGTTTATACTGTGGTGATGTCACAAGTCCAGCCCAGAGGTGAAAAGACTGTGCAACGACAGCTGGATAATGAGAATGGAAAATACTGTTTTCCTCTATTTGTCTGTTTAGAACAAGAGCACTGGAGAAATGGGGACGTTCAAATAGAAATCCTCAACATCCAGTGCACACCAAACTTACCAGTCTCATGCCATAATAGGACGTGTTGCCATAGAGATCGGACGGCTTGTCAAATGCGAACGTGCCATCATAACCAGATTGGTAACCAGCCAGTGCAATGGCCATCTGAACACACGCAGTAGAGCTACACATGTCAGTCTTAAAGAGGGGAAAACCCCATGGCTGCCCCACGCAGTCGGATGTCATTGAGCAGAACTATATTTCAGGCGAAATTCAACATATCAATCACTCTGGATATCAAAGCTCTCAGCCTTCAGTAGCCAATTTCAACAATCGACTCTCAGAGAAAGAAGGAGAGAGAACGAAAGAGAGACTGGGGGAGAGAGAAAGAGAGAGAGAGAGAATAGGGAGGTTTTGCTCTACTTAATTACGTATAAAAATCCGTATATTGTATGCGCCGGGGAGCAAGGGCAACTTTCAGACGTAAATCTCTCTATGGATATCCACGGGAAAGGTCTTTTCCACGTTTGGCCCTCCGTTGCACCTTTCGAAACGTTTGTTGCATCATCTGCATTCATCCATGGCAATGTTTAAGCCGTGAGAAACACATGGTACACAACGTGTGGAAAACAAGGTGGAGGACATGGTTTCGGTTTGTGGTGCATGTGGTGGGCACAAACAACCGATGTGTCTCCAATGCAATATCAATTATATCATATGCTTAGCGGTCGTGAAAAAATCACGTAGACCGAAACCCGACAGCGCTGATTTTGACGTATGAAATCACGTGCAGTTTCTACGTTATTTCCTTGCGTAATTATGTAGAACGAAACTTCCCCCTTGAGACGAGCGAGACAGGTAGTGAGAGAACGGGAGAGAATGTGTCAGAACGACAACCCCCCCCCCCCCCCCCACACACACACCTGTACGGATGCACAAACACAGCTCATGTTTGACAAAAAGCCATTGTGTCAAATCATGGAACTAGAAGAAAATGGAACTAATCACCCTGAAATGGCTTGTTGTAGACCATTATCCATTCCTAGGTTTGATCACGGATGCTGTAAAAGCCATTATTCCAACGAGCCGCATATATAACGATTTCCTAAAATTGACCGGTTTACGTGTGCCAAAGGTAACGATACTCGCTCACTCTCAACGCTCACTAGCAACACTACAGGTGGAATCCTGATAATTCGAACATACCGCTTAATTAGAAGTTTTTCCAGGACCGATTTCTGTCAATACGATTACCACATAAAATTTTCTGATAATTCGAACCTTGAACCAGATATGTCCGGTTTATTCGAAGTTCCACGGATTCCACTTATATAGAAAATGTGTGGGATTTGTGCTGATAATTCGAAGTTCGCAAAGTGTAATTCGAAGTCCACTGTACACTGTACTGGTCAGTTCAGTTTGCATGAGCAGGCTGTGCCGGTCAGTTCAGTGTCCGTAAAATCTGTGTCTAAGGTCCATAGCGCAACTGTGCATGACCATGAGAGCATTTTGATATACATAATTGTGTTGTGGGTTCATGTTTGGATAATTAGAATATCCGGCTAATTAGAAGTTTTTCCTGGCATTTCGAGGTTCGAATTATCAGGATTCCACCTGTATTACTGTGTAACGTTTTCTTTTATAACGACAGATTTCTCCTCGTTAACTTGTCAGATTTAGCACTTCGTTATATATAGGGCTTTTACAGTAGATCATACCTTTCCAAGAGGCGGGTGCACATCGAGAAAGAATGTGCGGTTGATGTAGTAGCTAGCAAACTTGCCAAAGTGAGTCTCGTCCCACCTGTAAGTCGCATAATTAACCATAAAAGGTACACAGCTCTAACAGCAGCCAGTGATTGCAGTATCACAAATGCTGCATCAGGGCCACTTGATGATGAAGAACACAATATTTGCATGTACGCCGAGGGAACACAGAACGCTGCAAAGTGTGTGCTGGCGTGGACTTGACTCCTGCGATCATACTTCATTGAGCAGCAGCGCTGTGGCTGTCCAAGTGGCACATGCAACTACAGTCGGCACCAGCGGATAATGCTCGAAAAGGTGGCAGATTCTGCTCGAAAAGCAGTGAAATTGGCAGAACCACACAAACCCTATGGCGGGCAATTCCTCGAATTCTGCTCCACTTCTTTATCCACATACCAAACATGCATGAAACTTACCAGGAAAAGTACCGAATTCTGCCAATTTTTCTGCCGGCAGAATCCGCATATGCCTGAACTACAGTACTGCTCAGTGAATTACACTGTGATCATGTAAGTCAACTAGCCGCGTACTCTGTGTTGCTCCTGTCCTGTGGACACTGGGCTATATACAGATCATGAGAACGGGACCCGATACAACTGAGCACAAGTACAGAAGAACTACGAAGTCGAAACGCAGCTACAGTTGAACATCGATTATCCGACCACCTCTGGGCAGACAACTGTCAGGCGGTGTTCAGATAAGGCAAATGTTCCGGATAAGAAAAAAAACTGTCACTCACACACTTTCAGTGGTTATTACTAGCCGCACGACCTTTTTACTTTTTACTTTTCAAAAATTTCGTATGCTCACTACATGCACGGTGCGTACTCTACGGCACGTGCGCCCAAAAAAACTGAAACGGATAATCGAATGGTCGGATAGTCGATGTGCGGATAATCGATATTCAACTGTACTCCCACATACTTTCCAGAAAGTGTAAGGAACGCAAGGACGTCGTTCAGCAATCTTGATGGACAAAGGCCATAGATCAGAGGTACACATTCTGTTTAGGATCCAGTCCTGGTGTTGAGCAAAACATACTTTGAAGCCTACTCTGGCTCATGGCAACACAATAACATTCAATCCACATTCTACGCAAAGCTAGACATTCTCACCGAGTCACTTCCTTGCACTCATCGGATTTCGGCTACATCTACTCGATACGACTCACGGGATCGAGCAATGCTACATGTTCCATGTGCTTGTGAGCACCTCAAGCTGACAAACTGTAACTCCAGTGTCTTTCCATCATCATGATTTTTGATGTGTGATGTATTCTCATTGAGGCCTCACTGAGGTCTAACGACAAGATTGAGAAACCAAGCGTAGGCTACAAACACTGATATCGTCGCGTATAAAAGCCAGGCTCATTCCTATAGAAGCCGACATCACGGATAAGACACTTCTATTGGAATCAGACCTGCATTCAAATTAGGTGTATCTATGTAGGTCGACACTAAAACCAGGTGTATTAACCCTTTCAGCACGGCCAGGGTGTGCAACTGACCCGCGGAGCCAAAACCAGTGATTTTCGTGATTTTCCAAAAGTAGTCCTATTCACTCACAATTTTTTCTGCGGAATGCATGTTCGCACGCGACATCTATGTACTAGTACGCGTGCATAGCGGCACACGTGCGCCCGTCAGTACTATCGTAGAACAGTCGACGTTCATCCAGCACGTCACTGGTCCACGTAGAGATAAGATCCGTCGACCACGGATGTCTCGGGAGTACGTTCATTTTCACTGTACGCATCACGTATATATACGTGATCCGTGGGCCAGTTACATGTACCATCACGTACATATACGTGATGCGTGCTGAAAGGGTTTAAGTGTCGACCGCATAGCGTGAAAATCTGGCTTCCATTCAAACCAGGCTTCGATATGAGACAGGCTTTTACTCGTATTCAATACACTGCAATATTCGTTACCTAAACCTTTATAAAGTTCAGGGATTTGAACGTATTGACAATAAATTACGAATTTTTACTGCACGCTCACTGCGGGTTGCTCTGGTGGTTGCGCTTCTCAAAAAACGTACAGCTGATGGTAAAGTGGACGTGCAAACTTACGTTGAATGCCAGTATCACATCAGTCAGTATTGTGCTACTGGTTGCACCTTCTGACTACACAACATCTTTCTTATAACTGTTAGTGTTGGACACCAACTACGGATAACATGTGACATTTTGGTCCTTTGCTCTCCATCCGAGTGTTACCTGCAAACTTTCTTTTTTACTCACTGCGTACCGCTATGAGTGCACATGTAAATATAGCGCACAGTTGCTCCGTGTATTTCTCCACATTGATTGAGCAAATGAGGTGCACTGCGAGCTTGTGTTAACGTTAATCTGACAAGTGTGGTAGTCAGACCTCGCTTATCTGGTTCTCTTTTATCCGGATCCCTCGCCATCTGGAAGAAAACCGTTGGTTACCGAGTTAGAGCATATGACTGTCCTACATACATACAGTATGTGTGCTCGATTATCCGCATCCCTCGCCTATCCGGATATTTTAGTGGAAAACGAATTTGTGCGGTAATGCGAGGACCAACGCATATGGCTGATTGGTTTGCAGGCCTGCCTGCGAATCATGAGGTCCCGAGTTCGAGACCCGCGCTGGTAGCAGGGAGCGTGTAGACTTTTTACGTGAGTAAAGACTTTTATGCGTCGTGAACTGCGCCGACACCCACGGTCAACTGGGTACTCACAGCTTGGAGTGAGGGTAACAGGGATGCAGTTTACAGGGTTATGGGCCGTTACACGCCCGATTGGTTGAGAGACTCACCTACTCTCCCCTGACTCACTTGTGAGGTCTGCATTCGCCACTAAGGTGTGCAAGGCATAGGCATAGTGGTGGCCTGCGGAAGCGAAGGCTAGTTTGTGTGTTTCTGAACATTCAAGCGATACCAACGCGAATCCCGCGAATTATTATTATTATTATGCGAGGTTTGACTTTCCAATGCCCCCCCCCCCCCCCCCCGACTCCACTTCCCTGCCAGTATCACACATAAACTGTAGTGTGCACTAGTACATGCAAATCTATTTATTTATTTATTTCAACTTCCAATGGCCTGGCTGCCAATTCAGTGATAACCCGCCATGACATGTACCGTGTAGCTGAATAATTTCAGATGGGCACTCCACCGCCAACGATATAATTGGGAAACTTCAAGCCAAAATAATGTATTTCGAGGAAACTCCCAATTCCCAACAATATTCGAGCAATTCGGGTTACGACAAACAGCATCATGCGTGGCGCTGAACTGCTACTTACGCGATGTGAGGAGGCTCATCCAGCTTGTACAGGCGCGTAGCAGCCGCTAGCACTGACACGAGAAACAAACCTGCAAAGTACGCTGTCCTATTTGAATGCAACAACGCCATGGTGAACTAGGTGCGCTAAGTACTTGCTACGAAAGACAGAGAGGAAATTCCCACATTCAGCTGTTCCCCAGCATGGCTCTTCTCTTCAAACAAATATTTGGTTCAGGAGCAGTTCAATGGAGTAGGTGGACAGGACGCGGTGCCCTGAGAATTAAACTACAATAATTTGAATTGAATGGAATGAAACTAGAGAGCAGTGCTTTCAAACATTCAGCGTGAAGTGACAGTCGTATGATAGCGCTGGCGTTCGCACAAAATTAATAACGAATGCACCAGTTGGCTACTACTAGTACTAGTAATACTAAGTAACAGCTTACATAGTGAAGGCACAGAAGTAACTAAGTAAAACAACAGCTATGCTACTACTAGCTCGCAATGATTATTTAAAGGGGAAGTTAAGGCAAAAATTAAAATTTCACCAGTTGTAGTCTTCGGGGTGCTGAGTCGAATGGTCTTGGTCCGAGAAAGCTGAGACGCTCCCTTCCTACTTTAATCCCAATCGAACTCGCGCACTTCCACCGAAACTGGGTGACTGCGCCCTACTAGATGGGGATTTGTATGCAAAATGTCACTAAAAGCGCCATTTCGTTCTTATAAAAGCACGGATGACCGCGATTGGCCCATATGTTGTAGTCTTTTGGACGCTGAGTCGACTGGTTTTGGTCCGAAAAGGCTGCGATGCAGCGTTCCTCCTTTATTCCCAATCGAACATGGTTGAACAAGTGGTCACGTGCTCCTGGGTGCCAAAATCACCTGGTCACCACGCCAGCAGGCGACAACTTTCACACCAAGGTTCAACTCGAGTTCAACTCGAGTTCAACTCGAGTGACAGGACTGCACCCAAAAAAGGTCAAACAGGCTAGTAAGTTGTACCCTGCAGGCACGGTGACCAGCTGACTGGTGTACGCAGGAGCACGTGACCGCTTGTTCAACCATGTTCGATTGGGAATAAAGGAGGAACGCTGCATCGCAGCCTTTTCGGACCAAAACCAGTCGACTCAGCGTCCAAAAGACTACAACATATGGGCCAATCGCGGTCATCCGTGCTTTTATAAGAACGAAAAGGCGCTTTTAGTGACATTTTGCATACAAATCCCCATCTAGTAGGGCGCAGTCACCTAGTTTCGGTGGAAGTGCGCGAGTTCGATTGGGATTCAAGTAGGAAGGGAGCGTCTCAGCTTTCTCGGACCAAGACCATTCGACTCAGCACCCCAAAGACTACAACTGGTGAAATTTTAATTTTTGCCTTAACTTCCCCTTTAATAATATGATGATGTACACAAAGAGCGAAAAAAAGTTCTTGCTCCAAAATGTTGTCTCTATCTACATGTATCTTGAACAGCCGTGATATCTGTCGTCAGGAAGTCATGTAGATCAACACTAGACTCCTGATCAAATCCAGTCACGGCACAGTTTGCGCCTTGCACCGAAGCCCACACCATGTACCAGTGAGACGTGAGAGTCAGTACAGTGTTCGCAGGTCTAGGGCTGCGCTACGCCCGGCGCGCACTTGAGTGGCATGACTGGATTTCATTGAGCAGCTCTGATCTGTACGTCATCAGTACTACATGACGTCCGCGTGGATCCGGCACGTCCAGATAGTCAGTGTACTTGGGAAGTACACTGACTCTGTACAACACCATAGCAGACAGTCATAGTCAGTCATGTAAGTACATGTACCGGTATGTGCATGACATTGTACACAACAATGATCACTGCTCAGTGCGTCTCCTACATGACGTGATTGTATCTGTTCTTACCGGTATCACTACAATGAGTTCTTTATTAGAAAAATGGCAAAAAATAGTAATGCATCTTACATGTACATGTAGATGATTGACAGATTGTATACGCTGTCCACACCAGCCGAGAAGAACAGATCGAAGAGTGAACCAAACGGTTTCGTTCTCTTCTCACCATAGCCGGCATAGGCTCATACATGAACATGTACAGGGGATAAGCGGCAAAGTGCACCAATCATACAGGCAAAACGAAGAAGGACACAAAACATTACGCTCACAACTAACAAGTGAGTGTGAAAGGTTTAGCGCAGCCAGCGAACGCAGCGGGTCAAATACAGCATGAAGATGAAAAATAGCATGGTGAGAAGCGAACGAAACGTTTGGTTCAGAAAATCTTCGATTTGTTCTTCTAGACTAGGCCTTTGCGGATAATGCCGGCAGAAAAATTGGCAGAATTCGGTACTTTTCTGGTACGTTTCATGCATGTTTGTTATGTGGATAAAGAAATGGAGCAGAATTCGAGGAATTGCCTGCCATGGCATAAGGTTTGATGGTTCTGCCAATTTCACTGCTTTTCGAGCAGAATCTGCCACCTTTTCGAGCATTATCCGCCAATGCCTACAATGATGTACATGTACATGTATTCTAGATTTCTCATTACTGTTTTCTGATGATCGCTTAGTGCGTGAAACTCGGAGTAAAAACACTTTCTCTGTCCTCCTATTGTTTGAACCAGCTCTGCCACTCGGTACTGAGCACTCTCTTGGACAGCCTGGAACCTCTCTGTTTTATTCCAGACTAGTGTGGACGACGTATACATGTACAGTGGCTGTACAATGTAAAATGTAGATGCATGACTATTGAATTGTTTTTTTTCTAAGCACTGGAACGTTTCCAATTTGTTCTGCGATGTACATTCTTTCTGTCACGAAATTGTTTTCGGTATTTTGAGTTGTTTTCCAATCCTCCACCATAGCCAATTGTGTTTTGTGTGCCGGTACAAGAGGTTTTATTATGAATGTGCAACCATAACAAGTATCGTACATGTACGTGTAGTTATGATGGAGAGAGGATGTAACGAGAACAAAATGCTGTAACTCAGTTGTTTCAAGTCGAAGCAATCAACATGCTGTTTTGACCTGCAACATTAAATCAATATAATTATTACCTACTCAGACGTGTGCGTGAGTCCTGCTGCACAATATGTGGTGTAACGTGTGTGTGTGTGTGTGTGTGTTTGTGTGTGTGTGTTTGTGTGTGGTGTGCGATGCACAACTTGTAAACTATTAGCAACACTGTACGCAGGTATACGAATATGTGCCATACGTCGCCTGACATACTTATACAACAGCTTGACGTCTTGCCATTGTCAATTTGGGAATTTCGATCATTTTCAATCGGCTTCCAAGTCTGCAACATGATACAGCCGGTACAAAACCTTTCCCATGGCACGGCCTTCGACGAATGGTCGAACATCATCCGGATGACAGATCACAAGGTCATGTAGATACTTGCACAACTCCAAGAGAGCTCTATCCTTGTGGCATCCATGCCACTCATCAATGTGGATACCATTTCGGCCGTTGTAAGCTAACTGCGTTGGGCTACTGTCGACGAGAATTGTTTTACGAAGATCACGACCAAGCATCTGCAAGCATTTGATGTAGCGACTTTCCTGCTGCACGCAATGATCCCTATGTAGCAAAGGTATGCCCCCACATGAGCGCGACCCAAAACAGCGCCGTTGACTTCAGCGCCCCCCAAAAGCCCCATCCCCATAACTGGACATCCCCAAAACTGACCACCCCGTCAGCGCGCACGCTCAATACAGGTCGACTCATTTACACTCAAACCCAAAAGATGGACACTCGACTTGTCAAAGACTCAAATCATGATCAACTCGAAATGGCCAGTTCAGTATTGAAGGGCGATATTGCCTGGACCCAATTTATAATCAACTCTAGAAAGCAATGATGAACTAAAAAAAGCATTTATCGACTCAAAAACACCAGTTCAGTATTAAATGGCGATATTGCCTGGATGGACGTTAACAGGTCCAGATACAAATAGGTTGTATTCAACTCTAGAAGGCAATGATCAACTCAAAAGAAGCAATGGTCGTCTCAAAAAACAGTTCACTGTTAAATTTTTTGGTTTTCCGAAAATGGTAATCTTCAATGGATTGTCATTAAAACAGAAAAAGAAAATAATAAGTAGGGCTGAAACAATTATACCGATAACTCGCATATCGATCGTTAAGAGTGCAAAACGAGTGCTATCGATTTTTTATGCATGCATAAGCGTAAGCGAAGCTGTGGACGCAGCATACTGCTGCTACACTTCAGCGCGGGAATGCGTATAATAATAATAATAATAATAATAATAATAATAATAATTTGTTTTTCTTGAGACTATCGAGTCCTGGTGGGTCTGGCGTTTTTTTCTCTTTTCAGGCAGTTCACTTCCCCGACTGATCCTTTGAATAATAATAATTACCCATATAAAAACCGCTCTGTGAGCGGTTCTGAAAAACCTCTACTGGTGCAGCCCCGTCGTAAAAGTAAGAAATTAGAACTGGCGCATTGTCCTCCCAAATGTGAACTGATCCACCTAAATCGCGATTGACGGGACCCGAACGCACCAGTAGCACGAGGTTCCTACCTGTGGATGCAGCTGGGGACGCTGGTCCATAGCCAAAGCCAAAGCGGCAAAGGTGGGCTTCGGGGTAGATCTAAGTGTTGTATGGTAACTTGATCAGCGCCGACGCCGGCTGTGATCCTGTGCCCTCCCGACCTCGTGCTACTGGTGCGTTCGGGTCCCGTCAATCGCGATTTAGGTGGATCAGTTCACATTTGGGAGGACAATGCGCCAGTTCTAATTTCTTACTTTTACGACGGGGCTGCACCAGTAGAGGTTTTTCAGAACCGCTCACAGAGCGGTTTTTATATGGGTAATTTCAGTCCTTTTTCTGTTCCCTCCCCCACCCTAGCCCAGCTCCGAAGATAAACATGGTGAGCACGCGCGCGATGCACTGTATGTAGCCATGCAACTGCAGTAGCACACTGATACATTCCAGCCCTCCCCACCTCGCTACCCCGCACACAGACACCTTGTGACAAACACGCACATGCACATGGCACACACACACATGGGCACGCACACACATACATACACACACGACCCAAACAGGAAATTCTTGATGAACATTGTATAATGCCATGCAAAGCAGTGGCCACCATACTTCAGGAAGTCAGTTGTGAAACAAAAATAATTCAACTACAATGTGTAGGTAAGCTGGCGGCCAAAGCACAACATAGCAAACCTTGATGATATTTGCCTAAGGATTGCAGTTTGCAGACCACACCATGGAAGCAGTGAATACAGAATTATTGTAATGTCATACAAAGACAAGCAAAGAAGTGGCCACCATACACCAGAAACTTGCAGAAAGTCACATATCCAACAGATAGAGAAGTGAACAGCATCTGGTACAGCCCACACAAAACCAAGCTGACCTGATACTCGTCCGAAGATCGTAAGTGGCAGATCCTTTTCAACGATAGCATGCAGGTGTACGTTACACGCATGGACAAAATCTGACCGTGTCACCGGCATACATTGTCATCACATGCATACCCCACAAGTTACACACATGCACAGTAGAAGCACAATAAAAGCAATGGAAAAATATGAAGGGGTTGCTGAAGCATCTTCACACTTCAATTTCAGACTTCGATGTGGTCGTCACGGGGTGATATACCTGCAAGATACAAGTGATACAGAAAGAAAGCATAAGGTCGTGAGGTAGGCTATGAGACACCACCTAATAATAAGGCACCCATTTTGATAGTCCAGGGGATGGCCCACGCCTGGTAAAGAGAAAAAAATAGAGAAAAGAAAAGACGGGTATTTCACAGGAAGTACATGTACATGTACATGTGCAATGGGGACACAGTGCAGTTCAGTATTAAATGGCGATATTGCCTGGAGCGAATCCATGAACAAATTGTGGGCAGAGTCACGAAATGGCTTGGACGTTAAAGGGGAAGTTAAGGCAAAAATTTAAATTTCACCAGTTGTAGTCTTCGGGGTGCTGAGTCGAATGGTCGTGGTCCGAGGAGGCTGAGACGCTCCCTTCCTACTTGAATCCCAATCGAACTCGCGCACTTCCACCGAAACTGGGTGACTGCGCCCTACTAGATGGGGATTTGTATGCAAAATGTCACTAAAAGCGCCATTTTGTTCTTATAAAAGCATGGATGACCGCGATTGGCCCATATGTTGTAGTAATTTATTTATTTATTTATTTATTTATTCAACATCTCCTGGCCCGTCCGAAGACTGCCAATAAACATGAGAGGTCAGGTGATAGCCAACCACGGCAAGCTAAAAGGGAAAAAAAAGAAAGATGCTGTCAGAGAGGGAAAGGAGATAGGGAGAGAAAAAGAAAGGGAGGCACATTAATAATACATGGGATCACTTCGGATGAGACAGTGTGGAAAGCTGGACTGTGAATTTCCTGATATCCTGGCATGTCTTAATGCTAGTAGGCAGGTTAGACCAAAGGGAGTATGCTGAGAAGAAAGGGGATTTCAAAAACAGAGAGGAACTAGCGCGGGGCAGTGATAAGGCATTGCGTGTTGGGCTAGTGGTAACAAACCAGTTGTACTTGGCAATATGTTTCGGGACTTGGGCTAGGAAGATTTTTGCACAAGGATACAAAGATGCTGCTGATGTCGGGCAAGAAGAGGGTGCGTGGAAGCAAGTTTATAAAGACAAAGGGAGGCAAATGTTTGGTCTTTTCGAAACAGAATTTTCAGAAGCAAGCGTTGATGTACCTCCAGTCTGTGGAGTAAAGTCTGAGACAACCCGCACCAAGCTATATCGCAATAGTCAAATATAGGCAAAATGTACGACAACAATTCTCTGCAGTTATCATTCAAGTGTTGGCAGTGGGGTTGTAGCATACCTAAGGACGCACTCGCACGCTTGCACACAGACTGGACTTGTGGAGACCAGGAGAGTTGGCGGTCGAGAATAACGCCCAGGTGCTTGTGCTCGTTAACAACTTTAATAGGTGTACTATTTAGACCAGGAAAATACAGAAGTTGAGTGGGGGGCGAGGGAGAGAAGAACATGGCCTCGGTTTTGGCGAGGTTAGGCTTCAGTTTCCAGGTTTCCATCCATGTTACTGTAGCGTTGACCCCGGACTGTATGGAGGCCGTGAGGTTGTCTGCCGAGCTGTCGGAGCACATCAGAGCAGTGTCGTCAGCAAAAAGACTTACATTTGGTACAAGGGCTGGCAAGTCATTAACGTACAGTAGAAATAGGAGCGGCCCAAGTATGGACCCCTGGGGTACCCCAGACACGACTAGTAATGGGTCTGATAGGGAGGTAGATACTCTGACAGTCTGGTGGCGGCAGGAAAGATAGGATGAGAGCCACTGCAGCATTTGGACGCTGAGTCGATTGGTTTTGGTCCGAAAAGGCTGCGATGCAGCGTTCCTCCTTTATTCCCAATCGAACATGGTTGAACAAGCGGTCACGTGCTCCTGCGTACGCCAGTCAGCTGGTCACCGTGCCTGCAGGGTACAACTTACTAGCCTGTTTGACCTTTTTTGGGTGCAATCCTGTCACTCGAGGTGAACCTTGGTGTGAAAGTTCTCGCCTGCTGGCGTGGTGACCAGGTGATTTGGGCACCCAGGAGCACGTGACCGCTTCTTCAACCATGTTCGATTGGGAATAAAGGAGGAACGCTGCATCGCAGCCTTTTCGGACCAAAACCAGTCGACTCAGCGTCCAAAAGACTACAACATATGGGCCAATCGCGGTCATCCGTGCTTTTATAAGAACGAAATGGCGCTTTTAGTGACATTTTGCATACAAATCCCCATCTAGTAGGGCGCAGTCACCCAGTTTCGGTGGAAGTACGCGAGTTCGATTGGGATTCAAGTAGGAAGGGAGCGTCTCAGCTTCCTCGGACCAGGACCATTCGACTCAGCACCCCGAAGACTACAACTGGTGAAATTTTAATTTTTGCCTTAACTTCCCCTTTAACAAGTCACCGCAGCTGCAAGAGGTGATTGTGCTTCTGCTGGCCCCGAAACAAAGTCGTGGATAGTTGCTGCACAACTCGTTCTCATGTGTTTCTTCTCTTTTTTGCATATCTTTTTTAGGAACGGGTTTGCTCCTGATATCCACCATGGTAATACTAACATCAAGAGTACATAAAACTGGTTATGCACTCTTGCTAACATGAGCCTGCAGATTATGGGTCACGTGTGTAATGAGCTGGCTTATATTCGGACGTTAACGTAATTGGTCGCGCCAAAATGGGGCGTGCAAGAGATGAGACGAGCTGTAGTGACACCGTGTCACATTAGGTCGCGCTGTACTGGGGGTGCTAATATGAACACGCGCCGTTTATGGTTGCGCTGTTTTGGGTGTAAATCGTAGCAAATACTTCACTAGTCTGAAGTCACGGTTGATCCAAGTGACCATTTTCAGAGCATAGGGCTTTTCCATTGTTGTGTAGACAACAATATCGAAATGCTCTGAAGCTCTCAGCAGGAAATACGTCAGGAACGGACGTTCGTAAACATGGACTTTCTCCCCGTAACAATCGATAACAGTACTATCAAGGTTGGCAGTCTTTGCTATGCGGAAGCTTGTGCTGTGCACCAAAGTCTCGTCCAAGTCCAATGCCAATGTGTACTTGGGTGATGCGGTGCTATGGCGACTCAGAGGGGGCAGCAGCGATGTATTCCAAAATTTCTCCGCGCAGATTGGTATTCCAGGTATAAAGTCAACGCAGCAGAAGAGGTTGTCCGTTCCTTTGCCCACGCGCTGGTTTTCTGCATTGCTCTCGCTCGTAGTAAGTATATCGTGAACTGCCGCTCTCAATGTGAGACGCACAGATCTGACAGTGGCCAAAATGTTCTGCAGAAATCCGCGTCGAACAGCTGGCATCACAATAGCTTTGTTCCCGTCCAGCTCGGCTTTGTTCCAGGATAGCGATTCCTGCACCATCGGGATGTGATTGCCCATCTTGGATACCTCGCGAGTCCGCAAAATGGAAGACAACTACATGTACATGTAAACACAGTTACACTCCTATTCACATTGACGTTGCAAGAATGTTATCAGGGTTGGTTGTGACATTGCCATACGTTACAGGGACGAATGCTCTGCGCGCATATCGACTTGCCACTCGAGGAAACTGAAAATTAATCACCTGAGATAGAACTACGCGGGCAACACTTGCTTATGCGTTGAAATAGAATGCTACCAGCATGCATGCCTCTCCAAATACGTGTGTGAAGTGGAAGCAAATTTTTGAGCTCCGCAGTTTTTAGTTTCCACGGCTTCCTGGCAGCCCTTCGGCGTGGCCAAGAGGACTAGTACTAGTAGTAAGACATTCGTATAGATTAGTAGTAGGGCTGACCCACCTCTGGCCGCCATGCCCCCAACTACAAAGACCGCCCTCAAGGGGCTCTCAGAGGCAGAGATGAAACTTTTGTGCTCCCTTCCGGGTATCGAGTCGTCTGTGCTGGAAGTAATCAAGACCCTGGCTAACCTAGCGTCCGAGTCGGCCGATCGTGAGGCTCGCTTCAACAAAAGGATTGATGAGCTGTCGCGGCAGGTGTCCGGCCTGACTGAGGAGGTTGTATCCCTCAAGGAAGCCGCCATTGCCAAGGCAAGTGTTCCGCCGAACTTTCAAGCTGCTCAGCAGAGCCAGCGTACGCGTGCGAAATCGTCCAGAAATCGTACCCGTACCCACCCAGGCCAGGCTGCCGGGTGCACTAGTAGTAGTAGTAGTACGGGTGAGCCCCGTAGCGTGGGTGGCACAGGCGGTGACCCAGAGGCGCAGAGTGACGAAGACATGCAGCACGATGGACAGCACAGCACGAGCGTGTTACTTGAGGAGTACGGCGAGGAGTTCCAGCCTCTGGACGTCATTTCTGACGATAGTTGGCAGCTAGTGTCATCAGAGCCACCCAGACCCAAGAAATCTGTCCTGTATACCTGAGTGAGTCATGCACTGACGACGACATCAAAGCTTTCACCCTGAAAAGGTCAGGCACAGCCGGGACTCCAGCTACTGTCCATAACTGCAGCATCCACAAGGCTGAAAATGGCAAGATATCTGCAAGGATCACTGTGGATGCCACTGCCATCGCACTCATCACCTCACCAAACTTCTGGCCAAGGCCACTCTATGCCAGACCGTGGAAGTTTAAGCAACGTTCAGTTGAGCCTGATCGTGACGACTTGCCTCGCAGCCCGGGAGTCAACACGGAGCAGTCCGGCTTGGCAGAATGACTACTGCAAGTCTCCGGCTGCTAGTCACAAACGCCTTTGGGCTGCTGTCCAAACTCGGCGAGTTCCAAAACAATCTGAGTTCAACTAAGCCTGATATAGCGATCGTCACAGAAACGAAATTCACGCCAGACAAGGTTCCACTCGCCATGTCAACTATTCCTGGCTATGCAGCACCTATTCGCCAAGACTGAACTGCTTCAGGCGGGGGCGTAGCTGTCTGGGTGAAGTCCAACCTGCATGCTCGGCACCTTGACACCATTGACTGTAAAGGTTTTGAGGTAGTATGGCTCTTAGTAGATTCATGCTCTCATGGCAAGGTTGTAGTCTGTGCTGTGTATCGTTCCGGTTCAAGTAGCCCATCAGATTGCTCCGTCATCGACTACCTAGACAGCTCATTACCTGCAGCACAGCAACTCGGTGACCATGTAGTCATTGCAGGGGACTTTAATGTCCACAATTCCGCCTGGCTCAAAAGTAGTAAAACAACATTGGCTGGTCTTGCACTGGAGGATCTAGCATCTGCTTATTGCCTCACGCAGCATATCACGGATCCCACTAGAGGTGATGCCATTCTAGACCTTGTCCTTTCAGACTTGCCTGGACATGTGAGCACTTCTATCTGTAAGCCCCTTGGACGCTCTGACCATGCGGTCATCATCGCAGACTTCTTGACAGTTTCTCCCTCAGAGGAGGAGAGCTCTACTAGAACAGTATGGCGCTACAACAAAGCCGATTGGTCGAGACTGAGGGCACACTTCAGATCCGTAGATTGGCTGCAAGTCACTGCTCCCCATACCGACTGCAACAAGGTCTGGGATGTCATCTCAGAGACAATTCTAGTGGGGATGCACCGATTTATCCCGTGCAAGCAATACACTACAACACCCTCTGACCCGCCATGGTGGAACCCAGAGTGTCTGGACGCAGTAGTCCTCAAGGAACAGGCCTGGCGGCGCTGGAGGAGATTTCCATCTTCTGAGCCTCTGAAGCAGACATTTTTACAATCAGTCAACCATGCCTCAACTGTGATGGGCACGGCCCGCCTAGCTTGGGAACGGCGTGTCCAGGCTAAGCTCTGTGCGGGTAATCTGCGTGACAAACAGTGGTGGTCGGTGATGAAATCAGTCGCTGGTGTTAAGCGCTCCTCTGATATCCCAACCCTGATTGATGCACATGGGCAGGAATGCGCAACCAACCTGGCAAAGGCAAACTGCTTTGGATCATTCTTTTCCAAGAAATGCAGTCTTGCCTCCGACATATCAGTGGACAGCCTGCCTGCTGCCTCTGGCGACAGTAAAACTCCATCAGTCACAAGGATCCATTTCCGGGCTGACACAGTACGACGACATCTGGCAAGACTCAACTCTTCCAAAGCCACTGGACCGGACAATATCCCAGCTAGGGTACTCAAGGAATGCGCAACTGAGCTTGCAGGGCCCCTAGCACGCCTCTTCTCCCTGTCTTTCAGTACTGGCTACCAACCACAGGCATGGAAGGTTGCCCGAGTAGTTCCAGTATACAAAAAGTCCTCCAAATCCGCTGAAAAGAATTACCGACCAGTCTCGCTGCTTTCTATATGTTCCAAAGTAATGGAGTCCATCATCAACCGCCAGTTAATGAACTTTCTGGAGGGACAAAACCTCCTATCACCAAGGCAATTTGGCTTTCGCCGAGGCCTAGGTCCATCCGATCTACTTACGGGACTACACCACAAGTGGTCGGCCACATCTGGCCTTGGTGGATCTGTGGAGGTGCTTGCTGTCGACATCGCCGGGGCTTTTGACAAAGTCTCCCACACAGGTGTACTGCACAAGTTGCGGAACATCGGTGTGAAGGGCCCCCTCCTGGACTGGCTTAGAGACTACTTAACAGGTCGTTCGCTGGAAGTGGTCATCGGCGGCAAGAGCTCCGATCGCTATCCGATCTCTGCAGGAGTACCACAAGGCAGCATCCTTGGACCGTCCCTGTTCCTAGTATATGTAAATGATGCTGATAGCTGTCTGGCTCCAGGGTCTGAAATGGGAACATTTGCAGACGACACCACGCTGTATGCCTGCGCCAATACACGCGATGATGCCATACACCAAGCTGACAGTCTTCAAGCTTCCGTTAATGCGTTACATGCATGGGGAACAAAGTGGCATGTTAAGTTTGAACCATCCAAGTCGCAGCTCCTACGAATCTCCTGCCATCGACAGCAGCCTTGGCCCGTCTCCGCAATAAACTTTGGAGGGGAGGTCATCCCACAACAGCCACACCTCAAGCTCCTCGGAGTTATGGTTGACTCCAAGCTATCCTTTTCCGCCCATCTCCGGTCAGTTGCTGCCAGGGCAAACTCACGTCTTGGCCTCCTACGTAGAGCTGCTCGTGTTCTGGACTGCCGTGGCATGCTGGCCGTGTATCACGGCTTCGTCCGGCCCCTGCTCGAGTACGCTCCCCTTGTCTGGATGGGAGCTGCTCCCACTAACCTTGAACACCTTAACAGAGTGCAGCGGCGTGCCCTCCACATCCTGGGACCCAACATCTTGCTACAGAGCCTAGAGGCCCGACGGACAGTGGCGGCACTGACTTTCGTCTACAAGCTGCTGGGCCAACCAGGTCCTCCTCTGCTGAGATCCATGGTCCCCCCTCTCGTCGCCCACCATGCCGCACCTGTAACCCGGAGACAATGCCAACAGTCTGCTTCACACCCCTTCCAACTGGAAAATGTTCTCCCTCCAGGCGCTCCTAACTACCTAAGACGCGCCTTTCCATACAACATCATCAACACCTGGAACGCGCTGCCATCCTCCCTCTTCACCAAACCACCATCTCCTAAGGGCCTACAATCCTTCAAAGCGAACGTCCACTACCATCTTCGCCGAAGCCAGTGGCTTTGGGCCACAGACTCCCTCTAACAGTTCAGAACTATTTCCATCCTGAAGCTCCCCCCCCCAAGCATTGCATGATGTTCACTGCATCTGAACTGCCTTTGAATCTATTTTTCTCTCTTCTTGTTCTCTCTCCACCCCCACCCCACCACCCCCCCCCCCCCTCTCTCTCTCTCTCTCTCTCTCTCTCTCTCTCTCTCTCTCTCTCTCTCTCTCTCTCTCTCTCTCTTTCTCCACCCCCCCTCTCTCTCTCTCTCTCTCTCTCTCTCTCTTTCTTTCTCCTCATCCATTCTACCTCACCTTCTCTTGTCTTTATCGCACTAAATCACCCCTTCTTTTAGGCTATGGTGCGCAAGCTCACGTTAACGCCGAGACCATAGGTCGGTGTTGTGGGCTTGCCTCACCAGCACAGGCTTGCTTTGCAGCCCCTACTCTCCCTGCTGTTTTGTCATTGTATACTCTGTTGTCTTCTCCCCTTCTGACGAGTAGGTTGTGTACTTAGTAAAAAAAAAAAAAAAAAAAAAAAAAATGCATATACATGTACATGTAGACAAACTTGTAGATCGGCTGGTATGGGAGTGAACACGGCCTACTGCCGTACTGACTACTGGTGTTGTGAAGAGAGTGAAACAAGTATTACTATTAGTTTTGTGTCAGGGAAGCACCTAGTACCTGTAACCTGTGCACACAACTACTAGTTTCTTGACACATTTCGTAAGTACTTTTAAAGTGCACTGCATGCTAGCGACAATACTAACTACTTGTACTTTTGTAGTATGATACGTGTAGACTAATCATTGATCTACAATGTATGATGAGTTCGCCTGAACATGTCGGCTATAAGGGCGTCCGTCAACTTTTCACGCATCGAAGAGTTCCATTTTCTTTTCTGAAGAGGCAGGGTATTTGACTTTTCTGAAAACGACAAATGTTTCCTGACTGATCGACACTTGACAGCATGTTCTAAGCGAAGGAATAGATCAATGCAGGACACTCGAAACTTTGGCTGAAAGCAGTACATGTAGGCAAATGTGTATAATTATTAATGTACTTCGAAGTATTGTGTATCCTAGATCCTCCTTGCAATGTCTTTAAACGCCTCCGTGCAAAAAAGATTTTTGAAATGAAGTACAAGGATGAATGATGTCAACGGGCGCAAAATCCGTCAAGCGCGCTACTTGGCATAGCCCAATTGCCAAGGAAGGCTCACAAGAAACACTAGAACTCAACACCGAGTGAGATGTTGGTTAAGTACGTGAAAGTCTGCAAACAACAGTATTAGTTACTTCTCTTCTTGTGTGCAAAGTTCTGCCATTACAGATGGTGTGCCCCGTGCGCAGAACAGAGAATTACAAAGTTCCATTGAATGTATGATGTAATCCTCGACCACTACTTATAGTATGTGCAGTATCCAAGTTAGTTCTTGGTTGGGGATAGCAGAATACATGTACTGGTAGATCAAGTGAAAAAATAGCTATTCACAAGCTTGATAGAGTTGATGTTTCCGACTTCAGAAGGTATAGGATATTGCACACAGATACCAATGCAGAAAAGTAATCCAGGCATACTCTACAGGTAATACCCTGCTGTCATATTGGACATCTCTGTTCCCACGTTCAGTCATACTCCACATCCACAACACTATCAAGCTGATAAACGACCTTTCCCATAGCATACCGATCCACGAGTGGTCGAATGTCATCCAAACGCAAAGATGCAGCGTCCATGAGAAATTCGCACAACTCCAACAGTCCTCTATCATTGGGGCACCCATACCACTCATCAATGTGGATACCATTTCGTTCGTTGTAAGCTAACTGTGTTGGGCTACTGTCGACGAGAACTGTTTTACGAAGATCACGACCAAGCATCTGCAAGCATTTGATGTAGCCACTTTCCCGCTGTACGCAATGATCCCTATGTAGCAAATACTTCACTAGTCTGAAGTCACGGTTGATCCACGTCACCACCTTCAGAGCATAGGGCTTTTCCATTGTCGTGTAGACAACAATATCGAAATGCTTTGAAGCTCTCAGGAGGACATAGGTCAGGAATGGCCGTTCGTAGATGTGAAATGTCGCGCCAGAAGAGCAGACAGTGGTACTATCAAGACTGGCAGCTCTTGATAAGGGGAAGCGGCTGCTGCACATGAGGGTTTCGTCCAAGTCAAAGACCAATGTATACTTGCGCGTTGAAGGGCTGTATTCATTCTCACGAGGCAAGAACGACATATTCCAAGATGTCTCTTTTAATATAGGTACTCCGGGTACCCGTATGTATTCCACGTTACTCTGAAGCACTTCTCCATGGCCTGAGTCTTGTTCATCTGGGTCGCCGTCGTTGTTATCCTTGGTGTTGCTGCTGCCTCTGCTGCTTCTGGTATTGAGCCAGCTAAAAACCATCGCACGCAGTGTTAGTCGCGTCAGTCTAATACGAGCCATGACACCCTGGATAACACCTAGCCCGCTTACACTGGGCAACACTGTAGCTCTGTTCTCCTCAGCTTGCTTCTGTAAACGAGCTTTCAGCGCCATCAGATTGTAGCAGTCACCCATCACGGTGGAAGTCTAGAAAACAGTGTCCTTATACACTAGGAGATACCTCAACGGCAAACACTTGGAATATCAGCACGGTTCGGTGCTTAATCTACTCCTTGAATCCTACAAGTGTAGGAATTGAACTGGTGTAACTAACTGATTGGCTCCCGAAAGCTAACTTCTCAACTCGCAACACTCAGCAGACGTGAAATCACAGCAGTAGGAGTATAAGTCCGCTGCGAGCACCACACCGCACCTACCAAGCCTTTCCTCCAAGGACAGGTTCGCAAACTAAACACGAACGCCTTCTCTATCATGTTTTATGTACATGAAGTGATGGTGTGAACCGACTAGGATATTATTGATAGCAAAAATTAATAAGAAGTACGTGGCACATTGTACTTTGTACAAGTAGCTCCGCAGCTGAAAAAAGCCGTGGCACACTAGTGCCAGTACTCGCAGTAGTGGCAGTGCACTGCCACTAGCGCCTGACTAGTCCATAGCATAGGGTCTCCTCTACTCTAGTCTATTCACCCCCCACCCATGATCATGATGACAATGTGGAGGCATCAACCATGGTATGATGGTTTCATTGCATGCCAGGACGTAAAGTGACGTATCCGCCTACGTAACCGTTCATGTCCAGGTACAAGTACGTGTGCGGAACCTCCCACATACATGTACTAGTACATGTAATAGCCCTTGACTATGATGCCAAGCCATTGCTAACACCAAGGAGTAAAAGTAAATGGCCATAGGGGTATAGGTAGGCGGGTAGAATAGTTGCAGTAGTAGAATGTATTACGGTAATAGGGGGATAGGTAGGCGGGTAGAATAGTAGTAGAATGGTTAATAATAATAATAGTTACAAACCTCATGCCAGTTTGATACACGTTTCCGTTTTGTTACACGAAAACCCTGACCTGAGTCAGCGCTCTTTGCAGAGCGAAATAAAAGGGGATACTCAGTACATAGTAGACGCCGTATCGCGTGGTGACGCGATGCAGCACTATGGCAACCATGATCGCGCGGAAGCGAGCGCCACCATGTACATGTACATAAACATGTACCAGCGCAACGCGGTACCAACAAGTAAAAATGTTACTTGCGGCAGGGAGAGCGAGTGCGACACTTCGTCATGACCCAGGCGATCTCTCTACCTAGCCAGTCTCACATTCATAATAGAAATTAATAATTTAATTACACACGAGTCACAGAGTACCACGCGTCTGGATTGTTGTAACTAACAGTCTCATGCCAGATGGCAATCTTCAGGCAACTCAAAACAGTGATGCACAGCTAGTATGGTATTTATACAGCAGCATAGGAAGGAATCTGTGAAGGTGTGAGGTCTGGTGGGTGCAAAATGTCCTGGAGGGAAAATGTGCCAAACTCACATAGTCCGTGAGTGAGAAAAGAAGGGGGATTATGATATGGCAGGAAGGCAAGCAAGGCTGTGTAAAAGAATGATAATGATAATGTGGTTTGCCTGCAATCACAATCATGCAGGTGAAAGATGCCGCACACTTTGGTAAGCGCTTGAAATAAGCTGGAGGAGGGGAGATACTTGCCCTTCAATTAGCCCTTTCCCAAAGATGCCAAAATATTTCGCAACTTATGCTTTTCGCAGCCATGCCAAAACAAGCGAAAGTTGCTGAAAAAGCATCCATACTTTCAGAAAAATCTCAAAAGTTGCTGATATCGCACCTCAAAATGATCGAGTTCTTGTCTTGTGCATAGTATCATAGCATCATTGCTCAGTGCTTACTACAACCATCCATGGTTGGCAGAGCCGGTTCAAATGGTCGCAAGACTGGGGGCTCTGCCAACTGTGCCGACGATTGTAGTAAGGTCACTGTTTCCAAACACAGTGGTCCTCCGCCTTGTAACATGTTGTTGTTGTTGTTGACTTTTCTTTTACTTCACCAATGGCACAGGCATGATTGCCATCTCACCGTCACATACGTTCAGTTCTCACAGAAAGATGAAGGATGCTGTCAACGAACAATGTATGTACATGTATATGTACATGTACATGTACATGATGTACATGTACATGTTCTTCGAGAAGACTTGTTATGATGATTTGAAGCAAATTTTCAGCGCTTCTTGTTGAAGGGGAGCATCTCCGACACTTCAATGGTCTCCTCCAAGGCGCTTCTCTGCTCACGGTTGCGGAGAGTTGCGAAGTAGTTCGTGAAAATGGAAGATTGCGATCTCTTCAAAAACAATCAAAAGTTGCGAAAAAAGTGGTGAGCATCTTTGGGAAAGGGCTAGTCTGAAGGCAGGCGAGAAATGAGCGAGCACGAGTATGCATTTGTGCGACATGTAGTCGGTGACTTGACCTTTTGACCCCATGCCATGGGGTAGGGGTGTGCGGATAATGCTCGAAAAGGTGGCAGATTCTGCTCGAAAAGCAGTGAAATTGGCAGAACCATACAAACCTTATGGCGGACAATTCCTCGAATTCTGCTCCATTTATTTATCCACATACCAAACATGCATGAAACTTATCAAAAAAAGTACCGAATTCTGCCAATTTTTCTGCCTGCATTATCCGCATATGCCTACCATGGGGCCAATTGCGCCAAGTTTGCGGAAAAGTTGCGAAATAGTTCCGGAAAATGAAGAAAGTTGCGAAATTGCGATTTCTTCCTAAACAACGAAAAGTTGCGAAAATAAGTGGCGAGCATCTTTGGGAAAGGGCTACCTTCAATGTACCAACGAACAGGTGCAAGGTGGAAGTTTCCACGCGCTGTGATGGCTATGGGTGCTTAGATTAGGCGAGGAAAATGAAAAGAAATTTCCATAATGACGCGACGTCAAGCGAGGCTATAATTATGCAAGATACTACACCCATAATTAGAAGGGCCCTTTCCCAAAGGTGCTCTTTTAATTCGCACTTAGTGCTTTTCGCGTCCCTCAAAATATACTTTTTTTTATTATCTTTATTCTCACGGTGGCCGTAGCCAATAAGAGATAATACTGAAAAAGTGCTCTTTTTTCAGTGAAAGCAGGCAAAAAGTGCTTTTTTTCAGTGAAGCAGGCAAAAAGTGCTTTTTCAACATGACAGTTGCTGGACTACAGTGGTTAAGAAATTGGCTGCAGACTGATCGGCTGCAAATGTACAGCGCCTATAAAGCGGATAATCAAAGGTATTGTAGAATGGAGAGGATGACGACGACTGATGGAAATGAAATTTGCTGGAATACAGAGTGATCCGCGTTTCATCATATTAGGCATGCAGCTATAGCCGACTTTCAAGGTGTTTCTGTTGAAGAGCTTTTGCAGTTTGGCGTTCATGAGGAAATGCATGCTTACTAGTGCGAGAAACTGGCCTCCGATGTTTGTCCTGACATTGGCGCTATATGGAGGATTAAACCAGATGATGTCTCGCCCGCGTTTCCTCTTGCGACTTGACGGGGTGTCCACATCGTCGTACACAAGCACTCTGGGGTGGCCACTGGCAGGTAGCGCGTCGGCTTACTCAGGCACAGCTTCCTCAAAGACTTCCTTTGAGCTGGAAATCATCGCCAGACGCTTGTTGATGCCCACGGGTAAACTCTTCAACACCTTCGGTGGGTGGTTGGACTTTGCGCTTACGTAGAGCGGAGTGTCGTTCGGCTTACGGTATGGCTTGAACGCAATAGAAATTATTAATAATGAACTCGGATGGAGAGCCAAGGATTATTTATAAAAAGTAAAAAGGACCAAGAAACTACAAGTTACACTTTAATGTCCAGTTGTCCACTCACACCACCAGTCACTAAACAATCAGCTCATGCGATACCATTGCACGACACTGACCAACGGTACTAACGTTCTACACCTAACTGGCTAACAGCTCTAGCACATCTTGGATGCGCACTCCAACAGCCTTCCAACTTGGAAGGTTCTAAGTTACAGAAATAACATAAGGAGGGGAAGCTTGACCGTATTGTCCAATGGTCTTGCCAGTATCGTCATCGACATGCATGATCATCCGCTAACGCCCTTCACAGCGAGACTTTCAGCTCGTGCCTATCTTGATTGCGCTCACCTTACCCTCCTTATTTTCTATATTAAACTGAGAACCTTCCAAGTTGGAAGGCTGTTGGAGTGCGCATTCAAAATGTGCTAGAGCTGTTAGCCAGTTAGTTGTAGAACGTCAGTACCGTCGGTCAGTGCCGTGCAATGTTATCGCATGAGCTAATTGTGTAGTAACTGGTGGTGTTAGTGGACATTATAACATGTTAGTGAAACTAACTTGTAGTTTCTTGGTCCTTTTTACTTTTTATAGAAATTAATAAGTTTGCCAAACGGTCTTTTTCGCTTTAATCATTTATTATAGTACCCTATGGACTCGGATGGAGAGCCAAGGTTTGATTTATACAAAAGAGAAAGGACCAAGAAACTACAAGTTACGCTATACATTGCGTCGTGCAATGTTATCGCATGAGCTGATTGTTTAGTAACTGGTGGCGTTAGTGGACAGTATAGCATAACTTTTAGTTCCTTGGTCTTTTCTCTTTTGTATAGTACCCTATATTCTGCCTGTATTTCATTGACAGATGCGTTAAGCCCATGGATCCTTCCATGAGTGACATGCAAACTCTAAACATTATTATAATTTCTAGTACTTGGAAGTATTATTATTGTGCCTGGGTAGTAGTAGCCTTGCACTTTTCACACAACCAATACAAAGATCTAGCAAGAGCACATTTCACATGTAGATCTACTAGCGACGTACCCAGCACACAGTGTGCCATGACTACATCTAGCACATTCTGTCTCTAATTCTAAAGCCTAATGTCGCACTTACATGTACACAATTCTACGCGGGACGTGTGTTTGCGGCAATATTAATTTTCTGAAAATCTGACAAAAAGCAGCATAATACACGGTATATTTCAACGTCTTTTGAAGCGAAATCTGCGATACCTCGAGCATTGCCCGCCACATTCTATGAAGAAAGGAATTTCGTCTAAACCGTTTGGTGAACAGTATCATGTCAGTGCCAACATGCAGTTATGTGGTACTATGGTCAGTATGGACAAGACTAACAGCAGTAAAATACAATGTGGTACTATGGACAAGACTAACAGCAGTAAAATTATCATCATCATTATCATGGTATCAATACCACACTAAAGATCAGTCTGCCATTGCTACATTGCTACATTGTACATCTGTTCTGTAGTTGATCGGCATCGCTGGCAATTCGCACGTGCAAAGAATTTGTAATACGACATGGATGTTTGCTCGTTTGTTTGATTTTTGACAAGAAAGGTAGAGAATCGATCTGGTGTGGGTGTGTTAAAACAAAGACAACTGGGTTACAATACACGGGCGTTTCACATGGACGTGAATATCTAGAATGATGAGAACGAGACAAGATGGTACATTGTATGTTGCAAAAGTCAATCTTGAGAACGATTATGACGACATTCACTTTAAGTCTTTCTGGGCGCAGAAAATTACTGGTTTGGCATTCTACTCACTCAAATAGCCTTCCTCCTGAAATTCATAATCAGGAAAAGGTCGCGCCTCGTTTGTCGCCTGGATCATTGGACAGATATCGTCTAAGGATGATTGTGCCATAGGCTTCAGAACATCTATAAGCTGCAGCAACTCCAGATCAGAGGTTTGCTCAGGTGACCATTCGGTAACTTGCATTGCATTCCGCCAGTTGTACAACACGTGTACATAACAGTCATCGAGAAACACGGTCTTGGAGAGATCACGGCCAAGCCTGGCTAGACACTTGATGTAATATCCACGTCTCTTGAAGCAGTTCTCTCGGTGCAGTAGATGGTTCACCATCTTGTGTTTCTGATTGATCCATTCGACGACCTGCTTTCCATAGTATTCTTGTGCCGTCGTGTACACTATAATTTCAAACAACGGGGACAGCTCTTCTAGAAATTTCATCATACTCGGTCGAGCGTACGTGTATATCTCATAATTGAAGTTCGGTCCAGGGGACACGGTGAAGTCTTCTGTTCGACCTAGCACGCGGGTCCTTTTTCTGCTGTAGACGAGCGTTTTGTCCAGATCCAGTACCAACGTATAGCGTGGCAGGTGGTGAGACTTTGCGGGTAGATACGGTGGTCCATGCTTCCACGTTTCTGGAATCCCTGGGCCACGAACGACATGTACGGTTACCGATCGCACGGTTTCTTTGCTTTCGACGCCGCTTTCATCTTTTGATTTCGTCACCCTGCTGCGGACAATTACAGTCCTGGACAAAAGCAGTGGGTGTTTTGAAGCCATACGAGACGTGGATCTCTCAGAGAAAAAAATGAGAACTCGACTGATAAGAAAGACGAAACTCAGACACACGGTTAACGTTAGTTGCAAATGTAGTCGGGGAACGGATACAGCACGGGAAAGGAAGACGCGGACAGCATTCGTAAAATATACATGTATCTCCCATGCTATAAAGTCCTATTGTTGAGATGAAGTGACGTTTTACCCGTGAAAATACTGTCACCGTATCTATTAAAGTTAACACGAAACAAACTTCACAGAATGAACTAGAGACGTCGTGGTTTTCTCTTCTGGTTCCTAGAAGTATGATGTACCAATCGCCAACAGTCTTCACCTCGGAATGTTGCCGACAGCAGATAGACGCAAAGTTGATGATAATATTAAGTCGATGATAATATTATCATAAGCCTAGACGTACTATAATATTAAATGTTATTCCCGTAGCTATGCAGAAGACTTTACTTCAGTAACGTCTGGCGCTAGCCAGGGTCCACACAGCTTTAATTTGGTATTTGTGTGTTTGTTTGTTTGTTTGTGTCACGCCTGGTGCTATCCGTATCTGACGGCAAAAAAAGCATAGGGATGTTATAAATTTTTCAATTCTCCTATTTTTTCAGGCAAATCCTGGGATTCTAACCCGCACTTTCGCATGTAGGGCTACATGCATTCCCCCATACACTTCGCATTCATACCCATTCTTCCAAGTTGCTTCACGTTATGATCTTACGTTTGAAAGCCCTATTTGAATATTGCGGGCAGCTGCATGTGGCCAGCTGTGTTTGATGGTACGGCACGGGAGACGGTGTCGTATTACCCTCGATCGTACCTGTCCGGCATGCATGGGAGCAGTTGAGAGAGATGGTTGTGTTTTCTTGAGCTCTGGACAGTCTTGTCTTCTATGCAACCAGTGGAGCAGATTTTGCCAGATCGTGACACGCGACTGACATATCAGCCATGCAGGGTGGCCCATGTTGCCGGTGCAACGGCAACGGCACCTGCATGGGATGTGCGTGTGTGAAGGCGAAACGCCAATGTTCCAACTGTGCGCCTGGGAGAACCAGCCGGTGTCAGAACCTCCCCGTCGCAGACCAAGTCCCGACGACCACCACCAGTGAGGCCGCGGCTAGGGTAGTTAGCATAGGTTCCAAAAGCGCAGCTGTATCTGATACCTCCACCAATACGTCTTCTTCTCTTTCTCTTTGTAGTTCACTTGCATTATCTGCCCGCGCTGCTAGCTGTTCACAAACATCTTTTCAAAAAATGTCTAGCCCTGTCTCCGAAATTTCGAATGACAGTACGAGTACATGCACCGTAGCAAACAGTGGAAACATGCAAGAGTCACCCAGCCGCCCTGACCATACAACCATACACACACGTACACCCACACAAGATACGGTTAACCCTCATGCCACACAAGAAAGACGAGCCTGTGGGGTGTCGCAAGCGTTTATTCCAGCATGAATAATCATGAGCCTGTGATCGGTAATCAAGTATGACGTACATGTACTCAGTATGAGGTCATGATTATAAATGATGTACGCATATCACGCATCAGAGAGGCAAGGACAGCAGAAGCGACCCGCGGGGTCGTGCGCCGTCGGAACGGCTACGTGTACTACTAGGTTGCTATGGCAGCGGAACACTAAATCTTAGTACACATGAATAGTTCAATGGTGCCGATGTGCGTGCACTATGCGGCGCCCATCGGCAGCACCCGTGCCTCCTGCCTTTTAAACGGTGCGGGAGGTTGGGAAACAATTTCTGCGGCGGGCAGGCACAACAAACAACTGGTGAATGTCTTTACGTGTTCCTGCCTTGCGAGGGTGGCCTTGGGTGAGCTTGCACCCAAGGCGGATAGGTGGCTTATACGGCATGCCGTACGCGCATCGCGGTTGCGAATGCTTGCGTGGGGCCCCGCGCGGGAGCCCGGCAGTGCGTACGACTTTAGCGGAGCTCGTATGAGACTTAGCCGGTTTTGGCGTGTCTGCGGACGGCATCTCCATGCGGGAGATGCGGCTCTGTGACATGTAGGTTAACTACGGTTTGCGCAACGCAAACCAACATTAACGGCTGCTTCCCATGAAAGCACCGTCACCAACTCCCAACAGCACGTGTGGGACATGCTGGATCAGCACGCCGGCACCTCCGCCGAACCAGTACCGCACACCGTCTCCAGCTCCCAACAGCACGCGTGGGACATGCTGGACCAGCACACGGACACGCACCTTGAGGCTTGACACCCACATCGACACCGACCTTCCAGCCAACCAAAACGCCGACACTACCGACACGCAACTCCTGGCCAATCTGAACACATCCCAAGTTCGTGATCCCCCTTCTCCTACACTGTCAACCGCGAACGGAAATGTAAGCCACTCCGTCATTGCACCTGGGCTTCCTAAGTACGACCCCGCGGACTCAAGAGGCTTCACTCTTGGAACACACTCACATGATGACACCATCGTGATGATAAGCAAAGCGTATGCAGAGGCAGTACACTTTCGACCCAATGCCATCCCCGTCCCGAAAGGCGAAGCCGGTCGGAACTTCATCCAAACTCTTGCTGGCTATTTTCGCTGCTTTGGTACAGCTGGGGGCTACGAAAAGCATGCACTGATGATCGCCATGACGTTCCAAATGCTGTTGCTACAGAAGCCGGTGGATCCCAAAGCCTCGCCTCAATCGCACTCCAAGCGACTGGAGCACCGGTTGGAGCTCTGGCGACAAGGTGACATTGACGACCTGCTGCACGAGGCCCGCACGATCCAAGAACAGCTCAGCGATAGAGCCAGCACCACCAGACAGAAAACTAAACCAAACGAAGATCGCGCACGCCAGTTCGCGTCGATGGTGCATGATGGTAAAGTGAAGTCAGTGCTGCGCCTTCTCAGCGAAGATTCCTCGGGAGGGGTCCTGCACCTCGAGGACCGCATTGGGGACAACTCTGTCCTGGATTTGCTCCGAGACAAGCACCCCGTGGCAGAGCCTTTGCATGACGACGCTGTCATTACTGGCGATCCACCACCACAACCCCACCCAGTGCTTTTTCACTGCTTAAACCGGGACGCAGTACGGAGGGATGCCCTTCACACCCATGGCGCAGCTGGGCCATCTGAGGTGGATGCCGATGGGTGGCGAAGAATGACAACTGCGTTTTCCGGTGCCTCGGATGAACTGTGTGATAGCTTGGCTAACTGTGCCCGCCGCATTGCCACGGCATACGTCGATCCAGAAGCCCTAGAGGCATTTACAGCTGCCAGGCTGATCCCGCTGGACAAGAAGCCTGGCGTTAGGCCGATAGGTATTGGAGAGACGGTCCGCAGAATACTGGGCAAGGCGATCCTTGTAGTGACTGGGGACCTTGTGCAGTCTGCCGCAGGCTCTCTTCAGCTCTGTGCTGGCCAACCGAGTGGGATCGAAGCTGCTATACACGCCATGAACGACACCTTTCACAATCCGGACATGGATGGAGTGCTCCTTGCGGACGCCTCCAACGCCTTCAACCGGTTGAATCGCAAAGCCTGCCTCCTGAACATCCGCCATCTCTGCCCGGCACTGGCCCCAGTGGTCATTAATACGTACCGATCCCCCGCTCGTCTCTATGTCGACGGAGAATGTATTCTATCGTGTGAAGGCACCACCCAGGGTGACCCCATCGCCATGCCTATGTATGCCTTGGGTGTCACCCCGCTTATCGCTGATGTTGCTTCTGCCGACGTGGTACAGGAATGGTACGCGGATGATTCTTCAGCTGGCGGCCGCCTACGCCCTCTACGGCGATGGTGGGATGACCTGAATGCAAAAGGGTCGGATTATGGGTACTTTCTGAATGCAACAAAGTCGATCCTGCTCGTGAAACCCGAGGCGTACGAGGAAGCCACTGTGATTTTTGCTGGTGCTGGTGTGCGTATTGAGAAGGATGGTTGTCGTCATCTAGGAGCAGCCCTTGGCCCGCCGTCCTTTGTGGAAGAGTACGTTGCTAATAAGGTCACCGACTGGGTCCAGCAGATTCGTCGTCTGGCTGAATTTGCATCGACTCAACCTCAGGCAGCCTACAGTGCCTTCATTCAGGGACTACAGCCGCGGTGGTCCTTTCTCTCAAGAACCCTTGAGGATGCCCCTGCACTGTTTGGTCGTCTTGAAGACGTGATTCGGGACATCCTGATCCCAGCTCTGACAGGCCACGCGCCACCGTCTTCTCAGGAGCGTGCACTGCTGGCCTTCCCATGTCGCCATGGTGGTCTTGGCATCACCGACCCGACATCTATGGGCGGCAACTACCGCAATTCACGCAAGATCACGACATCCCTGTGGGAGAAACTAATCGCCCAAGATTCCTCCCTAGATGGCACCGCGGCGCAAGTTCTCCGCATACGTACGTACGACTTTGCGAACCAACCTCCTGGCAGCCGTGAAGTCTTTCAAGGATGGTGCTGGAGCAGAGCTTGAGCTGCAATTGACCCTAGCCTTGGAGAAGGGGGCCTCCAGCTGGCTGACTTGCCGCCCTCTAGCCATCCATGGATTTCGTTTGTCCAAGGCGGAGTTTCGCGATGCCCTCTGTCTCCGGTACGGGTGGACACCAGCACGCCTGCCATCAGGATGCGCCTGTGGCCATGGTAACTTTGACGTCACCCATGCCTTGTCCTGCAGTACTGGGGGATTCCCCAGTACAGTATTCGACACAATGAAATTCGAGACCTCACGGCTGATGTTCTGCGTCAGGTCACGCATGGTGTGTGCATAGAACCGATGCTGCAGCCAGTCACCGGAGAGAAATTCCGGCTTCTGTCCACAACGACCGCTGATCAGGCTCGTCTTGATGTTGCCGCCAACGGAATCTGGGGTGGCCGATTTGAGCGCACCTTTCTTGATATAAGGGTTTTCAACCCCTACGCTGCCTCAAATCGCGCTGCCTCAGTTTCCTCAGTGTATGCACTTCATGAAAAGGAGAAACGCCGGAGATATGAGCAGCGTCTGCTTGAGGTTGACCGCGCCACGTTCGTGCCAGTAGTGCTGTCAGCCACTGGTGGCACTAGCAAGTGTGCATCGGCCCTGTTCAAGCGTCTTGCCAGCATGCTATCTGACAAGCTGAAGGAGCCGTACTCCGTGACGATGGTATGGCTTCGCTGCAAGCTAAGCTTTGCATTAGTCCGAGCTAGCGTGATGTGCCTTCGTGGGGCAAGATCATCATCCGCACACCGTGTCACCAGGGACCCCGCGTCTGTAGTGGTAGCCGAGGCACGTGTTTCCTTGCAGGACTGTTGAACTAAAGTCAGACATGTACATTTTTGTCTAGAGGTCTAGTCATGTACTTGTCATGATTCTTTTCTATTTTATTCTTTTTACCAGGCGTGGGCCATCCCCTGGATTATCAAAATGGGTGGCTTATTATTTTCTTCTTTTTTTTCTTTTTTTTTCCTTTTTCTGTTTCTTCTTTTTACCAGGCGTGGGCCATCCCCTGGACTATCAAAATGGGTGCCTTATTATTATTCTGATTTTCAAAATATATGGCTGTAAAAACTTTGAATTCTTTTATAGCCAGTTAGTTAATTTAGTTGCCAATCAGTTAATTTCGTTGCCAGTACATTTCAATTGCCATCGTACCTGTCCCGTACCTATTCCCTACCGTACCGTGCCATCAAAGACGGCTGGCCACAATGCATATTCAAATAGGGCTTTCAAATGCAAGATCACAATGTGAAGCAACTTGGAAGAATTAGTATGTATGCGAAGTGTATCGGGGGATGCATGCAGGGCGCGCGATAGTGCGGGTTCGAATCCTAGGTTATGTCTTAAAAAAAAGGAATTTTTTAAAGAATTTAAAAATTTAACATCCCTATGCTTTTTTTTGTCTAGGTCATCAAGACAAAAAAGCATAGCGTAGGGCCCTGAGCTTCCAAGCTCTCTCGTTTCATTTAATCCCGAAGACACCTCTGTCACCATTTTCACATTCTCCTTTACATAGTTGTGAACAGTGCTGTTTCACCCTTCCCGGTCTCACACTGTGAAAAATGATGAATGCAATGCCATGTGTTCACATTGGAGGCTGAGAAATGTGGCAGACGTCCATTTGCAAAACAATCGTCGGTTTCAATAGCAGCTTCATGCAATTACACTTGAACAGTGTTTTTTTGTTAAAGGTCTATGAGAAGAAGATCAAGTGAGAGTATTGATTTTAAATAAGCTTCGAGGCGACGGTAGTGTTGGAAATGCGATCAACAGAACGAGCTTGATCAACATGTCACAGAAGGCGATATTGTATTCAAAACGAGTGAATACGAAGGCGGTGAAGAACAGAGAAGGAGAAAAATGTGATATGGAAGAAATGGTGAACAATTATTACTTCGAACTAGTTTTCGCACAACACTCTTCAGGAAGTCACATTGTACTAATGAAAAAAACATTCAAGAGAGGTACTCATGACGAGAAATGAACTGAGAATACACACCTATGAAAATGATTGAACAGGCGGCGAGATGACAACTGTTTAAGGATGGCAATAAACAGAAACAGTTGAAGCGTCATTTCACGAAGGTTTAATTGAGATGTCACGAGCAAATTCTAGAGAATGTAGTGATAAACTTTTCGAATTGTCCGCAAACTCCAACGCAGCCACTTACACATTTAAACATCACTTCTCAACTCCAAAACTTCTCAACTCCAAAACTTCTCAACTCCAAAACTTCTCAACTCCAAAACTTCTCAACTCCAAAACTTCTCAACTCCAAAACTTCTCAACTCCAAAACTTCTCAACTCCAAAACTTCTCAACTCCAAAACTTCTCAACTCCAAAACTTCTCAACTCCAAAACTTCTCAACTCCAAAACTTCTCAACTCCAAAACTTCTCAACTCCAAAACTTCTCAACTCCAAAACTTCTCAACTCCAAACCTTCTCAACTCCAAACCTTCTCAACTCCAAAACTTCTCAACTCCAAAACTTCTCAACTCCAAAACTTCTCAACTCCAAAACTTCTCAACTCCAAAACTTCTCAACTCCAAAACTTCTCAACTCCAAAACTTCTCAACTCCAAAACTTCTCAACTCCAAAACTTCTCAACTCCAAAACTTCTCAACTCCAAAACTTCTCAACTCCAAAACTTCTCAACTCCAAAACTTCTCAACTCCAAAACTTCTCAACTCCAAAACTTCTCAACTCCAAAACTTCTCAACTCCAAAACTTCTCAACTCCAAAACTTCTCAACTCCAAAACTTCTCAACTCCAAAACTTCTCAACTCCAAAACTTCTCAACTCCAAACCTTCTCAACTCCAAACCTTCTCAACTCCAAACCTTCTCAACTCCAAAACTTCTCAACTCCAAAACTTCTCAACTCCAAAACTTCTCAACTCCAAAACTTCTCAACTCCAAAACTTCTCAACTCCAAAACTTCTCAACTCCAAAACTTCTCAACTCCAAAACTTCTCAACTCCAAAACTTCTCAACTCCAAAACTTCTCAACTCCAAAACTTCTCAACTCCAAAACTTCTCAACTCCAAAACTTCTCAACTCCAAAACTTCTCAACTCCAAAACTTCTCAACTCCAAAACTTCTCAACTCCAAACCTTCTCAACTCCAAACCTTCTCAACTCCAAAACTTCTCAACTCCAAAACTTCTCAACTCCAAAACTTCTCAACTCCAAAACTTCTCAACTCCAAAACTTCTCAACTCCAAAACTTCTCAACTCCAAAACTTCTCAACTCCAAAACTTCTCAACTCCAAAACTTCTCAACTCCAAAACTTCTCAACTCCAAAACTTCTCAACTCCAAAACTTCTCAACTCCAAAACTTCTCAACTCCAAAACTTCTCAACTCCAAAACTTCTCAACTCCAAAACTTCTCAACTCCAAAACTTCTCAACTCCAAAACTTCTCAACTCCAAAACTTCTCAACTCCAAAACTTCTCAACTCCAAAACTTCTCAACTCCAAAACTTCTCAACTCCAAAAACGGTCTCTTCAGTGCGAAGAACTATAAGGCCACACGTTTTTATTCCCGTAGCTATGCAGAAGACGTTACTTCAGTAACGTCTGGCGCTAGCCAGGGTCCACTCAGCTTTAATTCCCGTAGCTATGCAGAAGACGTTACTTCAGTAACGTCTGGCGCTAGCCAGGGTCCACACAGCTTTAATTCCCGTAGCTATGCAGAAGACGTTACTTCAGTAACGTCTGGCGCTAGCCAGGGTCCACACAGCTTTAATTTGGTGTTTGTTTGTTTGTTTGTGTCACGCCTGGCGCTATCCCGTATCTGTCCCGTACCGTATCGCACAGCTGGCCATTTGCTGGCTGTCGTATCTGTCCCGTGCCGTACCGTACCATCAAACACAGCTGGCTACAAACAGCTGGCCACAATATTATGTACATGTATACGACTCCCTGTGTGTTGCAACTGTGCTTGAAGGGGACGGTTGCACTTTTTGTAGCTCCGTTTTATCTGAGTTTTCAGTCGTTCCTCTTACTAGTCTTGCCAAGGGGGTGGCTCTGGGTCCACCAGAGTTGCCCCTGGCGTATTTCTGAATTTGCTGGGGCGAGGGTTCCGCGACGCGGTCGCCAAGGCAGTGTCTTTTCAGTCACGACCGTTGTCGTCCTCGTCTCTCCATTCGCGGTGGTGTAGCTGACCCCCGAATGGTTTCAAACTGCGAAGCTCGGAGGAGTACAGTGGTGGCAGAGGCATGAGCTGTGAGTGGAGACGGTTGCTGGAGATGGATGGTGATGCAGGGAGAAGAGTTACGCTGCCTGACGCCGCGTGTGAAATTGTTTGAACCTGCAACTTCAGTTCGAGCGCGGTGGACTTCTAGACGATGTGTCCTCATGGCTGTTTTTCAACGCTTGGCCTATCGCTGATATCCCTGCGTGGGATGCTCTTCCAGTGGAGTCCAGGTGGGACTTCGGGTGCCCACACTCCATCACCTGGTTGATTGTTTCGGAACTGCAAAAATATTTATTGTTTCCTATTTTGTGCGCATCTCTTGTCATCTCTCTTTTCTATACGTCGCACACCAGATGTACTACTATCGCCGTCTTTCTCTTGCTTTCTCTCCCTGCTTGCTGTTTTTTTGTTTCTGTTGCCACTGTCCCTCATCATACCCATGCTTGGGTGGTGGGCGGCGTGACCCGTTAGGGTAGCTGCCAATACAGTACGACTCCCTGATGTATAGAGAGACTTTCCGGAAAGAAATAGGGAGACGAGGAGGAAATGAAATTAGAATGGATGTTAGTTGCCGAATAGGTGATAGGATGCGTCAGCAAAAACATACTTTGGAAGAGAGATCCCTTCGTCTCCAAAATAGGCGTGAACGGGCGAGTCAGCGCCGGTCACAGGAAACTACGGCAGAGTGATCCCGTCGACTCCAGAACGCGCGTGCTCGGCAGAGTCAGCGCCTTCCCAGGAAACATTTCCATCAGTTCCCACAACATGCACGATGAGCTAAGTAACAAAGCATAGCGTAGGGCCCTGAGCTTCCAAGCTCTCTCGTTTGGTGTTTGTTTGTTTGTTTGTTTGTTTGTGTCACGGCTGGAGCTATCCCGTATCTGTCCCGTATCTGTCCCGTATCTGTGACTACAAAGGCTCTACAGGATTGTACATAACAGCTGTCCACAATATTTGCGGGCTCCTGTATCTGTCCCGTACCGTACCAATATTCGTCGTATTATGTATACGACTCCCTGATGTAGAGGGAGATTTGGAAAGAAATAGGGAGACGAAGAGGAAATTAAATTAGAATAGACGCCGATTAGGTGATAAGATGCGTCAGCATAAACATACTTTGGAAGAGAGATCCCGTCGTCTCCAAAATAAGCGTGAACGAGCGATTCAGTGCCGGTCACAGGAAACGTCGGAAGAGAGATCCCGTCGACTCCAGAACGCCCGTGATCGGTAGAGTCCGGCGGTACCAGGCAACGTCAGGACAGACATCCCTTTGAGTCCAGAACGCCCGTGATCGGCAGAGTCTAAGCCGATCCCAGGAAACGTCAGGACAGACATCTCGTCGAGTCCAGAACGCCCGTGATCGGCAGAGTCAGCGCCGGTCCCAGTAAACGTCATGTAATGTCCAAATTTCGACGTGAGCAGCAGGTCACTCGCGTTGATTTTTCGACGTGCGAGCCAAATAACGCGAGCTGAACTTTCGCGTCGCAGACATCCCGTCGACGCGCAGAAAAACTAAATCTGCAGCCTCTTTTGCCGTCGGACAGGATACGTATTTTAGGAGACTGTAAAGTTATGTGATGTGCTCCACAGGCAACCATGCATTCGGCGTCGTCCTTGGCTCAACAGGTCAATGTACATGTATTACTACAAAAAGGCCAGAAAATCCGATCACTGTATTAAAATCAACTAATGTTCGCTGGCGATTTAATTTCGCTGATTTCGCCGCTTGGTACCAACTGGCCAAAGTAAATCGCAGGCCAACGTTTGTCATATAGGCAAATAATGCATGATTGAGCAATGGATGCATGTGAGAGCAAAAATACCGATCGATTTCAAATTTGACGTGAAACTGCGCGTCACGTCGGAAATAACGTGCATCTTTACCTCTCTATTATTATTATTATTATAGACAACACCTCATGGCATGAGAAGAAAATCAGCCAGTACGGGAGATGTGGGTGTTAACCAACCATGGTGAATAAAAGAAGAAAAGTAATGGTCAAGACGGAGAAGCATGGGAGGGACAGGTGATGGTGAATCTAGTGAGCAGATTTAAATGCGTCCAGGGTACTGGCATTGCGCGTAGTAGCGGGCAGCGCAAGCCAAGCAGAGTAAGCAACAAAGAGTGGAGAGCGTACAAGGGAGGACGTTTTAGCCAAGGGGAGGGCAACAGAGCATCTTGTCTGGGAGCCATCTGTGATTCGGAACCAGTTATACACGTTAAGATGAGGAGGATGTAGAGCTAGTTTAAATTTGTGAGCAAAAGTGCAAATTAATTTTTGACGGTGGGTCGACAGTGGGCAAGCATTTGCAAGGACATACAGGGAAGCAGAAGAGTAGAGAGGGGGTAGACTAAACAGGATACGAAGAAGTTTTCTATGGTGGATTTCGAGATGCTCAGCGAGAACCGAGGACAAGCCACACCAGCTAACAGCAGCGTACATGAAAAGAGGCAGGATGTACAGTTTGTAAAACAAAATTTTACATTTGAAAGGAAGATGGAAACAATGGGGACGTATAACACCTAGGGCAGAGCTTGAACGGCTGCAAAGAGCATCAATATGGAAAGACCAAGAGAGACGATCATCAAGCATTATTCCCAGGTGTTTATGGTTGGAAACAACCTTTATGGGTTCTGGGAAATCAGGATGGTGTAAAAGTGACATGGATGAGATTGGGGGAAGGAACATTATTTCGGTTTTAGTCAGGTTGGGTCTAAGTCGCCATATTTGCATCCAGCGTAGGACACTGCATATCTGAGCCGACACTCGAGGTACAAGAGCCGCTGGGGACGAGGATGCTGACAGTAGGGTTGTATCATCAGCAAATAACGAGACACCTGGGTCTATAGAGGGTAAATCATTTACGTATGCTACGAACAAAAGAGGTCCAAGTATGGAGCCTTGGGGAACTCCAGAAGACACTGGTAGAGGATCAGAGTTGATGGAGAGGGCAGAAACAAACTGTGATCGGCTACTCAGATAGGACTCCAGCCAGGACAGAGCAGGGCCAGACACACCAAAGACAATATGTAGCTTGGCAAGGAGGCCACGATGCCAGACAGTATCAAAGGCCTTTGCCAAGTCAAAGAAACAGAGAGCAATATAGTGTCGAGCATCACGAAGGGTGGCAATGTCTTGTACTAGACGAGCTAGTTGGTCAGAGGTTGAGTCGTTGCGCCGAAAGCCAGATTGGGAAGGGCTAAGGCATGGTGAAATGTGGCAATACAACTGGTCGTAAAATACCTTTTCACATACTTTTGAAAGGGAGCAGAGAAGAGATATTGGACGATAGTTTGAGGCTTGTGATCGGGAGCCTTTACCTTGTAGATGGGCGTGACCTTAGCGATCTTCCAACGATCAGGAAATACGCCGGAGGAGTAGGAAAGGTTGAATATAAGGCACAGTGGGTACGCCAGAGATGGAGCCAGAACTTTGAGAACTTCATTTGGTAGGGCATCAGGACCAGGGCTTTTGTTGCTTTTTAGTCTTTTTAGGTAGCTGCGAACAGATGATGTGGTGGTATGTATAGAGCGCAGATCAGAAGACACAGTCGCAGAACGCTGCAGAGGTGGTATTGGAGAGCAATGGTCGTCTGGAATACCAGCTGATGTGAATTGCGTATTGAGAGTATTAGCTATAGACTTGGGGTCAGTCACCATCGAACCATTGGAAGCTAATAACGGTGGTATGTCTTGACGTGTACTAGTTGTCCTTTGAGTGCGAACAAAGGTATACAGGTTAGGCCTGGAAGAGGGGTGAGATAGGGTGGTAGTGAGCGAACGTAAATATGCTCGATACTTAGAACGTGACAATGACTTCACCAGATTGCGCTGTTTTTTGTATAAAGAAATATTAGCATAGGTGGAGTACTTCTTACTTAAGCTATAGTAGTCGTATTTGAGTTTAATTGCACCTTGGAGATCTTTGTCGAGCCAAGGGATCTTGGGGTTACGGCTGGACTGACGAGGGTGGTGGCTGCCATGTTTGGGTGTAGCGGGTCTTGCTCCGTATTGTGGCACATAGAAGGAGAGCACGTCATCAAGAACTGTGGTGAACTTCTCCACAGCTTCATCAACAGTAGTGGAGGTGAATAAAAGATGCCAGTCACAGGCAAAAAGTGCAGAGTTGATGATTGACCAAGTGGAGGGTGTAACCTTGCGGAAGGCATGTCGCGGAGGGGTAGGAGTCTGAGAGCAGTTGTAAGAGGTGTTAGCAGTGGCAATGTTGTAGGCTAGCGTTGTAATGACTTGCAAATGATCCGATGCAGCAAGCGGGGCAGCATCGTCAACAGAGCGTACAGAGAGGGGGCGGTTCGTAGCAAGCAAGTCCAGACAGGACAGTCTTCCATTCGGAGCGACACGGGTGGGGAAATTGACAAGCTGCTGGAGGCCAAAGCTAGAGAACACGTGTGATAGCTCCGTACCAGCACGCGATGTGGTGTCACCACTCCACCAGTCAGAATTGTGGGCATTGTAGTCACCGGTAAGAAAAACATCAAATAAAGAGAGGTCCAAGGAACACAGCGTGTCGGTAAGTATGTCGCAAAAGGAGGTGATATCAAGAAGGGATTGTGAAGGGGGGCGGTAATGACAGCAAATGAGTAGCGGATTGGCCCGGAGACCTGCCGGTGCACCAAGCTCAAGCCATAAGGCCTCGCTTTGGGGAGAATCAAGGTCATGGCGACGGGTGCAATGTGGAAATGTCCCATCACGTATGAGAATGGCCACGCCACCATAGCCACGTAGGTTTGATCTCAGGTTCTTATGTGTAGATCTGTCTTTACGGAAGCATGTGTAGCCTGGAACACTGAATAAAAGTGACGGGCTTAGCCAGGTTTCTGTTAAACATATTATGGTGGGCTTGTTGGCATGACATATTGCGTACAATTCCGGAAGTTTGTTTGTTACAGAGCGACAGTTGATAGTTACAATGTTAATGGAATGTGCGTGGTCCGGGAAAAACGGGAAAGCATGAGCGCTCAACGGGGTGAAGCCCGACGTTAGTTTGTGGTAGGGGGCGTCGTGGAGCTGCTGTTGATTAGGAGTTTTAGTAGTTTGTCGTCCAGAATCAGGAAGGAATGGTGGTGCAAGTGGAATATGACCACTAGATATAGAAGAATATGTAACGCAATGAGGGGAAGGGTGTGATGAACTTGCGTGGGGCACAAAGGGTTGGGCAAGAGGATTTAGCTGTTGGCTAGGTGACGGAGGACCCATCACTTGCTAGCGGAGTCGGCATAGCGCCATTTGCGGACGGTGTGCGCAATGGTGTCGGGCCAGAATTCCTTGTCAAGCAGCGTTTGCTCAAACTCTTCCGCGACAGAAACGCGTGCATAGCAGGTACCAAAGTATTGGGTTTCGGCAATTGTGCATGCGTATACATCAACGCCCCTATCAGCGCACCAGGTGACAATTGACTGTGCCTTACTTCCAGGGCTAACATTCCCGACAAAGAAGGCACATCGCTTGGGAAGATGTGTGCCAGTGAGTGTGTTGGGGTTGGGGTTTTCTGTGGCCATTTTTCTGTAGACAGACACAACTTTGGATTTTGTTGCCCGGGCAATGGGATCGCTGTGGGCCGCTGATTTATTGCTCCTTCGCCGCTGTTCTTGCCAGTTGTTCTGATGGGGATCGCCTTCTGTGCTCCCAGCAGCACCCTGAGTACATGTGGGCTGTACTGGTGCACCACCGGCGCCTGCTGTTGTAAGTGCGCCCCCAGTTGTTGCATTTCTACCAGTGTGTACGGGTATGTTCCTGCGTTCCATGTGGTTGGTGTTAGGTACGGTGGCCCTGCTAGTGCTAGTTGACCTGCTGTGTAGAGTGCGTGCATCCTCTTCTGGCTGTGTGCTATTCGTACTCACTGTACGAGTACAACGGGATTGCATGTCTGGAGTGTCGCAGTGTACGGGCTTGGATGAACCATTGTACTGCTGCTGGTGAAGCTGTTGCACTTCCCCCTTCAGCTCCGAAATTTCCAGCTTCAAGGACAAAATTATGCTATCCCTGTCCTCCCTCATGGAGGCAATCTCCCCCGCCAAGGCCTGGATAGTGTTAGCAAGGCTATCTAGCTTAGAGTCATTAATCCACGACGTACCGGTGTCAGTGACGGGCTTCCCTCCAACGCCGTGCTTCCGCAGTGCCTGCACCAGCTCTGGCCGGGCGAGGCTCGAAGGGGAGTCCAGGGACTTGCGTTCAGCGATGGCGATTAGTTCCTGGTACCCGATCAGGGCAAGATCAAGGTTCTGGTCCAGGGACATACTTAGTTTCAGCAAGGGCAAAGGTAGAAGGGTAAAACTGCTGCGGGGGGCTCCCGGAAAGCTGTTCCGAGGAGCACCAAAAACGTCAACCACCCCCTGAGATTCAAAAAACTAATAGAGAGGTTTCTATTTCTCATCGGCCAAAATTTGTAGATTTACAATATAAGGAGATAAAAAGAAAAGAAGGAGCAAAACAAAAGTAGATGATTATTAGAGAAATAACAATCCGCAATAAATTCTGCAAATACTTTTGCCTAACTCATAAGCAAACCGATTGAAACGTTTTCGCAATATAGTGATGTGGCCAATCAACCAAAAAGACATTCCCATCAGTTCTTATAACATGTACGATGAGCTAGGCAAAAAAGCATAAAAGCATAGCGCAGGGCCCTGAGCTTCCAAGCTCTGTCGTTTGGTGTTTGTGTGTTTGTGTGTTTGTGTCACGCCTGGCGCTATCCGTATCTGACGGCAAAAAAGCATAGGATGTTATAAATATTTCAATTCTCCTATTTTTTTTTCAGGCATATCCTGGGATTCGAACCCGCACTATCGCCCTACATGACTTCCCTCATACACTTCGCATTCATACCCATTCTTCCAAGTTGCTTCACGTTATTATCTTGCGTTTGAAAGCCCTATTTGAATGTTGCGGGCAGCTTTATGTGGCCAGCTGTGTTTGATGGTACGGTAAGGTACGGGAGACGGTGTCGTATTACCCTCGATCGTACCTGTCCCGTACCTATCCCCTACCGTACCGTGCCATCAAAGACGGCTGGCCACAATGCATATTCAAATAGGGCTTTCAAATGCAAGATCACAATGTGAAACAACTTGGAAGAATTAGTATGTTTGCGAAGTGTATCGGGGGATGCATGCAGGGCGCGCGATAGTGCGGGTTCGAATCCCAGGTCCCAGATCAAGGCAAAAAAAGCATAGCGTAGGGCCCTGAGCTTCCAAGCTCTCTCGTTTGGTATTTGTGTGTTTGTTTGTGTGTTTGTGCCACGCCTGGCGCTATCCCGTGTCTGTCCCGTACCGTAACGTACCATCAAACACAGCTGGCCACATACAGCTGGCCGCAATATTCAAATAGGGCTTTCAAACGCAAGATCATAAGTTTTTTTTTCAACTAGCAATAACCACGCCTCGGTTGGACCTCATTGGCTATGGTACTACCACTGCGCATAACCTGAACGTGAAGCAACTTGGAAGAATGGGTATAAATGGGAAGTGTATGGGGGAATACATGTAGGGCGAGAGTGCGGGTTAGAATCCCAGGATATGACTGAAAAAATAGGAGGATTGAAAAATTTATAACATCCCTATGCTTTTTTGCCGTCATCAAGGGGGTAGACGGTGTCGTATTACCCTCGATCGTACATGTCCCGTACCTATCCCGTACCGTACCGTACCATCAAAGACGGCTGGCCACAATGCATATTCAAATAGGGCTTTCAAATGCAAGATCATAACGTGAAGCAACTTGGAAGAATTAGTATGTATGCGAAGTGTATCGGGCGATGCATGCGATGGTGCGGGTTCGAATCCCAGGTTATATCTTTAAAAAAAGGAATTTTTTAAAGAATTTATAACATCCCTATGCGAGGGTTTATCGGGTGTTAGCGGCCGTCGTGAGTTCCCCTCGGGAACGGATACGATAATTTACTTTTTTTATGCTTTTTTTGTCTAGGTCATGAAGGCAAAAAAGCATAGCGTAGGGCACTGAGCTTCCAAGCTCTCTCGTTTCTATGTTTCTCGCCACCCGCAAGCATGCGATTCAGGAGTCTGGAAGAAGAAAAAAAACTGCGCTGCACTGTGGGGACCATGCACATGCACATGTGCACCCTGGCCTGGCCTGCCCGACACAATCATGGTGCGAGGTAGGCAGTTTTTGTTTCGCAATCTAGCTGCACGTGCACAGAAGCTCCTAATACCTGCACGGAGGTCTACTGCCAACTTTGCCTTAGATGCTATTTTTACACAGTGTATTGGTCGGCTTTATGTTGAATGTGAAAAAGGCAAAGATTGTGGTGGTCAATGATGATACGGGAGATCCTTTCACCAGAAATGGGGAAGTGGTTGAGGTAGTGGAAAGCTTCACATACCTGGGAGCACAGTTCTTCATCTCCAGCAGGACAACAGCAGAGCTGAGACGTCGTTTGACCCTGGCAAGACAGACCATTAGAAGGCTGGTATCCATTTGGAAATGCAAATTGTTTTTCGAAAGGCATGAAGGTACGACTGCTGCAGGCAACCGCATTTTCCGTTGCCAGTTACGGCTCGGAGGGATGGGCACTAACAAAGAGAGAGAGGAAGACAGCGTGCAGGCGTTTGAAATGTGGTTTTATCGGCGGTTACTGACAGTGAACTGGATTGAAAAGAGAACAAACAAGGATATCCGTGAGGAATTGGGCATGGAGAGACCAGTGTTAGCGTATAGAATCCACGGCAGAAGACTCCGGTATTATGGAAATACCCTAAGATGATGTAGCCAGGAGAACGATCTAGTGGAGGGCATGGTGTCAGCAGCAAAGAAGAGAGGATTTCCACCAGTCAAATGGACGGACAGCGTAAAGAAGGCAAATGGAGTAGACAAGCTAATGCAGGTCAAGCGCTGGACAGAGAAAAGGACGGAATGACGTGACATTGTTGCCACAGCAACCCGAGTGGGTTAATGATGCTGATGCCCGTTGAGGCCGTTTCCATGCTGATGATGATTGGGCGATTTTAGTGTGACCAAAGGTTGCCTGATGATCGTAGTAATACTTGAAGTACGTGAAACTCAGAGTTGTAACAAAGCTTCCAAACTCTCTCTCTCTTGTGACCAAAGGTCTATAAACTTGTGTTTTTCGGTCATTTTTATTTTCTCCACCTCTCGCATACGATTTTAGATTTTAGAGTGACGAGAAAAATAGAAATGAAAACGTGTGGAACTATGAAAAAGAAAAAAATGCATCGAACTAGCTTTTTCACAACGCTCATTAGGAAGCATCGATGTACTGATTGAAAGCCACGAACCGTGATTGTTTTCAAACACAAAAAATATACACACACACTCATGCATAGGAAACAAGGCGTGCAGGACCATGGCACGGAAGATGCTCGTGACTACGCACCGTTCTTCGCATAGCCCTGGGGCTACCAAGTCGTACACCCTGGACACGACAGAGGCAGCTACCTAACAGCTTCTGAAGGACTTCTGAAGGACATGTGGGTGATGTTACTATCATTGACTTGAGTAAACTACATTCCCTTGGACCAACATGGTAAGGGTAACTTATTAGGACATTCATACTTACAATGTACGTTCAAAATAGTTGAATTTAATGGGAAAGAAAAAGGACAGCCATGCATCGACCAGGCGCCGGGCGCGAACTGATGGTGGTGGTGGTGGTGAGAAGGAGAGCTCTGTGCCAGAACTTTGCAGCCTAGAGAGCGTGTGTGGGCAGGCGTGTGTTTACCGCCATATTGCCAGGTGTGTCTTTACCACCATATTTATCAAGAAAAAGGACCAAGGAACAACAAGTTACGAAGTAGTTGAAGTCGATACATACAAAAAAAACTGTATTTGGCCGACGTTATCGCATGGAATCCGAGTAATGCATTCGGCAGACGTTACAATCATGAAAATAGAGCACGACTTGTTACAGTTCGCAGAAGCAAACATCATGCACAGATAATACACACACACACACACACACACACACACACACACACACACACACACACACACACACACATACACACACACACACACACACACACATACACACACACACACACACACACACACACACATGTTTGGTGATAGAACAACTCGACATCTACTGTGTTCTTAGCTTAGAAGCTATACACATACACACGTTCAATAGCGTTTATCCAGAGGATCGATAATCCACTCCCCTGTCTCCTCCAGTCTGTATTTGGCGAAAGGACGAAAAGCGGCCAAAATCTGCAGCGCTGGTCGGACGTCCTCTAGAGAAAGTTCGGTTAGACGCTTAAATTAAGAATGCGCAATAGCATAAGCAGCCCGTCGTCGTCGTCGTCGTCGTCGTTGGGTCTCAGCGCTGTCCATGCGGAGGCTTGTATTGCATTCTGCCAGTTGTATGATACTTGTAAGCTACTGTGATCTATAAACACCGTCTTGGAGAGATCCCTGCCAAGCCTTGTTAGACACTTGATGTGTCTGCTATATTGTCGAAAACAATGCTTCCCGCAGAGTAAGTGACATTATCTTGCGGCCCCGGTTGATCCTCTCGACGACTTCCGTCGCACGTCTTGCATTTTCGCCAGAAGCCGAAGTAAAGGCAACAGGCGAAGCAGATCATCATCGCCGTAGGATCGCAGCGCTGTCCATGCGGACACCTGTATTGCATTCTTCCAGTTGTACGCTACTTGCACATAATGGTCATCGTCTCATCGATGAACACGGTCCTAGATCCTGGAGAGATCGTATTTTTTTGTATTTTATTATATTTAAGGATTTCCTAAAGGCTTTGCGCCTATCGAGGGGATCTCCTGCGAGAAGAATGAAATGACAACTTTATGTAGAGGAAGTGGTTAAGGAAAATAGATCAAGGCATACAAAATCTGGTAATTAAGGAGTTGGGATACCGTCAGTGTAATGAATATATCGGCGAAAATGCTGATAGAGAGAATGCTTGAATTCGGGGAGGCTGGTTATACAGGTAAGAGAAGGCGGTAGGCAATTCCATAGCATTGCAGCTCTGTTGGAAAAGAAGGAAGAAAAAGATCGCGACCAAGCCTTGCTAGACACTTGATGTATTCGCCGTTCTGCCGAAAACAATGCTTCGTGTAGAGCACGTGACTCACTATCTTGTGTCCCCGCCTCCCCGGTAGATCCACTCCACGACTTGCTTTGCCAATCCTGCTGTAGTAGCTGTTTACACTATTATCTCATAGAATCGGCTCAGTTCCCGCATGAAGTAACATTAGTTGATCAGCTGAGGTCTAGCGTCCATAAGTAGAGTCTCTGTTGCTCCCCTGCTCACGGTGAGGTGTACTAGCCGGTGATTCAGATGGTCACGTGATCCGTGGATGAGAGTCTCATCAAGGTCGAGTACCAATGTCCACTGTGGCTTCGGAGGCAGATAAGGCAGGTATTGCAAAGCCCCCGGAATCCCGGCTGCGCGAAGAAGATGGCGTTCACTAGGCATTGTCTTTGGTAGTGGTATAAACCTCTCAAACTTTGCCTATTCGTCTCGCGAGACTGACGGTTAACTGCACAACGAAAACCTTTTAAAAAACCAGTAGCATCCAAGAGTCAAAGACTACGGACATGTCAGACAAGAAATGATGTGATGTTTCCAGGGCATTATAATCCATTCGGATTGAAAGGAACTCTCGCTTCTCACCCTCATAAACGTTTCGCCATGTGTATAAGTTTAAGTGCAAAAAAAGCGAAAGCAGAGGTGCCAGCATCTCATTCATGTCTATTTGTTAGTAAAAACACGTCTAAGGCTGCATAAATGTATCACTGTCAACAATCAAAGGCTTTGGATCACGCTGTCGCACAGGATTAATGCCGAGGAAACAAGGTGTTGCTGGTATCAACCTCTCCTCAATCCTGACACCCATACAAGTATCGACCGGCTAAGAGATAGGTTTGTCATGTGGTAACGCAATTATCTTCTGTCCAATTTGCATTATTTGGTGTGAAAAGAAGCAGGCAAGTGTCACCTTTCCAGTGATGGAGAAAAGAGCATAATGCCGTGATACAATGCAGAGTTAGGTGCCAGTAATACGAGGCGGCTCAGGCCTGTTGTAGGTCGACGTGCGAAACGACAAACATATCCCCAGTGATATTTTGTAGGGATAAAGATGGTGTTTGCAGAAAGATTGACGAGGATACGTCCCAGTACTAGCAACCTTACCATTCGCAACCATTTCAGGTGTGCATTTGATACCAGAAGCAATGGAAGTGGTCAGAGTGAAACGGAGCGATGCGGCGAGACAGACAACAGGAAAGAAGGTGAGTGGTTAGACAATCTGGGCTGAAACACGCTGTGCAAAGAAGACCGCCTACGGGCAATATATCGATTTGGGGAGCCAGGAGTGTCAGTAAACAACTTGAGAGCATGATACTGACTCACACTGCTATCTGGTGTTCACGAGGTGTTTGTAGCGCTGGAAACAGATCGTCTCTGTACGAGTAAGCAGCGTGAGTCAGTGTCGCTCATGGAGGTGCTGAACAATCGCATCTCCTCTTCACTTTGTAATGAACTCAGTGTGAAACACCCCACGCATTGATTTCTGGTCTTTGGACCCAGTGGAAACTACGACTGGTTGCCAAGGTGGGCTGTGTGACTGCCTTTGGTACATTTGTGACTGTATGTCTGATCATGGGACGTTAGTTACTGCATGATTGATGCAGGGCCTGTGACTGTACACAGCGCCTGTGACTGTACACAGGGCCTGTGACTGTACACAGGGCCTGTGACTGTACACAGGGCCTGTGACTGTACACAGGGCCTGTGACTGTACACAGGGCCTGTGACTGTACACAGGGCCTGTGACTGTACACAGGGCCTGTGACTGTACACAGGGCCTGTGACTGTACACAGGGCCTGTGACTGTACACAGCGCCTGTGACTGTACACAGGGCCTGTGACTGTACACAGGGCCTGTGACTGTACACAGGGCCTGTGACTGTACACAGGGCCTGTGACTGTACACAGGGCCTGTGACTGTACACAGGGCCTGTGACTGTACACAGGGCCTGTGACTGTACACAGGGCCTGTGACTGTACACAGGGCCTGTGACTGTACACAGGGCCTGTGACTGTACACAGGGCCTGTGACTGTACACAGGGCCTGTGACTGTACACAGGGCCTGTGACTGTACACAGGGCCTGTGACTGTACACAGGGCCTGTGACTGTACACAGGGCCTGTGACTGTACACAGGGCCTGTGACTGTACACAGGGCCTGTGACTGTACACAGGGCCTGTGACTGTACACAGGGCCTGTGACTGTACACAGGGCCTGTGACTGTACACAGGGCCTGTGACTGTACACAGGGCCTGTGACTGTAAACAGGGCCTGTGACTGTACACAGGGCCTGTGACTGTACACAGGGCCTGTGACTGTACACAGGGCCTGTGACTGTACACAGGGCCTGTGACTGTACACAGGGCCTGTGACTGTACACAGGGCCTGTGACTGTAAACAGGGCCTGTGACTGTACACAGGGCCTGTGACTGTACACAGGGCCTGTGACTGTACACAGGGCCTGTGACTGTACACAGGGCCTGTGACTGTACACAGGGCCTGTGACTGTACACAGGGCCTGTGACTGTACACAGGGCCTGTGACTGTACACAGGGCCTGTGACTGTACACAGGGCCTGTGACTGTACACAGGGCCTGTGTACAGTCACAGGACTCTGATTGGTTAGAGAGTCCTGCATAGATATTCTGCCTGGAAGAGAGTTGGAAAGCACAACAATTCACCTTAAACCTGCCCAGCTCATTGGCTACATACCCAAATGCGCATTTCCATACACCATCATCAACACCTGGAACGTGCTGCCATCCTCCCTCTTCACCAAACCACCATCTCCTAAGGGCCTACAATCCTTCAAAGCGAGCGTCCACTACCATCTTCGCTGAAGCCAGTGGCTTTGGGCAACAGACTCCCTCTAACAGTTCAGAATGAAGCTCCCCCCCCCCAGCATTGCATCATGTTCAGTGACTTGTTCACAGCCATCTGTACTGCCTTTGAATTTACTTTTCTCTCTTCTTGTTGTCTCTCCCCCCCCCATCTCCCTCTTTCTCTCTCTCTCTCTCTCTCTCTCTCTCTCTCTCTCTCTCTCTCTCTCTCTCTCTCTCTCTCTCTCGCTCTCTCTCTCTCTTTCTCTCTCTCTCCTCAACCATTCTAACTCACCTTCTCTTGTCTTTATCGCACTAAATCACCCCCTTCTTTTAGGCTATGGTTCGCAAGCTCACGTTAACGCCGAGACCATAGGTCGGTGTTGTGGGCTTGCCTCACCAGCACAGGCTTGCTTTGCAGCCGTACTCTCTCTGCTGTTTTGTTATTGTATATTCTGTTGTCCTCTCCCCTTCTGATGACTAGGTTGTGTAGTTAGTAAAAAACAAAAAATCCACTTATATAGTGCTCTCCAGGCAAAACCATCACCAGGGATACGACCGTACAGAGACGCTCGGCTTCAAGTGGTGTAAAGAACTGACCGCATGCGGGCGTTGCATACTGGCAAGCCAATCATGCACATGGGGCTCCACAGCAGGTTCCGGATGAGGAGACCACTCAGAAAGTCTACTCATTGGAGCACTATAGCCAACTGACGTTGCTCTGCTGCTCAGACTCCGTGGCTTCGGTGGTGGTGTTGGCCGTGTGCGTGGTGCTGGGATCGGTGGCACAGGCCGCATGTGCGGTGATGTTAACAATGGCACAGGGGTGACCCGTTCTGCGACTGCTGATTGTCGGCCTGATGCCACTTGGCCAGAAACAGACTTAACAGGCGAATCCAAAATCGCCTCAGCAGCAGCCATCACATCAACACTCTCTTTATCAAGTTTCGCCTTCCACTCGTCCAAATCATTCAGCAGTTGTTCACTCTCTTGGGATTCCAACATACTGCACATTATCTCTAAAACCGAATTCAGCTCTGACCGTACAAATTCCAATTCACGGCCATCTGGCTGCAAATATCGGCGAGACGACGATGAGCAAGCAATCGGTTACTTATCCGCATTTGGCGTCTACGGAGGTTCATTCTGCGACGAAGTAACTCTTGCTAGCGGTCCTCAAGTTCCTCAACAGGAGTTACACCCACGCTCGTATCATAATGGCGTGGCGTGAAACTACGAGTCACAAACTCTGGTGGTCGCGGAAATGCCATTGCCACGGCTGACACTACCAGTCGAAACTTGTCGGATCCGGCTCAAAGGACCAAATGTTTCACCGGTTCCCTCGCAAACCCACACTTACATCAGACACAACCATTGGAGGCATCGATCTATTTAGAAGACTGTATTACCAAACATGTTCTCAAAACACCATTGAAGAATCAAACCAAAAAAAAGAAAAGAATGGAGAGCTGGGGTCGCACGTACCCGGCCCCCTACCGGACACCCAGCCAAGGAGAATGACACCATAGCGTACCTACGCTTGACAGGCAAAGAAAACAGCAAGCAAAGAAAATCGGCCAGCGGGCGCAGTTCAAACATCTTGAACGACATGCGCAAAGCAAACCACGTGACAGAAAATAATGCATGATGTCATCTATACTCACGTGGACATGCAAAAAAGGTCAAATCTACACAAAAGCGAGTGCCGCAAGAAACAGCACAAATAAAATATTAATAATAATTCAAACAGCGAAGAACAAGAATGTATTGTAGAGTCCCAGCACAACTGCCGGAGGATGCTGGCACCCACCAGACGGGTGGTGGCTGCCCCTGCCAGAGAGATAGAACGAAAACTGAAGCAGAGGAGCCACGTTACAAATAGTGAAATGCGCAAGGTAAGAATAATCGAACAGTGTCCAATTATGACATACTGAGTAATATACATGATAAACGAACACAAACACTAACAAATGGAGAATGTTCCAACATGACTTACATGTCGGAAGCAAGGTTGCACGTGGTGTTACTTGGGTGCGGCCTTCGCATGCAAACATAGATTTTAGGCCTCTTCCGATCACTGCGATGGTTCCATTGGTTCGTCATCTGCCTCCTTCAGCCGTCTGGCCTTGGCGGCCCTCAGATTGGCTTTACCTTTATATACTCTACTCCTTCACCAGTTACCCAAAATAACTGCATTAGTGTTTGCCCAGGGCATCGTTTATCCACTCACCTGTCTCTTCCAGTCTGTATTGGGGGAAAGAGCGTAACGTGTTCAATCTCTCCAGGGCTGGTCGCACGTCTTGCATTTTCGCCAGAAGCCTAAGTAAAGGCAACAGGCGAAGCAGATCATCATTGCCGTAGGATCGCAGCGCTGTCCACGCGGACACCTGTATTGCATTCTTCCAGTTGTACGCTACTTGCACATAATGGTCATCGATGAACACGGTCCTGGCGAGATCGCGACCAAGCCTTGCTAGACATTTGATGTATTCGCCGTTCTGCCGAAAACAATGCTTCTCGTAGAGCACGTGACTCACTATCTTGTGTCCCCGGTTGATCCACTCAACGACTTGCTTTGCCAATCCTGCTGTAGTAGCTGTGTATACTATGATTTCGTAGAGTCGGCTCAGTTCTTCCAAGAAATGTATCAGGTAAGGCCTAGCGTAAATGAGTATCTTCTCTTTTGCTCCCATTCTCACGGTGAGGGTTGCCAACCGGTGTTTCAGACAGCCACGCGATCCGTGGATGAGAGTCTGATCAAGGTCCAGTACCAATGTGTACTGTGGCTTAGTGATAGACTTTGGAGGCAGATAGGGTGGTCCCATTTGCAGAATCACCGGAATACGGGGTGCATGAAGAAGAAGGCGTTCAACATACAGTGCACGCTGTATTCTCAAAACAGCATTCTTATCTCTGATCCTAACTGCATGCCAAGTGTGCATAACTGTTATCACTCCGGATTTGACATTCTTGGATGATTTCTCTTTGAATATTCTTTCAATTGACCTTTTACTGTCCATCGTTGAACTCAATCTGAATTGTACATCTGAAAGAGGAAAGAAGGTGTGTTTCTCCGTTTGGCAAGCACTGTTTCCAGCCGATGGGCTTTGGCAATAGACTGACTGGCAAGAACGTACGTTGTGGCGACCTCAGTGGTACAAGTAGGTAGAGTTGGATGCTCCTGAGTGGAACATAAAGATAACAAAAAGGAGAGAGAGAAGGAGAGAGAGAAAAAAAGGAAAGAGAGAGAGAGAAGAGGCGGGAAATAGAAGGGAAGAGAAAGAGTGGGGAAGGAGTAGAATGTCATTTCACAGGCAAATAATACTGTGGATGACCAAAAAGACAAACATGGAAGAGTAATGTCTAACGGTCCATCAATGCAACCAAAAATGTACACCCTCAATGTAACCCTTTAAGTTTATGTAAAGTCAGATAGCGCACCAACTATGGTGCACTGTGGCGTGGTTCGCACTTTATGGCTGGCCAACGCCCCCTCCTTTGTATTGGCTTTGGCCATTGGAGGGTGAAATAAAAAAATAAAAAAAATATTATTTGTATGGATATGCAAAAGAGAAAGACCAAGGAACTACAAGTTACGCTATACTTTCCACTAACACCACCAGCAGGTACTAAACAATCAGCTCATGCGATAACATTGCACGACACTGACTGACGGTACTGACGTTCTACAACTAACTGGCTAACAGCTCTAGCACATCTTGGATGCGCACTCCAACAGCTGAGACTTTCAGCTCGACTTTCAGCTCGTGCTTGTCTTGGTTGCGCTCACCTTCCCCTCCTTATGTTAGAATCTTCCAAGTTGGAAGGCTGTGATCTAAAGAGCACCAGGCCCATCCTCCGGTGACGCGAAAGACAAAACGTGCAGGAAACCCAGGGAAGGTGGACAATCAAAAAATGAACTGCAGATACACCTATTTATACAAGCTTCGGTGCCTCCCAACCAGCTCGCTACTGCGAGCAATGATCCCTGCCGTTGCACCAGAGCTGCAAGGGCATCCTCGCACTTGCCAGCAGAGCCGGATTTGCCATGCACTGCAGTTTGCCATGCCCCACAACCGTCACTCACGCAACAGTGTGCAGCGATCATTTCCCTCCGCCATCCTTGGGGAGAGGAATGGCCTTCCTCCAGAGCTCATCCCAGCACCACCCACTCTACCTCGCCTCCAGCAGTTCAAAGAAGGCGTTCATAATTATCTGCGATCTGCTGACTGGCATTGGGCCTCTACGCACCTGTAATATGTGCGTGCGTGTTTGTGTGTGTGTGTGTGTGTGTGTTTGTCCGTGCATGCGTTTGGATACCTGTGTGTATATACATGTACATGTACTCAATCTGCGGACAGCATGCTGTTTCGTTTTTTTTGAACTCATCAGCGCAGCACAGAGGAAATGAGGCCGAACCTGATAGCAATGGAAATATAAATTTCCAATCAGGCCCGAACGTACCTTGCCAGAGTGCTCAAAACTGACAAGTCAGTGAGCTCTGCATAACGCAAACAGCAAAGGCACTACCCCACGCAAGAGTGCTCAACTGCTACAAGAGCAGGAGCGAAATACTCAATCTGCGGACAGCATGCTGTTTCGTTCTTTTTGAACTCATCAGCGCAGCACAGAGGAAATGAGGCCGAACCTGATAGCAATGGAAATAAAAATTTCCAATCAGGCCCGAACGTACCTTGCCAGAGTGCTCAAAACTGACAAGTCAGTGAGCTCTGCATAACGCAAACAGCAAAGGCACTACCCCACGCAAGAGTGCTCAACTGCTACAAGAGCAGGAGCGAAATACTCAATCTGCGGACAGCATGCTGTTTCGTTCTGGTACATGTATATAATATGCCTCAACCAGCGAAAACAGCCCTTAGTAGGGCCAAAATTTTCAAAATTCCTTTTTCGTTCGAAATTTGTTGAAACACATCTACTGAAGGACCTCAGCCAAGAAAGAGTTCAATATTCCTATTCCAAAACCGGTGTATACACCAATATACAACGTGTACTCCAAATTGGTGCAATGTATGTATACGATGTATGTGTACAATACATATTCAGCATTCTAAGGTGGGAGGGCAGCTTCAATACCTTTGAAACAGTGCAGTAGGCAGCTAGAATGACAAAGAATAGCTCAAGAGTGGAGACATTACGAAGTAGTGGTTGCGACTGTGCAGACATGATCAACAAATTCGCAGTTGCATCCTGCGTGGAGTTGTTCCACAATCTCGTGTTCCATTTAGTCATCCGCAGCTGAAAACACGACGTCGCTGCCGTCACTAGCCCCAGACTCAGAATTTATCTCAGGTGACGACTCCTCATCTTCCATCTCTGACAAGTCATCGGCCACCTTGATCCGCATCGCAGCAGGAGATGACGGCTGCAATTCTTTCTCGCTGTCGACATCGATGTCGGAACCAAAGAACGTCTCATCCTCACTCTGAACTTCAGCGTCTACTTCAGCATCCACTCCCCACCAGGCTCGAGTTAGCTGTACACAATGAGTGCCGCAAGTGCTCTGCGAACAGCTCTGGCGTCCGCAGCCATCGCAACAAGATCAAGGAACACTTGAGTCGCCACTCGACACCACTTCAACTAACTTCAAAATATGTATTATTACTTCACGCAAGGAGTTCAAGTCGTCACGCTGTTCGCAGAACGATAAAAAAACGTTGAACGTCACAAATCGACTTTTATCTCGAAAAAATTACGAAACCTCTAAGGGTCGTTTTCGCTTATTGCAGCTCACGTGTGTGTGTGTGTGTGTGTGTGTGTGTGTGTGTGTGTGTGTGTGTGTGTGTGTGTGTGTGTGTGTGTGGTGTGTGTGCATGCATTTGGATGCATGTGTGTGTGTGTGTGTGTGTTTTGTGTGAGGCAAGTGCGTGGCCCTTATGGCGTTGGTACCCTGAACGAAGCTAGTGGGGAACTGTTGAGCTTTCTATCCAATAATAATAATTCAACTCTTGACTCTGTAATACATATACCAAGAAAAAGGACCTTTATGAAGTTACCTGGCAGCACCCACGCTCACAGCACTGTCACTCTATTGATTATGTGATCAGCCGGCAGCGGGATTTTCAGCGCTCTTCAGATTGTCGCGTGTACCGGTCTGCCGAGTGTGGGACTGATCACAAACTTGTTGGGCTAGCATTGTCACTTGGTTGCCGCCGGCGTTTCTACTCACCAAAGAGCAAGGCCCCTGATCGCCGTCGCTTTGATGTATCACAGCTAGGACCTGCTGACCCAAATGCACCAGAGGATGATGATATAGTAAGGCAGGCAAATGTGGCTGAGTGGTACCATACTTTTTCCGACTGATTGCAAGATGCTACACCAGGGACCTCAGTTCAGGATCAATGGAGTTCACTACGGAACGTCACAGTTAAGGCAGATACCTCTGTTCTAGACAAGAGTCGCCGTTGCCAGCCAGATTGGTTCTCAGCCAGTTCTGCCACTCTCGAGCCTCTCCTTGCGCATCGTAACGTTCTATTTTAAAAATTGTTAGCAGACCCATCACCTCTGGTTCATTGGGAGTTTGTCCGCGCACGCTCAGCTGCGAGAGATGCTGTACGCAGTGCTAATGAGGATTGGTTCCGTAAGACTGCGCCTGAGGCCAAATCTAGGAAGTTCGCGTGTAAGGCTGTGTGGAACAGCATCCGGGACTTACCGACTGCCCGGCGTGGATTGGTTCCCACTAAGTCGTTCATGATCAAACAGACTGATGGCTCACCATGCTCGTCTGCTGAGGCACAGCAGAACCGCTGGTCTGAGCATTTCGAAAAAAACTGCTGAACCTTCCAAGCAGCTTTGTCCATCTCACCCACTCCTGAAGAGGTCCAGCACTGCCTTTGCTTTCTTATGAACGGGAAAGCTGCTGGAAGCCCCGGCATTCTACCGAAAATGGTCAAATTCAACTGCGACCTATTCTATTCCAATCTGTTTAAGCTCGTTACCGCGGTTTGGGAGGAGGGCGTAGTATCGCAAGATTGGGTGAATGCTGAGATAATACCGATTCCCAAGAAGGGTGACCTCACTAGCTGCAACAACTGGCATGGCATCCGACTCCTTGACGTCATTGGCAAGCTGTTCTGACGCCTGCTGCAAAACCGATTGCAAAAAGTCGCCGAAAGTGTGCTGCCTGAATTACAGTGTGGTTTCCGGAAAGGTCGCTCCTGCACGGACATGACGTTCGTTGGTCGCCAGGTTGTGGAGGAGTGTCAGGAGCATCATACCAAGGGATTCCTCGATTCAGCTCCGCATGCTGCACTGTGGATTGTCCTGCTGAAGCCTGGAGTCCCTGAGCAACTGGTCAGCCTTCTGAAGTCTTTTCACGACAACATGACAGCCACGATCATCGTCAATGGCTCCTCCACTGAAAGATTCCCAGTGTAGCAGTGGCACCCATGATTAGTGACCTTCGGCAACATCATTCGGATATTGTGCTGGTATGCGGAGGATGCCGAAGCTGGTGGTCGGCTGTCGGCAGTTCATGCGCTTTCGCGTAACATCACCTCTCTTGGTCCACAGTATGGATACAATCCAAATACTGCCAATACTTAGTTACTAGTCAAGCCTGTATTGGAGGAGGAAGCAAGGATTTTGTTTGCGTACACATCAAGTGATATAAAGAGTGATGGTGTCCGTTACTTGGATGGCGCAATTGGCACGCAGGAGTATATCACTGAAATTCTGTGCTGTCATGTGCCATTTTGGAGTAAGGAGGTATGTGCGTTTGCAAGGTTTGCCAGGACGCAGCTACATGCGGCTTACAGGGCTTTTACCAGAGGCCTGCGTGGGAAGTAGCATTATCATCTGCGATCCCACAAAGACCCAGAATCTGCGTGTGATGATGAACTGGACAGTGTCATTGGCTTAGACTTTATTCCGGCACTCACTGGCCGTCACAACCTGTCAGATACTGAACGCAAACTTTTGGCACTGCATGTCAGGTTCGGTGGCCTCGCCCTCCCAAGTATTGCCCATGATGCCAGCGAACAGCGAATAGTTAGTCTGAGGGTAGCATGGCCCAAATCTGATGCTGCTCCACCGGCCGTCGGTATTGCTCAGGCACGGGCTCTCGGCAAGGGTGAGCTGAGGTTGCGTATGCCTGCTTATCGTCAGTTGCAGGTGGACATGTCCTCAAGGCTGTGCAATCAGCAGAGGCTGCTGGTGGAGTGTGCTGCTGACCCTGGGTTTGGAAGCTAGCTGACTGCTGAGTCCCTGGCAGAGAGTGAAGAATTTGGTTGGCTTAATTATCAACAGGCATTCTGATTTGCATTATTCATGTGGTACGGCAAGATTGAAGACCTGTATCTCTTCCTTAGCGGATTATGCTCGGTAAATTTCTAAATTATGCTTTCCATTATGCCAGTGATTATGCCAGTGATTATGCTACATTATGCTGGAATTATACCAATGATGGTGCTATACTGTACCCTTGCACTCGTGTTGCACTTTGCAATGTTACAACGACTCTGGCACCATGACAGCACGGCTTATACAGGTCCTGCCTCATTATAACGAGTCCGGCTGGTACGTAAATCTCGTTAGTAAATACTTCGTAGAAATCTGAAATCCGCTGGTGAAATGTGGTCTATACAACTGGTTAAAGGCCGGATTACAACATAATTCGTTAGAAACTTACTACATAACATTCATTACGACCATTTGCCCAGGTCCCTGGAGTGACAAACCTTCAGTATAAGATAATATTGATTGACTATGCAAGACCCAGGCCAAAACACAGCAGAAATCAGAAAGACACAACGTATTATATCTATGTATTCGTAGACATGTACGAACGTTTGCATCCACGGAAGAGCTATGTTGGAGATTTTTCAACTATCTTATAAGGAGTTGAAGCGTCATTAATTTCTGTTGTATCGAGGGTAGCTGGAGTAAGTACGAATTAGTGCCTATTTTACCTTAAGCTGCAAGTCCTGCTACAAGATAAGTCTTGTTGCAAGATAACTTTTTTGATGGCCCAGAGATTATCTACTAACGAGGGAGGACGCGTAATGGGTAACATTCACTACCGTATTTCTCCGTAAGTAAGTTCTCCCCAATGACTTAGTACCCCCTATAAAAAATACATGTTCCACTGCCGAGGTTATCACCCCGAAAGACAGTTCTCCCCGAAAGATAGTAAGTTCGTACCCGTCCTACATGTAGACACCGTACAGTACATACATCATATGCACGGACACTAGAGTAGGCTTCTCTCACTGCGTGTCATTTACCCCCGATAAAAAAGTACTCCCGGAAAGATAGTACCACCCCCGAAAGTTAGTACTCATGTGGCTGCTAAGTTCGAAAGTTAGTACGTACTAATTTACGGGGAAATACGGTAGGTTTTTTCCTACAGCATGCCTGAATATGCCTGGAGCATTATTCTTCAGCCAGCATCGTAAGGTTATGCCGACCATCTGGTCTCAGAAGTTATTTTATGCCAGGGCATGATTTTCATGATTTTTAGACAAAGTCCGAAGATTATGCCGGATATTATGCCAGCATAATCAGCCAAGGGCTACAAATAATAGCCACTTGCTTACCGCCTTTCTAATTCACCTGCTGAATTTCGATCATCCATCAAGACTTTCTTAGGGTTCCCTGTAAAAAGGCGATGACGCCTGTTGGGAATTCCCTAGTAAAATAATAATACAAAATAAATATAACTCGGATTGTTAACCAATTTAATTAGGGTTGAAAAGGAGAAGGACAAAATGTTACGAGTTATGACTAACTGTCCACCAACTTGGTTTCAGGTCTCCAAATGTCTCAGTACTCCTTGTCAGTTTTGTGCCATTTTGTCGCACTCGCTGACTGTACAATATCTGGTTATGTTGGTGGACAGTTAGGCTGCGTTTACACGACAACGCACGGCCAGTTTTCCGTTTTCAGTCCCGCATTTCTTTTTTCGTTTTCGTACGTTTACACGATCAAAGCCGATCCGAGGTGGTCTCCGTTTGTACCGTTTTCAAGCGTCTACACGAGAGCAAAGGATCCGCCAAAGTTCGTCATGTGCCAAGTGTTGCCGTGGAAGCACCAATCACACTCAAGTAATGGTTGAAAACAGGCACACGACAACACACGTCACATGACGAAAATTGCAAAAAACAATTTTTTGAATTGTCGGATCCGTGTAAACGGCCGAAAACGAAACAAACGTGACGGAAAACGAGGCCAGCACACCGTTTCGACTGTTTACACACCCTAATTTATCCGGCAGAACATTTCCGTTTTCACCTTGGCCAGCGTTTTGGTTTTCTTCCGTTTTGGTGTACAACTTTTACGTTTTGCTCCGCGTACCGTGTAAATGAACCATGGATCCGAAAGGATTTCGTTGCGTTTTCGCCCCCAGCGTTGTCGTGTAAACGCAGCCTCAGTCATAACTCGTAACATTTTGTCCTCCTTTTTCACCAAAAAATATTTAAAAACTAATAAAATGACTTTTTCTGGTGTTTGATGCACTAACCCTCTCTTATTGTTTCTTTCGGACTTGACTTCTGTACATTCTGCTTCTATTATCAATAGACCAATCCCAAAAAGATTGTCTGGATCCGAAAAAAAGGGGGGGGCATGTCAACTGAGAGTACGCTGAACAACACATACATGTATATGGCACTACCTGATCAGCATGCGGCACAAGATGTGTTTTATAGTTCGCGTGTGAATGCGAGGGTAAGTACACCCTTTTCTCGTTAGTTGCACACAAGAAAGACGATGCGACAGAAAGTAAAGCCCTTCGTAGTTTTCTCTCTCGCACTGGTAATGGTCTGCTATTGGAGTTGAAATGGCAAGACATAATCCTTGTTTCGCTCTTCTGTGTAGTGTGAAGAGGTCAACGAATATGTAGAGCTCACTTTGATGAAGTAGGCAAGTCTGTGAGCGCTGTGGCTCAAAGCGATAGGCCCTAAATCTTACGAGATATTTCGAGTGCTATTGTTTGTTGCGAGCGCTTCGTCTTCGATGAGTCCTGCCTATTTCCTGGCAGGTGCCCTCCTATAGGACCAACCACGAAGTGACTGTACTCATCGGCAGCCGATCAATGTCATAATGCACAAGAAGATAGCGTTTTCGCCAAGCCAGTGCCCCGCCAAAGACCATCGCCGTGTCACACCGTCGGAACGAGTTCATGATGAGAAACATCATTCGCGCGAGCGTGATGAAGAACTATTTCGAAAGACAACATAGTCTTTACCCCAGGACGACAACAATGCGCACATTCTGCAAGGGGAGAATGTCACAAACCACGTCAACAAAGACGACGGCAGTATTAATTTTCGGAAACCTGGAGTCAGCGGAGGTCGTCAAGCTCCTCCGCGACCCGGTACATGCACAGTATAGGTGACATGTCGACACGAGCGTGCGGAAACACAGCATACACTGTAGTAATGTTGCAAGAGTTTGCGGAAGGAGTCCAAATCGGGAGATCCATCAGCTCCAAAAGCTACCTGTAGGTGGGCGATGAGACTACAGCTTCAGACTACAACAGTCAGGACGTGTAAATCGTTGAACTTTGTGAAGCAGCAGATCGAGAAGTTAGTTGAAATCGTATTTGTTGCAGTATGTTGGCTCTATGTAGCTTGTATTTTTTTACGGAGAGTCGATCGCCACGCGAATGTTTCTCTCCTCACCGAGAGCTAGCTGGCCTCCAAACTCCGTCAGGGTCTGCCTAAGGTACCGAAGGTCCTTTGACTAGCTGCTGGCAGGACTCCATCAAATCCTTTAGCTTCAGCTCGGCAAGCAAAAGTCTCTCTCTCCTCCGCCATGAGCTGACACACACAAACTGAATACAAAACGATGCACTTCACACGAGCTGGCTTGCACGTGTGCCGTGCCCCCTTTCACGAACCCTGACAATTTTTTGGGATTGGTCTATCCTACCCCCTTGTGGTGATTAATTCCTGATGAATGCCACAAGAAAACATTTGAATCTTATCTCGACTGTTGCATTGTGACTGGTGGTGAGCGCATTTATAATCTTCATTAAATTTGTTATGTCGCTCACATGTATAAAAGGAGCCATTGCCTGTTTATGTCGCGACTTTAAATAACAATCAACAACAAAAACGACGACGACGACGGCGACCAAGGCGGCGGCGAGGACGACAACAAAAAACTGGAGAGCGGAAGCAGTTTTTTGGAGCTCGTAGTCTTTTAAGTATACTAGTCCTCTCCCAGCCTGTATGGCTGCGGATGCAGATGTAGTAAACTAGATCGTTATAGAGTGCTGATTCACTACATCTGCCAGGCGTCATGGCCTGTAACGGAGCTGATACGGAGACCTGGCGACAGCTCTCGTCTTCGACACTGAAGAAGAACACTGTTGTATTCCCCTCGCAAGCCAAGGTAAGCGTGGGGGCGTACATAAAGCTCCTTGCAGTAGGAGAGCAAGGTATCACCAGCATCATTTCATGCAGACAACAAGCAGGGGTCAATGTAGACTCACCGTTGAGTCCTATGAAAAGGCAAAATTGTCGGGTGCTCAATGGCTTGGTTTGTAAGGGCGAACGGGTTTCACAACGCTTCGTTTCAGCACCAACAATCTAGTCCTTCGCTTTCTGGTTATTGGGCAACCTGCCGGTTAGAATCTGTGAAGTAAAATACACAACAACAACAACACAGCTACACATCCATGATGCCCCGATCTGGATCTCAGACGGTGTGCTCAAAGCACCACTCTCACCGTGTGGAAAGCTAATCGGTGAGATACGACACCGAAAAATCAAACTTTCAAACAACACCCACACAGCCACTTGAGTACGCTTCGCCACTTTCGAACTACTAACAAAAAAGTCCAGGCAGTTCGATCCCGTCCTACCTGCGTAGACGGGGTCTACGACGGCGCATACCTGCCAAAATCGTGGCAGTGCAAACACATCCACGCATGCCAGATCAGAGAAAGCAGCAGCAGCACAGAGCGGAATGGCGGAGCTGGCTCTGTGACTCAGAGAGTCACCGTACCGATTCAGTGCCGAAAGCGGCCCAAAGGTTGAACCACGCAAGCGACGTAGATCTACCGGTCGACGTATCCGAAACGGCCTCCGAAGCTACCGACGCCACGCCGCAAGCATACCCGCACCCCAGCTCGCACCCAAGCGACGCGACCCAGGCAACGATCAATACGAGCACGACCTAACTGTCCTTACATCGCCGATGTCAGCAACCAGCACGACCGCACCCTGTAACCCGCCATGCCAGGCAGCACAGGTACAGGCGCACTACGACGTTACGTTCAACTCACCGCACAGCGACACAACCACATGTGTACAGCTACATGACTTGTACTCCGATCCTTCCACAACAATGTAATCACCAATACAAGATTCGGCGCTAAAGACCTCCTCTCCTCACTGATACTGGTGACTCACACAGCAATGACTTTTTTCTTTCTTTTTTCTACAAAATCCACATATCTCCAGACACTGGGGTGAATTTGGAGTGTGGTGGTGGGGCGCATTAACCGCCGACCAGAGGTCTCGGCTTCATAGCTCCATGGAAGCACCAAAGGGAGATGGGGTAGGGAGGATTAAGTTGAAAAAGAAAACAGAAGAAAGAGAATGGAAAGATTGTATTGCTCAGTGAGCAAAAGAATACGTTGAGTATTGATGTGAACGCTGTTAGACATTTAAATTCAAGAGGAGACTGTCTGTGAGGAGAGATTACATGTATGTCCAAGCAGGGTAGGACACTGTACCCTCTTACTCGCGTATGCTATGAGTGGCCCAGTGCCAGTTCGTTCTGAGGAGATGGTGATAAGCTGCTGTCTTCAACTTTCGGATGTTCTTTGGGTGAAATGGGTGGGGAATGATAGAGGAAGGCAGCTGGTTCCAAATTGGGATGAAAAAAAGAAGTAAATTATCGTGTCCGTTCCCGACGGGAATTCACGACGGCCGCTAACACCCGATAAACCCTAGCGGTAGATGCAGCGCCTAACGGTGGGGGTGAGTGGATAAGTCTCACAACCACTGGCACAAGTGCCGAAAACGACCCCATTAGCTGCATCCATGTACCCCTTGTGCCTGGCCACAAGTTCCCAGTTGACTGTGGGATGACGGAGTGCTGAAAGGCTCGGCTCACATTGTTCCGGGAATTGACAGGAAGAACATTCTGTAACTGATGGGGATGCGCGGTGGATAGTCGTACAGCCTGGCGGGTGAGGCGTGTGGTCTTGGGCTGGTGTGTCGGGGGTGGAGCCATTCTCGAGAGAAGAGAGGGAGAAGTATCGCAAAGGGCTTTATAAAGGAGGCAAAGGGCAGCGATGGTGCGGCGAATTATGAGGCTAGGAAGCCAGCATTGCGGGAGTATTGCCTTGATGGCTCGCTCCTGCACCCAGTCCAGCCGATTCAAGTGGGAAGGAGCTGCCCCCATCCAGACGACTGGGCAGTACTCCATAACAGGCCGGACAAAGGCTTTGTAGGCTCGAAGTCGGGCAGGAATAACCAGCAAGTGAAATGCCTTGTGCAAGGCTACAAGTCTCTGCGTTGCTCGGACTACAACAGTTCGTATATGCTGGCTGAATTTTAGCTGATGGTCAAACGTGACGCCGAGTACTTTGATGGAGGGCTGCTCCTCGACAGGAGTTCCATTGAAGACAATGGGGGAGGGGGGGGGGGGTATTGGCCAGTCCCGACGATGGTGGGAAATTGTAAGGGCCTGAGATTTGGCTGGCTCGAACTGCACTTTCCAATCCGAGCCCCAACTGGATACTAGGTCAACAGCAGCCTGGAGTACTCTAGCGTTGTCAGGAACAGCAGCGAGAGTTGCAATTTCGGCGTATAGGGTTGTGTCGTCGGCGAATGAGGCAGGGTTGGAGCCGATTGGGAGGTGGTCTTCAAGGTCGTTGACGTAGACCAAGAATAAGGTGGGGCCCAGGATACTGCCCTGTGGCACTCCAGCGTTAGCTGGGCGTCTGGCGGATGTCTGGCCGGAGATGAGGACTTGAAGTGTGCAGTTGCAGAGGTAGTCTTGGAACCACCGATGTAGGTCTCCAGAGATGCCATACACTCTAGCCTTGTGCAATACACCAGTGTGAGACACCCGGTCAAATGCTCCAGCAATGTCGATGGCCAGCACTCGAGAAGCTCCTTGATCTCCTGCGGTGTGCACCCACTGGTGGTGGAGAGCAGTCAGCAGGTCTGCTGCACTGTAGCCGGGACGGAAGCCAAATTGCCGTTCTGACAGGACGTGATTCGTCTCCATGAAGTTGCTCATTGCCCTGTCGACTATGGTCTCCATGACCTTGGAGAGGATGCTCAGTAACGACACTGGTCGATAGTTTGATGGCGACGATTTTGACTTGCGCTTGTGGACTGGAACTACGTTTGCAACTTTCCACTGTTGTGGCTGGATGCCGGAGTGAAGACAGCATGTAAATAGCTTTGAAAGCGGCCGTGCCAATTCTGCAGAGCAAGCTTTCAAGACGCGGGCAGGTATCCCATCTGGACCAGTGGCCTTGGTGGGGTTGAGCTGGCGGAGAGTTCGCTCGACTGTGGTCTCGCGAAACCGGACGGTGCAGAGGTTGCGGTCAGTACGTGGTCGGACGTGAGGAAATTGGTCGGACAGGTCATCTGCCCCTAGACTGCATTTGTTGGCGAAATGTTTGGCCATGCACTCTACTTTGCTGCGGTTGGTGTCATGCTCCGTACCATCGGTACTGCGGAGAGTAGGTATGGATGGGCTGTTTCCGTGGCCAGAGGCCTTCTTGATGGTTCGCTACCATTCACCAGACGCCATACACCCAGAGGCTAACTTCTGCGCCAGGCTTGCTGTGTATGTCTGCTTGGCAGTTGCCAGGCAATGGTTAGCTGAGTGCTTGGCGAAATTGTAACGGGCTTGCAGCTGGGCACTTGACCGGTCGGCGCGGAGTCTCCTCCATGCTCTTTGTTTCTGTCCCACAGCCTCAGTGCATACCGGTGTCCACCAAGAGGGGTTAGATGGTTTCATGCACAACTGCTTAGACGGTGTGTATCGGCGCATTCCTTCCAGAATATTCTTGGTTAAGTGCATACACATTGCATCAGGATCATCACTGACAGTGGTCTGCGAGTCTGTTGTTCTAAAGAAGTGGCGGAGTCTGTCCCAGTCTGCGCGTTGGTAACGCCAGACAGTTCTGGTCACTGGCGGCTCCTCTGCCGTGCTTATATGAAAGTCAGCTAGGTCCCTAGGACACCGGCATTGTCAGAGTTTCCAAGAGGTGCTAAGGTATTGACTGTCGCATCTGCCGGTAGGTCAGTCATTATTTTAAAAGTCGAAGGCCCCTGGTGGGCTCATGCACGTGCTGCTCCAAGCAGTGAAACGCACACATGTCTTCAGTGTACACACCTGCATGAGTTGTCTTGGTGCTGCCGAGCCAATCCACGTTGTGTACGTTAAAATCTCCAGCCAATACCACATACTCACAAGATTTACGGGCCAGGTCTATTCCAGCACTGATGGCTTCGATGGTACTGATCTCATTGTCGTGGCAGGAACCAGAGCGATATGCAGCACACACAGCCACTGACTTCTTATCCACAGTTCTGACACTCAGCCATATTAGCTCCTCATTCCCGACCTGGATGTCATTGAGTTCCCGGAGGACCAGACTGGCTTTAACCCAAACCTCAACTCCTCTTCCATGAGCTTTTCTATCCTTCCGCAGTGGGGAGTAGCAGCCAGGCAAGGACAGTTCGGAATTATCAGCTTTCTCAAGGGTTAGCTTGCTCTCTGTGACAATGGCAATGTCAGGTTGGTGAACGTGCACAGTATGGTGAAAGTCACCAAGTTTACTCAGTAGTCCAAATGTGTTCGTCAGCAGGATCCGAAAGGATCTAATTGGAGCTTTGTGCTTGAGTGTCGGAGGACTCGGAGAGAGCGTCACTGTGAGATCCGGACAAGGTGTCCCCTTTCGGACGCTCAAGGTGGCGCCAAAGCCGCGCGTGCAGTGGGTGAGGCCAAAAGTTTGGAGCAGTGGCAATTTCAAGATCAGTCGCATTGATCATCAAGCGGGCAGACACTTTCCCATCTTCTGTGGTGTGTATGCTGCACCCTAACTAGTCTAAACCAGCAAACCCTTAGATTACCTCCAAACGACGACGAAGGAGAGCGAGTCCCAGTGCGGAATCCTCGCCATGATTTCAAAAATTCCAAAAACAAAAAGAGAGCAACAACATCGACCCTGCATGCCTACTCGCGGCCAATCCCATACCACCACGGCCCCAGCACAGGTAGTAGGTACAGGGCTCACGCTTCAGCCCACTGGTCACAGGATACTCAATCCTAGCCTACAGTCACCTGGTAACGTTGTTCTCCATACAATGATATCAGTGAGAACAATAGGGAGTTTTAGCAACTCATAAACGAGAACGAAACGAGTGAGACCCATTCGATATGCATGATGCACGTCACTAATTCCCATAGTCGATATGCGCTAACACTTTTTTTCCACTGCAACTGTGCGCTAAAATGCATACCAACAGGAGTTCGGCTCCTGTCCAGGACTACAGCGTGTTGGAGAGGAAATCGAAACAGTTTGGCGCAATCGTCGTGGCTAAGCTTGCCTAACCCAAGCCGAGGAAATGTCACAAATCATGCCGCTCACCACGATCAATTCTTCCAGTGCAAAGTAAAGCAAGACTATTTCGTCCTCATCAATGATCTTCTCGCCGTATGCCAGAAGATGGACAAGAGCATCGAAATCATCCACCAGCAAAAGAAAGCAACAACAAGGATTTGAACTTCAAGTTGAAGCTTCCTTCTTCTCAAATCATGCTCGGCTTTTTGAATAAAATCTCCACGCCCGCGCGCGCTGCGCTGAGCGCTGGTCGGTGAACTAAATCAAGAGAAAGGACCCGTATGCCATGTCCTCTCCGCTCGTCAACTGTCAACAGTTTTTTTGTCATCACCATGACACTGTCGAGAAGGACGCCATGGGCAGAAGTTGGAAGAAAAAGAAAAAGAAGTCTTTATACAAGTTAAAGAAAAGAGCGAAGAAAACAAGACGACATCAGGAGTAGTCTCCTAACCCCCTAGCATAATGAGGGTCAGAACCGGGTGCAATATCTATATGGTTCAAATGGTCCGCAGGGACCGGGGCTCTGCCAACCGTGGAAGGTTGTAGTAAGGTCACTGTTTCCGAACACAGTGTCCTCCACCTTGTTTCATGCTGTCAATCTAACAATTGTGTATACATGTGCATGTATGTGTGTGCGTGTGTGTGGGTGGTGTGTGTGTGTGTGTGTGTGTGTGTGTATGTGTGTGTGCGTGTGTGTGTGTGTAATTAATCAGCCTTGCAAGCTGTTGAATGGTGTAATCCCAGCACAAGTTGCTATGTCTACGTAGCTGTTCGCTATCATCGCTTCCGCCATGGCATGGGCATGTCTGAGGTCTGAGGTGTGTGGTGTATGTGTGTGTGTGTGCGTGTTTCTTGTATGTATGTACATGTATGTATGTACCGGAGGGTGTAGAGTCTACCCAGTGTGCTGACAGTGCTCAACACCGCGGAGGCAGAGCGTAATACAGAACAGAACAACTAGTACAATCAAGGCTTGTTTGCTGCGACTTGAAGTTTCATGCTCTCGCAATCATCAGGCAACAACTCTTGCCTGATGATTGCGGGAGCATGAAACTTCAAGTCGTTCAAATACTTGAGCTTCGTGAACTAATACCCAGACTCAAGAGGTAAGTACATGTAGTAGACATTGCAGGTATTGGTGTGTCTGCCTTTCGTCGCCACTCGCCAGGAGCTAGTTGACCTACTCACTCCGCCAGGGTCTGCCTTAGCTTCCGACCTTCCTTTGAATACGTATAGCTGATGGCAGGACTCCAGCAAATCCCTTCGCTTAGCTAGGTAGGCGAAGGTCTCTTTCTCCTCCGCCATAGGCAGATGCATACATGCCCTACAGTACAATCATGTAATCACCTTGTCATCTCATCCACCACCACAACCCTGGGTCACGCCTGGCCTCCAAAGTTTATATCAGCGGAAAGCGTACTTACACAGACGGTGGCTCCGGGATCGCGACAGTGACAGTGCTCGCCAATGTTTCCGAGCTGCCCGACGAGAGTGTCAAATTCTACAGCGCAGAATGCAAACTGAGTACTTCACCAACAGATTTTTCTTGAGTCGGTTCAGCCCTCGAGCTCAGTGGCAGGTACTGAACCACCTCTTAGGTCGGAAGCAACAACCGACGACTCTACCTGTAGACGTTCCGGCCCTAAGTGCAGTATTTGCGGCTCAAGTTAGCGATCCTACACTGAACACTGGGTCACAGTTACCCCTAGGCCCCAGCAAAGCAACTGGATTCACTACATTTCGGCCAGTGTCCCCGACTGACGTGGAACGACGGTTATGCAAGCAATGGAAAGCCACCGGCTCTGACGACATTCCTGCTTCACTTCTGCGTGCGTCCTCCAAGTATCTTGCTGCATCCTTGGCGGAAATCTATAACAACTCCCTTGCCACTGGCGTATTCCCCGAACAATACAAGCTTGCCCAAATCTGTCCAGTCTTCAAGAAAGGTGATAAATACGCTCCCACAAACTATAGACCAATCTCCCTTCTTCCCATCGTTTCCAAAGTCCTAGAAAGAATCGTCTACGACCAGTTCCGGCAGTTCATGGTCTCTGCAGGTGATGTTATACCTGACGAACAGTTCGCCTATCGCTCCTGTCATTCATGCGGTGACGCACTGGCGCTATGCATTGACAGTTGGCAACGGTCCCTGGACTCTGGCAACGTGGTTGCTGTAGCATTCCTCGACCTCAGCAAAGCCTTTGACTGTGTCCTGCATGGCGAGCTCCTTCTGGAGCTGCAGCGCTGTGGAGTAGGAGGCACTGTTCTGCAATGGTTCTCCAGCTATCTGTCCAGCCGACCACAGCAAGTGAAATGCCTCCGTCAACCACCTGGAACCCCATACACGGCCAATCGCGGTGTCCCTCAGGGCTCTGTCCTGGGACCGGCACTGTTCACGGTGTACACCAGGCGCCTACCAGCCTGCCTACAGTCATCCCTCTGCCTCCTGTATGCAGATGACACCAACATCTACGCTGCCGACCCGTCCCCTTCCACTGCCACACAGACCTTGGAACATGATCTGACCCGTGTGAGCAGCTTTCTGGAGGCCCATGGACTACAGCTGAACCCATCCAAGACGCAATTCCTGCTGCTACGGAAACCCAATGTACATGCAGACTGTGCCCTACAGTTTTGCAACAGCCGTATACAGCAATCGCAGCAAGCCAAGTACCTGGGCATCATCATAGATGAGCATCTGTCGTTTCAACAGCAAGTAAGTAACATTAGAAGTAAAGTTAATGCCAAGGTCAATGCATTTCGCCGTTGTCGCCACCTTCTCAGTGCTAGAACCAAGCGAACTTTCTATCTTGCATTTGTCCAATCTACCCTGGAGTACGCGAGCAATGCGTACGTGCACTGCCTGCGACAGACCACCTATAACGCTCTTATTAGCATCGCGAATCGGGCGATCCGCACTGTCTTTGGCTTCCCTCCCTCTGCCTCCATCCAACCCATCTTAGCTAGACAGCACCTAACACCACTAAATATTCGCTATGCTGCCAACCTCTATGTGTTTCTACATAGATGCATAAATGCTCGTGCTAGTCCCCTACTTTGCCGACTTTTCACTCCTCGTGCTGTCTCATCATCCCGCACTGCTAGAATTACCCGTTCTCAGGAATTGCTCGGCCTGGTACTGCCCCATGCCAGATTGTATTTTGGCTATCACTCTGTATCTTATCTTGGAGCTGACCGATGGAACGCCCTCCCTGCCGCGATTCGCACCATATCCCTACCTGCTGCATTTCGCTCCGCTATCTTCACGTGGCTAGGGCACCCTGTAAGAAGACCATAGGTCTGTGGGGACTGCCCTAGTAAAATATGAATAAATAATAATAATAATAATGTACATGTACATACAAACTACATACAAAGCGATGCACTTGTCTAGCATGCGCATCACCTTCAATGGCCAAGGCCCTCACTGTGACTCAGACAAACCATTCGGAATTCTTCTACCCGTAAGTGCATCCTGAGACAGCTACACAGGCTAGTCAGTAGAGTAATGGTGCTTTCTTGAACAGTATCATGCCCAGTGCAGCCCCTACTCAATGGCTGTTTTGTTTTTGTCTACATAATTATTAATTTTACGAGTTGGGTTTGTGAATAATAGTAAATAAAATAATAAATCATTTGTTTGCCGCCTTCCCCCAAGCAATCGATATGACTACAAGAACTTCCATGGTACATGTAGCTACAGTGTACTTCCTCTTACCTGTGATGTAGGTCGCTGAACTCTTGCCTCGACTGCCTCGAATAGTAATTTTCCAATTATTGGTTTCAGTCCCAAGTCACTACCATGTAGTTGGTTAGACAGATGAAAACAACGTTAAAGGCTTGGTCGCCAGAGCTTCTCAATCTCGCAGCTGTATAATCACACTGGACTAGAAGCTGATTTTATCCAATGCTGTAGACAGGAAGCTGTTTCGCCAAAAAGCCGAATCTATACAGCTACGGGCATTATACCGAGCTAACAGCAATGATGCGACTGAGCCCCTCTGAAGCACAACCATCAAGTTAACTCGATATGTTAGCGCCGGTGCTCAAACTACGAAAAGTTACGGTTCATGCTAATCATAGTACTTTAGTAGAAAAGCCGAATCGTGAGTGGGCGGGTTTTGGTGCACGTGAGAAAAGTAAGAAAGAAGGAAAAAACCAAAACTAGATTGGATGGAGTAAGTAGTAGGAGAATTCAAGCGGGCGGCATGCACACAAAGCCTGATAAGTCAAAGGCGGAAGAGTGATGGGGGGGGGGGGTAGTAGCGTGGGATCTAATAAATAATTCGACAGTAGATATAAATAGATGGATATGGCATACCCGTGTTAGTGGTGAAACAAAATGGCCGAAACGAGGAACGTGTGATTCACGCGGAACGTTTCAGCGACGACTCTGAGTCTGAGGCGACATGGATACAGTCAGTATCGCCTATAGCGTTGGTGTTTGATTTTTGAGCATTTTATCACTATAAGCGATATAATTATTACTATGACCGATACTGCATGCAATGTATGCGAGTGGGGTGTCAAATGACTCAGCGCGCCGTGCACATACGCACTACATACATGTACAATGTCATGTAGCTGGCTGTAGCTCCTGACACACAAAATCAGGATTTCCTCATGATGGAGGCATATTTTGGCAATTTGTACAAGCAAAACTCACCAAACAACACTCACTGGACAAGTTCTTCACGAAGAAGTAACACCCTGTTCTCCTATGACATCGCTTGATTTTACATCAATCACTATAACCGATGCAAACATAGTGTAATAAGCGTCTTTTGAAGTCAGAATTTGATCACTATAGGCGAGATGCATGTATTACTATAGACGATTATTACTATACGCGATAACTGTGTAAACTTAGTTATGGCAAATGAAAATGAATTTGAGAAATTGATCACTATATCCGGTATATTACTATAGCCGCCAACCTTATAGTCGATACGTACTGTACTTTAGAGCGGGTAATTTTAGCGACTATTAATTTTAGTGTTTTCCCATTGTCAACCGGTTAGCGACGTTTTATTCCCGTAGCTATGCAGAAGCCGTTACTTCAGTAACGTCTGGCGCTAGCCAGGGTCCACACAGCTTTAATTTGGTGTTTGTTTGTTTGTGTCACGCCTGGCGCTATCCCGTATCTGTCCCGTACCGTACCATCAAACACAGCTAGCTGGCCACATGCAGCTGGCCGGAATATTCAAATAGGGCTTTCAAACGCAAGATCATAACGTGAAGCAACTTGGAAGAATGAGTATGAATGCGAAGTGTATGAAGGAATGCATGTAGGGCGATAGTGCGGGTTCGAATCCCAGGTTATGCCTGAAAAAAAGGAGAATTGAAAAATTTATAACATCCCTGTGCTTTTTTTGCCTATGTCATCAATGCGGTAGACGGTGTCGTATTACCTCGACCGTACCTGTCCCGCACCGTACCGGACCATCAAAGACGGCTGGCCACAATGCATATTCAAATAGGGCTTTCAAATGAAAGATCATAACGTGAAGCAACTTGGAAGAATTAGTATGTATGTATGCGAAGTGTATCGGGGGATGCATGCAGGGCGATAGTGCGGGTTCGAATCCCAGGTTATGTCTTAAAAAAAGTAGAAATTTATAAGAATTTATAACATCCCTATGCTTTTTTTGGTCTACATGTAGGTCATCAAGGCAAAAAAGCATGGCGTAGGGCCCTGAGCTTCCAAGCTCTCTCGGTTTAGCGATTTGCAGCGATTTTACTCACGGATCACCAGTGCACTACTAATGTCTCAACCGCGATATATCGAAATTGTAAATTCATACCGAGTGCTACATCAGTTGAAAGAGCATGAATAGCTGCAAAATCTCTGAAGATTTTGTCTCCTGATATTTGTCTCATGATCCAAGATTTGTTTGCTTTGGGTGTATCTTAGACTGGATTGCGTTGGTGTGCGAGCTACTTCACGGATCGTCGACAGAGCTAGAGAGTAGTTCTGGCGAGTGGGCAGTGCTCGGGCCTAACTGCATGCGAGTGTTGAGTCCCCCAGGGTAATGTGCTCGGTACTTTGCTGTTTTCACTATAATTATACCATGGACGTCCATAGCGTCACCAGCCCAGCACACTCCCAGCTGTTTGCGGGTGACATCCTTCTCGACACCGCAAGCAGATCCGTAGCAACCCTAAATCAAGTCTTGTCAGTTGCTGTGTCAAACTTGGCTGACTACCTACACGGGAAAGGCCTGGTTTTAAACCCCGACAAGACGCAGGTCTTAACCATTGAGACATCACGCCGTAGTACCCTGGAACTCAACGTTAACTGCAACGGGACGCCTCTCACCCAGACCACCACTGCTCGCTTTCTGGGCCTACAGACCGATTCCTGTCGTCGGAGGCACGCGCAGGTCTTCAGCATAGTACATAAAACTTCCCAGAAGCTAACCACCCTGAGAACCATCCGCCCGTCGTTATCTGAACGCCAGTCGCTCCTCTTCTATTCTGCCATTACACTTCCTGACATGCTTTACGGATCAAATGCGTTCTTTCCTGCACTCACGGCTCAGCAGCGGCACCAGCTCACTGTCCTCGACAAGCGATGTGTTCGCTGTGCACCCAATCAAGCTGGCAAGAATCTACCTGCTACTTCGCGCGAAAAAGATGCAAGGATGTATTACTTGGAAAGGTATGACCCTCACGCAACCACATCATAACATGACTTGAAGTGGGGAGAGAATGTGCATTATGCACATGTAGTACGATAATATATCATTAGCAGAAGACGCTATCTCTCTCTGCAGCATTGGGCACACGCATACAAGTTGATATACTTTTGAAAAAGAACATTCAAAACCGGAGAGTACACAATCATAATGGTTGAACAGTATCAAATATATTGTTACATGCGGTTGTATTCCACTCAATGTGGTTGTTTACAAAATAATCGAAACTTGTTGTTGGTTGACAGCATGAAACAAGGTGGAGGACACCTTTCCACAACTATCCACGGTTGGTAGAGCCCCGATCGGTTGCGACCACCTGAAACGTATGGGTGTTAGACCGGTTTATGACCCTCTCTATTCTAGGGGAGTTGTCTTAGATTTCTACAAAACTGATGGTACGAGAAGTTTAACCCTTTGAGACCCCACTCAAAGTACGACAATTTACGCACCTTCAAATAACATGCACTTTCGCTCGTATCTCTATGAAACATTCACCGATTTGTACAAACTAACCACCGTTGGAAAGTTATTTCCAAGACGAAGAGACTAGTACTACACTCAAGCCAACTACCTGCACAGCCTCTGCTTTGTGTGGCCTGTAATGCCGCCCAAAACAGCAGCCGTGCGCGAACAGCTTCAACAAAGTTCAAACAGCCGCCATTCCATTCTCCTTCATCACATCGACTTCAAACAAACTACAGCGGAAAGCTCGTTTCAAGCGCAAATTTTGGTGTGCGGTGCTTGAGTATGACGTACCATTCCGGGGAAATCTCCTGCCAAGTGCAGCGTGAAAATTTGAATTTTTCGATCTGAGTGCATTTTCCAGTTTGTCTCCGACTTCGAGTCTCACCGCGGCGGCATCGTAACTCCTAGAGACTTCGGATAACTTTGACGTGATAGCCAAGGGTCTTTTCGAAACGCAGATACTTTGTTTACGAAAATCGGTGAAGGAACACCAGAGATATAAATATTTTAGTGTCACTGTATACCAAACGATCGAATTCGATCGTTGGGGTCTCAAACCAACAACATATTTGAACAAACAAGGCTTATCTAATACCAAATCGAAACTTGCAGCGTGCTGTAGATACAGGTATTCACACCAAGACAGTGGTTTTTAGGGTTCATTGATAGCTGTAACAGTGTGAGGGGCAGTGAGGACACTGGAATACTTCGTATTCGAAATACGTATCACGTGATGTGCACATGGGCTCTCCTATCCGGGGGGGGGGGGGGGGGTAACCGTATGGTATGCTCTGCCACTGGCGCTAGGAATAGGTGTCCTTGGAGACTCTGAAGGATGAACCAGACCAACATGCTCCTTGTAAAGTTGTGGTGGTGATTGCCTTCTCAAACTAATCCGGACATGAAAACACCACGATTCGCAGAGCTCGTCGAGAATGTACTCAGTCGTGATCGTGAGCGATCTGGTTCAGTGGTCCCAGTAGCCATCCTCTTTGAGTCGATACACTGTGCTAATTGGCCCGTAATGCTGAATTACTGGGCGGACATCATTGTGTTGGAAATCCACTATGGCCTCCAAGAATGGTAAGAGTGGCTCGAGTGTATTGTCATCTGGCGCTCCTGACCACTCATTGACGTAGATGACATTTGGCCAGTTGTAGGCAGCGTTCCGCTGATTGTCTTCCAGGAAGATCGTCTTGCTCATGTCTCTTCCCACTTTGGCTAGACATTTGATTTTGTAGCCACCTTTCAGGAGACAATGATCTCTGTGCAGTATCGACTTGAGGTTGAAAACAGGCTCGTCTTGTTGTAGGTTCAGATGAGTTAGGATTCCCTCTGCATAGCTTTGAGCTGCAGCTGTGTACACAATGAGTTCGTACTTGCGCGCCACGCGCTTCAGGAACTCCTTTAGAAACGGTCGGTCATACACATAGAGACATTTGCCAGCTCTGTCCTTTAACCTCCCCACGTCATCGCGATCTTGGCCGCAACGAGACGTGTAGGTCATCGTGCCGTCAATGTCCAAGACTAGCGTGTACTGTGGCGCTCTAGCTGTCCGTGGCGGTAAGACGGCAGGCTGTCGATGCAACCAGCCAGGGAACGGAGGACCTGGGACACTGTAGACATTGCTGTAGGTCTCTCTTTCCCATGCCTCTGCTCCGTAACTAGCTCTTGGATCGGTGATCGTGGACTTCTGCATGGCCATGCAGAACAGACGACAGAGTACCCCAGGAACTGTGCACGTGTTCCAGCAATATGCCGCTAATCCAAGCGTGATACGGCGCTTTGTGACGCATCTGAGCAGTGTGTATACAACCTCCGACAAACGATGATGGCCTAGCCAAAGCACAAAACAAAACAACACCGAGAAACACAATGTCATGCACAGGCGAACTATGTTGAGAAAACCCTTTACGGCCCTGGGGAGTCGCGTAAGCCCCAGGTTAGCCGAGTAAGACCCATGTTAGTCGCGTAAGCCCCATGTTAGTCGCGTAAGCCCCAGGTTAGTTTCATCGAAAATGTAAGAATAGCCTCTCGTTGCGCGAGGAGCCGCCAAGAGCGAACTTGAGCCATCCTACCACACAGCTCGGGGGACAAGTACAGTGCAATGCCTATGTATCAAGAATCTCCGGTCAAAGGCGACACTTTGCGGAAGGAACGCAGCACCTGAACTGACAACGGCCAATACTGCAATAGCAACATGCACAACGGCAGGGATAATTAGACTAATTTATAGTCTTCAATCCAACGTGTATTCCCTCAAATGATGAAATTATTACTTTCAAGTTGACTTGGAAATTGAAGTTCGCTATGCGAAGAGAAGGTCAACCTACCCCCCCCCCCCCCCCCCCTCTCCTCTTCTACCGATGTAGTCAAGGCAAGAGCTACTTAGTTTCGATCTCAATGTAATACTGTGCTAGTAATAGTTTTCGTTGCCGTCTGGTAAAAAAATATGGCAACAATTCTGTAACACGTGAATTCAAGCCCTGGGTGCTGGGGAATGCAGTATCACATCACGTACATCATACATGTACAATGTACGTGCGAGTCACGTACCCCTAGGCCTAGTGTAGGTAGAATGTCTCGACTATTCTAGACATGTTGCCTGATGATTGCGAGAGCATGAAACGTCAAGTCGCAGAAAACGCAAAAAAGCCTTGATTGTCCTTGGTGTTCTGTTCTGACACTTGGTGTTCAATTCTGAGGACTTACCTCAGGCTCAGGTAAGAGTCGTACTCCTCCGCCACTGGAGCAAGTTTGATGTTCTGCACCAAACTATTCCGTACAAGGCAGTAAGTACACTGCAGTGATATTGAAATCAATCTCGATTCTTCTCGGCTGAGGTGCTTGGTGTAAGGAGTTAGTAAGCATCATCTTACAACACTGCGGGGCTAGCATGAAATGGTGGCGTGGCTAACAAGGAACTCGCTAACTCACGTTACTTGCTGTCTTGGCGAAACGAATCTATTTAACTTTAAATGATCTTTTTGGCGCCAGAACTACCCTTGGCCCCAAAACGGTTCATTCAAAACGCGATAAAACTAGTAGAACTGAGAAGAGCCTGGCATCTTAGCATTTTGCTCGGGAATAAACCAAAAGACTGGCAGTGGTACACGGTGTCAGAGAGGCGCCTGATATGCCTAGCAGGACGCATTATTATTGTATGCATGATTCGTGTACATGTAGGTTGCTGCAGTACATGTACATGGCGTCAGGGATAGCGGTGATATCGACCAATCAAGGAAGACAGTCATGTACAATGTACAATCCTCATGACTGTAGTGATGTACATGTACGTGAGATAGGCATACCCAGGACACTTGGCTGGAGAATTGCGTAGGAGACTAGTCATCCGTACAGACACTGACTCCGCGCTAGCGCTCGACTGTTCTCTGCTCCTACAATTACTCGACTACAGTACATGATTGTACTCGTACGAGTAATCTGCATGCGAGTCCCTGTACTTCAGTAATCGTACCGCGGTACCGTGCAAGTTCACGAACAGTCAGTATCGCCTATAAATAGAACGCGTTGGTGTTTGATTTTGGGCATATCTATTATTATCGAGCGATTATTACTACAGTATGACCGATACTGCATGACATTGTAGTGCATCATAGTGCATGCGAGTGGGGTATCAAAATACTCACCGCGCAGTACACATACACACTGCATAGTTGTTTGCAGCGTACGTCCTGTGTACATGTAGATGATTGATTGATTGAATTTATTAATTTTGGATTCGGGAGACCAAACGAGCAGGAGTGCTCAATAACACTTAACAGTACTTCAGGGCAGCGAATGGTTGAGTTGTGCTATGTCAGTATGTGTGACAATGTAGTGTGTGCGTGGGGGATCTACTCGTACTGTGAGAAACGCGCCCTGTCATGCCCGTGCAACCAACGCTCCTGACTCACAATATCAGCAATGTCAGCATACCTTCACAATGGAGGCATTTTGGACAACTACAAGTAGACCTCACGAAACAACACTGGGCAAATGTTTCACAAAGCAGTAACTACCGGTAGGTTACTTCCTGCTCGCCTCTGACACCACTTGATTTCACTTGATGCAATGATGCAGTAGAGGCCTTTTGAAAGTTGAATTTGATCACTGTAGGCGATATATCGCTATACTATGGACGATTATCACTACAGTAAGATCGGGCGCCGAAGAACGCAGGGGCTCGAGCGCAGCCTAGAAAAGTTCTTAAATTTTTGATTCTAGCCAGACCGTTCTTATTCCCACGCGCGCGGCGAGTCGAGTGACGTCATGACGTTTGTCATGTACATGTACATGTACATGTATGTAGTGCAATGTAGTACTTCTAAACTAGTGGGTGTCGTAAATAGGAATGACTGTACATGAAACAGTTACTGTTTACACGTGTACATGACATGTACTCACCTCCCATACATGTACAATGTATACAATTTTAAAAGTGTTCTTAAATCTGATAATTCTAGCCTGGACTGTTCTTAAATTTTGCCGGTTTTCCAGCCTGGGTGTTCTTCGGCGAGGTGTTCTTCGGCGCCCGATCTTACTGTATACGCGGTAACTGTGTATACATACTGAGAAGATGTTTGGAGGCTTCCTACAGTTTCATAGTAGATACAATTGGGTGAACTCACCCATTCCACAATACTCTGCAAATTTCCGAGCCATTCCATCATATACAACGTTTCGGCCAATGGCCTTCTTCAGCCTTGCGCTTGACTCGTACTGTGCTACGGTCTAACGCAACATCATCATTGACATCAATGCAGGCCAGCTTTACACCTGGCTTTTTTGGATTTTTTTCCGCCTTCCCGTCAGCAGAATAGATCGCGCACTTCGGGCGCAACAGGCACATATTTAAACCGCCCGTTTGCAGCCTTAATTAAGGACATCATTGACTACCTGAAGAAGGCCATTGGCCGAAACGTTGTATATAATGGAATGGTTCGGAAATTTGCATCAGAGCTTGGTGGAATGGGTGAGTTCACCCAATTGTCTCTACTGTGTATACCCAAATTGTAGTTATGGCAAATGAAAATGAATTTGAGAAGTAACGTTAGTTGATCACTACAGTCGCTTTATTACGATAGCTGCCAACCTTATACGTGTCTATCCAATAAGGAGATGCGTACTTCACATGCTATATGCAAGGCCACTAGTCGATGCCAGACCCTGTCTAGCACAACATTTTGAATTGAAGGCTTTCCTAGACGGTAGGCTGTCGCTGAGGCGTAGTTCGAACTCCTGTAGTCTAGTCAGTAACTGTTATAGCACTTACACTCGTCTAGACTGAGTCTAGCCTCCTGGCATTAGTGTGACGGCGGCAGCCTACTGTCTAGGGAAAGCCTTCATATCAAAATGTTGTGCTAGACAGGGTGTGGCATCGACCGGTGGCCTTGCGCATAGCATGTGCAGTACGTCATATCGCCCGAAGGCCACGGAGAGCAAAGAGCCACAAGTACAATAACGCTCTGCTGGCAACGGACTTAAGGGGGGCCTAGCGCCTACGTATCGACTATCACGGATGTGCGACGAATGGCGCACGTATCATCATCATTGAGGTAGGTACTTTGATAATAATAATCAGTCTTTAGCTGCACGCGTTCTGGTTTTTGCGTGTGCAGTGTTTGCGTTACAATGATGGCTGCGTCCCACCCGACAGCTGTGTGGACTCACAGAAAGCGTGAGAGTTGTATTCATTTATTATTTCAAGCACTCCCCAAAAGCTGGTTGCCAAGAGAAGGTTACCCCCTCTTACCGAGGTCGCCAAGCCAGTAGAGAGTCACTTACAATTATGTAGTTATTTCCCTCAAACCATTATTAATCGTTATTTCAGGGTTACCCGAAGGCTACCGCTTACCGGGAGAGGAGGGGGGGGGGGGGATCGTTGTGTATGATCGAGTGTGTATACTAGGAATGGATTACTTCAAATAATAATGTGCTACTGCTAGGAATGCATCACGTTGTATTTTCACATGTTCTTGGAAAGGAATGTACAATGTACAATGTACGATGTACGTACACGTATGTCCTATTTCAAGTATTTGACACTGTCTTTATCTGTGTCCTATGTTGTGTTGTTGTATTGTACTTGTACGTACGTGTACTAGGAATGTATAATGTTATGTATCTACTATCTATTGTAATGTATACTCTGTACGTACTACTATTACATGTACTAAGACTAAGTACTAGGTCTTGGACTGTAGTACTAGTAGTAGAAATGTATCGCCGGCGGTTCCGTTACTCTTTGTACTGTGCTTTTCTTTGCTATGTGTTGCACGTAGCGGTAGATCGGCTATTCGAATGATTCATGGCGATGATTCATCTCACCCACTGACGTCGTGACGGGCACTGTGTATGCAGCGTGAGTAACACTAACAGTAACACTAACAGGTGCTAGTACAGCGCTGTGCAAAATAATTACAAGGCCCACAAGTAATAGTTACAATTAAAGTAATACTAATAGTTACTTCGTCGAAGCATCTACATCTACTAGAAAGATGATGTAATGGATGATGTAATGGATGATGTAACCTCTAGAAGTACCTTGACTTGAGTTGTGCTTCAACCTGCAGAGTGCAGAGTGAAACAGTGTAGTAGATACATGTAGTACCCCATGCCCAGATATCGTACCCTGATATACAACGCGCCTAGAATATAGCGTACCCCGGATATAGCACACCAGTCAGGTTTGTCCATTCCCTCAACTTTAGAGTATTCATGATTGGATAGAATTTACTACTGGCAAAAAGAACTGTTGGTCAAGACAGTTAGTGCAGTAATGAAAGAGCAGTTGTGCCATGACCACACTCCATGAACCAGGTACCAGGTGTATCCATTACTAAAATAGAAAAGAAAAAATACATCCAAAATTCAGCATTAATTTTACAATCATCATCGTCATGTACACGTACAGTGTATCTGTGGAGTACTGTACACGTATGTGTGGAGTACTGTACACGTACATTGTATGTGTGGAGTAGTGTACACGTACGTATGTGTGTAGTACTGTACACGTACATTGTATGTGTGGAGTAGTGTACACGTACGTATGTGTGGAGTACTGTACACGTACGTATGTGTGGAGTACTGTACACGTACACGTATGTGTGGAGTACTGTACACGTACGTATGTGTGGAGTACTGTACACGTACGTGTGGAGTACTGTACACGTACATTGTATGTGTGGAGTACTGTACACGTACATGTACACGTACGTACGTATGTGTGGAGTACTGTACACGTACGTGTGGAGTACTGTACACGTACATTGTATGTGTGGAGTACTGTACACGTACACGTACGTACGTATGCGTGGAGTACTGTACACGTACATGTATGTGTGGAGTACTGTACACGTACGTATGTGTGGAGTACTGTATACACGTACGTATGTGTGGAGTACTGTACACGTACGTATGTGTGGAGTACTGTATACACGTACGTATGTGTGGAGTACTGTACACGTACGTATCTGTGGAGTACTGTACACGTACACGTAAAATACTCCTTTGGCATGGTAAACTGTACATTTTTTGTACGAGAACCCACAAGCCTGCATGCACAACACACTACTCCATGATAGAGGGAGGCTGCAGTCGCAGCTCTGGTGCAGTGGTGGTGAAACTGAAGTGTGTGCAATGACCTACAGTCCATTCATTGGAAACTGGCACCCTAACTTCTTGGTGTCTCTCTCACATAGTTGTAGATATTGTGAGAGCAACAGGACACCCTGCATTGTGTGAGCCGTGCAATTACTCCTTGCCACATTTGAGGCCAGAAAAGTCCAAGAACAGGGAAATAGAAATTCAGCCAGGTTTTATAAAAATAGGACAGGTATGCCATGGCAAAATGTATGGTGAAGCAGATCCAAAACCCAGATTTTTGAGATTTAAAGTGGGTTTTTGATCCTCAATTCGGCCCAAATCCGACTTTCAAAAGCCAGCGGGCCAGTTTCCGATGAATGGACTGTAAGGCCAAAGTAAGGGCATCGAAAACACTTCAGGCCCCGGGACACTTCAGAGGATAAAATAGTGGGGAACAGTAGATCAACAGGATGGGGAGGGGCAGAGTATTATAAAGACAGGAAAATGAAACACTGCACCACTCCACACTGTGCTGTCTTGGCCCACATTCAAAAACCCATGCTCTCCATAGCGAGGAAATTCGTTGTTGGATAGATTTTGCATTTCCTCCAGACACTATGTCGCTCAATACGGGCTCCTCAGTGGAGGTAGAAAACTATTAAAAATAATAAAAAGGAATATCAGAAAAAGGAATAATTTTTAGCAACGAAATTGACCAAGGCTACCATGCGCCGGACAGACAGGCTTTGCAGCATTGCGCCGGGGGCATAGTGGTTAGCGAGCATTCACCTGTCCAGTAGCCCTGGATACTCATCCACCTCCGTCCTCGCAATCCGGCTGATTGCTTTTCCATCTGTAAAACCTCAGCTTTCGGTCATTGATGTCGAATAGAGGTGATCCAATTCTTAACTGTGGCCGGACGTCATTGGGGGAGTCCATAACCAGAGTCAGCAACACCTCAGCTAGACTCACTAATTCGGTATCTTCGCTGTCACCTGTCCAGGGGGACACTGCGATAGCATTCTGCCAGTTGTAGGCGACTTGCTTGGGCATGTCGTCAATGAATACTGTCCTTTGCATGTCACGTCCAACTCGAGCAAGACACTTGACAGTGCCGTTAACACAATGATTTCGATCCAGGATATGCAAGATGTTCACTCCTCCTTCGCTGTTGAAGTGAGTCACAATCTGGTCAGCATAACCTCTTGTTGCCGCCGTATACACCACAAGCTCGTAGTGACGGGACATCCGTCTCAGGAATGCTATGCAGAATGGACGGAAATACACGACTTGCTTCTTCTCCGGACCCAGACGTATGCTGACCCCGTAGGGTCTTCCCGGCAACAGGCTTGGCGAGCAGTATACAAGCGTGTTGTCCAAATCCAAGATGAGTGTATAGGGCTTTGAACACCGCTTTGGGGGAAGGAATTTTGGTAGCGTGAACCATTGCTCTGGAATAGGTGCACCTGATACATATTCGATTTCAGGCATTGGACTCTCTTCCTTGGTCTCATATCTACTCCATTTTCGTTTAGGGAGCGATCCAGGCGCACTGTGTTCAGTGGCTTGCATGGGTCTTTCCGGGAGTCGCATTAACATTGAAGAGGGTGTCTTGTGAATCGGTCTCGCTGCCTCACTCGTTGGGGATGGCGTACATTCTGGCAGAACTAGTAAAGATGTGTTCGTACCTTGTGTGGTGGGTGATAATCGCCAGATTTTAGGTTTTCCGGAGCCTTGTAACATGTGATAAGGTGTATGTGTTGGCTTAAGGGAATGAAATGTGGCTTTGCTTCTTGCGATGTAAGATGGGATAGTGTTAGATGATGGCTGGACTACGTAGAACATTTTCTCTCGTTTCATGTCACGGTAGGATGATGGTAGTATTGGTTGGTCATTTAAACTAGACTCTTTCATGTCCGATGCTCGTATGCTGTCAGGGTTTTCCCTATCAGCATACACCAGCCTCTTAGTGCACGGATCAAGCTGAGAGCCGTCCCACCTAGTTGGAAGTGACGAAAGCTGAGACGATAGCTCTTGGTGGTTAGGCGTGGTTGGGCACTGGGTGCTGCTGGGTGCTGGTTCTTCATGTGATGATCGTGAAGCCATTAGTGCTGCCTCTCCTCCCAGTTGTCCCCCATATCTGGGAGAACGTTTTTGTTGAAGTGATGCAGTAGAATGTGTTCCCCTAGTTGAAGATGTCCCTGGTGCGTCTCTCACTGCACTTATTGCTGAACAGGAGTGTAGAGTAAGGCCACACGTCCGTGATGGTGCGTTCGCTCCTCCACTGGGGGATATTCGACGTTGCCATGGTATACGCTGCCGTGTTCGAGTGGTGTCTGATTCTGCAGTGTACTTGGCTCCATCTGCTTCCACAACACCTTGGCCATGGCATGGTGATATGGCGTGTTCTTCAGGAAGACTGTTTGCAATATCTTCTGCTTGTCTTGTGCTTCTCACAGTTCCCTTCCTGAAGCAAAACATGGTAAGTCATTGGGCACATGTTGCTAAAATCTCTGCTCAATTATTGGTTTCATGTATTTGCATGACATGCTGCTGGTTTGTCTCCTCCTTTGCCTTTTATTTGTATTCTGTTACATGTATCTGTTTTACTGCTGTGGTTGGCTTTCACCCTTGTCTCAGTTTTACTGGCCGTCATCATGATGTGCCATGAGATAATGACATAGATACAAATACAAATGCATAAAGCGGGTAGTACTAGTACTGCAGAGTACAGCGCTGGCAACTGAAATCCGACCCCCTTGCCGGCGCGGCGCGCCGGCAAGGGGGTCGGATTTCAGTTGCCAGCACTGGACTGGTAAATACTAGTGGTGGTCGCTCAGCAGAGGGTCTCATTGCACCTGTCCTAGGCGTTGAGACCTGCATACAGGTTAGACAAGGGTTGAGCAGACAAACGAAGCAGGAAAGAAGAACACTGCCATACGTATTATAGAAGATTGGGAGAACTTCAAATTCAAAGGATCAATCGGAGAAATGAACGACCTGAAAAGAGAAAAAAATTGCCAGACCCACAAGGACTAGAACCCGGGACCTTGCTCGTGATCAGCAATTCTCTGCCCAACTGAGCTATGGGACCAGTCGGAAACTAGAGCTGCCTTTGGAGTGAAAAACTGCTACAATTGCTGCGATTTTAAGCGCTTGGTCAATTGAGAGATTCAGAAGAAATGTTGGAAAGATGACTGAAGAGGCTATTGAATCGCCTAATGTCTGACTATCACCAAATCCTCAACCGGCTGGTAGACTTGAAAATACGACTTCACTTATGGGCTCACCACACAGCAGTAAGGGTTTGAGGGCAAAGTGCGGGAAAAGGATTGACAGCATCAGGGTACTAGTATCCCTCCTGGGATCCAACTTTTTTTCTTTATTTTTTACGCGAAACCACAAACCTCGAGAACAGAGTACTGCATGATAGAGGTGGCTGCAGACGCAACTGTGGTGGTGAAACTGGAGCATCCCCGCCAACCTGAGGTCTCAGCTTCAGCGACACTTCAGTTCACCATAATGTGGGGAGTAGGAGGCACAGGGGAGGGGGGGGGGGGAGTACATTTTTAGAGCATGATTGCATTTACCTCTGCCCCAAGGTAATATTTCTTACTAGTGTGGGTGGCTAAATCAGATTACACCTATTATGCTGTATTGCCCGGAGCATAAGGCGAAGTTGAGTACATTTTAATTTCTACCGCGCGCAGCAGCACCAACTCCTTGGCTGCACAAAATCACATATCCCTGAGCATGCCCTATTAGGATTTGAAGTTTGTTTTGGAGAGATTTGGAGAGGTTTTCATTTCGTGTATCCAAGGACATGGTCGGCTGTGGATGATGGAAATGAAAATCATGACAAGGCTTCAGAGGAGTTACGCCATCATTATTTGGAGTATATTTTTGTAGTTTTATTTTTTATAACAGCGCACAAACCTACGGAAGAAGGAGAAACAGTACAGAATACTGAATTGAGAAAAACAATGAAAGTTCAGGCCATTTCACTTCGCCCGCGTCAGTACACAGTGCAGTTCGAACTCCAGTTGAGGCACCTTTTTCGACCTTTTTTCAAATTTTCGATCTCCTGGCACTGCCCCATGTAGGGTAAAATCACCAAAATAATACAGGAGCCCGCCAGAGTCATCTCTTTATGGATGGATTATATTTGCACACATTTACCCCTGCATCTTTTCTGTAATCTTTTGTTTCAGTGGCGCGCTTTTGTGGCAATGAAGCCCAGACCCTATGGTCGGTCAAGCTGCCCTGCTTCTCCCCCGCTCCTGCCTTACCACACATGTCTATCTCATGAAGGGGAGGGCACACCACACTCACACACACACACACACACACACACACACACACACACACACACACACACACACACACACACACACACACACACACACACAGACACACACACACACACACAGACACAGACACACACACACACAGACACACACAGACACAGACACACACAGACACACACACAGACACTTTATGTACCCACCAAAACACGGCTTTGATATTTTGGCGCCCATCGCTGCAGACGATGAAAGCAATGCTACAGCAGAAGAGCTACATCAGAAGTCAAAGCAGCCAGTATCGGGATTGCATCATTCATTGCGAGGCTGAATACAGTATAGCATGTACTAGGAAGGACGTCATTTTTTAAATTTAATATTCATTTAGACTTTATTTGAAGTGTTCTCCAAAAGTAAATGGATACGCATCGGGGGAGTTTCCTAGAAGGGTGGATGAGACGAAAGGGAAGTGACAAGGGGCTAGGGAAAATACTTTTAACAGAAACACTGCTCAAAGAAAACCACAGCCAAAACACGCCCGGGAGAAACAGAATACATGACGAGCACTTGATATGAAAATCAGGAATTCCAGCAGTGGAGAATTTAAATAATGGTCCTTCACGAGAAACCGAAACTTACCAGAAGATCGGTCCCTGCGTAGGCTCACAGCTAGCTTGTTCCAAGCAACTGATCAACGGAAAAGAGGAGATTTAACGAAATGAGTTACAGAACGAGGCAAAACGATAGAGGAAGGGTGACGGAAGCTGCTGGAGATGGTCACGCTGTTAAGGTGGCAGACTACCCAAAAATTCGCTGAAAAATCGAATTTGTAAATTCATTTTGAGTGCTACGTCAGTTGAAAGAGCATGAATAGCTGCAAATTCTCTGAAAAGTGTGTCCCGATCTGACCGGCCGTTCAAGAGTTATGGCCGAAAATGTGCCCTTGCAAGGAAAGATTTTTTTGTTGCACTCTGTCATTTGTTGGCAGCACTGTATTTGAATGTGAGCAGACCGTGCGCAACTTGTCGTATCATGGAAACACGTGAAAGTGTGCAGAATTTTGCTCCAAGTCCAAAAAATCAGGTTTTTGAGCCACGTTTGGGCTGCACGGCGGCCGCCGTGCAGCAGGACTTTTGCCAGCACCCTCGTGACGTTGCAGATATGTGGCTTGATTATTGTAGTTGACGTTGATTTAGTGACTTTGGCAAGTTTGAGTCGTGTCAAGAAGTCAGGTAGGGTTCAGTACTAGGCAGTAGTGAAACGTGAGTGGTAGTCTTTGCCGGGTTCTGAGGGTATCCTGGATTTGGTGTGCAGCGCTGTGGAGGTCCCAGCACTGGATGTTGTATCAAAGGTACGACCTCGTAGCACGTGCTAAACCTAAAAAAAATTCAAAAATTGACTTGGGTCTGTGGGAGTGTGTGAGAGAACGCCCACTCGTTCCGTTGTGACAGATTCCAGGGCCTCGTTGAGGGGCCCTACCCCATCACCCATGGCTGCTTCTGGACTTGTTCTAGGTTTGAGTCCCGCGCACGAACAGAATGAGCACGAAAATGTGAAAAAATTGTAAATGCATTTGTTTGGCTCCTGGGTGGCTCGCACACCGTGGCACTATGCCGGAAATTTGAGTTTTTCCGGCCTGGAAAGCCTGTCAATGAGGCGCAAGAACTTGTAAATCATGTCCTGAGGGCCAGCATAGTGGCAGGAGTGTGTGGTCAAAATTTCACTCAAATCCATTGAGAAACACCAAGGTTACGGTCAATTGAATGCCATATGAAATTTATGGGTAGGCTGCCCCCTTAAGTGTCGCGGCTCCTTCGATGCGCATAGCAATGGAGTGCACTAAGGACAAACAAATATTGCGTCCTCTGGCTGTGGATGGAATCAGTTGAGTAGGTATCTGCTCTGAAACAAGCCGAAATAAGTGGCCATCACCAGTGCAGGGTCGGTTTTCCCTGTTCGTTCTACAGTGTACACTAATCAGCAAACGAAGCACAGAAGCCATAATTATAATGTTTTCGACTAGGCCTTTCATTCCATTACTCTTCAGGTCGAATACAATGGTGATTAACAAGGTAGTAATCAAGTCGCACTGCAGCTAGCCCTCACTACTTCGGACATCAAGCGCCCCCGTGGACGACTCCACAAGAGATGGGTCGACAACATCAAAGAAGACCTCGAACCTCTGAATGTGCCGATTCAGGAATGCCTCAACCTCGCCACCAACAAGCAACGCTGGTTAACGATCATTGACAGATGCATGACCCCGTATGATTTTTTATGCGGGCAATATGCGACCTGTTCATCTTATTATTATTATTAAGTTTAAGCAAGTCCTTATAACCGGCACTTTTGGTTAAGTTTAAGCAAGTCCTTATAACCGGCACTTTTGGCCCGCAGAGCATTGACAAAAATAGCACTTGAAAAATAGCGCTAGTGGCGCCAACAGCGTATTTGGCGGTCAGAGCACTTTAAAAGATAGCGCTAGGCTAGCCTAGTGGCGCCATGGCGTCAACTACACAGTGAAACAATGAATAATATTATTACCAGTATCAGACAACAGTGGGGACCATGGTACTACAATGTCAAAAACAGTGACAACTTTCGCACATACTTCTTTTGCACGCACAGTTCAGGCTTCAGCTTGGCAATGTACACTGCCTCCAGCACAGCAAGGTGAGTCTCCGCAACAACGCTCTGTAACAAGCCGCTGATATGTACAGGATCGGCAAGTGGAACAGTGTGTGACTCATCGCCCTGCAGAGAAGTCGCCAGCGGGCCGCGGCATAAATGCGATACACAACATCTACCACACTGGTCCACAGGAATGGACCAACGGACAATGACGATAATGTCATATATATGATTATGAAGGACTCAGCGATACTCCGTCACCTGACATCGTCACCAGTGCTCAGACACCAGCTTGCTAGTGCAGTCTGCAAACATGTTAAAACATGGCACCCGGCATGCACCGTACTGGTGGCGGTGCACCCACTCTCACTTCACGATTCATGCGCGTGCGCGCAACAAAATTAATGTCACCTTGCACTTGCTGTGCTGGATCATGGAGGCAGTGTACATTGCCAAGCTGAAGCCTGAACTGTGCGTGAAAAAGAAGTACATGTATGTGCGAAAGTTAGTTAGTTGTCACTGATGTCTTTCGCTCCTTGCATTTACATCGTAATTGCTTTGTGTGTTCAATAAATCACGTTTTAGTAGTCCGCTACATGTATACAGTTCAGTATACTAGGTATTACAGTGCTTGCAACTGAAATCCGACCCCCTTGCCGGCGCGGCGCGCAGGCAAGGGGTCGGATTTCAGTTGCCAGCACTGTAGTAAAATGTACTAGCAAGGCAGGGATACTACCTGGTACTAGTACTTAGTAGTTGTTTGTGAGGTGGGCCTTGTTATTATTATTATACGCATTTCCGCGGCAGCGTCAACCAAGCAGTTATGCTTGTATGAACCATAATCCTACACAGTTGCGTCGGGCATGCCGCTCTGATCAGGCCCTCGGTCATGTGAGTGATCTGGCCCGCGGTCGGATCACAAGATCACTCATAGACCTCGGTCTGATCAGAGCGCCTCGCCCAGTGCCCACGCAACTGTGTAGGATTGTGTACGTAAGCGCTGCCGACGCACACGGCGCCACGCCCTTGAAAAAGCTCTAGACTACAGTACAGTATGTATAATTATTATGACGCCAACTATCAAATATCGCAACCACTACTTATTACGCCAACTATCCATTATAATATAGAGTGATTTGCACACTGAAACTAACCTTGATTTTATAGATTGGAGTTGAGCATGAATACCTGATTGCGCTGCCAATTCGATCTCAGGCGCAATCTCTTGCTGTGCTGGCGACATTGGATCATATCCCAAGCTATGTGGGTTCTCCGCCCTGCTGAAATGCTCCATGATATTACTTTCACGTGGATCGAATAGACACCTTTCGTTACCAGCATCGGTAATGTTGTCTTCGGCAATTCCCGTCAGCCAGATAACCAACAAGCCACAAAGCCTAATCAGTGCAACCTTTTCAATCCTAGTTGACAGTAGTGTGCGAAGTACTTGGAATATGCTTCGTAGTATTCCGATCGCATTAAAAGAATGCACAACTTTACTTTGCAATGGCCAATACATTTCACTACACATTGCTCTACTTTCCGACCAACCTCATGAGCTCAAGACAAATGAAAAAGAATACTACCTGCCAAATGCGCCTACAGGCAATGAACAGCTAGCTAGCTTCCGCACGACAGAATAATATCAAAGACTTAGTAAGACAAACGATAATAGCATGCTAGCAACACGCTGACAAGCCCAAAGGCTAAGCTTTGTAAGTTAGTTGAGTGCACGTTCACTGGGGCAAGTACCGGTTAGTTTGGGTTGTATTTGTGAGACTAACTAAGACTTAGAGCCGCCCACAAAGAACCAGTGCGTGGGAATCAATGACATAAGCGACAGGCTAGGCTGTGTAGTTGAGTTGCACATATTTCAGCGACCATCAGACAGCAGCATTCACTGTTGAATCCTCTACGAGCAGGCCTAGATTAGATTCTTGATGCTAGTGAGTAGTGTGGAAGTAAGTTAGTTAGTGCATACATTGTACAGTGTATGCACACATACATGTGCAATGTATGTGTGATGTAAAGACGCGGCATTGGCATTACAATCATGTATATGTACACCCACGGTCAACGGGGTACTCACTACTCGGAGTGAGGGAAACATGGACGCAGCTACGACTACGAGGTCAGCAGCCCCCTTGTCGCCAAGTTGTCGGGCATTGGTTGTGAGACTTACCACCTCACCCTCGGCCTCGCCGTTAGGCGCTGCATCTGCCACCCTGGTATCACAGGTAGCCCTTTCCCAAAGGTGCTCGCCCTTTTTTTCGCCCTTTTCGCCCCTTTTTGGAAAAGCCCGTTTCTTTCGCCCTTTACTGCGCTTTTTGGTGAATATCGCCCTTTTTGAGCTTTTTTAGCTGAAAAAGTGCTAAAATCTGTTTGCTCATGCATACGATCACAGTTTCCGAGTGCTCGATGGGCCTTGGCACGCCGCTTTTGTTTGGGGGGGGGGGGGCAACAAGTAGTAAGTTGGTGAAGATTGCACCGGTGTACACAATGCTGTAAAAAGTGGGTTTTTTGAACTTTATTTCCTGTCTTGCCTTTCGTGGACCCATTAATGGAAGAGTGCGTATTCATTTCTCAGCTAGAGTTCATAATTATCTGAACATGTATCATGGCTATGCTTCACTGAAAAAGGTCACTTTTTGCCTGTTTTCACTGAAAAAAGAGCTATAATGTCCACAAACACCACCATATTCGATGAGTACAGAGTAACGCTTGCCAAAAATGCGTTGGAGTAAGCACAGATAATTTTAACATGATTATTACTCAATCTGCGGACAGAACTGTTTCGTCCTTTGTGGACATGATTATTATTCACTAGTTTGAGGGAAAGAGACAAACGGGAAAATTATTATTATTATTATTATTTATTTAGCTCCACGTAAGCTTTTTAATTATTATTATTATTTTTTTTAGAGCATCGCTGGCTACAAGCGAGGGTCCCTTGTTCGAGTCCCGGTGGTGACAGTCAATTTTTTCTTCAGACTTTTTCCCGTTTGTCTCTTTCCCTCAAAACCAGTTAATATTACTATTATTATTATATCATTTTTGAGCTCATATTTTATTTTCCTGATTTCTTCTCCAGTGTATGTTGTATTGCATTTTAATACATTGTGTTAATTTTTGCCCGTAAAAGAGGCTTGCACTCCATAAAAAAAATAATAATAATTGTTTGTCTCTTTCCCTCAAACCAGTTAAATTATTATTATTATTTATTACGAAGTAGTGGTTGCGACTTCGGCGATGATTTGTAAGAAAGGGTTTTCTCCGGTGTGGGGAGCAAACCCTTTCTTACAAATCATCGCCGAAGTCGCAACCACTACTTCGTACTGTTGTGCCCAGCGCGGGCTTGCGACTAGTTGGTTCGGAAGTGACAGCGTTGCGAATGACCGAGGGTCCTCGACGTCTGTCTCACCGTCCAGGTGCGACACTGACTCACGCTGCTATCTGGTGTTCACGAGGTGTTTGTCGCGCTGGAAGCGGAGCGTCTCTGTAAGTTTGTATCCCTGGTGATGTTTGTGCCTGGAGAGCACTATAAGTGGTGCTCTTCAGGCACAATCTTCCTCAGCCTACTCAAGCTCAACTGATGAGGGGTGAATTCCCCGAAACACTGTGTATTGAGCAGGGAGTGGTGCTTTCTTGGAGGTTTGCGGAGTCTAAGGTTCGATGGACTTCTCGTGGGCTCTGGATGGCAGTCGTGAGTCAGTCATGTGTCAAGTAAAGTCGGCGGAATAGCGCGAGCTCCGGTGTGGGGAGCAAATTCTTTATTATTATTTATTCATATTTTAATAGGGCATTCCCCACGGACTCAAGGTCAAGTTAATTGAGAAGAAGAAGTAGCGACGACCGGCCATTAATTTATGGAATCCAATACACCACACCACCGCATTGCGCTCTTGGCCGATCCAAACTCTGCACTCACATCACCATCACCACAGCGAGGACAATTCCGGTAGATAGATTGAAATTGACAATGACCCTCCAGACAGCTGTTTCGCTCCTCCTGAGCTCATCAGTGGAGGCATAATAATGTTGAATGAAAGAAAAATAAGAATAGACTGATTTTTATAGGGCAAAATTGGCGCAATTGCGCTCATATCTGCATGGAAACGTGGCATACCCTAAGTGACAAAAATGACAAAAGTGATAACAAGGTCAGGTGATAACGACACGCGCTCATGGCTGGGACAGGAACATGTAGCATGTGTGAAAAGGGGGGGGCGCAAAAAACAGCAGTCAGTCTAACACCAGAAAGTTAGTTATTGCATGTGCCACAAAAAGAAAGATACTGCGGAGGGTCATTGTCAATATCAATTATAGCAATAAAAACTGCTTTATGGCAGTTTTCTAAAAAAAGTTATTGTGTTCTCGTCCATGGACCCCGTCTAAAAAGTAAGAAATTAACGAAATGTGATAGCCGAAAATTAAAATTTCACACAAAACCTCACAATAATCACAACACTTGAAATGCTGCTTTCAACACTAAACTTGTACTGCACAACAATTGGCAACATGCATGTCATGCATGCATAGGAAAGAGGATCACGAGGGGAAAAGGTCTTATTATTATTATTATTATTATTATTAAATTTTGAATAGGGCTGTCCCACAGGCCTAGGGCCTTTTTACAGGTCTTCTTTCCTTGGCGCTGATAGGTGGAATTCTCTGCCTGTCTCGTGTCGTCAGGTTGAGCATCTATCCGTTTTTGTTTCGCTCTGTAAAGAGCACTTAGGGTTCCCTGTAACAAGACGGCAACGTCTGTAGGGCCTTCCCTATCAAAATAATAAATTCTACTACTACTATTCTACTTCTGCATGTAGCCTTTCATTCTGTATGTGATTATTGTGAGGTTTTGTGTGAAATTTTAATTTTCGGCTATCACATTTCGTTAATTTCTTACTTTTTAGACGGGGTCCATGGACGAGAACACAATAACTTTTTTTAGAAAACTGCCATAAAGCAGTTTTTATTGCTATAATTTCTTTTGTTTTTTCTGTCACCAATCAATGGAATGCCCTATATCAATATGTAAATGATGGCCTTCACATCATATCAATTACACCGTATCATACGCAATGATGTGCAAGCCTTGTCTTGCAGAAAATGGCACTAGCATGTTCTTCTGCAGGGATACATGTGAGTAGTGGTGGACCGTGGTGATACTTTTTTTATACGGAGGTCAATCTGTGCATGTTGCTGTAGCAGAATTTCATGACTCTGTCATAAAATTGTCTTGCCTTTCAGATATTTCAGATTTCCCCACCCTCGATCAGATTTATTTGAGAAATGTAACCAGGTGCGTGTCGCAGATGTTTTTGTTGATTCTGTGTTTATAATGGTTTATAATCATGGGTTATCGTGATAAGGTCATCCTGCATCATATTGCACTGAAATCGTAATCCTGTTGATGTCGATACAACTTTTGGAAGTACAATGTCGTTCAAAGACTTCAAACTGGTAGTCCACGATTTTCTAAAACAACACAGCAAAGGAGAAACAATAAACATGTATAAAAATGTAAACAAATACATTGCTCAGTCCGACACCTCGTTCCAACAACTACACTGATCCTGAGGATAAAAGGGGCAAGGCTATGGTTGGAGGTACTGAGAGATAAACAAGGCACTCCATAATAATAAAATCTTACACATATTTTGGTGAGTATGAATGATATCCTCTTTAGGACGAACACCAAGCTACCAATGGTATTTATTCTGTGAGTTTGTCTTAACCTATTTTATAACCAGTGAATACAATTATTTCTCCAATAGACATACAAATAGATTTCTTCTACAGCGAAAGATTCTAAGCCACACCAACTCATTGACTTGTCTCGTATGAAACAAATGAGTCACTAGAGAGGTTCTGCAAAACGAAAATGCGTACAAACGTTCGTTCATTGTCATCAAGAGTACATGAAAACCAGAGTGTGCAGCTTGGGGCCTTTTCTGCTATGGGTGTCTGTCACGGCGAAATTCCGTGATTACATCATATTTGGCCCAGATCTGAGGCGGGAAGTGGCGTAGTGCGTACAACTGAGCTGCAGTTGTGCAGAAAGAGACCTGCTTGAATCCTGCTTGTACGCACTACATCACTAAAATGATGTAATCACGGAATTTCGCCGTGACAGCAACCCATCCGAGCTGCACACTCTGGTTTTCATGTACTCTTGTTGTCATGAAGTGCAAAACTTCGCACGAACTTTCGCAACTTTGGACGCGAAACTTGCAGGGAACGCGAAATGAACTGTCGTAGGACATTTCGTGAGATCGGGTCATGGCGTACGTGCACTTGGCCCGCGCAAACTACGAAAATGTGCAGAACACAAAGTTCGTGCAAAAATTCGTACACATTTTCGCAAGGACTGTCGCGAAACTTCGTTCGAATTTTCGTTTTGCAGAACCTCTCTACTGAACGTTTCTTTAGCAACATGACGGCAACGGAAACAGCAACGAAAAAAAGTACGATACATGTACAGCACATTCTTGCAGGTACTACAAACAGATTGCAGATCGTAATTCTTGCTTTGGCGGCACGAAACTTTATTTGGGGCAGTGCAATCCCGGCGGTACTCACAAATAATAAATCAAAAGCCCAGACTTGAGTAAACAAACCCAATCATACAAGTACGAGATCTTCACGAGACGAGACTGCACCCTTTGACTTGTTTCGTATGAAGCAAACAAGTTTACTTAACCTCTCCACAATGGAGATTTTCCCTGATATGCGAATTTATTTTGCAAACTCGGTCAATGGGTCCTTGAACCTTTCCCTCCAGATTGGGAACTGCCAACGATAGTATGTCACTGACCAGTGCCTTACTTGTAACGTACCAATGTACAATGAATATGAGTATTTCGACAAAAGCCTTACCGTCAAGAAGGTGAACTCGCGTTCTTCGTACACTGTAGACAAGGGCAAAGAGATACAAATGGATCTAAATCCGAATAAAATCAGCACACGTTTCCGTAAATGAAAGGGTGAGCATAAGAAAATGAATCGAAGGAAACCGGTCAACTCAGAGATCACCTGTCATCGAGTATTCAGTAAAAGGAGGCCTCGGCAGCGGAAAAGCTAAATTTAGAAAAGAGATCCTGTCAGCTTTTCCAATATTTATTGCATTCCGCCCAAAATCAGCACACTTTTCGTAAATGAAAGAGTGAACACAAGCAAATGAATCAAAGGGAACTGGTCAACTCACCTGTCATTGAGTAATATTCCGTGAAAAGAGGTCTCAGCAGAGCCGAAGCGAAATAAGCCAGGACACGAAATATCCGAAACAGCTCATGCAAGAAGCAGTTCCAAAGAAGGAAGTTCCTCGCGCATGCACATCCGAAAACGGACTGCACAGCATGCAACACAATGTCTGCCGTGCACGTGCACAGCACGCGGCTACCACCCGTTGGTAGATATAATACCGAGCACCTTACGTAGAGACTTACGTAGCCTAAGTGAAATACCGAGCACCTTACGTAGAAACTTACGTAGCATAGCGGTGTCGTTTTTCTTGCCATGTGAACACAATAATAGAAAAGCTGACAGGATCGCTTTTCTAAATCTATACCGGAATTGGCCTTCCTGTGGTGATGGTGAAGTGAGTGCAGAGTTTTGATCAGCCAAGAGCGCAATGTGGTGGTGTGATGTATTGGATTCCATAAATTAATGGCCGGGTCGTCGCTACTTCTTCTTCTCAACTTCAAATGCGCCGTAAAGCGATAGTGAAATTACGAGACAAGCAGGATAGTTCCTTTTAACATCAAATGCTAGAACAAAATTTAGCAGCATCGGACGCAGCATAGCCCTGACTAGAGTGAATGCCCAATGGGCCTCTCCGTGTGTCAAGTGGCTGTTTTGCGCGGAAAATGCTGACTTAGAAGGTAGCAGCCTACCCATAAATTTCATATGGCATTCAATTAACCGTAACTTTGGTGTCTCTCAATGGATTTGAGTGCAATTTTCACCACACACTCCTGCCACTATGCTGGCCCTCTGGTAATGATTTAAAAGTTCTTGCGCCTCACTGACAGGCTTTCTAGGCCGGTAAAACTCAAAATTCCGGCATAGTGCCATGGTGTGCGAGCCTCCAAGGAGCCAAGAATGCATTTACAATTTTTTCACATTTTTGCTCATTCTGTCCGTGCGCGGGATCCAAACCTAAAAAAAGTCCAGAAGCAGCCATGGGTGGTACGTGGTGGGATAGGGTCCCTCAACGTGGCTCTGGAATCTCTCACAACGGCACGAGTGGGCGTTCTCTCGCAGACTCCCACAGACGCAAGTCAATTTTTGAATTTTTTTAGGTTTACGGCGTGCTACAAGGTCGTACCTTTGATACAACATCCAGTGCTGGGACCTCCACAGCAAGCCATTTCCACAGCGCTTCACACTAAATCCAGGATACCCTCAAAAATCGGCAAAGACTACCACTCACGTTCCACTACTGCCTAGTACTGAATCCTACCTGACTTCTTGACACGACACTCGTAAAATAAAACTTCAAACAAACAAACTCAAATTAACTTGCCAAATTCACTAAATCAACGGCAACTAAATCAAGCCACATACATTTATGTGCAACGTCACGACACGAGGGTGCTGGCAAAGGTCCTGCTGCCAGCGGCGGGCTTGGGCTTCGCCCGCCGCCGTGCAGCCCAATACATGGCTATACATTGGACTTGGAGCACAATTCTGCACACTTTCGCGTTTTCCATGATACGACAAGTTGCACACGATCTGCTCAGGTTTTTTTAAATGTTTATTTGAATTCGGATAGCTCAACAGTACAGAAGTACAACTACAAAGAGTACCGAATAGAAGGCCCCGAGAAAGATTCAAATACCGTGCTGCCAAAAAATGACAGCGTGCAACAAAAAAATCTTTCCTTGCAGGGGCATATATTCTCGGCCATAACTCTTGAACGGCAGGTCAGATCGAGAAAACATATTCAGAGATTTTGCAGCTATTCATGCTCTTTCAACTGATGTAGCATTCGATATGAATTTGCAGGCAACATCAGCGTACGTGTTCAACGGGTATGGTGGCGTGGTGTGGCTGTAGCTGTGTGCGACGTGCTGGCAGGACAGTGATTGCCTCAGCTCAGCCCCAGGAGTCTCTCTGGCCCTCACGCCCCTCAGTCTGCGTCTGCCGCGTTGGCCAGTTCGCTTCGTCGTTCGTTCCCCGTCACGTCACTATGGTACAAGTACAGTCAGCCGCAGTATCTTTGTTTTTGTGGCACATGTACACAGGTACATGCAACAACAAACTTTTCTGGTGTTAGACTGACTGCTGTTTTTTGCGCCCCTCTTTTCACACGTGCTCCATGTTGCTGTCCCAGCCTAGCCATGAGCGCGTGGCGTTATCACCTGACCTTGTTAGCACTTTTGTCATTTTTGTCAACTAACACAGCTGAACTATTGACCTGTTTCATCACACGCAGCAGTAGCAGAGTGATAAAGAGGTTTGTAACGCCAAACGTTGCCGCGGCATAGCCGACGTATGCAACACCGAGGCAAGGAGTGATGAAGAACTACACCATCATGCACACACCTTTGACCTTTGACGCCCATCGCCGGAGGCGATGATAGCAATGCTACAGCAGAAGCCATACCAACTTGTGCTGGGATTGCACCATTCAACAGCTTGCTGAAGAATTGACCGTCACTATTCAGCCTGGTCTACACCATACAGCACACACACACACACACACACACACACACACACACACACACGCACACACACACACACACACACACACACACACACACACACACCATTGGACCATTGGACGCCCATCGCCGGAGGCGATGATAGCGATGCTACAGCAGAAGCCATAGCAACACACACACACACACACACACACACACACACACACACACACACACACACACACACACCTCAGACCTGCCCATCGCGGAAGCGATGATAGTGAACAGCTATGTTAGACATAGCAACTTGTGCTGGGATTGCACCACACACACACACACACACACACACACACACACACACACACCATTGGACGCCCATCGCCGGAGGCGATGATAGCGATGCTACAGCAGAAGCCATAGCAGCTTGTGCTGGGATTGCACCATTCAACAGCTTACAAGGCTGAAGAATTGACCACACACACACACACACACACACACACACACACACACACACACACACACACACACACACACACACACACACACACACACACACACACACACACACACACACACACACACACACACACACACACACACACACACACACACACACACACACACACACACACACACACACACACACACACACACACACACACACACACACACACACACACACACACACACACACACACACACACACACACACACACACACACACACACACACACACACACACACACACACACACACACACACACACACACACACACACACACACACACACACACACACACACACACACACACACACACACACACACACACACACACACACACACACACACACACACACACACACACACACACACACACACACACACACACACACACACACACACACACACACACACACACACACACACACACACACACACACACACACACACACACACACACACACACACACACACACACACACACACACACACACACACACACACACACACACACACACACACACACACACACACACACACACACACACACACACACACACACACACACACACACACACACACACACACACACACACACACACACACACACACACACACACACACACACACACACACACACACACACACACACACACACACACACACACACACACACACACACACACACACACACACACACACACACACACACACACACACACACACACACACACACACACACACACACACACACACACACACACACACACACACACACACACACACACACACACACACACACACACACACACACACACACACACACACACACACACACACACACACACACACACACACACACACACACACACACACACACACACACACACACACACACACACACACACACACACACACACACACACACACACACACACACACACACACACACACACACACACACACACACACACACACACACACACACACACACACACACACACACACACACACACACACACACACACACACACACACACACACACACACACACACACACACACACACACACACACACACACACACACACACACACACACACACACACACACACACACACACACACACACACACACACACACACACACACACACACACACACACACACACACACACACACACACACACACACACACACACACACACACACACACACACACACACACACACACACACACACACACACACACACACACACACACACACACACACACACACACACACACACACACACACACACACACACACACACACACACACACACACACACACACACACACACACACACACACACACACACACACACACACACACACACACACACACACACACACACACACACACACACACACACACACACACACACACACACACACACACACACACACACACACACACACACACACACACACACACACACACACACACACACACACACACACACACACACACACACACACACACACACACACACACACACACACACACACACACACACACACACACACACACACACACACACACACACACACACACACACACACACACACACACACACACACACACACACACACACACACACACACACACACACACACACACACACACACACACACACACACACACACACACACACACACACACACACACACACACACACACACACACACACACACACACACACACACACACACACACACACACACACACACACACACACACACACACACACACACACACACACACACACACACACACACACACACACACACACACACACACACACACACACACACACACACACACACACACACACACACACACACACACACACACACACACACACACACACACACACACACACACACACACACACACACACACACACACACACACACACACACACACACACACACACACACACACACACACACACACACACACACACACACACACACACACACACACACACACACACACACACACACACACACACACACACACACACACACACACACACACACACACACACACACACACACACACACACACACACACACACACACACACACACACACACACACACACACACACACACACACACACACACACACACACAGGTAGACACAGGCACTTGCAGAATGAGCGCAATTGCGCCAATTCAGCCCTATACAAATCAGTCTATTCTTACTTTAATATATTATTCTTCCATTCAACATCATAACAAGAGTACCTCCCAGAGTGTGCAACGCCGATCCAGCTCTGTATAGTCTTGGTCGAGCGGAATCGGATCTTCTGATGTCATGCGTACACTCCACACCAGCGCAAGGCCGGTCTCGAGGCAGGGCACCATTGTTTTTGATCTGAGAGTACCCGCGACTCCCCGGATTCCCCTCAGATGTGTACGGTATTATAACGCAAAGATCCGATTACGCTCGACCAAGACCCTAAGCAGAGCTGGTTCAGGCGCTGCACACTCTGGGGGGGGGGGGGGGGGGGGGTGGTATGTACTCTTGATCCTGGAGGGGCATTTAAATGTACAGAATGTTCCTTGAACGTCTTTGAGGCTATCTCGTAAAAATTAAATTCAGTTGTTGAGGCAATAGTGTTATTTTTCGTTGGCTGAGCGTAGCGAATGAAACGAAAAATGTATTTTTGCCAGCATTTTCACCATAGTTACGGCACCAGGATTGCGTCAGCTGGTTTTTTGTCAGTGTGTAATAGGTCACCGAGTGGTATCAGAAGACACACACACAAGAAGACTAATATTATGTTCTTCGGCTCAATCTGCCTGAAGTTATATAATTATACTGAAGTTATATAATTATACAACTGCTCCGGCTCAATCTGCCAGGCGGAACTGAACTGAACAACAACAACTACTGACGAAACTGAATCACAACTGAATAACAACTGAAGAACAACAACTACTGAACAACAACTGAAGAACAACTGAAGAACAACTGAAGAACAACAACTACTGAACAACAACTGAAGAACAACTGAAGAACAACTGAAGAACAACAACTACTGAACAACAACTGAATAACAACTGAAGAACAACTGAAGAACAACAACTACTGAACAACAACTGAATAACAACTGAAGAACAACAACTACTGAACTGACACAATAATAGAGTAAGGAAAAGGTTTTATAGCCAGCGATAAGAAGATAAGAGTTCTGAGAAGTAACAGGTGTTGAGGAAGATACGAGGAAGACACTTAGGACAAGACCAATGGAAGAACTAGCTATTTGGTGTAATGTGAGTAAAACGGGAGAATTGTAATGTACAAAGTACTAGCTAGTGTGCAGTGTATGTAAGTAAGTGCAGTAGGTGTGAACGTGTTAGTGTGTGGGTGATAAGAGCTGTACATGTATGACTCAGAGTGTTAAAAGACTGTCCGTGCATCATAGTTATTTTCGTTTACGTACATGGACATGTTTACGTACATGTACATGTTTACGTACATGTACATGCAGGATAGTGCAAGTGTTCTCAAACTTTTCTCTTCATCGTGGTCACTGCAGCTAAGCGCGAATCCATGGTGGAGTTGAGGGAAGTGACGATGGTGGAAACTCTCTCACTCAATGCATCCATGCCGTTCACTTTCTCTTCCACAGCTGTCACTCGGGTGATGATTGCCTGCTGTTGTGTGGAAATCGTTTGCAGTTGAGTCAGAATGTCTGCAAACTGACTCAAATAGCGATCTGCCGACTAGACAGACACGCAAAAATAACATCATCCACAAACACACACACACACATACACACACACACATGCACACACAAACACACACATGCACATGCACATGCACACGCATACACACACACACACACACTATGGATTATTATGCTCTGTGTACACCCAATTGAAGCATTTCTACCCAGAAAACACAAAAATCCTGTGATGTGTAGTACAACAAGACAATTTCACATATCTGAAAGAGAGCATTCAATTATTTTGCAAGAAAGAATTCAAAATTGATGGAGTGGAGCAGTAATCTCTGTACATTGAGTAGTACTAACTGGTCACTGCTATTATGGATTTAGGAGTCTCGTCCGTAATTATCGAAAAATTAAAAAATCCGCCCTCGTGCAAAATTGTCTCTAAACCACCCACCCAATTTTTCCCATTAATATTTTGATTTTTCCCAATGCCCAGCTAGAAAAAAAGAAATCCTGACCCCAGGGTAGGGTCCAGCGGATAATGCCGGCACTATATTCGGCATTATAAGCCTATCCGACCTTTAGAACATTATGGAGCATTAGGAAGGAACAAGACGAGCATTATGTGAGGTTTGAGTGGCATAAAGAGTTTTATAGTGGATAATGTCGGGAAATCTCATGGTTTTTGGCAACAATCGGCTAAAGCCATGACTGCATGAGGTGCATGCAACGCCATTATATTGTACCGGCACATGACTTTGTGAGTGTAGACACCGTCACACGTAACACCTTTAGCGCTACATTTACCTGACTACATGCAGTATGTCATTGCTACATAAAGTCTTTATGTAGCAATGTCAGGTAAATGTACATGTGATGTAGCATGCCCAACGTTGCAATTGAGGCTGTTTATGCTTCGAAGTGCACAAAATCCATAACGATGATTTACGAGGAATTTTGTTAGAAATCATGGAGAGCCATGGATGATGGAGGAGACTACGTAGATCTACGCGAAGTGAATATCAAACTGAAACAGAGGAAGAGGAGTTTCCTGTTAATAAAAAGTGTTATGCCATAGGCTCTGGCCATAGCATGTCTAGCGATACTGAAGTAAACACTAATCCATTGATAAAAATTTGGACCTGCATGAAGGAGCGGCTATAAGCGGATAGAGCTTACTCCAAAATTAATAGCTGCCTTTGCCGAGTCCAGCTCAGCAGGCTCGAAAAGAACTAGAATTTCTCATGGACGCAGCACCAAGTCGATTTGAGTGTTCAGCAGCGCATGTTTTACTTTCCTGGTGAAGCACGTATAGTTCGTCGTGGACGATTGTAATGCAAGGCCTAGTCAAGTGCTATCAGAAAAGAGGAGTATTGTGGCCAACCATTAATTTTGTCTCCACGCAACCTCAGGAGAAAAAGACAGCGCAAGCAGAGGGTGTAGAGCGGCAAAATATCTTCTCACCACGTGTGTTCAGGATTTCCGCAAATGGGAGGGATCTCGATCTGAGATCGTCTCTCAGGAACTTGCCTCACGTAAGCTGTTTCAGATGAAGACATTTTTCACAGAGTGGAAGCAGTGACAGCTTGTCTGCAGGCGAGAATATCACTTCCCATGATAAGCTTCCAGCATCCAATTGATCACCAGCAATAATGGTCTCACATCCCACTTCATGGATAAGCAAGGGAAATGATTTGATACACCCACTGTTCAGCCACAGCCCTGCATCAAAGTTGCAATGAAGAGCAGCCAATGGAGACGCGATCATGTCTTATAGTGCTAAGAAATGGTGGAGCTCGTGAGAGATATTGCAGCAGCTTCAGAGGCAGATTGACTATATCCAACCTTTCCTGGAAGTTTGACAATGTGCAGCTTTTCTTCCATTTTTGTTCCAAACCAAGAGCATTATAGCCCTTGTTGGAGCATTATAATCAGCATTATCAGGTAGTTTGTGGAGCATTATGATTAGCATTATACAAACATTTTCGGAGCATTAGCCGCTGGACCCTACCCCAGGGTCACTGACTGCACCTGTGTCAGGTATAGCTACTGTACTAGTTTGTTTTGTTTCTGGTTTTTGTTTGTTTTTGTTTTAGTAGGTCTACCAGTGGCCATGCACGTCCTACAACTACATGTTCATCATACTGGTGTTTGCGACACTACGAATTCAGTCAGTACCCTGCAAAGCCAGTGCAACAACTGTATGAAAGTTACGGAAGTAAAAAAGTTTATGAAAATTGGACTCGGAAAAATAAAAAAATTATATTCCGCCAGCACTCCTGATCGCCCAACCCCTTTTGTATGAGGACGGATTTTTTAATTTTTTAATCACGGACGACCTCTTATGGCTCTGATCCACTACTTTATGTTTTCATGTTATCATTCTGGATAAGGGACCTATACAAATCTATAACAACCCCCCCCCCCCCAGTTGATTACATAATTTCACTGGGCTATACTATGCATACTGCAGATGCATACTACTGCTATGTATATGTCACATGGCTGATGTCATGGGAACAGCCAGTCACCAGCCAGCATGTTATTGTGAGGCCTGTGTTTTTCAATACAATCATCTTGCACACGTCAGTGTTTTGCCTTTTTGAAGTGTAACAGTCCAGACAGGGTGCGCCGCCTCCACTGAAATATCAGGACCCTTATCATGTGTAATATAATGTCATGCTGCACAGCTAGATTTAGGGGGCGTTCGAATTGCCTTCATCAATTGTTCGAACAAATTTATAAAAGAGATTAGTTAAAGTGTCCCATTAGAACGGTTTCTGTCATTTTAGAGTTTTTCAGTCGAATTGTCTTGGCGATGGTGACGTCCGATAAGATCGACCATCTCCGCGTACTACGTGACGTAGCCATATCAAACTCTTCGGAACTAATCCACCCCTCCCATCGGATGAGGTTGTGGAGTTTCGAGGAGTTTGTTTTTCTGAAGAGGCCAATAAGGCCACCTCTTCAGAAAAACGAATCTCCTGGAAAAGTCAAAGAGTGACAATTTGGCGAACGTGCCCTTAGAGTATGAGTGTGTACATAGGCAAAGCCAGGTCCTTTCTCTTTCCGTTGTAGTTTCCCACCCGCCCTCCCCTATATTCTCACTTCGGGATAGGTCCTGCAGGCTACGTTTTGTTCATTTATCTTATGGGGTTATTCTAACCGGTTTTTCCTCAGGGTTGTGCCTCCGCCCGGGTCCTGAGGTTTTTTCCGCCAGCTTCGGGGTGGTTAATTATCCGGCGGCCCTATTCGCCACAGTGGTTCACGTTTTGCATCATGTTGGTCTGGTACATACGTGTACATGTATATGCGTGAGGTGGCATGCCCTTCTTCATGCTCATCTCTACACTACGCTAAGCTCTTCCATCTTCCACCGTGAGTGAACAAAGACCACACTACTACTGTGATCTGTATCTCTTTCTGTTGTGTGTGGGTGTGTCTGCGGTGAAGGACAAAAAAAGAAAGAAAGAAAAAACCCAAAGGACCTATAAAATATAAGAGGTAACGTATACGTCCCTTCTCTTTACCTGCTGAAACCGTTTGTAAATTTAGATCAGGATGTCTTTCATGTTAGCACGATTGCGTTCTAGTTGTAAATTTCTCTCTTTTTTTCTCGTCACGCTACCATTTTTCGCGCTGGATAGGTTATACTTTTATTATTTTGCAGCAGCAGTGTGCATAGAATCTGATATTGAGACAGAAGCGGAAAGGTTAGCAATACATTGCTGCCCTGTTTGTGAACTGTTCTATTATTACTAGTATTGATTGATGTGCTAGGAATCATTTTTACGAGATAGCCTCGAAGACGTTCAAGGAACATACATTTTAATGACAAGTATTTTTTGCTCATGGTCTTTGTACTGAATGTGCAACTTAGAATAAAAGTAAAGATAATAAATAATTATTTCTAATGGTGAACGGTACTATTCGGCCAATAAAATGTAAAGAACTCTTCCTCTCCTCTCCTCCATGCGCTCTCACCGCCGACTCACTGCTACCCTCGGTAGCCAATACACACACCAACCAAGGAAGGGTTGCAGGTAGATACTGAAATTCCTCCTGACAGCTGTTTCGCCTTCATAAGGCTCATCAGAGAAGGTGATATTGAATAGGATGATATCCAGTGGAGATGGTCAGATTTATACTACAAAACATGGGCGCAAAATTACGGGCAAAGTGTGAGAATGAGAAGTTACAATTCTCCAGCAACACAGTGCCAGGGGTTCCAAGAAAATGGCAGTTGAGTAATCCAATCACAAGCTGCTAACCTCTCCAGCAACACAGTGACAGGGGTTCCAAGAAAATGGCAGGTGAGAAATCCAATTACAAGCTGCTAACATTAATTTTCTAACGGCTAGGCTAGGTGATAGTTAAAGAATTTTGGCGAGCCACCAAACAAAGTGAAAGAAAGTAGAGTACTAAGCGTGCAGTGCAGCAAAAGTTACAAAGAGTGCACACACGCATGAATGGACTGTAATTACATGTAGATCTACTTTTCACTTGGGCAGTTCTCCAGCCAACCGCGCAGGCATGCAAAGACGCACCACGTCGACTGTCCCCGCAGAGTCCCCCTCCGGCGTTCTCCCGAGCAACAGATCTCCGCTGGCCGTCACACCTTGCTGCGCACCGCACGTGGCCGGACCGACCGCTACCTCGAGCTGTCCCCATTTGCGCCTCAGTTGCTCGCTGCCGTTGAACGTCCGGACAACCCGGCCGAGCGTGGCGAAAGCAGAAATGAGAGTCCTAGGAGGAATTCGCTCGTCTGCCCCCACAGCTGAGTTGTCGACGAAGACCATGCTTCCACGATAATGACACCGCTCCCTTCCTTCCATTATCGACGCACTCACTGAAGTACCGCTACACTGGCACACAGTAGTAATTATTTCAAATGGTGGACGGTACTATTCGGCCAATAAAATGGAGAAATGTCCAAGAACTGGAGAAGAACGGGAGAACTGCCCAAGTGAAAAGTAGATCTACATGTCATTACAGTCCATTCATGCGTGTGTGCACTCTTTGTAACTTTTGCTGCACTGCACGCTTAGTACATGTACTCTACTTTCTTTCACTTTGTTTGGTGGCTCGCCAAAATTCTTAAACTATCACCCAGTCGTTAGAAAATTAATGTTAGCAGCTTGGGATTGGATTTCTCACCTGCCATTTTCTTGGAACCCCTGGCACTGTGTTGCTGGAGAGGTTAGCAGCTTGTGATTGGATTACTCACCTGCCACTTTCTTGGAACCCCTGGCACTGTGTTGCTGGAGAATTGTAACTTCTCATTCTCACACTTTGCACGTAATCTTGCGCCATGTTTTGTAGTATAAGTCTGACCATCTCCACCGGATATCATCCTATTCAATATCACCTTCTCTGATGAGCCTTATGAAGGCGAAACAGCTGTCAGGAGGAATTTCAGTATCTACCTGCAACCCTTCCTTGGTTGATGTGTGTAATGGCTACCGAGGGTAGCAGTGAGTCGGCTGTGAGAGCGCATGGAGGAGAGGAGAGGAAGAGTTCTTGATATAAATAATAAGAGAGTGAAACTCGACTCCGCAGCTGCCTGATAGTGACACATGTCATGGCTGAAACCTAATGACGTAACTGGTACAATAGGAGTCAACAGCTATTACATGAGCAATTGAATCTTCTAAGCACTTCTGAATAAGAATAGAATGAGGAGACGAAAGAATATGGAAAGCAGGAAATTCATGGTATTGCTAAAAGCATTGCATTGAATGATAATTTTTTACCAGAGTCCCAAGCACAATAGGGATTGAAATCAAACAGTCCAGGAAGTGAGCTACCAGAAAATTAAATAATGCCAAGCCGACCAGCACTCACACCTGAGACATTACATATGATGAGCAAAGGTCGGACCATCTGAGACATGGGAATAGGCAGAACCTAGAATTCGCCGACAAATCCGTCACTGAACAGACAGTTCACAACACACGGTGTGGTCACTTGGCCCCCTTTAGGCATGCCAATAAAAAAATAAAAAATAAAAAAGTAAATTATCGGGTCCGTTCCCGAAGGGAACTCACGACGGCCTCTAACACCCGATAAACCCTATGCCAATAGGGCAACTATAAATGTACAGTGACAACAAAACTCTGTGAACGACCTACCAGGATGAGGTTGGTGACGTGGTAAGGCCACAATGACACTGAGGAATACTCAGCCGCAAAACAATGTACTGGATGACTGGTTCTGTATCACTATCACCTTGTCCGTGCTATACACATTCCCACGTGTGCACTCTCTCTTTCTCTCTCACACACACACACCCAGACATGTGCCCACATGTGCGCACACATACACACACAAGCATGACAGCATCCGCACAATTAAATACAATAAAAGCTGTAACTAAAGACCAGCGTGACTAGCGACCAGCCTAGTATTACAGACCACTTTGCCAGGCACGGACGATCTCATATTAATATTACGCATGCGCTGTGCATACCTCTAACTGAGGACCACCTGCCACTAACGACCGTTTTCTCTGGCCCCAGGGGGTGGTCGTTAGTCACAGGTTTTACTGTATGTGCGTCTGCGAGTGCGCATGCATGTGTGCACGCACAACCATGTGTCCGTGTGTGTGTGTATGTGTGTGTGTGCGTGTGTGCGTGCGTGTGTGCGTGTGTGTACGTGAATATCATTGCAGACAATACATTTCAGCATCGGCCACGGTATGTGTGAGGACAAACGTGTACATGTTACGATATTACGCCACTGCAACCACACTCCTAGGTGAGGATCAATGGCTTACTGCGGGTCGCTGCATTGAGCACAGTGCCGCAGCCAAGGCACTGCCAGGAGTAGAAACGACAGAGAATACACGCACCTAATCTCACCAGCATGCCAATACCTGCACGTAATCCCATCAACACGCGATTACATGCACCCATATTTAATTAACAGCATGTGAATGCGTGCACGCATTCTGATCGGCGTGCCACTTCATAGACTGTGCGATATCTACCCTGAAATTCTGAGTTAAGAACTGATCAGACGTGGAAACGATAACTACAAACTCTCTGCATTGGAGACTGAACCGTCAGGAGAGCATAAGGATACAATTCAGAACTTATACAGTTTACGGTCAATACACAACTCCACTTTAATGGCATGATCCGATGTAGATAGACTTGATTCATGATATGTTCGTGAAGGTCAAGAGCTTGATATTTGCTCAAACAATCGAGCCATAGCGATTGTGGACAAAGTGTAACGTGCCAGTATCATGATGATTAATCCAGAGAGAGAGAGAGACAGAGAGGGAGAAAGAGATAACTGATCCATACGCAATTTCTGAGAGCAAACAGTTAGAGAGAGAGAGAGAGACAGAGAGAGAGAGAGAGAGAGAGAGAGAGAGAGAGAGAGAGAGAGAGAGAGAGAGAGAGAGAGAGAGAGAGAGAGAGAGAGAGGGAGAGAGAGACAGACACAGAGGCAGAGAGAGACAGAGACAGTGAGAGAGATAGACACAGATATTGTAGATGTTGGCATGCAACAAGACTAACCGTCATTACTGAGTGTAGCCATTACTAAACAAGGTACAATATCTATGACTTTGGTTCTTCATCTAAAACAACAGTAGTGTTAGTTGTGTTACAATGCTCATGGACTAATTTCTTTTCTTACCTGTGTACCAATCAACGCCTCTCTTCTTAGGCGTCCAATGCTTCCTTTCCTTTCCAGGTCCATTTTCATTTCCAATTCCATCCATCTTGTCTCCTTTCTTCTTTCGTGTCCATCTTTCCCGTTGCTTCTCTAGTGGTGTTTCTTGATCCGCTGCCGACTTCTCCAGCATAAGGCGAACTCTTCTTGCCTCCGTATCTTCCCCCGTTATAGTCGCCGATCTCAGTACCTGTACCCCTACTGGTGTCTCTACCTCAAGGTTTGATAATCTAAAGCGTCTCTGCTTACGAGTGTTGTACGCTGACATCGGCAAGCCAGATGTTAGTTGAGGCCTGATGTCCTTAGGTTTATCTTTGACCAGTGCTCGAAGTTCTTCGCGCAATTGGAACAACGTGTCGTCTTTGTCATCGCCCGTCCACTTTTCCACCCACAGTGCATTCGGCCAGTTGTGCGCTACTTGCAGCGGATCATTGTCGATCAGGACTGTCTTTGTCAGATCCCGGCCGAGTCGCGCAACACACTTGACCAGCTGGCCATCGACTTCCAGGCAATTGTACTGGTGTAGAATGTGCTCAACGATGTTGTTTTGCTGCGAGTGCAGCCAGTCGACAACCTGCTTTGCGTAGCCGGGTTGTGCTGTCGTGTAGACTATGATCTCAAAGTCCTGCTTCATGAGCTTCAGAAAGTGCAACAGATGAGGACGTGCGTACATGTAGCAGACGTTGTCACTGTCCAACTCAATTATCTGCTCATAATACTTGCCCACCAGCTGTGTATCAGATGTGCAGATAAGAGTGTTGTCCAAAGCGAGAACTAATGTATACTCAGAATTGTAGACAAATTTATCAGGCAGCATATCAGCCAAGTGTAGCAGTGACTCAGGAATGGCTGGACTGGAAAGGTACTCTAAAGGCACGGGACCATAGATTTGTGTCTGCTTCCCGCTCTTACTTCCCATGATGTACGTAGTGAGGTATGCCTCTTCAATGATACTCTCCTCGGCCTCGTAACCTATTTCATCACCTCTTCCGCCATCATCTGTCCACTCAGCGGACAACACGTCAAATCTGTTTCCACAGAACTTCCGTTTAGCAAATGCCCTCTTCCAGTCTTCTTTCTCTCTCTTGTCCAGATGCAGAGATAGTGTTGCACGTGGACGGGGTCGGTTCAAAGGAGTTAGAAACATGCCGGGTTCTACATTTTTCGGTGGGTGTTTTTTTTCTCCAGCAAGGAGCAAATCTGCCAGTTCACCAGTGACTCGTCTCATAGTTTTCTCCGAACTGTATCGATCCAGAACGTTTCCCTTTGACGTTATGAAAGGGCTCTGTATGCACGGCTGATCGTGCGTAAACTTGGTACAGACTGTTCGTCTCTTCCGTGGGATAATCTCACTTGAATCGCTGCTGACTGTCAGTGGTCTCTCCACTGCGGGCCGCCTGCTTGCTCGCCACATGCGTTCAAAATCCTTTTCCCGAGACGTGGAGCTTGGCACAGGGTTGATTATAGCCTGGATATCTTTCCATGGACCTAATGTTCGTCTTGGTCGCTGGTACCTGTGTAAACACATTGAGACACAAGTAAAAAAAAAAAAAAGGTCACAAAAACTGCGAGGAAATAGTCAACTGTTTTCCAGGCTGGAATAATCGCTAAAACATTCCGGCCAATGCTGCAAATGGTAGTGTGCAGGCAACATTAACCTTCTTTTCGGCGAATAGAGTAGAAACCCGTTCATAAATTGTGGGCTGTAGCCTGCTTGAAAGCAAAGGCAGACAGATGTATCAATGGGCGCGTTCGATTACACCCAAATCGGTCAACTTTAGAATTAGTTATTGTTGATGCGCAGTTCGATTACACAAATTCCGTCGTTAGAATTAATGCTATCCAATTCCGTCAGTTCCATTAATTCTGAAGAGAGGGCGGAATTTCTCTAATTCTGGCACCACAATTGCACATTCGGTGTGTTACCGGTCTGGTCATGCATGACTCAAGTCAAGGAAGAGCCTCCCTGGCCAGTGTGACGCGAAAGCAGGGCTACAGGTGTGTGTGGTTGCTACTTTTGTCTTCCCGAAAAGCTAATTACAGCAGTTGAGTTTCGACTGGCAGCTGATTAATAAACCAAATCATTTTGGGTGGTCCTTTCGCACACGCGTTCAGCTTTATCGAAGCCCAATATTGTTGCCGACATGGAGCCTTCACCGGGAAGGACCGGTACGCGAAGCTGTGTCCACCTCCGCGTGAGGGTGTATGTGATATCTTTGTACGACCAGTTTTGTTTGTGATTTGCCATGAATAAAATGCGTTGTGAATTCCAATTGTACATTTAAATGGCCGGAGTTCGTACATTCTGGTCATTCGAGAATTACAAAATCCAGATCCAGAACTGTGTAAACTTGTAATCGAAAGTGCATAGACGTCCAAACAGTAATCTACATCCCTGCATACACATAGTGTGCATGAAAGTATAATTGGGCCACAACACTAAGCCCATGGACTGACGTGGAAGCTCAATGGTACACTGACTCGCGACGGGTTTGTAAAGGTTGTGAATTGGACGTAGAGCAAAATGCCTGAGACCAGGCGTCTTTTTGTAGGAATGCTGCTGAAAACAAAGAACAAAGTAGATGGTTGGCTGCTGGTCTCGTCTTTTGACCCTCGTGACAGCAAGTGCAGTTCTTGTATATCTAGAGTGCTTCTGTCGCAAGAAACATTCCGAGGTGCCTAAGATTATAGAAATCGTCTAAAAGGAGACCAGAGTGATGCTATATTTGACGACGTACAAGCACAAGGAGTTAGGCAAGATTTCTCGCACAACATCTTTTCGGTTGCAAACATGGCATCAGGTGAAATCTTTAGCGTAATTTATTCCACTGGCTTCCGCCGTCAGTTTTGAGTCTCAGCAGTGTCCCTGCCCTTCCTACCTTTATTTCTCTGCATCTTGAACTCGCTCTTTTCAAACAATCTGCTATGATGTGCTTTGCCATGCTTCCATTATGCCATACCATCTTTGGGGATACACACCCGGTTGTTCCCGCGCTACTGCATTCTACTGCATCTGCATCGCTTTAAGAGTTGCATCTGCGTCTTGATCCATAGAGTGTGGTGGCATCCCTATGGATGTGGACAACTCGGCCTCCATCCGAGTCTCACGCTAACCGCGACGTATTTCTTTAAAATTATTTTACTGCATCCGTCGGCGCGATGGGTTTTCCCAGCTCACGCGACGCAGGTAAACTAATCTGACGGTCCTTAATCGTGCTACACTGTAGCGTATTCCTGTAATCTGCTCGCATGTACATATTCAAATTTATAGACATCCTGTTCTCAGTATTTGGCTCTAGACTTCTCTCTATATCAAAGCTGGTTTGGGAGCTTGCACATCGTTGTGAACCTGATGAATGCAATTTGCCGAAACGTTGAAATAATTATTGTGAAATGAGTTGAACTATTGCAGTGTTAATGGAAGAGAGGGTGTTGCCTCTACTACTTTTTAAACTGTTCATGAAACTGCGGGAAGCCTTCCCACTTTTACTTAGACTGCTCTCGTTATCCAATTCATATCTAGCTCCAACCAGCTATCCTTCAGCTGTGTTCTGTTGCAATTTTTGTCAGTGTCTCTCCGTATCACAGTGTTACGTGACACGAGAAAACTCGGAGAATGGTGTGATTTAAAGGGGCACTCCGGCTTCATTGTCGACGCCGAGTTTTCGATGGCAAGACGAAGGTAGGTGAAAGAGAAGACCCCTCGAACAAGAACGAGTCTCCAGAAGCGATCGAGTCGAGCGGCTATCAGCCTCTCTCTCCATCATCAACAATTATCACAGATTCAACATTCTACATTTATCAGCACTGGGTGAATATGTCTCGAGACGAATTTAGCGGATCAACAACGCTTTGCTGGAGATAAATTCTCCTCTGGAGGGCCCTCAGGATATCTGGAAGGGTATAGAAGACGGGATCGCTCACAACGTTGGGAGAACATAGAAAACAACCTCCTCTTAGATTGAAAATTGGCCAGAAAGTATGTGAAATGTATGTGCGTAGGTGCATTTCCACCGGCAAGCTAATCCCTCATTACGTCATCAGCGCTCGCTCGGCGAAATTCAAAAGTCGTCTTCCCGCTCGACTCAATCGCTTCTGGAGACTCGTTTTTGTTCGAGTTCGAATTTTGGACATGGCCTATCTTCAATATTAAAGAATTTATTCACTGCAAGACAAAGTGAGATAATGATTATCATCATGTGACAACAACGAACAATGTGGCGTGATATTTGTGCGAGATAACATGACAACATTGTAGTACGTCATTTTGTGCACGTGGTGTTGGTGCATGCGCATGTCGCTGTGCTGTGAAAAGCAGTCTTCGTCTCGAGTTCGTCAAGTACAATTGTGTTTCCGTAATCGTCTAGTAATACACAGTCTTTGTTACGTAGTTATCGTCCTCCAATTATCTGAGTGTAGAGATGGCACGGGGTTGAGAGCAGGTGTAGAAAGGCATCTACAACATTAGTGGCAGGGGTGATAACAATTTGTTGTACACTTCAACCACTGGATTGGTCCTGCATGGCATTCGCTCCCAGTTTCCGTTGTCATCTCTAGTCGTCCTTTCGTCAGTCGTCAAGAAGTTCGTCCGTCGTTCTTCATCAATCGTCTCTCCTGTCTCACATCGGTTGCCGTCAATGCATAGTTAAATGTAAGGAGCATCACAGGGCACTGATTAGCGGTACCACCGGGGTCTGGGTCGGGATGTTCCCCGCGAAAAAAAATACGGATGTATGGGCCCACAGGGCACGTTTTACCATTCTTTTATTGCTTTTTCGCATGGATTGGGCGGATCATCCTGGAGGAAAAGTGGTGCGACCAAGGTCGTACTGGTCATACCATGTGTGATGCCCCTGAGTGTGGTGGTGAAATTCCACCTGAATCAAACTAGAAGCACACAACCTATGCGGAGAAAACACGCCGTTTTTTAGTAGCCAATATCCGCACTGTGAGGGAGGGGCGGCGTTCCGTTTAGTGAGTCTCACGTTATTTTTATTCAGTCTGGTCGGGCGGTATAAGTAGCCTGTAGCGGAATCACAGCCATTCCGTTCCCGGGACGCAGGACACAAAGGACAAGTACATGTTTGTTACATTGTTAAATATTCTTGACATGACGGAAACGCAGACTACACTCAAAGAGACAAACGAGAAGACTGACAAAAAGACTCTTGACTACAAAATCGCGCATGCTCATATCCCACATGCACGCGTCAGGCGAAATAGCACATAATAGTACATTCGAGATTAGCGGGAAGAAGATGACGACGTCCACTAATTTAGTATCTGTGCACACGAATCTGCTGTGTGTGATACTCTGTGTGTCAGCTATGGCATCATCGCCTGTGGTTCCATGCCTAGCATGTACGTCTGAACCATCCTGCAAAGTTCGAATGACGTAGGTTGCGCGATCGCTCCGCGAAACATACTTTTTGAAATTCTCTTCATAGTATATCTTCCACCATTGAAATTTCGAATTTCTTCGAATTTTTTGCTGAGAGGGGTGGCTTGCAACCTCGATATGGCTTGTTCCAGGCATGCTTTGGAGCCATCGCCTGTTGAAACAGTGGCGGGAAAGCTGCCCTGCAACTGTTCCAACAGGAAATTAATCGATCCGAGAAAGCGCGAGTCCGCGAATCTCGGTTGAATATTGAGTATTTCAAGCCTTTTCACGATGAAGATGGAGTTCTTTTTGGAGATGGACGTCGCGGCAAAGGACGTGGTGTCCGACTTCTGGCGTCTGGTGAAGCCAGGGATCATTTGTCCAGTCAGGTCGGCAGCCTAACCGTCGGTAAGCTTGTGTTTGGGTCCCGTTCTGCTCGATGTGGTAGATCACAAACAATTTGATATCGCACAAATTGATCTCAGCATCGTGCGTACGGTATTTTATATTCAGAAAAGCCCAAAGTGTCTCTGTGTGGCCGTCCTATGCCACGAGAAACTCCAATCAGGCTCCTATGTCCTCTGCCTTCATGATTGAATGTCCACTTCGTTTGAACAACGAACACAACAATCGAGGACGGCTTTGCAATGAAAAATACAGCTATACTGGAGCTGAAAAAAAGAAGAAAAAAACGTGTTCAGGATGAGACTCGAGTACACGCATACTCTCCCAGCAGGTGAAACGCAATTTTTGGTGAAAATGCGTGTCGCCGACTGACCAGTAATTCCGCCTGACGGCGACTAGACGAGACAGTTTGGGGAATGTCATCACAAAGGAAATCAACACAATCATCATTATACCACAAATATTGTCCACAGTCATGTACAACACATTCTACACCCGGCGCCCAGAGGAACGGTTAACCCTTTGAAGCCCAGCTGAGTTTTCTAATTTCTCAGGCACTCGCGCAGCGCTGTACGCAACCACGGATGGTCAGTTTCAAAATTTCATAATTCACTCACCAGCTATGTAATTTCATGATCTGGAGCTCCATGAAAAGCTTGCCATCTTCTCCATCCAAAGATAAACACTAGATACTACGCAAAAGCAACAGAAGCGCTTCCAAGTCCCTTGAGTGCAGCTCTATTGCGCCTGAACGAGATACACCACCCACAGCAACAATTTCCTTCGGTTCATGACTTTTACTCAACGCAAAACAACGATTCAAAGTTCTTCGTGCTGCTGAAGCTCAAACGGTCATCTTGGTACCCATCGCGCATAGGCTGCACTGGTATGAGTCATGGGGAAACCCCATGCGACACGTACTCGAACATTTCAAAATTCTAAAGCTCAGAAGTATGCAACCGCGTTCCAGTCTTCGGCGCTCGGGTATTTCGCATCGTGAACACCGCCGGGTCGCTGTTTTGAAGGTAACAACTGGTTTGTGCTGAGTCCCTTGAACACGTCCATGTGCAATAGTTCCTTCTTTGTTATCATGGGATGCGCACCCTGTGCGATTCTGGACCCCAAGAGGCCTCGACCCACGTGCTCATGTTCAGACCGATTGCATCTACAAAGTACTGTAATTTCACAAATTTCCGGTGTACTTTTATTTCGGTACCTTCGGTACATCTGTTTCATACTTAAAAAATTTCAATAAACCAAACACCAACACACATAATCCAATAGGAAATTGCTTCTCTGTGTCTAAAATTTCTGTTCACCTAACTTGGCTTTTGTGCTCATACGGAAAATATTGAGCACCTAAAATTTCTGAAATCAGAGTATACTCTCAGAAATGAAGGGCATTGCTTACCACGCAGGACATTCTACTGAATGCATTATGCCATGCGTAGAGTACAGCAAGTGCACAGCATAACCTGCTTACGTCACAATCACCGTCGAGAAGAAAATACTTGACGGACAGGCGTACTCAGTGACTCACCCTGATCTGACAGGCTTTTGACGCAAACTACATGGATTTCGAAACTGCGACTTGAACTTGAAGCCAGGCTTGTCTTGGTTTGGCTGAGCGATACCTCGGTAGACACGATGAGGATCCAACATATCCATGTGAACTAGTGTTGTGCGTCTGTCTTGAGCCATACTGGGTGACCTGCTAGTTGCAGCGCTGCGCATCACACACAACTAGCCTGAACTTCGCATCATTATACGCCAAATCTCAAACAAGCAAGCCGAACTTTCAGATACTTCGACTTGATGGAGAACCTTCCTCATCTACAAATACATTACGCAGTTACCACTTCCACAGGTTTTGCTAAATAGTCGACGCAACTCCTGCTTCCTTCCGTCGACAACAGCTAGCTGTGTTAGCAAGGAGTTTGTAGGTCGACAACAGGATTTTTTTCTTCTCCAAGTCCAGATCTCAAACAAAATGCAGCCAACGAAGTACATGATGTACTACTGACAGTACTGTGGCGGAGTCGGACATGGAAATCCAGTCGATTGACCGGCACCGGCGCCCTCAGCGCGTACGGTACAGACCGATGCGTGCATGCAGTGCACAAAGTCATGTTGATCTGGTGCGACCAGCGCGCGCCCTGCGGCACATAAATGCATGTGTGTACCGCTTATCCACGACTGCATGGCCAGCGCCGGCGCCCTGGGGCCGCTAGAAGTGCGACCAGATTTCCATGTCCATGACAGTAAAATGTACTCAGTACTACTACTACTAGTAGCTACTAGCATTTCTTTATTAAGACGGTCGAGAACGGCCGAGGAAGGCTGAGGACCAGCCTGCCGACCAGCCGGCAGGACCAGCCTGCCGGGTACACTATCTGCTGACTTGGAGGCAGCAGATGCCGGAAAGCTGAGTAGTCTGGTGGACTTGCACAGAATCAGGAAGATTGCAGCGGATAGGGCCGAGTGGCGAGCTCTGTGTCAACGGGTGACAGAAAAGGATCTGTAAGGGATGGATGACACTACAATATCTGACTTCTTCTCAACGACGTACAAGTACATGTAACCTTGTATGTTTGGATGGTGCCTTTGTTGCTGATCCACCACACCATCACTCAATGCTCTCTACTGCATTGTTCACCCACCACTGAATTTATACTTCTGCGGCTCCTTCCCCCCCCCCTTTTCTTCTGATTCGTGCTGTTTTGGTTCTGATACAGTGATCGTTTGATTTTTTCCCACAGCGTATCATTTGTTATCCTCCTGCCTTCGTTGTCCAGCACAAGCGAAGAAGTGGACCTATCGGTCGACTTCAACGCGAAAATGCACATAATAATAATATTAAAACAATAGGAGGACAGAGAAAGTGTTTTTACTCAGAGTTTCACGCACTAAGCGATCATCAGAAAACAGTAATGAGAAATCTGGATCAGTATTGGTTTATATACTCACAAAGCAAAGTGTAAATAGCTGCAGCATGGCGCAAATCTAAAAGTTGTGAATGGCGGCAGTGCAAAGCGTGAATGACAGCAGTGGTGAATGGTGACAACCACTGGAGCTGGTTGTCTCTTACTTAATTAGGTGATGGCTGTAGATGGTTTGAAGTTCCGAAGGTAGTACCTATTCTCATGGCGACACTTCGACTTCTTCTTTGTCTCGTCCGTTTTACGCTCGACAGCTGCGACTCCGATCTACAGTGACGCGCTGAGGAAGAGTGGACACCGGGAGAACGTACAGTATTTTGACGAGCGTAAAACGGACGAGACAAAGAAGAAGAAGAAAAGGAATCGCCCTCGGAACATCATATGGTTCAACCCACCATTTAGCAAGAACGTCGCCACCGACGTTGGACATCGCTTCCTCCAGCTAGTGGCCAAACACTTCCCCAAAGGCTCAAGCCTCAACAAAATCTTCAACCGGAACTCTGTAAAGGTTAGCTACAGTTGCATGCAGAATATGGCCACTATCATCAAACAACACAATACCACGATTCTACGACCCAAGAATCAAGCTATTATAAACGGAGGTGACAACGATACCAGGACTTGTAACTGTCGGGCGAAAGACTCATGCCCACTGGACGGAGCGTGTCTAACGGAGAGCATCGTATATAAGGCAAGAGTCACCGCAGGTATGGAGAAGAAGGAATATACTGGATTAACAGCAACAACATTCAAACAACGCTACTATAACTACCAATCCTCATTCCACCACAGACAACACGAGACGGACACCCGCCTATCGCAGTACGTCTGGCCCAAAAAGGATGAAGGAAAGGCATGCAGCATTCAATGGGCGGTACACCGCAGAGCAGCGGCCTAAAGCAACAAAAGCAAAAGGTGCAACCTGTGCCTGGCAGAAAAATTGGCAATCGCGCAAGCACCCATGCAAGCACCTCTCTCTCAACAAAAGGAGTGAGCTTGTGTCGAAGTGTCGCCATGAGAATAGGTACTACTTTCGGAACTTTAAACCATCTACAGCCATCACCTAATTAAGTAAGAGACAACCAGCTCCAGTGGTTGTCACCTTTCACCACTGCTGTCATTCACGCTTTGCACTGCCGCCATTCACAACTTTTAGATTTGCGCCATGCTGCAGCTATTTACACTTTGCTTTGTGAGTACATGTATATAAACCAATACTGATCCAGATTTCTCATTACTGTTTTCTGATGATCGCTTAGTGCGTGAAACTCTGAGTAAAAACACTTTCTCTGTCCTCCTATTGTTTGAACCGGCTCTACCACTCGGTATTGAGCACTCTCTTTGAAAGCCTGGAACCTCTCTGTTTTAATAATAATTTTATTATTATTCGTTGAGGCTGAAATGCTTTATATACAGATAATTATTATGCTCTGTGATGCATCAGCTAGTTCGTGAATTTCTTCTTTTAGACATTCATCATTTTTTGTTCTCACATTGGTCGTGGACCTGACCCTGACGTTTCTTGCGGATGCGCACAACAAAACGTTTTGTTGTGACATGGTTATCTAAAGTACATGGACTTTGTTACTGTCTCTTGATATTCAATAACTCAGATGGTTAGCCAAGGAAAAAAGATTGTAACATAGAAATTGAGGGAACAAGTTATGCGTTTGAGTCTAGCATTTAAATTAGATTTTGGACTGTCAGATCCGCACAATTTAGCACAAAACTGACAAGGAATACTGAGATATTCCATTGCATGAAAGTCAGCTTGGACACTGCTCGATAGCGCTAACCAACGGCCTTCCAACCTTGGAAGGTTCATGGATATAGTGCTGATTCCAAAGAGGGGAAGGCGAGCGCCATCCAGCCGAGCACAGGATACATTCAAGGGCTTCATGAAATTCTTGCCTGGTATGATGACGGGACGGCAAGACCAGACAGAACGGTCAAACCACAATGCGACAACGGAAAGCAACAACCACCTAACTTGGGAGGCTCAATATTATCAGAATGATATGAAACTATGAAGGGGAAGGTTCGCGAGGACGAATTGTAACAAACCGAACGCCATTATCCAACGGTACTGTACTTAGTTGATGACAGTGATGAACTCAGAACTAATTGTTATAACATGTAGAGTATCACACGACGATCGTTTTGCCGTATTGTTCATGACGGCTTTTCAGGTGTGCATTTACCCTTTAACTGTTCCTTGAAACTCAGATGTTGAGCCAAGGAAAAAAGCTATCGAGCAGTGCTCAAGCTGACTGTCATGCCGTGGAATGTCTCAGTTCTCCTTGTCAGTTTTGTGCTAGATTGTGCACGTCTGACTGTTCAACATCTAGTTTAGTTGGTGGAATCGATCGCATAACTTGTGCCCACAATTTCCATGTTACAATTTTTTCCTTGGCTCAGCATCTGAGATCTTAATGCAGTAACTGTTGCGGTACAATTCCCAGTGCAAATAACAAAGCAAACTATTTCCACAGGAGCATGCACCACCGCTAAAGCACAAGATCGAGACGAGCGGAAACGAGGATTGTTTGACATTGTGTGCGGAGAGAAGTGAACAAAGGACAGGGCCGAGCAAAATATCGCGAACATCGGTTCTAACCGCCGTATCCTCCGCATCATATTTAGAACTGGCTGCTATATTTCTCACTCGGACTTGCACAAAATGGTATAATGTGCTGTCTTGTGCACGCAATTTCAGCCCTCACCAACGCTGTACAAAGCGTCACTGGCCCGTTTGTCAACGGTCGCGCTAATCGACCAATCAGCGTACAGCTAATGGACCAAAATCCTCAAACTTACCGTACTTCCTTGGTTCATACGGTGTAGTTTTAAAAGGTGTTTCCAAAGATTTTTTATGGACCAGCGTCTTCTTTCGATAGATACCAACAGATCGTCCGCTTCGAATTTTTCGATTTGAATGCCGTTTGGCCGAAAATTACCTCCGAAATCGACCTCCACTTGTTTCACTTCAAGGCTTTCCAGGTGGACGGCATCGCAATTCGGAAGCAGAGAAAGGATAGCCAGTGAAAAAAGAAAAAACAACGACGTATTGGTTGTCAAAATCGACCAAGAAATGAATTCAATAGACCCGTTTCCGTGCTGCGCCCTCTCAGCCCGCGCGAGTGCGAAAGGGATTTTTTCTCGACAAAACAAACAACAACTACGCGCAGTGCATGCAGGTACTTTTTGCAGTTCAGTACACTGACACCACTGCACTGGCTGTACATGCAGTGTACCTTAGGAATATCCTGTTCTTTTCCAAGGCATGATTGCCGCTAATGGGAGAACTCAGCCCCCTGAGGCTTTCATAAAGGAAGAAGTAGTAGGTGAATGAGTTCGCCAGAAAATGGAACGCCAAGAAAATAGATACTGTTGCTTTCGGGCGCTCATGAGACGACAGCAAGATAGGACTGAAACGATCGACAGTCTGTCTCGACGCAAAAGAAACTGTTCGAGGAGAAGCTCGACGCGCTGTAGAGTTTGCAGTATTCTGCTGGAAGAAGACAAGAGAACTAAACTCAGACTACAGCGTGGAGCTGAAGCACAACCGAAGCAAAAGCTGAGCGAGTTCGAAGAAATGGGGAAACACAGGGAAATGAGTGGGCGACATGATCTTTACTACTTTAGCTCGAAGCTCGCGCTAAGACACGCGGGGGGCACGTGCGCCTACGGGTAGCGCGGCCAGCCACCATGTTTTCAAAATGGAGGTCGACGCTTTTGAAATCCGTGAAGACAATGGTGAGGGCTGAATTTACCTTGGCATATCCCCCCCCCCACCTACAGCAACTTAATTGGTTTGTTTCGAACACGTAGTAAAGTCCGTTTCCCTCGAGCTACCACATCTCGTTTATTATCCTCCCCCTTTTTCAGCTCTCAATAGTCTTATACGAAATGACTGGCGCTGCCCCTCCATGTCCCTCAGGCTAAGTCGCTTCCCTCGTTTCGCAATCTTGCAAAGCAGCATTTCAACATTCCAATTGCGATTCACTCGTCAGTATATCTGTTTAGTCTCGGTCGTCTCATGTCGGCTGTACTGCTCCCTTTCCTCTGTTACTTACCATGGTATTGGTGCACCACCACACTTCATATACTTTCTTCCTACGCCATGGCTGGCAAACGCCCCCTCCTCATCTATACTGACACTGATTCATCTTTAGCCACTGGAAGGTCTGATAATAATACTAATATTAAAACTATGAGAACAGCCTACAACTCAAGCCAAGGACGTCCCGTGACTTAGGCTCTTTATCTTCTAGTTCCCTGTTGTGTGGGATGCGTGGAATGTCAGGGCTCACAGTAGACATGCGGAATCGACAAAAGCGTCGTGCGAGGGCGGGTTTTGCGCACGTGAGTCGCGTGACCCCGGGAGAGTACAGATCGTGTACATCCCACGCATCCAAACAGAACAGACAAGAGAAAGAACCTGACGCCCTGAGTTGTACTTGTACTTGAAGCCTTTTCTCGTAGTTTTAGAGCCGATGGTTTGGTAGGACCTGTCCTTTCCTCGCTTCTCTCGGCATGCAGTGTCAAACCATTCTCGTTTCCGTTCGTGTCGATCTTGTTTCTTTTACGATCGTACATACTCCAGTGGAAATAGTTTGCTTTATTATTTGCACTGGGAATTGCACCGCAACATTGAACAGTTACAGTAGTTGTGCTTGTCCTCGGCAAAGAATTGCCTTTCACTGTGCCTTGTAGAATTGGTCCACCGAAGGAGAAGGCGAAACGCAACCTGTGCCAGTCCCAGTAAATACAACATGCCATGTCCGACCAAAAGCTGATTCTACAATGAGCGATCGCGATGTTCCACAGGTAAGAAGACACACAAACGAGTCAGAGCTCGCCAGGAAGGTAACGCCGAGAACATGATGATACCACACGGAGCTGCTGATCGGATGGAGGTGAACGGGACCAGCAAATCCACCGGGCGTTAGTCGAGGGTCACTGAAGGCTAGGTTTCCCAGGGTACCAGTTCCTCCATGATGGCGAAATCCGCTGCCACAAGAACTCCAGCGAGAATGAAAGCACAGCAACCTACGCCGCGGTCGAACTGAGGAGAGAACACTGAACAATCTGTGCACAATGATTTTCTCTTCGACGGCACGCGTTGCTGTTCTGCTGCATGCATGCGTTTTTCTTGTTGTTTGATCTTCACACATTTTCGCTCAAGCGGTTGCGCGCCGCTGGGACTCGGGGCTACTAAAATCAGTACAGAGCATCTCCCCCTTGGTCGATTTGGACAATCTATGGCTTAACATTTTCAGGAGACCCTGGCAAAGAAAACCGAGACGTTTTTGGATACTCCTTTCCAATACTGTTCTATATCTCACGAAGTTTACGCATATGCTCTGGCATACCCGTGTGCGTAATGAAAATTTGTTTCGATAATTCTTTTGGAACACCTGTCTTCTGTGCCTGGGTCAAGTCCCAGCCTCGTAAAACCTAGCTGAAGTGCTGCTAACTCCTTCAAACACCCCCTACTTCGAGCAAAAATGCGACGAAATGCTGACTGCTGATTGGTCAAGCTGGCATTTTGGAGCACGTGCGCCGCCCCCATCTAATCGACGCTTTTCTACGCAACTCAGTCCGTTACTAGACTGTGAACCCTGAATGATTATGTACACGATCGGTGCTCTCTCGGGGGTCACGCGACTCACGTGCACCAAAGCCGCCCTCGCGCGACGCTTTTGTCGATCCTGCGTGAACATGTATGTAATGCGCACGAGACTGTGATCCCTGATGGCCTGAGGGCCTAGGGCCTGAGTTGGCGGGCTCCTGCAGCAGTCGATGACAACCGTTGCTAGGGCTGGGCATGACCGGCGCCTAGGCAGGATGATGTTGTAAATACATGAAGCAGGGTTGAGGCTGTTTAGTGTTGAACTAGTAAACTAATAATAGTTACTTGAAGGCGTTACTGGCGTCAGCCATCAGCACACACGTGACACAGTCGACATCACTCCATGGCCCATAGCCCAGAAGTTGCGAAATCGAAACATGTACCTCCTCCGCTGTAGCTGTGGATTCAGGATGGGATTGCGTGTGGTCTTTCCTAAGTGTTCAGTCAGCCGCGTTCCCCAGGCTACCTGTTGCTAGAGAAACAGCGACAGGGCTGAGTGCATTAATTATTTTGGTAGATGAAAAGCTGACGACGGTTGTGAAACGCAGACTGATGTTGTTGTACAGACGCGTTGAATGGTCGAGTCGCCGACGACGTTGGGATATGCCGATGATGTGCAGCTCGCGATGCTCTTCCATCTGCCTTTTTGCGAACGGACATAATTCTGACATAAGTGTGCAACCCGTTCTAGTACAGGCGCAACCAACGCAATTTCCATTGACAATGGCGGTGCACCGGCAACACTGGCATACGCCTACTCCTAGTCCTACATGTTTTGTCACAAGACTCACTAGACACTACTACTAGTTCATGACATTGTAGCGTCAAAGATCACGTCCCTACGTTCCTATTAATTTTCTTAGACCAGTGGCAGTGGCACAATTGTTGGCGTCGCCACTATTGCGCAGCAGCGGCGCCGTTGACCAGTGGCGTATTGCGTTTTAGCCTTTAGGCTCGTCGGCTTTAGTGGCACGCTACATCTAATAATAACCTTTATCCACGTAGAAGACATGAACGCCATAGTATATGTGGGAGTTTTACAACCTCCTTATCCCGCAAGCATATGCTATCAAGAGCAGGCCTTGCAGGCCCGAGGCGAAGAAGCTTTGCACAACTTGAAGTCTAGGCTTTGATGCCTTGCATCGTCAGTGTTGAAAATGTTCTCCTTGAACACACTTCAACTTTTACTTCTCTCTGCCTCTTCCCTTCGCCTTTGGCATTAGTTTCATTTTATTCCGCTGTCGACAGAGGTTGCCTGACTTGGTTCAATCCATTGTTTGGTCCATCTGAATCAAACGTTATCAAAATCCTCAGTGGTAGTATTCAGACGTTTTCGGGTTCTGCGGTTCTTCTCTAGAACTGTGAGCGATCTTACTGGTGAGCTCAACTGAGCCGTGCACAACTCCTCTCTCAGCTGAAGATTCAAACATGGCGGCAAAGGAGCCTCGTGTTTCTGGCAAACAGATGGAGCAGTGGTCAAGGTACGTTAATGCATAAGTATTATCACTTTTTCTACAGAGAACCAAACCTCTGCCACAGTCATGTAGTTATAGGAGTCAGGCTTTGAATGCAAGGTGAAGTTAGATTGGCAATGATCTTACCTGATTTGAATTTCCTACTTCGAAGTATTTTCTATCCATTTACTATTCATCCGATCTATTTTACAAGTAATTTTACATCCCAAATCAAATAGGCAAGTATGCACATAGCCAGCAATCGCAGGTTATCACCTAGATATAATAATAATCTGCATAACGGTAAAAGTAACTTAGTTTAGAATGGAACTTTTGCTCAGCGTCACCCTTTTAACCAGGCCGTAACGAGGTCGGCCGAAAGAATCCTAGAGAAAGAGAATCCTCCTCTCCACTGCTCAACCAGGATGCCGACATAGGTCCAAAAACAGACAACTAAAAGGTACGCAAGAAAACTTTACGGCCACGGCTGCGCAGACTTTGGCCCACTAATATTTTAACATACATTCAAAATTTACGAGGAGCACACAAAAATCTCCATTGAAACCTAGGCAATCTGCTGAGGCCCAAACTATAAAGAAGAAACACTGGTGGTAGGAATTCACATCGGTGCAGTGAACCAGTTTTAGTCTTCTATATCGAAGTTTACCGCGCCTAGTGTAATCCAGCGAAAACAACACAGCGTCAACCGAATGTTGCCTTTGTTTCATGAGCGCCAAAGACAGAAGTAATCTGTGCCAGAAGATTGTGCTCTTATGGAGGTACCTATGTATACATACATACATACATAAATACAAACATACATACAAACATACTTGCATACATATATACATACAAACATACATACATACACACCTACTTGCGTACATACATCGTGATCTTGGTCCTGCTGCCAAGTCTCGCTACATACACACACACATACAAGAAACAGACCCACATACATGTACACCCAATCTAATGTTGCAACCCATCCACCCAGTGATACATTTGCTGCTTTTCCTTCGTTATTTCTTCCATTTGTTTTCTATATGTCTGGTTCACACAGGATTCAGCGGAATATCCGATGTAGTATCATCGAAGAGGATCGATTCGGTCGCCCAGGAGCAACCCTGAGGTCGTCAATTAACATCATTGGTGGACTTGATATTTCGTACAGCAGCAACGGCAACCAGACGGCCGTGGCTGCGCTATCGCTATATAACTACCGTACCATGCAACATATGCATACATTTAAGATTCCCGTCAAAATAACCGTACCATACAAATCCGGCTTCTTGGCGTATCGAGAAGTCGAGCATTATGTCACGTTGCTGGAGACGCTTAAGAAGGAACACCCCCAGTGGAAGCCACAGGTGCTTTTGGTGGATGGCAATGGAATTTTGCACCACAGAGACTGTGGCTCAGCCAGCCATCTAGGAGTTGTGGCTGACGTGCCCACCATTGGTGTAGCCAAAACACTTCTTATTCCAGCGGTTCAAGCCCGAAGTGAGCGAGAATTCCGAGAAGTAAGTGAAGACTTCTCGATATTCTTGCCCTGGAACATTCGTTAGGAATACTCGCATCTACTTCTTTATCTTTGCACAATATTGGCTGTAATTCATTATTATTCCTGTCGTGCAACTGAGCGAAATTTTCGGAGATGGAGGGGATAGCAAGTGAAAAGTACTTAGCTTAGGATATGGTCCCAGTGATAATCATCTGTCCCTGTTGAAAGTTTAACACTTGCGTCTTTTTGACCCTTTTGGCATCCGCAGGACAATATCAAACACCTTTGCCAAAACAGAGGCACGGCTCCAGTGATTGGAAAGGGCAGGACCGGCATCATTGGAGTAGCCAGCGTCAACAAAGGTGGATCAACACCCGTCTATATTTCAGTGGGCCACAGAGTGTCTCTGAATACTGCAATCAGAATAGTCCAGCAGTGCTATCGAGGCAATTGTAGAATTCCAGCTCCTATAGACAGTGCTGATCAAGAATCCCGGCAACAGATTGGTGCAAGAACAAGAGGCACTCGTCCGCGTGTGAATGCCAAGCCTAGAGATCGCAACAGTTACGACGGAGCAGTGCAGCAGGTCGACATGGACACGTCAGGCAGCAAGGATTCCACGACTTCCACCACACATGACGTTCCGCAGGATACTCAGAATACAGCTCCACTGAAGGCCCAGCCATCAGCTAACGCCCAAGGGACTCCTGGTTTCCCTGCTCGTCAACATGGCAAGGCAGCTCACACCTCCCCAGACGACGAGGGCTTCACCTCGGCTACTGGAAAACATACATTCAAGCCCAAGCCATCAGCTAACGCCCAAGGCACGCCTGGTTTCCCTGCTCGTCTACGTGGCAAAGCAGCTAACACCTCCCCAGACGACGACGGCTTCACCTCGGCTACTGGAAAACATACATTCAAGCCCAAGGCATCCCCGTCAGTGCAACACTTCACCCGATCCACAGGTAACATGGGCTAACGAAGCATCAGCCACCGAGAGGGAAAGGCATTTCGAACCCGTTGCAGCATCGCATCAGAGTCTGTCACACGATAAACTGCTGGAACTGTAAAGATAGGCTTCATTGATTCATGCAGCCTTCAACATAAGATACACCACATCACTAATCCTCTCCAGGAACGCACTGGGATATCCTGCGCAGATACGTGGATACATTCTACGTAGATCGAAGTCATAGCACGAGAGAGAACCTTGATGACTATGCTCTTCTACACTTTGTTATGTGAGATTGTCAACTCGCTTGCTAGCCTTCCTACTTTGTTGAATCCCATTTATTTTAGCATTCCTGATGTGGGTCCATACCCCTGCTTGATGATTTAACTCCAGTTACTTTCATTGGCTACCTTTAATCCCGTAAATTCCACTGATGATCGGGCCAGAAGATATATTTCTCGCCGGCCGAGCGGAGCGAGTGAGGTTAGAAATGATTTCTCGCGCAACAAAATTATTTTTCTTGCGAATATGGAATCTGGTGTTTTCTCTTTTTGTTGCAGTTCTTTTTGCCTGACTTCTTCGGTCAGTGCTTTGTGTCTCACCAGTGTCCCCACCCTCCCACGTTTCATGTCTGCCCGTCGTCTTCCCTTTCTTTCTTGGCTGTAGATATGTTGTGCAAGTTTTATGCTGCCATATTACCACTTGGGGTTATACACCCGGTCTTTTCCCTCATTCGTGCGTCCGTCGGCGCGAGGGTTTTTTCCCGGCTGGCTCGGTCCAGAGAAATTAATCTGACGGTCCCAAGTGGTGCTTGTCCTGACTTATTTATGTTAGGTGAATGCAATCACTTTTCCTCCTGGGGTCTGTCTCCCTGTTGTTGCTCCTAGTTTCGTCTGCATTCTGGTTCACATCTGGCTACGGCCTACTACACTCACTCTGTGTGCTCCTGCCTCTGTTGTCTGGGTCCATGTCCTTATGTCAGTGTATGTGGAGCGAGAACATCGGTTCTGGATTATAATATTAATGTTACACTACTACTATGATACACATACATATCGAACAGGAAACTTACATGTAGTTGCGTGATGTATGCAGCCTTCATTTTATTTACAGCTCTATTAAAGTTATTAACTCCTCGAGGGTTGTTAAAACCGAAAATGAATAGAAAATATGAAGTTCAAATCAGGTTCCAGATCCGTGACTGTCTCACGTCGCCTTGTCTGCTTTCGTACATGTCTAGTCTTACCCTTACAATTGGTAGAGGTTTGGTTTTCTGTAGAAAAAGAGGTCAAACCGACATGTATGCATAGCCGTAACTTGACCAGCGCTTCATCTGTTTGCCACAAATATGGCGCTGGTTTGACGCCTTGCTTGAAACTTCGGCTTTTGGAGGAATTTTGCACACCTTAGTTGATCTCACCAGTACAGACTGTTTATTGCCGAAATCCATAGTCTATGGCCAGTGAAAAGCACTAATTATTCCAGAGAATAATGTCTTAGAACTCAGCACATCTGAATTCTCCACCGAGCAATAAAACGCGTTACATGTATACATTGTTTGTTTGTTTGAAGTTTTATTTTACATCGCAAACCAAACGGGCATTGATGCCCAATATTATGATGGCGATAGAATAAAAAGTGTGGCTCGATAAAGCTGCACTTGAGAAAATGAGAAAATAGTCAATAGGAAGTATTTGTACCGGTAATTACAAGTCAAGTTCGAACGAAGTAACAATCAGAGAGAAATAGCAAGATGAGGTCCTATGCCAGAGGGAGGTGCTATTTGGCCATATTAACCGTAGAAAAACACTTTCAGCAATCCTTTAAACGAGGTTGGACTACGAGTGGACGTGAGTTCCTGTGGCAGGGTGTTCCAAAGCTTCACGGCAGAAACCAATGGTCGGCTGTCGCCTGATGTTCGCCGAGTTAGTGGAACAACGTATTTGCAATTGGCAATGCCACGGGTGTTACTGGGCGGTTGGAGGGCTACTCTATCTTTCAGAAGACGGCTGATGCTGCTGGTGTGGACTAAGTGCATAAGCAAACGCAGTTTGCATTTGGCACGTTCAATTGCAGTGGTCAGTGCAAGGCGAGTGTATATGAGTGGTATGGGACGGGAAGGGCAGATTGGCTACGCAGCGAACACATCACTTGTCGAGGACAGTGAGCTGGTGCCGCTGCTGAGTCTTAAGTGCTGAGAAGAACGCGTTTGATCCATAAAGCATATCAGGAAGTAAAAGGGCAGAATAGAAGAGGAGTGACTGGTGTTCAGATAGCGACGGGCGGATGGTTCTCAGGGTGGTTAGCTTCTGCGAAGTTTCACGTACTATGCTGGAGACCTGCGCGTCCCACCGAAGACAGGAATCGAACTGTACTAGTCTGTAGGCCCATAAAGCAAACAGTGGTGTTCTGGGTGAGAGGCGTCCCGTTGCAGTTAACGTTGACTTCCAGGGTACCACGGCATGAACCCTCCAATGGCTAAGACCTGCGTCTTGTCAGGGTTTAAAACCAGGCCTTTCCCGTGTAGGTAGTCAGCCAAGTTGGACACAGCAACTGATAAGACTTGATTTAGGGTTGCTACGGATCCGCTTGCGGTGTCGAGAAGGATGTCATCCGCAAACAGCTGGGAGTGTGCTGGGCTGGTGACGCTATGGACGTCCATGGTATATAGTGAAAACAGCAAAGGCAGTATGTAGCTGGTGGTCTGCTGATGACAGACAGCGGTCCATGGCCAAGGTCAAGGTATCTTCCATGGAGTGTTGTGGCCGGTACGCAAACTGATTGGCGGGCAAAAGTGAATGGGTTTGTAAGAAGTCACACAGGCGTTTGTGGACTATCTTCTCCAAGATCTTCGATGCTATTGGCAGCAAAGATATGGGACGGTAATTGCGAGATGCGTTCTTGTCACTAGACTTAAATAGGGGTCGAACATTTGCAATCTTCGGGGAGAAGGGCACAATGCCAGACGAAGAGAATGCATTAATTAATATGGATAGCGACGGGGCGAGGGCTGCTGCACAATGCTTCAGGATGAATGCCGGAATACTGTCGCCGCCCTCAGCTTTACGAGCATCGAGTATCACGAGGAAGGTAAATACCTCCTCAACACTAGTGGCCTGGAATTCCCGCAAAGGATCCTCAATTGATGTAAAGTTCAATTCAAGGTGACAAAACAAATTGAAACCAAGTAGTTTGGCAATTCCTGTCAATGAAATGCCACCAAAGGCAAGCGGCACAAAAGTTGAAGCGTCTTCCTCTAGATTGTTTTGCAAAATGACAGTGACAGTGAATGACTAGCTTTTTGCATAGCCTACTATACAAGTAGGTATTGAATCTAATAACACGTCAGAAGCTGGGTGTTTGTGCCCTAGGCACCGGCGGATAATGTCGGCATAATTATTAGCATAATTTGGTGGTTGAAAATTTGGAGCAGAATTTTGCATCCTTTCGGAGGTAGGAGCATAACTACACGATTTTACAACTGTTCTAGTATGTAGGCTATACAATTGTGTACAATGCACCTGATCAGTGCTGGTGGTCTGCATGGCAAAGCGTTTGGAGGTCATGCAGATAGTGTTTTGAATGAAAAGCAGGGTGGAAATCATGGCAATACATTATTGTATGCTCGAACTCGTCTTCTTCAAAGTTCTTTCTCACACTGGCACAGCACATGTAGGAGAAGATGCGAGTTAATCAGCCTTCATCAGGTATCCCGGGGCGGAAGGGATAGTGACGGGTAGTCCACAAAACTACGTGAACATTTACCGGTACTCGTACATTACATTTGTACATTATGCATGTTACGAAGTCATGACCAGTCTGGATTTAAGCAGCCATGATATGACGGCAGGCTACGGATATTGCTCTTGTTCGGTCATGATGGAAGGAGAAGTGGAGCTACGGGCGAGATGAGCTGATTATTCGCAGGGTGAGGCCCAGGGTGACATCGGTTGGACGAGTATGATGATTACGAAGACAGTTGAACATGATAATTTTCAAAGGTAACTCAAACTAATTTGGCAATGAAATAATATTTTTACTGAAGTACAAAAGAAATCAAGTAATGAATAGAGGAAGTATTGTTTTCTCTTTTCCTTGTTGACCTCTTAGGCTCTTACATGCATGGATACCTTGGTATGAGGATACTCATGTACATGTTATTTGTTGTACTTGTGGCCACTTGCAACTTGCAAGTACGAAAAAAGGCACAATTTCCTGAACTTTGAGGCTCCTTTTAAAAGTACAACAAAGTGAATGCACTTGTATATCCCCGGGTGCTAAAGCATAATATGAGGATTTTACGACCATAATGCGAGAATCCATGAAAGCAAAATTCCTTGATTTCGCGAGAATAATTCGCCGGAGCCTATTGTGCACAGGTGTAGTTCTAGTAGTAGCAGAAGTGGGTTGCCCATTAGGTGTTGGCGGATAATGCTCGGTAATATGGGGTATAATGCTCTCAGTAATGCTCCACAAAAGGCCATATAATGCTCCAAATAATGCTGATAATGCTCCTCCGGATGGAATGTAAACTGCTGAACCTTGCGGTATCGGGCTAAGAAAAACGCTATAATATTGCACCCATGCTATGCAACATATAACGAACAATCTGGATCCGCCGCAGAGACTCAGCTGAACTAACGGCCTTAGTAAGACCGGTGCCGGCTAGAGCCTTCCCAAGTCGTTTCTGATACGCCAAGAAGGACTCCTTGACCAGCTTCTGCCTCTGAGTTTCCCTCTCCAAACGGGACTTTCCTTGTTTGTGTCTCGCGGTAGCAATATGGGACATGATTATACTCTTCTTCCCTGACAATGTTGTATGGCATGCCAGGCACACTAACTTGCCACAGTCGCTTTTGAGCGGCTCCCGCACCCGTGTTTCGGCACTGATGGCCACTTCAGTGCTCTGTCCATGAGCTACTCGCGTCCTTTTGGAAACATTTCCAGACTTGGTAATAGCTGTTTTCTGAAAAGGCCGCTTCCTCGCTATCGCGGCAGGATCTGAAGTTTCCAGCTCGACGACGTCACTATCATCAGAGGACTCCACCAAAAGGTCATCTGGAGAAAGCCCAGCTTCCTCCCAATCCCAACAACGGCATCGCGGCGAGTCAGCCATCAGGGTTGGCTGCTAGTTAGCTGGTCTTACACAATGGTCAATGTCCAGTGAACGTCCAGCGTTACTCTTCGACAAAGACATGGACTCTTGCTTCGATGAAAAATGTTTTTTGTAACATTGTGGACGGTAACCGGTTAAGGTCTGGAATGTGTGCGTGTGCGCACCTCCACCGTTCCATGCTGGCTCACATTTGTTTCGTTGGTTCGGCGTTGTTACCTAATGTACCTGGATCTTCAAAAAGTGTTAGTTGCTGGCCGAAGATAGACTTCCGGGACCGGAAGTTTCTGCGAGAGTTTCCACACTGTGCTGGATGGACCACAGCTAGCTAGCACTATTGCATGCAGTATACTGGGCCTGGCACTGCGTGCCACGATCTGTTTGGTACCATGCATGGTGTGTGCGGTGGTCTATCGCTTGTAGTAATACTTCGCATAGTAATAATGTTGCCAATCAAAGACCAACGCTATAGCCGATACGAATCTGTACATGAGCATGGGTGTAGATCTACTATGCAGTCATGTAGAACGTCGTATAATGCCATTTTTAGCCTCGTAATGCTTTATAATGCTCGTAATGCTCCGGGTGGTGTATAATGCTCGATATAATGCCGGCATTATCCGCCAGCACCTATTGCCCATATACATCAATAAACAACGGGGTGTTGACGTCAGATCAAGGGGGCCTAGTAGAACGCACAATGTCCTTCTGCGAACCCATCGAAATCCGAGATTGATTTTACGCAATATTTCGCGTTTGGAAACATTTGTCCGCGGGTACCAGGCGCGGGCTGAGAAAAAGTCGTCTTCAAAAGGTTCTTTTGCGAGAATCCGCGATATGCGCATTGAAACAAAATGGCGTCACGATTTATTGAAAGTGGTATAGTTGGTACGAGGGTTCAAAACCATTAATAATTTTGAACTCCAAAGTGTTCGTCTTCTTTTTGACATGCTCACAACAGCTCGCAACAAACAAAAGCTAGGGACGATGGAAAGAGAGCATGCCAAAAAGAAGATGTTGTTGTAGAAGTTTATTTAACGTCGCACCACAAACAGGCGATTTCGCCTCCTTTGATACATATGGACGACAGAAGGAATGAGAGAGAGGGGGGGACAGAAGTATGGAGAGAGGAAGGGTAGAAATAAATAAGCAATCAACCTCAGGGCTACACCAAAGCAAAAATGGAATGGGAACATACTATATACAAAATAGCTTCATCAGTGACATATATTGCAAAACACGTTTACTATTCTTCAGTCCGCTATACCACAGAAACACACTAGCCGAAAAGCATTTAAACGGAGCCATGATGCGCTTTTAGCAGGGCACAGAACTGAAGGTGGCTGGGCTCGGAACGGAGATCAGGCGGGAGCTGGTTCCACAGGACTGCGCCGATGAACTGCATGGTCGCTCGGCCCGCAGGACCGGGCCAAAATGGTACTCGAACGAGGTGATGTGCTGCTCCCCGAGTGCGGTCACCAGTAACTCTCACGAAGAAGCTGGTGAAGAGGGAGCTAGCTCGGGAGAACAGACAACGACGGACAAAGATGAGGAGCTTAATGTTAAACATGTCCTCCAGGGTGGTGAGGCGGAGCTGTTCAAAGATTGGGCTCGTGCGCGACCACGGTGGCAGACCGAAGAAGCCGCGGATAGCGCACTTCGTTAGACGTGTGAGGGGCTCAATGTTGCCAATTTGAAGTGACGGATAAAAGGCGTTGGAAGCGTACGACAACCTACCCTGGATCATCGACCTGTAAAACAGGATCTTTGACGCCAGGGTGAGGCTTCGGCGGCTCCGCCACAGCGCACCTACTGACTTCCGCACCTGCTGGATTGTGTGATTGACGTGAGGCTCCCAGGAGAGCTGCCCATCTACCATTACGCCCAGGTACCGCGCTTGTTCCACAACTGCAAGGGCTGCATTCCCACAGCGAATTCGAATGTTATCTGTGTCAAGGGCTGGGCCTCTTGGGGTAATCAACAGAGCTTGCGTTTTCTTTTGGTTCAGCATTAGCCCGCGGTCCTCCAACCACTGCGACAGGCCAGTGATGGCTGTGCTTAGAGAAGAGCACACTTGTTCGCAACTGCCCGAGGCTTCAATTGCAATGTCGTCTGCAAATTCCTGGTTTGTGACCTGCTGGGGCAAGCAGCATCGAAGGTTACGGATGTATAGTGTGAACAGGAGGGGGCCGAGGACGGATCCTTGCGGCACCCCTCGACTGCATGCGACGTATTCCGAGCAATTTCCGCCCACGACTACGCGTTGAAGCCGCTCACTCAGGTAACTAGTAAACCATATCTGGACAGTACCGCCGACCCCAATGTCGGATAGCTCCTGTGCCAAGATGGTGTGTTTGACACAGTCGAAAGCCTTCGACATATCCACGAATATCACACCTGTGAGTTTGCGCTCATACTTCGCTTTCAGCCAGCGATTGACAGCTAGCACAAGAGCGTCCTCCGTACTGTGGTTCTTCCTGTACGCGAACTGCGAGTCAGGGAGAATACTGTGATCGGTCAGAAAGGATGTAAGCTGAGCTTTGACGATCTTCTCGAGGAGGCGAGAAACGACTGGTAGTAGAGAAATAGGTCGATACGCAGTAGGCTGACAAGGGTCAAGGCCGCCACCTTTGAATAGCGGCGACACATTAGCAATTTTAAACTGACGGGGAACACACCCCTGACATAACGAAGTATTGAAAATGATGCTGAGCGAGGGAGCCAGTACTGATGCCGAGTTTCTAAGGACAATACCCGGCAAGTCATCATGTCCAGTTGCTTTTGACGCGTCAACGGACTGGAGAAGGGCCGTAATGTCCTCCGTCGAAACAGGCGCAAATTCCGTGAATGCTGGTGCTTCACGTTCGGCTGGTGCGTTGGCGCACAGCGCGTCTGGTCGTCCAGGGTCATGTACAACTTCGCCAAAAGTTCGGGAGAGGATTCCAACAGGTACTTGTGGTGGGCTTGAACTTTTCGCTCGTCCAGTCACCACGTTTATCGTATTCCAGAGCTTCCGTCCATCCTTTCCGGCCGACTGTAGGCGAGCTTGAAAATACTGATCCCTTATCCTCTGATCTAGCTTGCGCGCGGCTGCGCGGAGAGTGCGGTGTTGCTCTCGCAGGCGGACATCGTTTGGAGAGCGTGAAAGAAGTCGGTGGGCCTTGTTTCGTTGACGCACAGCAGATACAAGTTCAGGACACAACCATGGGCAAGGTCGGCGCCTCGGCTTACGAGGAGGTTGTAAGGGGGCGTGACGATCTAGAGCAGTAAAAACCTTTGCGTACCATTCGCTTATCATTGCATCAACATCATTCGACTTGCTGAAAATCTCAAGATTGCAGTCCTGCAAGTCAGCGTTAAAATGCTCCCAATTTATCCTCCACACTCGCCTCTTTCGAGATGCGACTCGTTCGGACTGCCGGGTGGCGACGATAATGTTGGCCACAAATGCGTAGTGGTCGCTGATGTCACACTTGATGACCGTGCATGTTCCAACTAGAGAGTTAGGGGCGAGGAGCAGATCTATTAGGGTGGAAGTTGATGCCGTTACTCTTGTCGGTGTCCGGATGTGGTTTTCCAGATCAAACCGCTGGAGCATGGTGTGCATCCGGCTGTGTCCCGAGCACATGTCCACATTGAAGTCACCAATGGCGACCACGCGGTTGTTTCGTCGCAAGGTTAGATTGTTCAGACTGATTTCTAGGTCTTGCCATACTGCAGCAGTAGTGGAAGGCGGAAGGTAGAACGTAGCGAGGGTGATGGGTTCACCGGATTCTGTCTTCAAGGTGAGTATCAGATTTTCGATTGTGTCACTCTCGAGTTCAGCGTGTCTGGAAACAGCCAGGGTATCTCGACTGTATACAGCTATACCGCCACCAGGTCTGTGCCCGCGATCGCGCCTAAAGAGTCTATAATGAGGTATATGAATGGATGAGTCAGAAATCGAACAATCAAGCCAAGTTTCAGCAATGCCGAAGATATCTACATTGTGGTAGTTTATGAAGTTTTGGATTTCGCCTAACTTCTTTCTAAGGCTGCATACATTCAGAAAAGCAAGTTTACAAGACTTCTGTCGACCGACAGTAGCTCTATGTAATTGTGGATTCATTTAATAGATCTATAAGGAAGAACTACATCTAGAAACTAATCCAAAACCTAAAACAAAAAATACACAGGCAGTTCAAGCATACTATTTCAAGGTGCAGTTCACTGCACCACTTCATGACGGCTCCTACCGCAGCCGTCGTCACCCTCACACTCTTCCTCCCAGTCCGACCCGGTACCATAGAAGTCGTCTGTCTTGGTGGTCGGGCAGACAGCCTTCGCGGACAAGTCGGCACTGGATGATGCGTCACTCCTGGCTCCTGGCTTACGCTTCCTCTCCATGGAGTGCTCCAGCGCACTAAAGCGGTTCGCGACAGAGGGAAAAGCGGAGGCGGTTTGTTGCAAGATTATTGGAGAAAAAGTAGAACACTTTCCACCTGCGACGTGCCAATCTTGCACCGGGGTAGGGACAGAAGATCCAGGAGCTGGAGTGGAAGTTACAGCTGCTTCAGTACCGGTTACATGTACTGCATTTGTATTGGACGCAAGGCTATTGTTGTGTTGCACGTGGTCGTTAGAAGATGCAGCCACAAAAGGTTTCTGGGGAGTTGTGTTGTCTCCTTTACCACCGGGTTCAGTTACGTTTCCCGCGGCAGGTGGGACTGGTACGGCTGTGTCATGGTGTTCTGAAGCTCGTACTGTCACTGCCTCAGGTACCTGGATGACGTCCTCCGTGCTTGGGCCCGCAGTAGCACTGGCCATACTCAGCGTGGATGTAGGTTGCTGTGCTTGATGAAGGCTATACATGTAGTTCAAATGGTTTTGAACACCCGTACTGTACAACCAACTATGCCACTTTCAATAAATCGTGACGCCATTGGGTTTTAACACGCATGTGGCAGATTCGCGCAAAATAAACTTTTGAAGACGTCTTTTTTCTCGCAAAAAAACCTTCTCCAGGTCACGCACGACCGGCCCGCGGCCCGCGCCCGGTACACGCGGGATTTAATGTTTTTCAATCGTGAAATTTTGCCCGAAATACCCAGATTTCGATGAGGGCGCAGAAGTCCAATCATGTACAGTGAGTATCTTTACTTATAAAAGAGAGGCACCTGTGACGTGTGTCTGTGTGTGTGTCACGCTCCTTATAAAGAAGAGGCACCTGTGACGTGTGTTTTTGTGTCACGCTGAAGCGCTGCGGAGCAGCGCTGCCCTGAGCACGCGAAGCGTGCGAACAGTGTAGCACAGTGTAGCTAGCGGCCGCAGAAGCACTGAGCACGCGAAGCGTGCGAATCGTGTAGCTAGCGGAAGCAGCCACAGCACTGAGCACGCGAAGCGTTCGAATCGTGTAGCCACCACCACGTGCTGAGCACGCGAAGCGTGCGAACAGTGTACTAGTGTAGGTACGTAGACCCGGGTGCTCGAATCAGAAACGATTTGACAGGTGTGCAATTTCTCATCTGTAAATCTCAACAATGTCAGAATATACTTTTGGAGAGGCGATGGAACAGGGAAGAGAGTCTGGCTTGACCCACCCAGCAGGAATTCAGAACATGGGTGCGCTACAACACAAGCTACAGACGCAGTAAAATTGTCGTATTTCCTTCGGATTTTTTATTTCTACGGTGGTAGCGCTTATACTTATACTATAGCAGACACGATCAGTACGAGTAGCAGTAGCAGCCGCGCGCAGAAGCACTGAGCACGCGAAGCGTGCGAATCATGTAGCCACCTAGCCTAGGCCATAGGTAGCACTAGCAGCCGCACAAGCGCTGCGGACCACGTGAACCGTTCTCTGCAAATAGAAACATCTCCAACAAAAGGATACAAAAGATCTGCACTGACTGCACTCTGCATCTGATCTGCAGTGAAGAGCGCATCGCACTTTTGTTCGTAAGTTTTTGAACTTTTTGAGCCGCTTCATCCGCCACCAGGTGATGGACAACCCTGACCAGCCTCCCGAAGGCGTAACAGACGTCCCTCCTTCTCCTTCCAACGATGAAGAACCTCCCTCACCAGGACTTCAGCGGTCTAGGTCTGGCCACCACCACGTGCTGAGCACGTGTGCTGTTCATGTACTTGCTTCACCCGCGCATGCCACATTCGGCCAGGCAACGCTGGCGGGGGTGCTGCTAGTCGTTTATAAAGTGACCGGGTGTAACGATATACCGGCTATAATGATCGAACTCGCCAAAATCAAAATCAAATCACAAAAAAAATACAGCTACAATATCACTATACACACTATTATCGCCTTCTTAGTATTTGACCCCACTAATTTCCCTGATACCTAAGCGGTCAAATATATCGCGTATTTGACTGCTTAGTCAAATACACGATATATTATAGCAATAAAAACTGCTTTATGGCAGTTTTCTAAAAAAAGTTATTGTGTTCTAGTCCATGGACCCCGTCTAAAAAGTAAGAAATTAACGAAATGTGATAGCTGAAAATTAAAATTTCACACAAAACCTCACAATAATCACAACACTTGAAATGCTGCTTTCAACACTAAACTTGTACTGCACCAACAATTGGCAACATGCATGCATAGGAAAGAGGATCACGAGGGGAAAAGGTCTTCTACATGTAGCTTTTCATTCTGGGTGTGATTATTGTGAGGTTTTGTGTGAAATTTTAATTTTCAGCTATCACATTTCGTTAATTTCTTACTTTTTAGACGGGGTCCATGGACTAGAACACAATAACTTTTTTTAGAAAACTGCCATAAAGCAGTTTTTATTGCTATAATTTCTTTTGTTTTTTCTGTCACCAATCAATGGAATGCCCTATATCAATATGTAAAATGATGGCCTTCACATCATATCAATACCGTATTATACGCATTGATGTGCAAGTCTCCCCCAAGCCTTTTCTTGCAGAAAATGGCACTGGCATAATGCCTGTTCTTCTGCGGGAAACATGTGAGCAGTGGTGGTGATACTTTTTTTATACGGAGGTCAGTCTGTGCATGTTGCTGTTGCAGAATTTCATGCCTTTCAGATATTTCAGATTTCCCCACCCTCGATCAGATTTATTTGAGAAATGTAGCCATGCGCCAGGTGCGCGTCGCAGATGTTTTTGTTGATTCTGTGTTTATAATGGTTTATAATCATGGGTTATCGTGATAAGGTCATCCGGCATCATATTGCACTGAAATCGTAATCCTGTTGATGTCGATACAACTTTTGGAAGTAGTTCAATGACTTCAAACTGTTAGTCCACGATTTTCTAAAACAACACAGCAAAGGAGGAACAATAAACATGTATTAAAATGTAATTTGAATTCGGATGTTGAGCCATAAATAAATGTAGAAAGTTACAGTGATGGAGAGTTACTCTCAACTCGTATCCATATGTCCTTTTCCTTTCTACATTAAAATGTAAACAAATACATTGCTGAGTCCGACACCTCGTTCCAACAACTACACTGATCCTGAGGATAAAATGGGCAAGGCAATGGTTGGAGGTACTGAGAGATAAACAAGGCACTCCATGATAATAAAATCTTACACATCTTTTGGTGAGTATGAATGATATCCAGTTGAACCTCTTTAGGACAAACACCAAGGGACCGATGGTATTTATTCTGTGAGTTTGTCATAACCTATTTTATAACCAGTGAATACAATTACCGTATATTCTCTATTATAAGCGCCGTGCTTATATTTTTTCAACACCCCTCTACCCCGTGCTTATATTGGAGACCGTGCTTATATTGTTTCAACCAATACATCCATACGGAGCAAGAAGAAATACATGCTGGATATCATGCATGCAGCATTGATTTCCACCAAGACCGTGCTAATAATAGAGACTGTGCTTATAATGTTTCGAAAGATGCTACCAGTGTGCTAGTATTAGAGACTGTGCTAGTAATGGAGACTGTGCTAGTAATGGAGACCTGTGCTTATAATAGAGAATATACGGTATTTCTCCAAAAGACATACGAATAGATTTCTTCTACAGCGAAAGATTCTAAGCCACACCGACTCATTGACTCGTCTCGTATGAAACAAATGAGTCACTAGAGAGGTTCTGCAAAACGAAAGTGTACAAACTTTTGCTCTACATCATGAAGTGCGAAACTTCGCACGAACTTTCGCAACTTTGAACGCGAAACTTGCAGGGAACGCGAAATGAACTGTTGTAGGAAATTTCGTGAGATCGGGTCATGGCGTACGTGCACTTGGCCCGCGCAAATTACGAAAATGTGCAGAACGCAAAGTTCGTGCAAAAATTCGTGCACACTTTCGCAAGGACTGTCGCGAAACTTCGTTCGAATTTTCGTTTTGCAGAACCTCTCTACTGAACCTTTCTTTAGCAACATGACGGCAACTGAAACAGCAACAGAGAAAGTACGATACATGTACTGCATATTCTTGCAGGTACTACAGGTACTACAAACAGATTGCAGATCGTAATTCTTGCTTTGGCGGCACGAAACTTTATTTGGGGCAGTGCAATCTCGGCGGTACTCACAAATCAAACAGCCCAGACTCGAGTAAACAAATCCAATCATACAAGTACGAGATTTTCACGAGACGAGACTGCACCCATTGGCTTGTTTCTTATGAAGCACACAAGTTACTGAACCTCTCCACAATGGAGATTTTCCCTGATATGCGAATTTATTTTGCATACTTGGTCAATGGGTCCTTGAACCTTTCGCTCCAGATTGGGAACTGCCAACGATAGTATGCCACTGACCAGTGCCTTACTTGTAACGTACCAATGTGCAATGAATATGAGTATTTCGACAACACATCTAACATAAGCCTTACCGTCAAGAAGGTGAACTCGCGTTCTTCGCACACTAGTGCACTGTAGACAAGGACAAAGAGATAAAAATGGATCTAAATCCGAATAAAATCAGCACACGTTTCCGTAAATGAAAGGGTGAGCATAAGCAAATGAATCGAAGGAAACCGGTCAACTCAGAGATCACCTGTCATCGAGTATTCCGTAAAAGGAGGCCTCGGCAGCGGAAAAGCTAAATTTAGAAAAGAGATCCTGTCAGCTTTCCCATTATTTATTGCATTCCGCTCAAAATCAGCACACTTTTCGTAAATGAAAGAGTCAACACAAGCAAATGAATCAAAGGAAACTGGTCGACTCACCTGTCATTGAGTGATATTCCGCGAAAGGAGGTCTCAGCAGCGCCGAAACGGAATAAGCCAGGCCAGGAGACGAAATATCCGAAACAGCTCATGCAAGAAGCAGTTCCAAACTAGGACCAAAGAAGGAAGTTCCTCGCGCATGCACATATCCGAACACGGAGGGGGGCCGGGGGGATCCGCGGACTGCACTGCATGCATGCAACACTATGTCTGCCGTGCACGTGCACAGCACGCGGCTACCACGCGTTGGTATAGTAGATCTAATATAATTATACCGAGCACCTTACGTAGAAACTTACGTAGCCTAAGTGAAATACCGAGCACCTTACGTAGAAACTTACGTAGCATAGCGGTGTCGTTTTTCTTGCCATGTGAACACAATAATAGAAAAGCTGACAGGATCGCTTTTCTAAATTTGACTACTTATATTTGCCTCCTTAGAACTTCTTGGACTTAGAAATTTTCTCTCCAACTTAGAAAAAGAAATTTTTCAAGAAAGCAGAAATACACAAGATGGGATTTGAACCCACAACCTTGTGAATCTCAGTCACTCTTCCTTACCACCCAGCCACTGTGCTACCGATGCTTAACCTAGTTTAAACAATGATCTTGACTTTAAATGCAGTAAAATGCGGTATAGGCTATAGTATAATACTAGAATTACAAGGATATGTCGTATATGAAGAGAAACTATTGCGTGGAGAACACGATAAATAGATTATAGACCTCATAGTTGGTCTATACAGGATATATAGACCTCGTAAAAGACCTCGGGGGACCTCGGTCTTTTACTCGGTCTATATATCCTGTATAGACCTCCTAACCGGTCTATAATCTATACTTATCGGTTATACCGATATATCGCTTATTGTTATGGGTTTCAGGAAGCAAACCATATCAAATGCACAGGAAAATATCGTATATACTGATCAAGAGTGATGATCACAAAACAATTATTCTTCAAATTTAGTTCATTTCTTCCAAAACTGATCCAGTGTTGCCTGGATGCATCCGGCAGCAGACGTGATTGAGAGAAAATTCTTCCTTGTATGCTGTGCGCAGCCACATGTACACGTGGCTGCTTTTCATGCTTTTTCCAGCGTGTACGCATCATTTCATGCACAGTCATGTGCCATGTGTCAGTCATACATGCAAATCGGCTATAGTGATGCACCGGATATAGTGATAAATTATCGAAAATCAAAGGGGCACGTTATATCCACTATATACTGTGCTTACATGACTGTAGTCGTTGTTGATTTGACAGCATGCATGAAACAAGTTCTAAGGCGGAGAACACCGTGCAAGATCGCGATTTCAAATGGTGACAAACAAAACGAGCCCCGAGTTGGTTGGTCTCAGAACTAAAAGAAATCAGCGATCGTTGCGATGGAAATAACGGAGACCGTGACCCATCATTGTTTCTTGGCCGGCTACTACATGTACATGTAAGTGTACATGTAAAGCCGAACGACAGTACAGGCACAGCAGTGGCCAAGCAAAAAAATCATCTACGCTTCTCCTTCTCTATAAAGCGAAAACTACAAGCTCGGCTACAAGTAGCAGTTTAATTTATTGTTTGAAATAAAATAATAATCTTGCTCGCGCGCTCCTCAGCGGTCAAAATGATGCTGTAGCTGTGTTCACTGCATGATGCTGTAGCTGTGTTCACTGCATGCTGCTGTAGCTGTGTTCACTGCATGATGCTGTAGCTGTGTTCACTGCATGCTGCTGTAGCTGTGTTCACTGCATGATGCTGTAGCTGTGTTCACTGCATGCTGCTGTAGCTGTGTTCACTGCATGCTGCTGGCACTAGAAGTACACTAGAAACACGTCAAGCGCAGGTACTAGGTGACTCGACTTTCGTTTGTCACCACTTGGCACTTGGCGGGCCAAGTAACTACGCATTGTCAAGAAGCTGTGACGTCAAACTTCAAAGGCCTATGGGGAACCCACTTATAGTTATACTTGTTATACAGCACGCGGCTACCACGCGTTGGTACATCTAATACCGAGCACCTTACGAAAAAACAAGAGTAGCTGTGACGTCACTCTCTTTATTCTCGTGAGATGTGTACTTGTTTTGCAGTTGGTTTGGTTTATTTGAATTCGCACAGTAACCGTGTACTTCAGCTATTCTCTCCTCCCTCTTCTGAATTTGACTCCCCGCTGGCCTCCTCTCCTCCCATCCCCTTACATTGTATTGGGCCTCCGCAGCTTAACCCCCCCCCCCCCCCACGACCACCACCCCACGCACACACAACATTGTCACATATCCCAACTCAACCATTCGCTACCCTGTTATTGAGCACTCCTGCTCGTTTGGTCTCGCGAATCCAAATAAAATTAATCACGTCAAACTTGAACGGCCTGTGGGGAACCCACTTATACTAGCAGCTATTTAATCCTCGTACTCACTCAAGTACTACTGTAGCGGACATGGAAATCCAGTCGATTGACCGGGCCGGGCCAGCGGCGCGGGCTCAGCGCATAGAGAACACTGCGTGCAGTGCACAAGTAACTCCGATGCTAGTCATGCACCCTGCATGCAGCGCGCTAGCGCCCTTGCGTGTACCGCGTAATCCAGGGCTGCATAGCCAGCGCTCTGGGACCGCTAGACGTGCGACCATATGTCCATGTCCACGACAGTAGTAGTAGGGTATAAAAAGCTAGTCATTTCACTGTCACTGTCGTTTTGCAAGACATTCTAGACGAAGACGCTTCGAGTTTTGTGTCTCGTGGCTCTGGTGGCATGTCATTGAGGTTGCCTGACCTGGTTCAATTTTTGTTTCGTCCATCTGAAGCAAACGTTATCAAAATCCTCAGTGGTAGTATTCAGACGTTTTCGGGTTCTGCGGTTCTTCTCTAGAACTGTGAGAACTCCTGCTCGTCAGTTCTCTAGAACTGTGAGCGATCTTACTGGTGGGCTCAACTGAACCGTGCACAACTCCTCTCTCAGCTGAAGTTTCAAACATGGCGGGAAAGGAGCCTCGTGTTTCTGGCAAACAGATGGAGCAGTGGTCAAGGTACGTTTATGCATAAGTATGATCACTTGTTCTACAGAAAACCAAATCTCTGCTACAGTCATGTAGTTATAGGAGTCAGGCTTTGTATGAAAGGAAGCTTGTAAGGTGAAATTAGATTGGCAATGATCTTACCTGATTTGAATTTCCTAATTTCCTATTTTCTATCCATTTACTATTCATCCAATCTATTTTACAAGTAATTTTACATCCCAAATCAAATAGGCAAGTATGCACATAGCCAGCAATCGCAGGTTATCACCTAGACATAATAATAATCTGCATAACGGTAAATGTAACTTAGTTTAGAATGGAACTTTTGCTCAGCGTCACCCTTTTAACCAGGCCGTAACGGGGTCGGCCAAAGGAATCCTAGAGAAAGAGAATCCTCCTCTCCACTGCTCAACCAGGATGCCGACATAGGTCCGAAAATAGACAACTAAAGGGTACGCAAGAAAACTTTACGGCCAAGGCTGCGCAGACTTCGGCCTACTAGTATAAATACATTCAAAATTTACGAGGAGCACACAAAAAACCTCCATTGAAACCTAGGCAACCTGCGCAACTGGAAAGAAGAAACACTGGTGGTAGGAATTCACACCGGCGCAGTGAACCAGTTCCAGTCTTCTATATCGAAGTTTACCACGCCTAGTGTAATCCAGCGAAAACAACACAGCCTCAACCGAATGTTGCCTTTGTTTCATGAGCGCCAAAGACAGAAGTAATCTGTGCCAGAAGATTGTGCTCTTATGGAGGTACCTAAGTATACATACATACATACATACATAAATACAAACATACATACAAACATACTTTAGTACATACATACATACTTGCATACATACATCGTGATCTTGATCCTGCTGCCAAGTCTCGCTACATACACACATACATACAAGAAACAGACCTAGATACACCCACTCTTATGTTGTAACCCATCCACCCAGTGATACATTTGCTGTTTTTTCTTCGTTATTTCTTCCATTGGGTTTCTATGTCTGGTTCACACAGGATTCAGCGGAATATCCGATGTAGTATCATCGAAGAGGATCGATTCGGTCGCCCAGGAGCAACCCTGAGGTCGTCAATTAACATCATTGGTGGACTTGATATTTCGTTCAGCAGCAACGACAACCAGACGGCCGTGGCTGCGCTATCGCTATATAACTACGGTACCATGCAACACATGCATACATTTAAGATTCCCGTCAAAATAACCGTACCATACAAATCCGGCTTTTTGGCGTATCGAGAAGTCGAGCATTATGTCACGTTGCTGGAGACACTTAAGAAGGAACACCCCCAGTGGAAGCCACAGGTGCTTTTGGTGGATGGCAATGGAATTTTGCACCACAGAGGCTGTGGCTCAGCCAGCCATCTAGGAGTTGTGGCTGACGTGCCCACCATTGGTGTAGCCAAAAAACTTCTTATTCCAGCGGTTCAAGCCCGAAGTGAGCGACAATTCCGAGAAGTAAGTGAAGACTTCTCTATGTTCTTGCCCTGGAACATTCGTTAGGAATACTCGCATCTACTTCTTTATCTTTGCCGTGATGATGCCCATTTCGCACAGTATTGGCTGTAATTCATTATTATTCCTGTCGTGCAACTGAGCGAAATTTTCGTAGATGGAGGGGATAGCAAGTGAAAAGTACTTAGCTTAGGATTTGGTCCCAGTGATAATCATCTGTCCCTGTTGAAAGTTTAACACTTGCGTCTTTTTGACCCTTTTGGCATCCGCAGGACAATATCAAACACCTTTGCCAAAACAGAGGCACGGCTCCAGTGATTGGAAAGGGCAAGACCGGCATCATTGGAGTAGCCAGCGTCAACAAAGGTGGATCAACACCCGTCTATATTTCAGTGGGCCACAGAGTGTCTCTGAATACTGCAGTTAGAATAGTCCAGCAGTGCTATCGAGGCAATTGTAGAATTCCAGCTCCTATAGACAGTGCTGATCAAGAATCCCGGCAACAGATTGGTGCAAGAACGAGAGATACTCGCCCGCGTGTGAATGCCAAGCCTAGAGATCGCAACACTTACCACGGACCAGTGCAGCAGGTCGACATGGACACGTCTGGCGGCAAGGATTCCACGACTTCCACCACACATGACGTTCAGCAGGAGACTCCGAATACAGCTCCACTGAAGGCACAGCCATCAGATAACGCCCAAGGGACTCCTGGTTTCCCTGCTCGTCTACGTGGCAAAGCAGCTCACACCTCCCCAGACGACGAGGGCTTCACCTCGGCTACTGGAAAACATACATTGAAGCCCAAGCCATCAGCTAACGCCCAAGGGACTCCTGGTTTCCCTGCTCGTCTACGTGGCAAAGCAGCTCACACCTCCTCAGACGACGAGGGCTTCACCTCGGCTACTGGAAAACATACATTCAAGCCCAAGGCATCCCCGTCAGTGCAACACATCACCCGATCCACAGGTAACATGGGCTACGGAAGCATCAGCCACCAAGAGGGAGAGGCATTTGGAACGCATTGCAGCTACCCGCAGAGGAAGCGCTAGTGCAATCAAGGTAATTAATGGCTTAAGTTGTGTTTGCACTCTCATTACTCACCATTATGTATCATACAAGTTGCCAACTATACCAACAGGACACCCGTGGAAACCCTAATGAAATCCCATTTCATCCTAGCTCACAGCCCTCTAATTACTCCCTTTTATCGAACATCCACATAAATCCTAGCATCGCATCAGAGTCTGTCACACGATAAACTGCTGGAACTGTAAAGATAGGCTTCATTAGTTCATGCAGCCCTCGACATAAGATACACCACATCACTACCCCTCTCGAGGAATGCATTGGGAAATCCTGCGCGGTTACGTAGATACATTCTACGTAGATCGAAGTCAGAGCACGTCGAGAAACGCATCTTCTAGCTTGTATATACCGATATTAAGACGAACCTGTGTCATACATGTACTGGCCTCTAGTGCGTCGCCAAAGACAGTAAGAGCCTGAGGAGGCATACTGGTGTTCGAGGATGTATTGCTTTTCGAAGAAACTCAATTTCCATTGAATGTGTGAATTGTGAACTGTAATGTCTGGCCCAATACAACATGTACATCGTTGATGTTGAAATATTTCGCAGCGTGTATAATAATCACCTGTGGTTCACATGGTGTAGCCTCGTGCTCTCGAGTGTCCCTGGGTATCACTGACCATGCTGGTAATGTTTTCCTTTGGTCATTTTCTATTCTCTGCTTCAGCAAAAACTGGATGCTGCCACCCGTGATTCGTCTTCGAACAGCGACCCTGATGAGGTTCCTGTCGCTATGGGCAAGCGGAAGGCTACCCAAGCACCGCCAACCAGGGATAACCTTGATGATTATGTTCTTCTACACTTTGTCATGTGATAATTGTCAACTCGCTTGCTAGCCTTCCTACTTTGTTGTATCCCATTTATTTTAGTATTCCTGATGTTTGTCCATACCCCTGCTTGATGATTTAACTCCAGTTACTTTCATTGGCTACCTTTAATTCCGTACTCCACTGATGATAGGGACAGAAGATATATTTCTCGCCGGCCGAGCGGAGCGAGTGAGGTTAGAAATGATTTCTCGCGCAACAAAATTTTTTTTCTTGCGAATATGGAATCTGGTGTTTTCTCTTTTTGTTGCTGTTCTTTTTGCCTGACTTCTTCAGTCAGTTTTTTATGTCTCACCAGTGTCCCCACCCTCCCACGTTTCATGTCTGCCCGTCTTTTTCCCTTTCTTTCTTGGCTGTAGATATGTTGTGCCAGTTTAATGCTGCCATATTACCACTTGGGGTTATACACCCGGTCTTTTCCCTCATTCGTGCGTTCGTCGGCGCGAGGGTTTTTTTCCGGCTGGCTCGGTCCAGAGAAATTAATCTGACGGTCCCAAGTGGTGCAATGCAATCAATTTTCCTCCTAGGGTCTGTCTCCCTGTTGTTGCTCCTAGTTTCGTCTTCATTCCGGTTCACATCTGGCTACGGCCTACTACCCTCACTCTGTGTGCTCCTGCCTCTGTGGTCTGGGTCCATGTCCTTATGTCGGTGTATGTGGAGCGAGAACATCGGTTCTGGATTATAATATTCCTGTTACACTACTACTAGGATAAACATACATATCGAACAGGAAACTTACCTGTGGTTGCGTGATGTATGCAGCCTTCATTTTATCTACAGCTCTATTAAAGTTATTAACTCCTCGAGGGTTGTTAAAACCGAAAATGAATAGAAAATATGAAGTTCAAATCAGGTTCCAGATCCGTGACTGTCTCAAGTCGCCTTGTATGCTTTCGTACATGTCTAGTCTTACCCTTACAATTGGTAGAGGTTTGGTTTTCTGCAGAACAAGAGGTCAAACCGACATGTATGCATAACCGTACCTTGACCAGCGCTTTATCTGTTTGCCACAAATATGGCGCTTGTTTGACGCCTTGCTTGAAACTTCGGCTGTTGGAGGAATTTTGCACACCTTAGTTGATCTCACATGGATGCAGCTAATGGGATTTCGGTCTTTGACCACTTGGTGGTGGGTCTGATCTACTCACCTCCCACCGTTTAGGCGCTGCATCTGCGCCTTTGATCCTAGAGGGTGGTGGCATTCCCACGGCGGATGCGGAAAACTCGGCTTCCAGCCGAGTCTCACGCGAACCGTGAAATTTATTTTTAGTTGATCTCACCAGTACAGACTGTATATTGCCGAAATCCATAGTCTATTGCCAGTGAAAAGCACTAATTATTCCAGAGAACAATGTCTTAGAACTCAGCCATCTGAATTCTCCACCGAGCAAAAAAACGCGTTACATGTATACATTGTTTGTTTGTTTGAAGTTTTATTTTACATCGCAAACCAAACGGGCATTGATGCCCAATATTATGATGGCGATAGAATAAAAAGTGTGGCTCGATAAAGCTGCACTTGAGAAAATGAGAAAATAGTCAATAGGAAGTATTTGTACCGGTAATTACAAGTCAAAATCGAACGAAGTAACAATCAGAGAGAAATAGCAAGATGAGGTCCTATGCCAGAGGGAGGTGCTATTTGGCCATATTAACCGTAGAAAAACACTTTCAGCAATCCTTTAAACGAGGTTGGACTACGAGTGGACGTGAGTTCCTGTGGCAGGGTGTTCCAAAGCTTCACGGCAGAAACCAATGGTCGGCTGTCGCCAGATGTTCGCCGAGTTAGTGGAACAACGTATTTGCAATTGTCATTGCCACGGGTGTTACTGGGAGGTTGGAGGGCTACTCTATCTTTCAGAAGAGGGCTGATGCTGCTGGTGTGGACTAAGTGCATAAGCAAACGCAGTTTGCATTTGGCACGTTCAATTGCAGGGGTCAGTGCAAGCCGAGTGTATATGAGTGGTATGGGACGGGAAGGGCAGATTGGCTACGCAGCGAACACATCGCTTGTCGAGGACAGTGAGCTGGTGCCGCTGCTGAGCCTTAAGTGCTGAGAAGAACGCGTTTGATCCATTAAGCATGTCAGGAAGTATAAGGGCAGAATAGAAGAGGAGTGACTGGCGTTCAGATAGCGACGGATGGATGGTTCTCAGGGTGGTTAGCATGTGCGAAGTTTTACGTACTATGCTGGAGACCTGCGCGTCCCACCGAAGACAGGAATCGAAAGCGAACAGTGGTGGTCTGGGTGAGAGGCGTCCCGTTGCAGTTAAGGGGGCAGCCTACCCATAAATTTCATAATTATGGCATTCAATTGACCGTTACTTTGGTGTTTCTCAATGGATTTGAGTGAAATTTTGATCACACACTCCTGCCACTATGCTAGCCCTCAGGACATGATTTACAAGTTCTTGCGCCTCACTGACAGAATTTCCGGCATAGTGCCACGCTGTGCGAGCCACCCAGGAGCCAAACAAATGCATTTTCAATTTTTTTCACATTTTCGTGCTCATTCTGTTCGTGCGCGGGACTCATACCTAGTACAAGTCCAGAAGCAGCCATGGGTGATGGGGTAGGGCCCCTCAACGAGGCCCTGGAATCTGTCACAACGGAACGAGTGGGCGTTCTCTCACAAACTCCCACAGACCGAAGTCAATTTTTGAATTTTTTTAGGTTTAGGGTGTGCTACGAGGTCGTAAATTTGATACAACATCCAGTGCTGGGACCTCCACAGCAAAGAATTTCCACAGCGCTGCACACCAAATCCAGGATACCCTCAGAAACCGGCAAAGACTTCCACTCACGTTTCACGACTGCCTAGTACTGAATCCTACCTGACTTCTTGACACGACTCAAACTTGCCAAAGTCACTAAATCAACGTCAACTACAATAATCAAGCCACATATCTGAAACGTCACGAGGGTGCTGGCAAAAGTCCTGCTGCCCAATTCGTGGCTCAAAAACCTAATTTTTTGGACTTGGAGCAAAATTCTGCACACTTTCACGTGTTTCCATGATACGACAAGTTGCGTACGGTCTGCTCACATTCAAATACAGTGCTGCCAACAAATGACAGCGTGCAACAAAAATTATCTTTCCTTGCAAGGGCACATTTTCGGCCATAACTCTTGAACGGCCGGTCAGATTGGGACACAATTTTCAGAGAATTTGCAGCTATTCATGCTCTTTCAACTGACGTAGCACTCAATATGAATTTACAAATTCGATTTTTCAGCAAATTTTTGGATAGTCTGCCACCTTAACGTTGACTTCCAGGGTACCACGGCATGAACCCTCGAATGGCTAAGACCTGCGTCTTGTCAGGGTTTAAAACCAGGCCTTTCCCGTGTAGGTAGTCAGGCAAGTTTGACACAGCAACTGATAAGACTTGATTTAGGGTTGCTACGGATCCGCATGCAGTGTCAAGAAGGATGTCATCCGCAAACAGCTGGGAGTGTGCTGGGCTGGTGACGCTATGGACGTTCATGGTATATAGTGAAAACAGCAAAGGCAGTATGTAGCTGGTGGTTTGCTGACGACAGATAGCGGTCCATGGCCAAGGTCAGGGTATCTTCCGTGGAGTGTTGTGGCCGGTACGCAAACTGATTGGCAGGCAAAAGTGAATGGGTTTGTAAGAAGTCACACAGGCGTTTGTGGACTATCTTCTCCAAGATCTTCGATGCTTTTGGCAGCAAAGATATGGGACGGTAATTGCGAGATGCGTTCTTGTCACTAGACTTAAATAGGGGTCGAACATTTGCAATCTTCGGGGAGAAGGGCACCATTCCAGACGAAAGGGATGCATTAATTAATATGGATAGCGACGGGGCGAGGGCTGCTGGACGATGCTTCAGGATGAATGCCGGAATACTGTCGCCGCCCTCAGCTTTACGAGCATCGAGTATCACGAGGATGGTGAATATCGCCTCAACACTAGTGGCCTGGAATTCCCGCAAAGGATCCTCAACTGATGTAAAGTTCAATTCAAGGTGACAAAACAAATTAAAACCAAGTAGTTCGGCAATTTCTGTCAATGAAATGCCACCAAAGGCAAGTGGCACAAAAGTTGAAACATCTTCCTCTAGATTGCTTTGCAAAATGACAGTGACAGTGAAATGACTAGCTTTTTGTATAGCCTACTCTACAAGTAGGTATTGAATCTAATAACACGTCAGAGGCTGGGTGTTTGTGCCATAGGCACCGGCGGATAATGTCGGCATAATTATTGGCATAATTTGGTGGTTGAAAATTTGGAGCAAAATTTTGCATCCTCTCGGAGGTAGGAGCATAACTACACGATTTTACCACGGTTCTAGTATGTAGGCTATACAATTGTGTACAATGCGCCTGATCAGTGCTGGTGGTCTGCATGGCAAAGCGTTTGGAGGTCATGCAGATAGTATTTTGAATGAAAAGCAGGGTAGAAATCATGGCAATACAATATTGTATGCTCGAACTCGTCTTCTGCAAAGTTCTTTCTCACACTGGCACAGTACATGTAGGAGAAGATGCGAGTGAATCAGCCTTCATCAGGTATCCCGGGGCGGAAGGGATAGTGACGGGTAGTCCGCAAAACTACGTGAACATTTACCGGTACTCGTACATTACATTTGTACATTATGCATGTTACGAAGTCATGACCAGTCTGGATTTTAGCAGCCATGATATGACGGCAGGCTACGGATATTGCTCTTGTTCGGTCATGATGGAAGGAGAAGTGGAGCTACGGGCCAGATAAGCTGATTATTCGCAGGGTGAGGCCCAGGGTGACATCGGTTGGACGAGTATGATGATTACGAAGACAGTTGAACATGATAATTTTCCAAGGTAACTCAAACTAATTTGGCAATGAAATAATATTTTTACTGAAGTACAAAAGAAATCAAGTAATGAATAGAGGAAGTATTGTTTTCTCTTTTCCTTGTTGACCGCTTAGGCTCTTACATGTGTAATAGGTAGCCGAGTGGTAGGCGCGGTGATATCAACAATAATTACTTTTATTCTACTTTCAGGTACACACCTGAGATATAATCGTTCGTGAAAGATGAAGCGGCAAAATAAATAACTTTCTCTCCGGTGCTCACCTAGAGGCTGAATCCTTATTCTTCGAGTTAGCTTTCATTGCTATCCAATCTAATCTAATCTAATTAAAACAGGAAAAGCGCAGCTGCTTTTATGCAGCAAACGCCGTATGCTTATATGCGAAGATACACTAAAATTAATATACATAATGTTGCTCCGTATTGCTTCCGTATTGCTTCCGTATTACTTCCGTATTACTTCCGTATCAGCCAGGCAGGGATACTACACCCTCCCTTCCTACAAATAATCACGCCCTCGTGATTTTCAAAAGTAGGCAGGTGGGTGAATGTTCTGCCTGGGCCGGAGATTGTACGGAAGTGCAGGAGGAGGCGGAGCGGGGGGTTGGAGTTGAGGAGGAGGCGGAGCGGGGGGTTGGAGTTGAGGAGGAGGCGGAGCGGGGGGTGGGAGTTGCGGTAGTGGTGTATGTGCCGGGGTTGTGTGTATCTCGGGATCGTATGTCGGTGGTGTTGCAGGACGTAAATCTACGTCGGTTACTTGATGATATGGCTTCAGGCGATTTACGTAAACAATTGAAAGCCTCTGGCGATCCGACAATGAACGAATGCGGACTGTGACATCATCGATCACCTTCTGGATGACATATGGTCCTGTCCAGAATCGGTGAAACTTGGGGGACTCATTCTGAGGGACCACTGGTGAATGTAGGAGAACAAGCTGATCCTTCGTGAACTTCGGTGGCGGGCGAGATGTACCATCGTAACCCTTCTTCTGGTGCTGGTGTGATTTAAGGCCGTGCTGGCGGGCACGCTCAAAGGCAGCCTCAGTTGAAGTACGAATAGAAGAGACGAATTCAGGGTAAGATGGTGGTGGTGAGTTACGGGGTAAACCATACATCACATCGAGAGGCAGAACCGGATCATAACCAAACTGGAGGCGGAATGGAGAATAGCCAGTCGATGCATGTACACTAGTGCGGTATGCTAGCGCCGTGGGTTGGAGATGCAAGTCCCAGTCTCGGTGATCAGAGATGGATGTTGCAATCATAGCTTCTAGTGTCCGGTTGAATCTTTCAACCATGCCATCACTTTGTGGGTGGTAGGGTGTGGTTCTGGTCTTGGTGATATCAAGCATAGTGCATAGGCTTTGAAACAAGCGACTCTCAAACTGGGAACCTTGATCAGTGTGCAAGGCAGCGGGTGCACCATAGCGACAGATCCAACCATTGAAGAACAAACCAGCGACAGTAGAGGCGAGCATGTTGGGCATGGGGAAAATCTCAACCCACTTGGAGAAGTAATCCATTATGACTAATACGTACCGATTTCCTCGATCAGTGATAGGAAGGGGACCCATGATGTCCATGGCGACACGCTGGCTTGGATAGGATGATGTTTGCGATTGCAGAGGTGCTTTCGGTTTGGGCTGAGGTGCTTTCCGTTTTTGGCACTCCGGGCAGGTTCTAACACACTGTTCGATGTCATCAGCCATGTGGGGCCAGTAGAACCGTGTACGGGCCTTGTCGATGGTGCGGTTGACGCCAAGATGACCCGATCCAATACCGGCATGCAGCGATCTGACAACAGTAGGACGTTGTGACGCAGGCAGGACCAATTGAAGATACGAGGACAGATCATCAGTCGACTCATACCTTCTGTAGAGAACACCATCTTGGACAATGAGACGATTGAACTGCGTCCAGAGTCGGTGCACATCAGGATGAACAGCAGCTAACTCATCTGATCCCTTAGGTGGTCGTTGCTGTGACCTCACCCACTTCATCACTAGAGAAATCGAGGGATCCACAGCTTGGCTAGTGCGGAGGGAGGTAGACGGCAGCCAGGACGCTGACGGAGCAGGCTCACGAGTGCATTGGTCGAGCTCGCCTGTGGACAGAGAGACACCGCATGAACTCACAGCAGCAGGTGCAGCAGGCGGCAGACACATACTCTTGGCAGCAGGGGAAGAACACACATGTCCACACAATCTTGACAAACTATCGGCGTTGACATGCTGAGAGCCAGGGCGATGCCGAGTTTCATAGTCAAACGCTGATAACCGTTCTATCCAGCGTGCAACAATGCCATCCGGATTCTTGAATGAAGATAGCCAAAGGAGGGCTTTGTGATCAGTGCGGAGTAGGAATGTGGCGCCGAGCAAGTAGTGACGGAAATAGTGAGTGAATTCAATAACAGCCAGTAACTCACGCTTTGTCGTTGTGTAATTACGTTGACCAGAGGACAGTGTCTTACTTGCATAGGCGATGGGATGTTCTGCACCATCGGAGCCGATTTGTGAAAGGACCGCACCAATGGCATGATCACTAGCATCGGTATCCAGAATGAAGGACTTATTGGCATCAGGATAGGCAAGGACGGGTGCTGAGCTGAGGTGTTGGCGGAGCTGATCGAAGGCATTCTGTGCCTCGGGTGGCCAGGCGAATGTTGAGTGCTTCCTTGTTAGCGCATGCAGAGGTGTCGCAATCTTAGCAAAGTCATGGATGAATCTCCTGTAGTATGATGCAAAGCCGAGGAACTGGCGCACACCCGTGATGGACGTAGGTTGCTTCCAGGTGGAAACAGCCTTAATTTTGGCGAGATCAGGGCGAACACCATCAGCAGAGAACACATGACCAAGATATCCAACAGATGAGTTGACTAGAGAGCATTTAGACGGCTTCACTTTGAGGCGGGCCTCACGGAGACGGTCGAGGACAGAACGTAACCGTTGGAGGTGTTCCTTGAACGTCCTTGAGAAGACAATGATATCATCCAGATATACAAGACACGTGGATGGAATAAGATCTCCCAGAACAGCATTCATCAGGCGCTGAAACGTAGCAGGTGCATTGCATAAGCCGAAAGGCATGCAGGTCCACTCATAGAAGCCAAATGGAGTGACGAAGGCAGACTTACGCCGGGCATCTTTATCCATGCCGACTTGCCAGTAGCCAGAAGCGAGGTCAATAGTTGTGAAGTGATGGCTCAACCAGCTGCTGTACCAGCCGCCGCTGCTGTACCAGCCGCCGCTGCTCCGGCACCCGCCCGCCACGTGCACAACTGGGCCACCCCGGCCAAATACGCAGGTCGGCTAGATGACAACTGGTCGGCATGGTATGCCCAGTTTGAACAGGTTGCTGCGGTGAACCAGTGGACGCCGGCCGAGCAAACTCAATTCCTGGGGTTGTCCCTCACCGGGGACGCCCAGCTATTCTACCTGAGTCTCCCACAGGCGACCCGTCAAGGCGCTATCGCTAACCTCGCTCAGGCCCTAGAAGACCGTTTCGCTCCCGCTCAGCGTGCGGAACTACACCGGGCCGCCTTCAAAGCGTTGCGACAGGAGAAGGGACAGTCGGCCAGCGCTTACTGTGAGAAAGTAAGGGCGGCTGTCGCCCAATCCTATCCCAACATGGCCGCTGCGGACAGGGATGTCCTTGCAAAGGACCAGTTTCTTGCTGGTCTCGACTCCAGGTCGATTCGTGTCAGGGTCCGGGAACTAGCTCCGAATACCCTGGATGCTGCCCTACTCGCCGCCCTTCACCAACATTCCATCCTGCAGGCTGAAGAGCAGGAAACACCACCTCTTCCCGTGTGCGGAGTCACACAGGAAACGCAGCTAGAGGCAGTCGCTAAATCGCTGGAAGCCATCAGCGTTCGACTGGCTCGCCTCGAACAACGTGACGCCGGTCCAACCGCACAACCTCTCCACCAGCCACAACGCAGCCAGCTGCAACGCAGCCAGCCGAGGAGACCCATTACATGCTTCAATTGCGGTCGCTCTGGCCACTATGCCTCTGAGTGCCGCCAGCCCCGTCAGCCATCGGGAAACAGCCGTCCACAGCAGTCCTGAGTCCAACTGCTGTGCGTGATGCGCTTCGGACTCACCAGCCGGTTAGTTTACCAATAGGAGCCTATTTGTAAACTAACCGGATACCTTGGTATGGGGATACTCATGTACATGTTATTTTGTTGTACTTATGGCCACTTGCAACTTGCAAGTACGAAAAAAGCACAATTTCCTGAACTTTGAGGCTCCTTAAGTACAACAAAGTGAATGCACATGTATATCCCCGGGTGCTAAAGCATAATATGAGGATTTTACGACCATAATGCAAGAATCCATGAAAGCAAAATTCCTTGATTTCGCGAGAATAATCCGCCGGAGCCTATTGTGCACAGGTGTAGTTCTAGTAGTAGCAGAAGTGGGTTGCGCATATACATCAATAAACAAAGGGGTGTTGACGTCAGATCAAGGGGGCCTAGTAGAACGCACAATGTCCTTCTGCGAACCCATCGAAATCCGAGATTGATTTTACGCAATATTTCGCGTTTGGAAACATTTGTCCGCGGGTACCGGGCGCGGGCTGAGAAAAAGTCGTCTTCAAAAGGTTCTTTTGCGAGAATCCGCGATATGCGCATTGAAACAAAATGGCGTCACGATTTATTGAAAGTGGTATAGTTGGTACGAGGGTTCAAAACCATTAATTTTGAACTCCAAAGTGTTCGTCTTCTTTTTGACATGCTCACAACAGCTCGCAACAAACAAAAGCTAAGGACGATGGAAAGAGAGCATGCCAAAGAAGATGAAGGCTATACATGTACTTGTAGTTCAAATGGTTTTGAACACCTGTACTGTACAACCAAGTATGCCACTTTCAATAAATCGTGACGCCATTGGGTTTTAACACGCATGTGGCAGATTCTCGCAAAATAAACTTTTGAAGACGTCTTTTTCTCGCAAAAAAACCTTCTCCAGGTCACGCACGACCGGCCCGCGGCCCGCGCCCGGTACACGCGGGATTTAATGTTTTTCAATCGTGAAATTTTGCCCGAAATACCCAGATTTCGATGAGGGCGTAGAAGTACAATCATGTACTTATATGACTGTAGTCGTTGTTGATTTGACAGCATGCATGAAACAAGTTCTAAGGCGGAGAACACCGTCTTCGGAAACAGTGACCTTACAACAACCATCTAACACCATGACTGTACTAATAGTACTAAGCTCCCTTAATTAATCTGACGTGAACACCCCGTTGTTTATTGATGTGAATTAAGCTGTCGAAGTGCCTACGTCACGCTGCCTGAAAACCCGTAGTTACACGTGGTTACAATAGTATTATTACAAGGCCAAGTGGTGACAAACAAAAGTCGCGTTACCTGCGATTGTGGTGTTTCCCGTGGTAACAACATCACTTTGACTGGGGCGCTCTGGTGCAAGATCGCGATTTCAAATTTTGTTATACTTCAAGAAGTTTCGCCTTTGGTCTAAAGCCTTCTTGCAGTGTTTTCTTGCTGAGTGTTTACCAGCACTTGAGAGATACGAGTTTTGATTTTCGCTTGCCGCTGGACAAGGAAACGAGCCCCGAGTTGGTTGGTCTCAGAACTAAAAGAAATCAGCAATCGTTGCGATGGAAATAACGGAGACCGTGACCCATCATTGTTTCTTGGCCGGCTACTACATGTACATGTACATGTACATGTAAAGCCGAACGACAGCACAGGCACAGCAGTGGCCAAGCAAAAAAATCAGCTGCGCTTCTCCTTCTCTATAAAGCGAAAACTACAAGCTCGGCTACAAGTAGCAGTTTAATTTATTCCCGTAGCTATGCAGAAGACGTTACTTCAGTAACGTCTGGCGCTAGCCAGGGTCCACACAGCTTTAATTTGGTATTTGTTTGTGTGTTTGTGTCACGCCTGGCGCTATCCGTATCTGACGGCAAAAAAGCATAGGATGTTATAAATTTTTCAATTCTCCTTTTTTTTTCAGGCATATCCTGGGATTCGAACCCACACTATCGCCCCACATGCATTCCCCCATACACTTCGCATTCATACCCATTCTTCCAAGTTGCTTGACGTTATTATCTTGCGTTTGAAAGCCCTATTTGAATATTGCGGGCAGCTGTATGTGGCCAGCTGTGTTTGATGGTACGGTACGGTACGGGAGACGGTGTCGTATTACCCTCGATCGTACCTGTCCCGTACCTATCCCCTACCGTACCGTGCCGTCAAAGACGGCTGGCCACAATGCATATTCAAATAAGGCTTTCAAATGCAAGATCACAATGTGAAACAACTTGGAAGAATTAGTATGTATGCGAAGTGTATCGGGGGATGCATGCAGGGCGCGCGATAGTGCGGTAGGCCTTGGCGGATAAAGCGGGATTCACAGAAGCTTTTTTGCGATGCGACACGCGATGCGACAGACGCGAAACCGGGAAAACCCCAAATCGCAGCCATGTCGCACCCCACGCAACTGCCGCAACTGGGCCATCGCAGGCCATCGCAGAAATTGAGCTTGGCTCAACTTTTGCGATGCGATGCGATGCGACAAGCGATTTGGTGTACGATTTTGACCTTTTCTACAGCAAAGTTGTACAAAGGTGCAAGAGTTGCCTATAAATTTGTACAAGTTTTGTCAAACCGCGCGAATATCATGGTGACGTACCCAAATCAGCAAAACTTTGTCGCATCGCTGACTTCTTCTGTGAATGGTGTTTCGCGAGTTCGAATCGCACGCATCCATCGCAGATCGCGTCGCATCGCGTGTCGCATCGCAAAAAAGCTTCTGTGAATCCCGCTTAATGCTCGAAAAGGTGGCAGATTCTGCTTTTTTTGCACCGAAATTGGCAGAACCATACAAACCTTATGGCGGGCAATTCCTCCAATTCTGCTCCATTTCTTTATCCACATACCATACATGCATGAAACTTACCAGAAAAAGTACCGAATTCTGCCAATTTTTCTGCCGGCGTTATCCGCCAAGCCCTATAGTGCGGGTTCGAATCCCAGGTTATGTCTTAAAATAAAATATTTTTTTAAAGAATTTATAATATCCCTATGCTTTTTTTTTGTCTAGGTCATCAAGGCAAAAAAGCATAGGGTAGGGCCGTGAGCTGCCAAGCTCTCTCGTTATTATAAATAAAATTAATAATAATCCACGCAGAGACAACAATTTTATAATACTTGTAGCGAAAAAGAGAACAAATTCTGCTGTCATCGCCACACAACAACAAAGTCATGAAGGTTTACCAAAATCGATATTCTTGTCACAATCATCAGTGGAAAGCCGTGACTGAAGAGTAACCATGCTAAATCAATGATTAAAATACATTCAATAATGTGTTACGAGAACAAAACAAAGTGCTAAAATAGAATGAGGGAAGGTGAGACAATAGAAGTGAAGTGAGAGCTAAGTGCAACAGGGGTGAGGAACTAATTACAACGCTAGAACTGTGTATTGAGACAAACAATCATGCTGTGCACCTACGAAAACAATCTTAACGCAACTACATGTTTCTTCTGCTTACAAAGATCAGGCTTATGCAAACGAATACAAACAGCCTCAAGTACTTTCAACTGACTAGCGTACCGTGCACGACAAAGAACAGAAAAACTAAAATCATCATACACCTGCAGACACTTAGGGTGAGACAACAGATGAAGAAAAACGGCAGACTTCTTACGATCACAATCACCATCCGATTCCTCGTCTCCACCAACCGCAACCTCGTCCTCCGTCTCATCTTCCAACTCGTCCTCAGTGTCGTCCCCCGTGTCATTCTCCTCATCCACACCGATCAGTCCCAGGCTCGCTTCATGTTGCTTAACCTCTGTTCGTTGACTCCTCCTTTGATCTTGATGGTAATTTGTTACCATTGTTGTTGTTGTCATTGTTGTTCCTGTTGTTGTTAACCCTTTGCATGCTGAGCCCCTTTTCTCCAATCCACTGGCCGTACAGCGCACTGACTCTCTTGGTGGAGTATGCACTCACAGCTCGGAACGAAATTTATTCTGATTTTACTCAACCTTGATGGATTTTCATCGTCCTGGGCTCGTTGGAAAGATCAGGACCAAGCGAATCCATCCTGGCAGCTCTCAGCTCCATAGACACATCAGGGCCACATCCAGGTCCTCTCCGAATTACTCCACCGTGCCTCGGAACGGCACAACAACTCAATTTCACATTCTTGTTCGGCTTCTTGCCCAAATTCAACAGATTTTCACAATTCAAACTGCGCTGCAAAGCTCAGATCCAAGCGCTTCATTTGATGTCCATCACGCATGCGCCGTGCCAAAAGGGAAATCTCCTGGCACGCACTGCAACAAAAAGAAGTTATGAACAAAAAAATTCGCGTTCACTCGGGGCCGTGATTTCCGTGTTCATCTTGTCGCCGCTCAATGAATTCTTATCCTATCGCAAAGAACTTTATATCCCCGGAAAGATGAGGTGAAGATCTTTCCAACGGTGTATTGATTGTCGCGATGCGTTTATGTTTGACGAAGTTACGAAAGTTTGTACACTGGTCTATGCACTGCGATACAGCGCGCGAACTTTTTGCGAGTTAACTCGTACGTAGTGGATCAGGTCATGCATAAAGTGCGAGTAACGGAGGCACTATTGCCGACGACGACGGCCACCTAAGAACCCTCGGTCACAGCAATCGTTAGCACAATTGCCGTCGTCGGCAATAGTGCCTCCGTTACCCGTGTCGAGAACCGTGGAGATGGATAATGTGCACATCGTCACCACAACACAATGCACGACAACAGCACAGGAGAGTACGCCACAAGAACATCTGGCTCAAGACCAAAGTGGACGCTGCGATGAGGTGATGCCCCCATCGCCGTCGTTGCCGTTGCCTCCCCCGGAACCGCAACCTGCACCTGTCATCAGCGGTGCTGGGGCTTGGTCTGTGGGGTCGGTGGCACAGGTGAATATGGAAGAGGCAAGCACTGAACATGAACAAGGAGAAAGAAAGCTGAAGGGAACGGAATTCAACAGAGAAAACAACACGATCAACATTCAAAGACCTAGACGTTCAACGGCTAATTATTCAATGAATTATTACAGTACTGGATGTCAAGCACCGGCGAAGACACTGGGAACAGAAGATTTAACAACAACAGGAACAACAACAATGACAACAACAACAATAGTAACAAATTACCATCAAGATCAAAGGAGTAGTCAACGAACAGAGGTTAAGCAACATGAAGCGAGCCTGGGACCGATCGGTGTGGATGAGGAGAATGACACGGGGGACGACACTGAGGACGAGTTGGAAGGTGAGACGGAGGACGAGGTTGCGGTTGGTGAAGACGAGGAATCGGATGGTGATTGTGATCGTAAGAAGTCTGCCGTTTTTCTTCAGCTGTTGTCTCACCCTAAGTGTCTGCAGGTGTATGATGATTTTAGTTTTTCTGTTCTTTGTCGTGCACGGTACGCTAGTCAGTTGAAAGTACTTGAGGCTGTTTGTATTCGTTTGCATAAGCCTGATCTTTGTAAGCAGAAGAAACATGTAGTTGCGTTAAGATTGTTTTCGTAGGTGCACAGCATGATTGTTTGTCTCAATACACAGTTCTAGCGTTGTAATTAGTTCCTCACCCCTGTTGCACTTAGCTCTCACTTCACTTCTATTGTCTCACCTTCCCTCATTCTATTTTAGCACTTTGTTTTGTTCTCGTAACACATTATTGAATGTGAAAAGAATTCGGGTGGACACACCCATTCCCATAGCGCTGCACATCACATCCGAACCAGTTCCGTTATTTTTACAACGTTTCGGCACTTGGCCATCGTCAGGTAATAGCAATGAATACCGTGGAAGCCACACAAGGGCAGTATATACGCAGAGTGTAGCGCCAAAAAAGATGCGAATTATGTCACCTAGTGTGCAGAAGGGGGGGGGGACAGAGAGAGAGAAAAGGCGCAACTAGCACATCACGGAGGAGAAGCAACAGAAGGTAGCGCGCAATGTGCTCTGTGAATGGCGTTACGCAGAGTGTAGCGCCAAAAAATAAAAATGATGCGAGTTATGTCACCTCTATACAGAGGGGGGGGGGGGGAGAGAGAGAAGGTGCAACTGTGCACATCTCGCATCATTTTTATTTTTTGGCGCTACACTCTGCGTAACGCCATTCACAGAGCACAATGCGCGCTACCTTCTGTTGCTTCTCCTCCGTGATGTGCTAGTTGCGCCTTTTCTCTCTCTCTCTGTCCCCCCCCCCTTCTGCACACTAGGTGACATAATTCGCATCTTTTTTGGCGCTACACTCTGCGTATATACTGCTCTTGTGTGGCTTCCACGGTATTCATTGCTATTACCTGACGATGGCCACGTGCCGAAACGTTGTAAAAATAACGGAACTGGTTCGGATGTGATGTGCAGCGCTATGGGAATGGGTGTGTCCACCCGAATTCTTTTCACAGATGAAGCTGCAGGAAGCCTCAGCCCTTCTTCAAACATTATTGAATGTAACAAAGGTTTGCTCCCCACACCGGAGCTCGCGCTATTCCGCCGACTTTACGTGACACTTGACTGACTCACGACTGCCACCCAGAGCACACGAGAAGTCCATCGAACCTTCGACTCGGCAAACCTGCAAGAAAGCACCACTCCCTGCTCAATACACAGTGTTTCGGGGAATTCACCCCTCATCAGTTGAGCTTGAGTAGGCTGAGGAAGATTGTGCCTGAAGAGCACCACTTATATAGTGCTCTCCAGGCACAAACATCACCAGGGATACAAACTTACAAAGACGCTCCGCTTCCAGCGCGATAAACACCTCGTGAACACCAGATAGCAGCGTGAGTCAGTGTCGCTCCTGGACGGTGAGACAAACGTCGAGGACCCTCGGTCATTCGCAACGCTGTCACCTCCAAACCAACTAGTCGCAAGCCCGCGCTGGGCACAACAGTACGAAGTAGTGGTTGCGACTTCGGCGATGATTTGTAAGAAAGGTTTGCTCCCCACACCGGAGCTCGCGCTATTCCGCCGACTTTACGTGACACTTGACTGACTCACGACTGCCACCCAGAGCACACGAGAAGTCCATCGAACCTTCGACTCGGCAAACCTGCAAGAAAGCACCACTCCCTGCTCAATACACAGTGTTTCGGGGAATTCACCCCTCATCAGTTGAGCTTGAGTAGGCTGAGGAAGATTGTGCCTGAAGAGCACCACTTATATAGTGCTCTCCAGGCACAAACATCACCAGGGATACAAACTTACAAAGACGCTCCGCTTCCAGCGCGATAAACACCTCGTGAACACCAGATAGCAGCGTGAGTCAGTGTCGCTCCTGGACGGTGAGACAGACGTCGAGGACCCTCGGTCATTCGCAACGCTGTCACCTCCAAACCAACTAGTCGCAAGCCCGCGCTGGGCACAACAGTACGAAGTAGTGGTTGCGACTTCGGCGATGATTTGTAAGAAAGGTTTGCTCCCCACACCGGAGCTCGCGCTATTCCGCCGACTTTACGTGACACCTGACTGACTCACGACTGCCACCCAGAGCACACGAGAAGTCCATCGAACCTTCGACTCGGCAAACCTGCAAGAAAGCACCACTCCCTGCTCAATACACAGTGTTTCGGGGAATTCACCCCTCATCAGTTGAGCTTGAGTAGGCTGAGGAAGATTGTGCCTGAAGAGCACCACTTATATAGTGCTCTCCAGGCACAAACATCACCAGGGATACAAACTTACAAAGACGCTCCGCTTCCAGCGCGATAAACACCTCGTGAACACCAGATAGCAGCGTGAGTCAGTGTCGCTCCTGGACGGTGAGACAGACGTCGAGGACCCTCGGTCATTCGCAACGCTGTCACCTCCAAACCAACTAGTCGCAAGCCCGCGCTGGGCACAACAGTACGAAGTAGTGGTTGCGACTTCGGCGATGATTTGTAAGAAAGGTTTGCTCCCCACACCGGAGCTCACGCTATTCCGCCGACTTTACGTGACACTTGACTGACTCACGACTGCCACCCAGAGCACACGAGAAGTCCATCGAACCTTCGACTCGGCAAACCTGCAAGAAAGCACCACTCCCTGCTCAATACACAGTGTTTCGGGGAATTCACCCCTCATCAGTTGAGCATGAGTAGGCTGAGGAAGATTGTGCCTGAAGAGCACCACTTATATAGTGCTCTCCAGGCACAAACATCACCAGGGATACAAACTTACAAAGACGCTCCGCTTCCAGCGCGATAAACACCTCGTGAACACCAGATAGCAGCGTGAGTCAGTGTCGCTCCTGGACGGTGAGACAGACGTCGAGGACCCTCGGTCATTCGCAACGCTGTCACCTCCAAACCAACTAGTCGCAAGCCCGCGCTGGGCACAACAGTACGAAGTAGTGGTTGCGACTTCGGAGATGATTTGTGCGACACTGACTCACGCTGCTATCTGGTGTTCACGAGGTGTTTATCGTGCTGGAAGCGGAGCGTCTTTGTAAGTTTGTATCCCTGGTGATGTTTGTGCCTGGAGAGCACTATATAAGTGGTGCTCTTCAGGCACAATCTTCCTCAGCCTACTCAAGCTCAACTGATGAGGGGTGAATTCCCCGAAACACTGTGTATTGAGCAGGGAGTGGTGCTTTCTTGCAGGTTTGCCGAGTCGAAGGTTCGATGGACTTCTCGTGTGCTCTGGGTGGCAGTCGTGAGTCAGTCAAGTGTCACGTAAAGTCGGCGGAATAGCGCGAGCTCCGGTGTGGGGAGCAAACCTTTCTTACAAATCATCGCCGAAGTCGCAACCACTACTTCGTATTATTGAATGTATATTAATCATTGATTCAGCATGGTTACTCTTCAGTCACGGCTTTCCACTGATGATTGTGACAAGAAAATCGATTTTGGTAAACCTTCATGACTTTGTTGTAGTGTGGCGATGACAGCAGAATTTGTTCTCTTTATAGCTATTATAAAATTAATAATCTTGCTCGCGGGCTTCTCAGCGGTCAAAATGATGCTGTAGCTGTGTTCACTGCATGCTGCTGTAGCTGTGTTCACTGCATGCTGCTGTAGCTGTGTTCACTGCATGCTGCTGGCACTAGAAGTACACTGGAAACACGTCAAGCGCAGGTACTAGGTGACTCGACTTTCGTTTGTCATCACTTGGCACTTGGCGGGCCAAGTAACTACGCATTGTCAAGAAGCTGTGACGTCAAACTTCAAAGGCCTATGGGGAACCCACTTATAGTTATACTTGTTATACAGCACGCGGCTACCACGCGTTGGTACATCTTATACAAAGCACCTTACGTAGAAACGAGAGTAGCTGTAACGTCACTCTCTTTATTCTCGTGAGATATGTACTTGTTTTGAAGTTTGTTTGGTTTATTTGAATTCGCACAGTAACCGTGTACTTCAGCTATTCTCTCCTCCCTCTTCTGAATTTGACTCCCCGCTGGCCTTCTCTCCTCCCATCCCCTTACATTGTATTGGGCCTCCGCAGCTTAACCCCCCCCCCCCCTCGACCACCACCCCACGCACACACTACATTGTCACATACTGTGACATAGCACAACTCAACCATTCGCTACCCTGTTAGTGAGCACTCCTGCTCGTTTGGTCTCGCGAATCCAAATAAAATCGATCACGTCAAACTTGAACGGCCTGTGGGGAACCCACTTATACTAGCTATAGCTAGTTAGCGCGCATGCATGCGTGTACCGCTAATCCACGGCTGCATAGCCAGCGCCCTGGAACCGCTAGACGTGCGACCACATGTCCACGACAGTAGTAGTAGGGTATAAAAAGCTAGTCATTTCACGGTCACTGTCATTTTGCAAGACATTCTAGACGAAGACGCTTCGAGTTTTGTGTCTCGTGGCTCTGGTGGCATGTCATTGAGGTTGCCTGAACTGGTTCAATTTTTGTTTGGTCCATCTGAATCAAACGTTATCAAAATCCTCAGTGGTAGTATTCAGACGATTTCGGGTTCTGCGGTTCTTCCCTAGAACTGTGAGCGATCTTACTGGTGGGCTCAACTGAACCGTGCACAACTCCTCTCTCAGCTGAAGTTTCAAACATGGCGGCAAAGGAGCCTCGTGTTTCTGGCAAACAGATGGAGCAGTGGTCAAGGTACGTTATGCATAAGTATGATCACTTGTTCTACAGAAAACCAAATCTCTGCTACAGTCATGTATTTATAGGAGTCAGGCTTTGTATGAAAGGAAGCTTTCAAGGTGAGGTTAGATTGGCAATGATCTTACCTGATTTGAATTTCCTATTTTCTATCCATTTACTATTCATCCGATCTATTTTACAAGTAATTTTACATCCCAAATCAAATAGGCAAGTATGCACATAGCCAGCAATCGCAGGTTATCACCTAGATATAATACAAAGGCGCACAATGAAAACCTTGGCAAATTTATTCCGTTGTGACTCCGAGTTTCATGGCTGAACCAATCATCAGACAACGATAATGGAATAGGAGGCAGCCCCTGTACGTCGATGTGCGGTCCTGTCACCCACCGCAGGTGCTGAGACAAATACCCATTGGCATCAACAAGAGGCTGCAACGGATCTCATGCAATGAGGAAGTGTTCAACGATGCTAAAACGTTATACGAGGACGCACTGGCCTCAAGTGGCCACCCGAAAACCATGACATACAAGGATGAACCGAGCAACAAGAAGAAAAAAGCGAAGAAAGGGCGCAGCCGCGACGTCATCTGGTTTAACCCGCCGTACAGTACCACGGTCAAAACCAACGTTGGCGCAAAGTTTCTATACCTCGTCAAGAAACACTTCCCTGAAGGTTCGGCGCTACACAAGGTGTTTAACAAGAACACAACAAAAGTAAGCTACAGCTGTATGAAGAACGTAGCGTCGATTATCAAAGGGCACAATGCTGCAAAACTTCACTCGCGACCGCCAGTTGTGCCATGCAATTGTCGGGTCAAGGCGTCGTGCCCCCTCAACGGTGACTGCCAGTCTTCCGACGTCGTGTACGAGGCGCATGTAGCATCCAACGAAGTCAAGACCTACGTCGGCATGACTGCTACCACATTCAAGCAGCGCTACAACAAACACACTTCGGACTTCCGCCATGAAAAGTATGCCGCATCGACTAAGTTGTCCAAGCACATCTGGGATCTGAAAAACGAGAACCGCGGATTCGACATCAGATGGGAGATCAAGGATAGAGCACCTTCGTACAGTAACATCAGAAAGAAGTGTGGCCTATGCTTAACCGAAAAGTTCCACATCCTGAAAGCTTCAAAAGCTGCCTCCCTAAACAAGAGAAGTGAGCTGGTATCTAAATGCCCTCACCAGCGCAAGTTTCTGCTGGCCACCCCTATTACATAGACAGCTATGACCGCTGCGGGTTTTTTGACGCGTGATTGCAGGAGTTTGTGTGCGCTTAGACTTGTCATACGAACGCAGATGCCTGTGTATACGTGTGGACATGTGTCTACAGGTGTGTGTATATGCGTGTGTGCGTGTGTTTGTGCGTGTGCGAGTTAGGGTGTTGTGGGTGGGTGGGTGTCCTGTGTGTGCGTGCGCCCGTGTGCAAGTTAGGGTGTTGTGGGTGGGTGTATGTGTGTGTTAGTGTGTGCGTGTATGTGTGTATATGTGTGTGCGTGTTAGTATGTGTGTGTGTGTGTGGTGTATGAGCGAGATTAAGCGCGTACTTGTTAGTGCTAGACCTGCGCCTACTGCATCTGCCTCTGAAATAGCCCGTCCCTGTATACATTCACGCGATTACTCCTCTCGCTATCGTATTATCACACCTCTCTCCACTTAGATATACCAGCGCTGCCTCCTATTCCATTATCGTTGTCTGATGATTGGTTCAGCCATGAAACTCGGAGTCACAACGGAATAAATTTGCCAAGGTTTTCATTGTGTGCCTTTGTGTACGCCGCTCTGCCTGAATCAGGCATTGAGCACTCTTGCAGAACCAAAGCATATTGCCTCTGTGCACCTAGATATAATAATAATCTGCATAACGGTAAAAGTAACTTAGTTTAGAATGGAACGTTTGCTCAGCGTCACCCTTTTAACCAGGCCGTAACGGGGTCGGCCAAAGGAATCCTAGAGAAAGAGAATCTTCCTCTCCACTGCTCAACCAGGATGCCGACATAGGTCCGAAAACAGACAACTAAAAGGTACGCAAGAAAACTTTACGGCCACGGCTGCGCAGACTTTGGCCCACTAATATTTTAACATACATTCAAAATTTATGAGGAGCACACAAAAAATCTCCATTGAAACCTAGGCAACCTGCGCAGTTCCAAACTGGAAAGAAGAAACACTGGTGGTAGGAATTCACATCGGCACAGTGAACCAGTTCCAGTCTTCTATATCGAAGTTTACCGCACCTAGTGTAATCCAGCGAAAACAACACAGCGTCAACCGAATTTTGCCTTTGTTTCATGAGCGCCAAAGACAGAAGTAATCTGTGCCAGAGGATTGTGCTCTTATGGAGGTACCTATGTATACATATATACATACATAAATACAAACATACATACAAACATACTTTAGTACATACATACATACTTGCATACATACATGTACATCGTGATCTTGATCCTGCTGCCAAGGTTCGCTACATACACACATGCATACAAGAAACAGACCCACATGCATGTACACCCACTCTAATGTTGTAACCCATCCAACCCGTGATACAAGTGCTGTTTTTTCTTCGTCATTTCTTCCATTTGGTTTCTATATGTCTGGTTCACACAGGATTCAGCGGAATATCCGATGTAGTATCATCGAAGAGGATCGATTCGGTCGCCAAGGAGCAACCCTGAGGTCGTCAATTAACATCATTGGTGGACTTGATATTTCGTACAGCAGCAACGACAACCAGACGGCCGTGGCTGCGCTATCGCTATATAACTACGGTACCATGCAACACATGCATACATTTAAGATTCCCGTCAAAATAACCGTACCATACAAATCCGGCTTTTTGGCGTATCGAGAAGTCGAGCATTATGTCACGTTGCTGGAGACACTTAAGAAGGAACACCCCCGGTGGAAGCCACAGATGCTTTTGGTGGATGGCAATGGAATTTTGCACCACAGAGGCTGTGGCTCAGCCAGCCATCTAGGAGTTGTGGCTGACGTGCCCACCATTGGTGTAGCCAAAAAACTTCTTATTCCAGCGGTTCAAGCCCGAAGTGAGCGACAATTCCGAGAAGTAAGTGAAGACTTCTCTATGTTCTTGCCCTGGAACATTCGTTAGGAATACTCGCATCTACTTCTTTATCTTTGCCGTGATGATGCCCATTTCGCACAGTATTGGCTGTAATTCAATATTATTCCTGTCGTGCAACTGAGCGAAATTTTCGTAGATGGAGGGGATAGCAAGTGAAAAGTACTTAGCTTAGGGTTTGGTCCCAGTGATAATCATCTGTCCCTGTTGAAAGTTTAACACTTGCGTGTTTTTGACCCTTTTGGCATCCGCAGGACAATATCAAACACCTTTGCCAAAACAGAGGCACGGCTCCAGTGATTGGAAAGGGCAAGACCGGCATCATTGGAGTAGCCAGCGTCAACAAAGGTGGATCAACACCCGTCTATATTTCAGTGGGCCACAGAGTGTCTCTGAATACTGCAGTTAGAATAGTCCAGCAGTGCTATCGAGGCAATTGTAGAATTCCAGCTCCTATAGACAGTGCTGATCAAGAATCCCGGCAACAGATTGGTGCAAGAACGAGAGATACTCGCCCGCGTGTGAACGCCAAGCCTAGAGATCGCAACAGTTACGACGGAGCAGTGCAGCAGGTCGACATGGACACGTCTGGCGGCAAGGATTCCACGACTTCCACCACACATGACGTTCAGCAGGAGACTCCGAATACAGCTCCACTGAAGGCACAGCCATCAGATAACGCCCAAGGGACTCCTGGTTTCCCTGCTCGTCTACGTGGCAAAGCAGCTCACACCTCCCCAGACGACGAGGGCTTCACCTCGGCTACTGGAAAACATACATTGAAGCCCAAGCCATCAGCTAACGCCCAAGGGACTCCTGGTTTCCCTGCTCGTCTACGTGGCAAAGCAGCTCACACCTCCTCAGACGACGAGGGCTTCACCTCGGCTACTGGAAAACATACATTCAAACCCAAGGCATCCCCGTCAGTGCAACACATCACCCGATCCACAGGTAACATGGGCTACCGAAGCATCAGCCACCAAGAGGGAGAGGCATTTGGAACGCATTGCAGCTACCCGCAGAGGAAGCCCTAGTGCAATCAAGGTAATTAATGGCTTAAGTTGTGTTTGCACTCTCATTACTCACCATTATGTATCATACAAGTTGCCAACTATACCAACAGGACACCCGTGGAAACCCTAATGAAATCCCATTTCATCCTAGCTCACAGCCCTCTAATTACTCCCTTTTATCGAACATCCACATAAATCCTAGCATCACATCAGAGTCTGTCACACGATAAACTGCTGGAACTGTAAAGATAGGATTCATTAGTTCATGCAGCTTTCGACATAAGATACACCACATCACTACCCCTCTCGAGGAACGCACTGGGAAATCCTGCGCGGTTACGTAGATACATTCTACGTAGATCGAAGTCAGAGCACGTCGAGAAACGCATCTTCTAGCTTGTATATACCGATCTTAAGACGAACCTGTCTCATACATGTACTGGCCTCTAGTGCGTCGCCAAAGACAGTAAGAGCCTGAGGGGGCATACTGGTGTTCGAGGATGTATTGCTTTTCGAAGAAACTCAATTTCCATTGAATGTGTGAATTGTGAACTGTAATGTCTGGCCCAATACAACATGTACATCGTTGATGTTGAAATATTTCGCAGCGTGTATAATAATCACCTGTGGTTCACATGGTGTAGCCTCGTGCTCTCGAGTGTCCCTGGGTATCACTGACCATGCTGGTAATGTTTTCCTTTGGTCATTTCTATTCTCTGCTTCAGCAAAAACTGGATGCTGCCACCCGGGATTCGTCTTCGAACAGCGACCCTGATGAGGTTCCTGTCGCTATGGGCAAGCGGAAGGCTACCTATAAGCAACGCCAACCAGGGATAACCTTGATGATTATGTTCTTCTACACTTTGTCATGTGAGATTGTCAACTCGCTTGCTAGCCTTCCTACTTTGTTGTATCCCATTTATTTTAGCATTCCTGATGTGTGTCCATACCCCTGCTTGATGATTTAACTCCAGTTACTTTCATTGGCTACCTTTAATTCCGTAAACTCCACTGATGATAGGGACAGAAGATATATTTCTCGCCGGCCGAGAGGAGGGAGTGAGGTTAGAAATGATTTCTCGCGCAACAAAATTATTTTTCTTCCGAATATGGAATCTGGTGTTTTCTCTTTTTGTTGCTGTTCTTTTTGCCTGACTTCTTCAGTCAGTTTTTTATGTCTCACCAGTGTCCCCACCCTCCCACGTTTCATGTCTGCCCGTCTTTTTCCCTTTCTTTCTTGGCTGTAGATATGTTGTGCCAGTTTAATGCTGCCATATTACCACTTGGGGTTATACACCCGGTCTTTTCCCTCATTCGTGCGTTCGTCGGCGCGAGGGTTTTTTCCCGGCTGGCTCGGTCCAGAGAAATTAATCTGACGGTCCCAAGTGGTGCAATGCAATCACTTTTCCTCCTGGGGTCTGTCTCCCTGTTGTTGCTCCTAGTTTCGTCTGCATTCCGGTTCACATCTGGCTACGGCCTACTACCCTCACTCTGTGTGCTCCTGCCTCTGTGGTCTGGGTCCATGTCCTTATGTCGGTGTATGTGGAGCGAGAACATCGGTTCTGGATTATAATATTCCTGTTACATTACTCCTAGGATAAACATACATATCGAACAGGAAACTTACCTGTGGTTGCGTGATGTATGCAGCCTTCATTTTATTTACAGCTCTATTAAAGTTATTAACTCCTCGAGGGTTGTTAAAACCGAAAATGAATAGAAAATATGAAGTTAAAATCAGGTTCCAGATCCGTGATTGTCTCAAGTCGCCTTGTATGCTTTCGTACATGTCTAGTCTTACCCTTACAATTGGTAGAGGTTTGGTTTTCTGTAGAACAAGAGGTCAAACCGACATGTATGCATAACCGTACCTTGACCAGCGCTTTATCTGTTTGCCACAAATATGGCGCTTGTTTGACGCCTTGCTTGAAACTTCGGCTGTTGGAGGAATTTTGCACACCTTAGTTGATCTCACCAGTACAGACTGTATATTGCCGAAATCCATAGTCTATTGCCAGTGAAAAGCACTAATTATTCCAGAGAACAATGTCTTAGAACTCAGCCATCTGAATTCTCCACCGAGCAATAAAACGCGTTACATGTATACATTGTTTGTTTGTTTGAAGTTTTATTTTACATCGCAAACCAAACGGGCATTGATGCCCAATATTATGATGGCGATAGAATAAAAAGTGTGGCTCGATAAAGCTGCACTTGAGAAAATGAGAAAATAGTCAATAGGAAGTATTTGTACCGGTAATTACAAGTCAAAATCGAACGAATAACAATCAGAGAGATATAGCAAGATGAGGTCCTATGCCAGAGGGAGGTGCTATTTGGCCATATTAACCGTAGAAAAACACTTTCAGCAATCCTTTAAACGAGGTTGGACGACGAGTGGACGTGAGTTCCTGTGGCAGGGTGTTCCAAAGCTTCACGGCAGAAACCAATGGTCGGCTGTCGCCAGATGTTCGCCGAGTTAGTGGAACAACGTATTTGCAATTGTCATTGCCACGGGTGTTACTGGGAGGTTGGAGGGCTACTCTATCTTTCAGAAGAGGGCTGATGCTACTGGTGTGGACTAACTGCATAAGCAAACGCAGTTTGCATTTGGCACGTTCAATTGCAGGGGTCAGTGCAAGGCGAGTGTATATGAGTGGTTTGGGACGGGAAGGGCAGATTGGCTACGCAGCGAACACATCGCTTGTCGAGGACAGTGAGCTGGTGCCGCTGCTGAGCCTTAAGTGCTGAGAAGAACGCGTTTGATCCATTAAGCATGTCAGGAAGTATAAGGGCAGAATAGAAGAGGAGTGACTGGCGTTCAGATAGCGACGGGCGGATGGTTCTCAGGGTGGTTAGCTTGTGCGAAGTTTTACGTACTATGCTGGAGACCTGCGCGTCCCACTGAAGACAGGAATCGAAAGCGAACAGTGGTGGTCTGGGTGAGAGGCGTCCCGTTGCAGTTAAGGGGGCAGCCTACCCATAAATTTCATATGGCATTCAATTGACCGTTACTTTGGTGTTTCTCAATGGATTTGAGTGAAATTTTGATCACACACTCCTGCCACTATGCTGGCCCTCAGGACATGATTTACAAGTTCTTGCGCCTCACTGACAGGCTTTCCAGGCCGGAAAAACTCAAATTTCCGGCATAGTGCCACGCTGTGCGAGCCACCCAGGAGCCAAACAAATGCATTTTCAAATTTTTCACATTTTCGTGCTCATTCTGTTCGTGCGCGGGACTCAAACCTAGTACAAGTCCTGAAGCAGCCATGGGTGATGGGGTAGGGCCCCCCAAAGAGGCCCTGGAATCTGTCACAACGGAACGAGTGGGCGTTCTCTCACACGCTCCCACAGACCCAAGTCAATTTTTGAATTTTTATAGGTTTAGGGTGTGCTACGAGGTCGTAAATTTGATACAACATCCAGTGCTGGGACCTCCACAGCAAGGAATTTCCACAGCGCTGCACACCAAATCCAGGATACCCTCAGAAACCGGCAAAGACTTCCACTCACGTTTCACGACTGCCTAGTACTGAATCCTACCTGACTTCTTGACACGACTCAAACTTGCCCAAGTCACTAAATCAACGTCAACTACAATAATCAAGCCACATATCTGAAACGTCACGAGGGTGCTGGCAAAAGTCCTGCTGCACGGCGGCGGGCTTCGCCCGCCGCCGTGCAGCCCAATTCGTGGCTCAAAAACCTAATTTTTTGGACTTGGAGCAAAATTCTGCACACTTTCACGTGTTTCCATGATACGACAAGTTGCGTACGGTCTGCTCACCATCAAATGCAGTGCTGCCAACAAATGACAGCGTGCAACAAAAATTATCTTCATTCATGCTCTTTCAACTGATGTAGCACTCAATATGAATTTACAAATTCGATTTGTCAGCAAATATTTGGGTAGTCTGCCACCTTAACGTTGACTTCCAGGGTACCACGGCATGAACCCTCCAATGGCTAAGACCTGCGTCTTGTCAGGGTTTAAAACCAGGCCTTTCCCGTGTAGGTAGTCAGGCAAGTTTGACACAGCTACTGATAAGACTTGATTTAGGGTTGCTACGGATCCGCATGCGGTGTCGAGAAGGATGTCATCCGCAAACAGCTGGGAGTGTGCTGGGATGGTGACGCTATGGACGTCCATGGTATATAGTGAAAACAGCAAAGGCAGTATGTAGCTGGTGGTCTGCTGACGCAAGATAGCGGTCCATGGCCAAGGTCAGGGTATCTTCCGTGGAGTGTTGTCGCCGGTACGCAAACTGATTGGCAGGCAAAAGTGAAGGGGTTTGTAAGACGTCACACAGGCGTTTGTGGACTATCTTCTCCAAGATCTTCGATGCTATTGGCAGCAAAGATATGGGACGGTAATTGCGAGATGCGTTCCGGTCACTAGACTTAAATAGGGGTCGAACATTTGCAATCTTCGGGGAGAAGGGCACAATGCCAGACGAAAGGGATGCATTAATTAATATGGATAGCGACGGGCGAGGGCTGCTGGACGATGCTTCAGGATGAATGCCGGAATACTGTCGCCGCCCTCAGCTTTACGAGCATCGAGTATCACGAGGAAGGTGAATACCGCCTCAACACTAGTGGCCTGGAATTCCCGCAAAGGATCCTCAACTGATGTAAAGTTCAATTCAAGGTGACAAAACAAATTGAAACCAAGTAGTTCGGCAATTTCTGTCAATGAAATGCGACCAAAGGCAAGTGGCACAAAAGTTGAAGCATCTTCCTCTAGATTGCTTTGCAAAATGACAGTGACAGTGAAATGACTAGCTTTTTATATAGCCTACTCTACAAGTAGGTATTGAATCTAATAACACGTCAGAAGCTGGGTGTTTGTGCCATAGGCACCGGCGGATAATGTCGGCATAATTATTGGCATAATTTGGTGGTTGAAAATTTGGAGCAAAATTTTGCATCCTATCGGAGGTAGGAGCATAACTATACGATTTTACCACGGTTCTAGTATGTAGGCTATACAATTGTGTACAATGCACCTGATCAGTGCTGGTGGTCTGCATGGCAAAGCGTTTGGAGGTCATGCAGATAGTTTTTTGAATGAAAAGCAGGGTAGAAATCATGGCAATACAATATTGTATGCTCGAACTCGTCTTCTGCAAAGTTCTTTCTCACACTGGCACAGTACATGTAGGAGAAGATGCGAGTGAATCACCCTTCATCAGGTACCCCGGGGCGGAAGGGATAGTGACGGGTAGTCCGCAAAACTACGTGAACATTTACCGGTACTCGTACATTACATTTGTACATTATGCATGTTACGAAGTCATGACCAGTCTGGATTTTAGCAGCCATGATATGACGGCAGGCTACGGATATTGCTCTTGTTCGGTCATGATGGAAGGAGAAGTGGAGCTACGGGCGAGATAAGCTGATTATTCGCAGGGTGAGGCCCAGGGTGACATCGGTTGGACGAGTATGATGATTACGAAGACAGTTGAACATGATAATTTTCAAAGGTAACTCAAACTAATTTGGTAATGAAATAATATTTTTACTGAAGTACAAAAGAAATCAAGTAATGAATAGAGGAAGTATTGTTTTCTCTTTTCCTTGTTGACCGCTTAGGCTCTTACATGCATGGATACCTTGGTATGGGGATACTCATGTACATGTTATTTTGTTGTGCTTATGGCCACTTGCAACTTGCAAGTACGAAAAAGGGCACAATTTCCTGAACTTTGAGGCTCCTTAAGTACAACAAAGTGAATGCACATGTATATCCCCGGGTGCTAAAGCATAATATGAGGATTTTACGACCATAATGCGAGAATCCATGAAAGCAAAATTCCTTGATTTCGCGAGAATAATCCGCCGGAGCCTATTGTGCACAGCTGTAGTTCTAGTAGTAGCAGAAGTGGGTTGCCCATATACATCAATAAACAACGGGGTGTTGACGTCAGATCAAGGGGGCCTAGTAGAACGCACAATGTCCTTCTGCGAACCCATCGAAATCCGAGATTGATTTTACGCAATATTTCGCGTTTGGAAACATTTGTCCGCGGGTACCGGGCGCGGGCTGAGAAAAAGTCGTCTTCAAAAGGTTCTTTTGCGAGAATCCGCGATATGCGCATTGAAACAAAATGGCGTCACGATTTATTGAAAGTGGTCTAGTTGGTACGAGGGTTCAAAACCATTAAATTTGAACTCCAAAGTGTTCGTCTTCTTTTTGACATGCTCACAACAGCTCGCAACAAACAAAAGCTAAGGACGATGGAAAGAGAGCATGCCAAAGAAGATGAAGGCTATACATGTAGTTCAAATGGTTTTGAACACCTGTACTGTACAACCAACTATGCCACTTTCAATAAATCGTGACGCCATTGGGTTTTAACACGCATGTGGCAGATTCTCGCAAAATAAACTTTTGAAGACGTCTTTTTTCTCGCAAAAAAACCTTCTCCAGGTCACGCACGACCGGCCCGCGGCCCGCGTCCGGTACACGCGGGATTTAATGTTTTTCAATCGTGAAATTTTGCCCGAAATACCCAGATTTCGATGAGGGCGCAAAAGTACAATCATGTACTTACATGACTGTAGTCGTTGTTGATTTGACAGCATGCATGAAATTTGAGGCCACATGCCACGTACTGCTCGAGTCCCGGTGGTGTGACTGATGATTTTTTCTTTCTTTCATATCTGGCTTGCAAGTGTTGAGTTTCGGAGAGAAAAGAGCAGTACGTGGCATGTGGCCTCAAATTTCTTAACACTTTGAAAATTCTCCGTGAAATCCAAATTTGAAATTGCAATTAGCATGCATGAAACAAGTTCTAAGGCGGAGGACACCGTCTTTGGAAACAGTGACCTTACAACAACCATCTAACACCATGACTGTACTAATAGTACTAAGCTCCCTTAATTAATCTGACGTGAATACCCCGTTGTTTATTGATGTGAATTAAGTTGTCGAAGTGCCTACGTCACGCTGCCTGAAAACTCGTAGTTACACGTGGTTACAATAGTATTATTACAAGGCCAAGTGGTGACAAACAAAAGTCGCGTTACCTGCGATTGTGGTGTTTCCCGTGGTAACAGCATCACTTTGACTGGGGCGCTCTGGTGCAAGATCGCGATTTCAAATTTTGTTATACTTCAAGAAGTTTCGCCTTCGGTCTAAAGCCATCTTGCAGTGTTTTCTTGCTGAGTGTTTACCAGCACTTGAGAGATACGAGTTTTGAAATTTTTCAATTCTCCTATTTTTTTCAGGCATATCCTGGGATTCGAACCCACACTATCGCCCTACATGCATTCCCCCATACACTTCGCATTCATACCCATTCTTCCAAGTTGCTTCACGTTATTATCTTGCGTTTGAAAGCCCTATTTGAATATTGCGGGCAGCTGTATGTGGCCAGCTGTGTTTGATGGTACGGTACGGTACGGGAGACGGTGTCGTATTACCCTCGATCGTACCTGTCCCGTACCTATCTCCTACCGTACCGTGCCATCAAAGACGGCTGGCCATAATGCATATTCAAATAGGGCTTTCAAATGCAAGATCACAATGTGAAACAACTTACTTGGAAGAATTAGTATGTATGCGAAGTGAATCGGGGGATGTATGCAGGGCGCGCGATAGTGCGGGTTCGAATCCCAGGTTATGTCTAAAATAAAAGATTTTTTTAAAGAATTTATAACATCCCTATGCTTTATTTTCGTCTAGGTCATCAAGGCAAAAAAGCATAGCGTAGCTATAGGGCCCTGAGCTTCCAAGCTCTCTCGTTATTTGAAATAAAATTAATAATCTTGCTCGCGCGCTCCTCAGCAGTCAAAATGATGCTGTAGCTGTGTTCACTGCATGCTGCTGGCACTAGAAGTACACTAGAAACACGTCAAGCGCAGGTACTAGGTGACTCGACTTTCGTTTGTCACCACTTGGCACTTGGCGGGCCAAGTAACTACGCATTAGAGAGGTTTCGACCCGCGTGATTTGTGCTCTTACGTGAACGTCAATTTTTTCCGTCGACGCGAGCTCAGAAAGAGCTTTCGTTTCACGTTGCATGGGAAGCACGTCATTTCGCTGATGTCAGGAGCGAAAACTGGGAGCGAAAACTTCAAAAAGTGAAAAAAGTGATTTTTGGTGAGGCCAAAGTCGCACAAATATTATTTATAGCTAGTTTAGGGAAAATCGACAAAATCAAGTCAATAATCCCAACCTGATAGCAAGGCTAAATTTGAAAAACTCGCGTTCACGTCGAACGTGAGTTGACCTCAGCTCACGTCATGAACGGGAGTTTCGACGCCAAAATTTGCCACACCGACGTGAAATTCCACGGTGTAGTGCAGAACAATGTGAAGCGAAACCTCTCTATTGTCAAGAAGCTGTGACGTCAAACTTCAAAGGCCTATGGGGAACCCACTTATAGTTATACTTGTTATACAGCACGCGGTTACCACGCGTTGGTACATCTTATACAAAGCACCTTACGTAGAAACAAGAGTAGCTGTAACGTCACTCTCTTTATTCTCGTGAGATATGTACTTGTTTTGCAGTTTGTTTGGTTTATTTGAATTCGCACAGTAACCGTGTACTTCAGCTACTGTAAATATACAAATTTTCGGCAGCTATTTAATTTCGGCTATATTCGGCACCGACCCAAAATGCCTAAATTAAAACGCCGATGAAATTTTTCACAGCATCTGTCGCACTATACTATGCCCTCTACCCCACGCCGAAAATAAATCGCCGCCGAAATGTCAAAAATCGTGAAGTGCCGAAATTTTGCAGCGCCGAAATTTTGTATATTTACAGTACTCGATAATGGAATACTGTAAATATACAAATTTTCGGCAGCTATTTAATTTCGGCTATATTCGGCACCGACCCAAAATGCCTAAATTAAAACGCCGATGAAATTTTTCACAGCACCTGTCGCCCTATACTATGCCCTCTACCCCACGCCGAAAATAAATCGCCGCCGAAATGTCAAAAATCGTGAAGTGCCGAAATTTTGCAGCGCCGAAATTTTGTATATTTACAGTATTCTCTCCTCCCTCTTCTGAATTTGACTCCCCGCTGGCCTTCTCTCCTCCCATCCCCTTACATTGTATTGGGCCTCCGCAGCTTAACCCCCCCCCCCTCGACCACCACCCCACGCACACACTACATTGTCACATACTGTGACATAGCACAACTCAACCATTCGCTACCCTGTTAGTGAGCACTCCTGCTCGTTTGGTCTCGCGAATCCAAATAAAATCGATCACGTCAAACTTGAACGGCCTGTGGGGAACCCACTTATACTAGCTATAGCTAGTTAGCGCGCATGCATGCGTGTACCGCTAATCCACGGCTACATAGCCAGCGCCCTGGAACCGCTAGACGTGCGACCATATGTCCACGACAGTAGTAGTAGGGTATAAAAAGCTAGTCATTTCACTGTCACTGTCATTTTGCAAGACATTCTAGACGAAGACGCTTCGAGTTTTGTGTCTCGTGGGTCTGGTGGCATGTCATTGAGGTTGCCTGAACTGGTTCAATTTTTGTTTGGTCCATCTGAATCAAACGTTATCAAAATCCTCAGTGGTAGTATTCAGACGACTTCGGGTTCTGCGGTTCTTCTCTAGAACTGTGAGCGATCTTACTGGTGGGCTCAACTGAACCGTGCACAACTCCTCTCTCAGCTGAAGTTTCAAACATGGCGGCAAAGGAGCCTCGTGTTTCTGGCAAACAGATGGAGCAGTGGTCAAGGTACGTTATGCATAAGTATGATCACTTGTTCTACAGAAAACCAAATCTCTGCTACAGTCATGTATTTATAGGAGTCAGGCTTTGTATGAAAGGAAGCTTTCAAGGTGAGGTTAGATTGGCAATGATCTTACCTGATTTGAATTTCCTATTTTCTATCCAATTACTATTCATCCGATCTATTTTACAAGTAATTTTACATCCCAAATCAAATAGGCAAGTATGCACATAGCCAGCAATCGCAGGTTATCACCTAGTAATAATCTGCAAAACGGTAAAAGTAACTTATTTTAGAATGGAACTTTTGCTCACTGTCACCCTTTTAACCAGGCCGTAACGGGGTCGGCCGAAGGAATCCTAGAGAAAGAGAATCCTCCTCTCCACTGCTCAACCAGGATGCCGACATAGGTCCGAAAACAGACAACTAAAAGGTACGCAAGAAAACTTTACGGCCACGGCTGCCCAGACTTTGGCCCACTAATATTTTAACATACATTCAAAATTTATGAGGAGCACACAAAAAATCTCCATTGAAACCTAGGCAACCTGCGCAGTTCCAAACTGGAAAGAAGAAACACTGGTGGTAGGAATTCACATCGGCACAGTGAACCAGTTCCAGTCTTCTATATCGAAGTTTACCGCACCTAGTGTAATCCAGCGAAAACAACACAGCGTCAACCGAATTTTGCCTTTGTTTCATGAGCGCCAAAGACAGAAGTAATCTGTGCCAGAGGATTGTGCTCTTATGGAGGTACCTATGTATACATATATACATACATAAATACAAACATACATACAAACATACTTTAGTACATACATACATACTTGCATACATACATGTACATCGTGATCTTGATCCTGCTGCCAAGGTTCGCTACATACACACATACATACAAGAAACAGACCCACATACATGTACACCCACTCTAATGTTGTAACCCATCCAACCCGTGATACATGTGCTGTTTTTTCTTCGTCATTTCTTCCATTTGGTTTCTATATGTCTGGTTCACACAGGATTCAGCGGAATATCCGATGTAGCATCATCGAAGAGGATCGATTCGGTCGCCAAGGAGCAACCCTGAGGTCGTCAATTAACATCATTGGTGGACTTGATATTTCGTACAGCAGCAACGACAACCAGACGGCCGTGGCTGCGCTATCGCTATATAACTACGGTACCATGCAACACATGCATACATTTAAGATTCCCGTCAAAATAACCGTACCATACAAATCCGGCTTTTTGGCGTATCGAGAAGTCGAGCATTATGTCACGTTGCTGGAGACACTTAAGAAGGAACACCCCCAGTGGAAGCCACAGATGCTTTTGGTGGATGGCAATGGAATTTTGCACCACAGAGGCTGTGGCTCAGCCAGCCATCTAGGAGTTGTGGCTGACGTGCCCACCATTGGTGTAGCCAAAAAACTTCTTATTCCAGCGGTTCAAGCCCGAAGTGAGCGACAATTCCGAGAAGTAAGTGAAGACTTCTCTATGTTCTTGCCCTGGAACATTCGTTAGGAATACTCGCATCTACTTCTTTATCTTTGCCGTGATGATGCCCATTTCGCACAGTATTGGCTGTAATTCTGTCGTGCAACTGAGCGAAATTTTCGTAGATGGAGGGGATAGCAAGAGAAAAGTACTTAGCTTAGGATTTGGTCCCAGTGATAATCATCTGTCCCTGTTGAAAGTTTAACACTTGCGTGTTTTTGACCCTTTTGGCATCCGCAGGACAATATCAAACACCTTTGCCAAAACAGAGGCACGGCTCCAGTGATTGGAAAGGGCAAGACCGGCAGCATTGGAGTAGCCAGCGTCAACAAAGGTGGATCAACACCCGTCTATATTTCAGTGGGCCACAGAGTGTCTCTGAATACTGCAGTTAGAATAGTCCAGCAGTGCTATCGAGGCAATTGTAGAATTCCAGCTCCTATAGACAGTGCTGATCAAGAATCCCGGCAACAGATTGGTGCAAGAACGAGAGATACTCGCCCGCGTGTGAATGCCAAGCCTAGAGATCGCAACAGTTACCACGGACCAGTGCAGCAGGTTGACATGGACACGTCTGGCGGCAAGGATTCCACGACTTCCACCACACATGACGTTCAGCAGGAGACTCCGAATACAGCTCCACTGAAGGCACAGCCATCAGATAACGCCCAAGGGACTCCTGGTTTCCCTGCTCGTCTACGTGGCAAAGCAGCTCACACCTCCTCAGACGACGAGGGCTTCACCTCGGCTACTGGAAAACATACATTCAAGCCCAAGCCATCAGCTAACGCCCAAGGGACTCCTGGTTTCCCTGCTCGTCTACGTGGCAAAGCAGCTCACACCTCCTCAGACGACGAGGGCTTCACCTCGGCTACTGGAAAACATACATATCAAACCCAAGGCATCCCCGTCAGTGCAACACATCACCCGATCCACAGGTAACATGGGCTACCGAAGCATCAGCCACCAAGAGGGAGAGGCATTTGGAACGCATTGCAGCTACCCGCAGAGGAAGCGCTAGTGCAATCAAGGTAATTAATGGCTTAAGTTGTGTTTGCACTCTCATTACTCACCATTATGTATCATACAAGTTGCCAACTATACCAACAGGACACCCGTGGAAACCCTAATGAAATCCCATTTCATCCTAGCTCACAGCCCTCTAATTACTCCCTTTTATCGAACATCCACATAAATCCTAGCATCAGAGTCTGTCACACGATAAACTGCTGGAACTGTAAAGATAGGCTTCATTAGTTCATGCAGCCTTCGACATAAGATACACCACATCACTACCCCTCTCGAGGAACGCACTGGGAAATCCTGCGCGGTTACGTAGATACATTCTACGTAGATCGAAGTCAGAGCACGTCGAGAAACGCATCTTCTAGCTTGTATATACCGATCTTAAGACGAACCTGTGTCATACATGTACTGGCCTCTAGTGCGTCGCCAAAGACAGTAAGAGCCTGAGGGGGCATACTGGTGTTCGAGGATGTATTGCTTTTCGAAGAAACTCAATTTCCATTGAATGTGTGAATTGTGAACTGTAATGTCTGGCCCAATACAACATGTACATCGTTGATGTTGAAATATTTCGCAGCGTGTATAATAATCACCTGCGGTTCACATGGTGTAGCCTCGTGCTCTCGAGTGTCCCTGGGTATCACTGACCATGCAGGTCATTTTCTATTCTTTGCTTCAGCAAAAACTGGATGCTGCCACCCGGGATTCGTCTTCGAACAGCGACCCTGATGAGGTTCCTGTCGCTATGGGCAAGCGGAAGGCTACCTAAGCAACGCCAACCAGGGATAACCTTGATGATTATGTTCTTCTACACTTTGTCATGTGAGATTGTCAACTCGCTTGCTAGCCTTCCTACTTTGTTGTATCCCATTTATTTTAGCATTCCTGATGTGTGTCCATACCCCTGCTTGATGATTTAACTCCAGTTACTTTCATTGGCTACCTTTAATTCCGTAAACTCCACTGATGATAGGGACAGAAGATATATTTCTCGCCGGCCGAGCGGAGCGAGTGAGGTTAGAAATGATTTCTCGCGCAACAAAATTATTTTTCTTCCGAATATGGAATCTGGTGTTTTCTCTTTTTGTTGCTGTTCTTTTTGCCTGACTTCTTCAGTCAGTTTTTTATGTCTCACCAGTGTCCCCACCCTCCCACCTTTCATGTCTGCCCGTCTTTTTCCCTTTCTTTCTTGGCTGTAGATATGTTGTGCCAGTTTAATGCTGCCATATTACCACTTGGGGTTATACACCCGGTCTTTTCCCTCATTCGTGCGTTCGTCGGCGCGAGGGTTTTTTCCCGGCTGGCTCGGTCCAGAGAAATTAATCTGACGGTCCCAAGTGGTGCAATGCAATCACTTTTCCTCCTGGGGTCTGTCTCCCTGTTGTTGCTCCTAGTTTCGTCTGCATTCCGGTTCACATCTGGCTACGGCCTACTACCCTCACTCTGTGTGCTCCTGCCTCTGTGGTCTGGGTCCATGTCCTTATGTCGGTGTATGTGGAGCGAGAACATCGGTTCTGGATTATAATATTCCTGTTACATTACTCCTAGGATAAACATACATATCGAACAGGAAACTTACCTGTGGTTGCGTGATGTATGCAGCCTTCATTTTATTTACAGCTCTATTAAATTTATTACCTCCTCGAGGGTTGTTAAAACCGAAAATGAATAGAAAATATGAAGTTCAAATCAGGTTCCAGATCCGTGACTGTCTCAAGTCGCCTTGTATGCTTTCGTACATGTCTAGTCTTACCCTTACAATTGGTAGAGGTTTGGTTTTCTGTAGAACAAGAGGTCAAACCGACATGTATGCATAACCGTACCTTGACCAGCGCTTTATCTGTTTGCCACAAATATCGCGCTTGTTTGACGCCTTGCTTGAAACTTCGGCTGTTGGAGGAATTTTGCACACCTTAGTTGATCTCACCAGTACAGACTGTATATTGCCGAAATCCATAGTCTATTGCCAGTAAAAAAAAAAAAAAGTAAATTATCATGTCCGTTCCCGAAGGGAACTCACGACGGCCGCTAACACCCGGTAAATCCTATTGCCAGTGAAAAGCACTAATTATTCCAGAGAACAATGTCTTAGAACTCAGCCATCTGAATTCTCCACCGAGGAATAAAACGCGTTACATGTATACATTGTTTGTTTGTTTGAAGTTTTATTTTACATCGCAAACCAAACGGGCATTGATGCCCAATATTATGATGGCGATAGAATAAAAAGTGTGGCTCGATAAAGCTGCACTTGAGAAAATGAGAAAATAGTCAATAGGAAGTATTTGTACCGGTAATTACAAGTCAAAATCGAACGAATAACAATCAGAGAGATATAGCAAGATGAGGTCCTATGCCAGAGGGAGGTGCTATTTGGCCATATTAACCGTAGAAAAACACTTTCAGCAATCCTTTAAACGAGGTTGGACGACGAGTGGACGTGAGTTCCTGTGGCAGGGTGTTCCAAAGCTTCACGGCAGAAACCAATGGTCGGCTGTCGCCAGATGTTCGCCGAGTTAGTGGAACAACGTATTTGCAATTGTCATTGCCACGGGTGTTACTGGGAGGTTGGAGGGCTACTCTATCTTTCAGAAGAGGGCTGATGCTGCTGGTGTGGACTAAGTGCATAAGCAAACGCAGTTTGCATTTGGCACGTTCAATTGCAGGGGTCAGTGCAAGGCGAGTGTATATGAGTGGAATGGGACGGGAAGGGCAGATTGGCTACGCAGCGAACACATCGCTTGTCGAGGACAGTGAACTGGTGCCGCTGCTGAGCCTTAAGTGCTGAGAAGAACGCGTTTGATCCATTAAGCATGTCAGGAAGTATAAGGGCAGAATAGAAGAGGAGTGACTGGCGTTCAGATAGCGACGGGCGGATGGTTCTCAGGGTGGTTAGCTTGTGCGAAGTTTTACGTACTATGCTGGAGACCTGCGCGTCCCACTGAAGACAGGAATCGAAAAGCAACAGTGGTGGTCTGGGTGAGAGGCGTCCCGTTGCAGTTAAGGGGGCAGCCTACCCATAAATTTCATATGGCATTCAATTGACCGTTACTTTGGTGTTTCTCAATGGATTTGAGTGAAATTTTGATCACACACTCCTGCCACTATGCTGGCCCTCAGGACATGATTTACAAGTTCTTGCGCCTCACTGACAGGCTTTCCAGGCCGGAAAAACTCAAATTTCCGGCATAGTGCCACGCTGTGCGAGTCACCCAGGAGCCAAACAAATGCATTTTCAATTTTTTCACATTTTCGTGCTCATTCTGTTCGTGCGCGGGACTCAAACCTAGTACAAGTCCTGAAGCAGCCATGGGTGATGGGGTAGGGCCCCTCAACGAGGCCCTGGAATCTGTCACAACGGAACGAGTGGGCGTTCTCTCACAAACTCCCACAGACCCAAGTCAATTTTTGAATTTTTTTAGGTTTAGGGTGTGCTACGAGGTCGTAAATTTGATACAACATCCAGTGCTGGGACCTCCACAGCAAGGAATTTCCACAGCGCTGCACACCAAATCCAGGATACCCTCAGAAACCGGCAAAGACTTCCACTCACGTTTCACGACTGCCTAGTACTGAATCCTACCTGACTTCTTGACACGACTCAAACTTGCCAAAGTCACTAAATCAACGTCAACTACAATAATCAAGCCACATATCTGCAACGTCACGAGGGTGCTGGCAAAAGTCCTGCTGCACGGCGGCGGGCTTCGCCCGCCGCCGTGCAGCCCAATTCGTGGCTCAAAAACCTAATTTTTTGGACTTGGGGCAAAATTCTGCACACTTTCACGTGTTTCCATGATACGACAAGTTGCGCACGGTCTGCTCACATTCAAATACAGTGCTGCCAACAAATGACAGCGTGCAACAAAAATATCTTTCCTTGCAAGGGCACATTTTCGGCCATAACTCTTGAACGGCCGGTCAGATTGGGACACAATTTTCAGAGAATTTGCAGCTATTCATGCTCTTTCAACTGACGTAGCACTCAATATGAATTTACAAATTCGATTTTTCAGCAAATTTTTGGGTAGTCTGCCACCTTAACGTTGACTTCCAGGGTACCACGGCATGAACCCTCCAATGGCTAAGACCTGCGTCTTGTCAGGGTTTAAAACCAGGCCTTTCCCGTGTAGGTAGTCAGCCAAGTTTGACACAGCAACTGATAAGACTTGATTTAAGGTTGCTACAGATCCGCATGCGGTGTCGAGAAGGATGTCATCCGCAAACAGCTGGGAGTGTGCTGGGCTGGTGACGCTATGGACGTCCATGGTATATAGTGAAAACAGCAAAGGCAGTATGTAGCTGGTGGTCTGCTGACGACAGATAGCGGTCCATGGCCAAGGTCAGGGTATCTTCCGTGGAGTGTTGTGGCCGGTACGCAAACTGATTGGCAGGCAAAAGTGAATAGGTTTGTAAGAAGTCACACAGGCGTTTGTGGACTATCTTCTCCAAGATCTTCGATGCTATTGGCAGCAAAGATATGGGATGGTAATTGCGAGATGCGTTCTTGTCACTACACTTAAATAGGGGTCGAACATTTGCAATCTTCGGGGAGAAGGGCACCATTCCAGACGAAAGGGATGCATTAATTAATATGGATAGCGACGGGGCGAGGGCTGCTGGACGATGCTTCAGGATGAATGGCGGAATACTGTCGCCGCCCTCAGCTTTACGAGCATCGAGTATCACGAGGATGGTGAATATCGCCTCAACACTAGTGGCCTGGAATTCCCGCAAAGGATCCTCAACTGATGTAAAGTTCAATTCAAGGTGACAAAACAAATTGAAACCAAGTAGTTCGGCAATTTCTGTCAATGAAATGCCACCAAAGGCAAGTGGCACAAAAGTTGAAGCATCTTCCTCTAGATTGCTTTGCAAAATGACAGTGACAGTGAAATGACTAGCTTTTTGTATAGCCTACTCTACAAGTAGGTATTGAATCTAATAACACGTCAGAGGCTGGGTGTTTGTGCCATAGGCACCGGCGGATAATGTCGGCATAATTATTGGCATAATTTGGTGGTTGAAAATTTGGAGCAAAATTTTGCATCCTCTCGGAGGTAGGAGCATAACTACACGATTTTACCACGGTTCTAGTATGTAGGCTATACAATTGTGTACAATGCGCCTGATCAGTGCTGGTGGTCTGCATGGCAAAGCGTTTGGAGGTCATGCAGAAATCATGGCAATACAATATTGTATGCTCGAACTCGTCTTCTGCAAAGTTCTTTCTCACACTGGCACAGTACATGTAGGAGAAGATGCGAGTGAATCAGCCTTCATCAGGTATCCCGGGGCGGAAGGGATAGTGACGGGTAGTCCGCAAAACTACGTGAACATTTACCGGTACTCGTACATTACATTTGTACATTATGCATGTTACGAAGTCATGACCAGTCTGGATTTTAGCAGCCATGATATGACGGCAGGGTACGGATATTGCTCTTGTTCGGTCATGATGGAAGGAGAAGTGGAGCTACGGGCGAGATAAGCTGATTATTCGCAGGGTGAGGCCCAGGGTGACATCGGTTGGACGAGTATGATGATTACGAAGACAGTTGAACATGATAATTTTCCAAGGTAACTCAAACTAATTTGGCAATGAAATAATATTTTTACTGAAGTACAAAAGAAATCATGTAATGAATAGAGGAAGTATTGTTTTCTCTTTTCCTTGTTGACCACTTAGGCTCTTACATGCATGGATACCTTGGTATGGGGATACTCATGTACATGTTATTTTGTTGTACTTATGGCCACTTGCAACTTGCAAGTAGGAAAAAGGCACAATTTCCTGAACTTTGAGGCTCCTTAAGTACAACAAAGTGAATGCACATGTATATCCCCGGGTGCTAAAGCATAATATGAGGATTTTACGACCATAATGCAAGAATCCATGAAAGCAAAATTCCTTGATTTCGCGAGAATAATCCGCCGGAGCCTATTGTGCACAGGTGTAGTTCTAGTAGTAGCAGAAGTGGGTTGCGCATATACATCAATAAACAAAGGGGTGTTGACGTCAGATCAAGGGGGCCTAGTAGAACGCACAATGTCCTTCTGCGAACCCATCGAAATCCGAGATTGATTTTACGCAATATTTCGCGTTTGGAAACATTTGTCCGCGGGTACCGGGCGCGGGCTGAGAAAAAGTCGTCTTCAAAAGGTTCTTTTGCGAGAATCCGCGATATGCGCATTGAAACAAAATGGCGTCACGAGTTATTGAAAGTGGTATAGTTGGTACGAGGGTTCAAAACCATTAATTTTGAACTCCAAAGTGTTCGTCTTCTTTTTGACATGCTCACAACAGCTCGCAACAAACAAAAGCTAAGGACGATGGAAAGAGAGCATGCCAAAGAAGATGAAGGCTATACATGTACTTGTAGTTCAAATGGTTTTGAACACCTGTACTGTACAACCAACTATGCCACTTTCAATAAATCGTGACGCCATTGGGTTTTAACACGCATGTGGCAGATTCTCGCAAAATAAACTTTTGAAGACGTCTTTTTTCTCGCAAAAAAACCTTCTCCAGGTCACGCACGACCGGCCCGCGGCCCGCGTCCGGTACACGCGGGATTTAATGTTTTTCAATCGTGAAATTTTGCCCGAAATACCCAGATTTCGATGAGGGCGCAAAAGTACAATCATGTACTTACATGACTGTAGTCGTTGTTGATTTGACAGCATGCATGAAATTTGAGGCCACATGCCACGTACTGCTCGAGTCCCGGTGGTGTGACTGATGATTTTTTCTTTCTTTCATATCTGCCTTGCAAGTGTTGAGTTTCGGAGAGAAAAGAGCAGTACGTGGCATGTGGCCTCAAATTTCTTAACACTTTGAAAATTCTCCGTGAAGTCCAAATTTGAAATTGCAATTAGCATGCATGAAACAAGTTCTAAGGCGGAGGACACCGTCTTTGGAAACAGTGACCTTACAACAACCATCTAACACCATGACTGTACTAATAGTACTAAGCTCCCTTAATTAATCTGAGGTCAACACCCCGTTGTTTATTGATGTGAATTAAGCTGTCGAAGTGCCTACGTCACGCTGCCTGGAAACTCGTAGTTACACGTGGTTACAATAGTATTATTACAAGGCCAAGTGGTGACAAACAAAAGTCGCGTTACCTGCGATTGTGGTGTTTCCCGTGGTAACAGCATCACTTTGACTGGGGCGCTCTGGTGCAAGATCGCGATTTCAAATTTTGTTATACTTCAAGAAGTTTCGCCTTTGGTCTAAAGCCATCTTGCAGTGTTTTCTTGCTGAGTGTTTACCAGCACTTGAGAGATACGAGTTTTGATTTTCGCTTGCCGCTGGACAAGGAAACGAGCCCCGAGTTGGTTGGTCTCAGAACTAAAAGAAATCAGCAATCGTTGCGATGGAAATAACGGAGACCGTGACCCATCATTGTTTCTTGGCCGGCTACTACATGTACATGTAAATGTACATTTAAAGCCGAACGACAGTACAGGCACAGCAGTGGCCAAGCAAAAAAATCAGCTACGCTTCTCCTTCTCTATAAAGCGAAAACTACAAGCTCGGCTACAAGTAGCAGTTTAATTTATTGTTTGAAATAAAATTAATAATGTTGCTCGCGCGCTCCTCAGCAGTCAAAATGATGCTGTAGCTGTGTTCACTGCATGCTGCTGTAGCTGTGTTCACTGCATGCTGCTGGCACTAGAAGTACTAGAAACACGTCAAGCGCAGGTACTAGGTGACTCGACTTTCGTTTGTCACCACTTGGCACTTGGCGGGCCAAGTAACTACGCATTGTCAAGAAGCTGTGACGTCAAACTTCAAAGGCCTATGGGGAACCCACATAGTTATACTTGTTATACAGCACGCGGCTACCACGCGTTGGTACATCTTATACAAAGCACCTTACGTAGAAACGAGAGTAGCTGTAACGTCACTCTCTTTATTCTCGTGAGATATGTACTTGTTTTGCAGTTTGTTTGGTTTATTTGAATTCGCACAGTAACTGTGTACTTCAGCTATTCTCTCCTCCCTCTTCTGAATTTGACTCCCCGCTGGCCTTCTCTCCTCCCATCCCCTTACATTGTATTGGGCCTCCGCAGCTTACCCCCTCCCCCCCCCCTCGATCACCACCCCACGCACACACTACATTGTCACATAGCACAACTCAACCATTCGCTACCCTGTTATTGAGCACTCCTGCTCGTTTGGTCTCGCGAATCCAAATATAATCAATCACGTCAAACTTGAACGGCATGTGGGGAACCCACTTTTACTAGCTATAGCTAGCTAGCGCGCATGCATGCGTGTACCGCTAATCCACGGCTGCATAGCCAGCGCTCTGGGACCGCTAGACGTGCGACCATATGTCCACGACAGTAGTAGTAGGGTATAAAAAGCTAGTCATTTCACTGTCACTGTCATTTTGCAAGACATTCTAGACGAAGACACTTCGAGTTTTGTGTCTCGTGGCTCTGGTGGCATGTCATTGAGGTTGCCTGACCTGGTTCAATTTTTGTTTCGTCCATCTCAATCAAACGTTATCAAAATCCTCAGTGGTAGTATTCAGACGTTTTCGGGTTCTGCGGCTCTTCTCTAGAACTGTGAGCGATCTTACTGGTGGGCTCAACTGAACCGTGCACAACTCCTCTCTCAGCTGAAGTTTCAAACATGGCGGCAAAGGAGCCTCGTGTTTCTGGCAAACAGATGGAGCAGTGGTCAAGGTACGTTTATGCAGAGGTAGGATCACTTGTTCTACAGAAAACCAAATCTCTGCTACAGTCATGTAGTTATAGGAGTCAGGCTTTGTATGAAAGGCAGCTTTCAAGGTGAAGTTAGATTGGCAATGATCTTACCTGATTTGAATTTCCTATTTTCTATCCATTTACTATTCATCCGATCTATTTTACAAGTAATTTTACATCCCAAATCAAATAGGCAAGTATGCACATAGCCAGCAATCGCAGGTTATCACCTAGATATAATAATAATCTGCATAACGGTAAAAGTAACTTAGTTTAGAATGGAACTTTTGCTCAGCGTCACCCTTTTAACCAGGCCGTAACTGGGTCGGCCGAAGGAATCCTAGAGAAAGAGAATCCTCCTCTCCACTGCTCAACCAGGATGCCGACATAGGTCTGAAAATAGACAACTAAAAGGTACGCAAGAAAACTTTACGGCCAAGGCTGCGCAGACTTTGGCCTACTAGTATTTTAACATACAAGTAAATTTACGAGGAGCACACAAAAATCTCCATTGAAACCTAGGCAACCTGCGCAGTTCAAAACTGGAAAGAAGAAACACTGGTGGTTGGAATTCACATCGGCACAGTTAACCAGTTCCAGTCTTCTATATCGAAGTTTACCACGCCTAGTGTAATCCAGCGAAAACAACGCAGCGTCAAGCGAATGTTGCCTTTGTTTCATGAGCGCCAAAGACAGAAGTAATCTGTGCCAGAAGATTGTGCTCTTATGGAGGTACCTATGTATACATACATACATACATACATACATACATACATACATACATACATACATACATACAAACATACTTTAGTACATACATGCATACTTGCATACATACATGTACATCGTGATCTTGATCCTGCTGCCAAGGTTCGCTACATACACACATACATACAAGAAACAGACCCACATACACCCACTCTAATGTTGTAACCCTTCCACCCAGTGATACATATGCTGTTTTTTCTTCGTTATTTCTTCCATTTGGTTTCTATATGTCCGGTTCACACAGGATTCAGCGGAATATCCGATGTAGTATCATCGAAGAGGATCGATTCGGTCGCCCAGGAGAAAACTTGAGGTCGTCAATTAACATCATTGGTGGACTTGATATTTCGTACAGCAGCAACGACAACCAGACGGCCGTGGCTGCGCTATCGCTATATAACTACGGTACCATGCAACACCTGCATACATTTAAGATTCCCGTCAAAATAACCGTACCATACAAATCCGGCTTCTTGGCGTATCGAGAAGTCGAGCATTATGTCACGTTGCTGGAGACGCTTAAGAAGGAACACCCCGAGTGGATGCCACAGGTGCTTTTGGTGGATGGCAGTGGAATTTTGCACCCCAGAGGCTGTGGCTCAGCCAGTCATCTAGGAGTTGTGGCTGACGTGCCCACCATTGGTGTAGCCAAAACACTTTATATTCCAGCGGTTCAAGCCCGAAGTGAGCGACAATTCCGAGAAGTAAGTGAAGACTTCTCTATGTTCTTGCCCTGGAACATTCGTTAGGAATACTCGCATCTACTTCTTTATCTTTGCCAAGATGATGCCCATTTCGCACAATATTGGCTGTAATTCATTATTATTCCTGTCGTGCATCTGAGCGACATTTTCGGAGATGGAGGGGATAGCAAGTGAAAAGTACTTAGCTTAGGATATGGTCCCAGTGATAATCATCTCTCCCTGTTGAAAGTTTAACACTTGCGTCTTTTTGACCCTTTCGGCATCCGCAGGACAATATCAAACACCTTTGCCAAAACAGAGGGACGGCTCCAGTAATTGGAAAGGGCAAGACCGGCATCATTGGAGTAGCCAGCGTCAACAAAGGTGGATCAACACCCGTCTATATTTCAGTTGGCCACAGAGTGTCTCTGATTACTGCAGTTAGAATAGTCCAGCAGTGCTATCGAGGCAATTGTAGAATTCCAGCTCCTATAGACAGTGCTGATCAAGAATCTCGACAACAGATTGGTGCAAGAACAAGAGGCACTCGTCCGCGTGTGAAAGCCAAGCCTAGAGATCGCAACAGTTACCACGGAGCAGTGCAGCAGGTCGACATGGACACCTCTGGCGGCAAGGATTCCACGACTTCCACCACACATGACGTTCAGCAGGAGACTCCGAATACAGCTCTTCAGTCAGTTTTTTGTGTCTCACCAGTGTCCCCACCCTCCGACGTTTCATTTCTGCCCGTCGTCTTCCCTTTCTTTCTTGACTGTATATATGTTATGCCAGTTTTATGCTGCCATATTACCACTTGGGGTTAAACACCCGGTTTTTTCCCTCATTCGTGCGTCCCTCAGCGCGAGGGTTTTTTCCCGGCTGGCTCGGTCCAGAGAAATTAATTTGACGGTCCCAAGTGGTGCTTGTCCTGACTTTATGTTATGTGAATGCAATCACTTTTCCTCCTGGGGTCTGCCTCCCTGTTGTTACTCCTAGTTTCTTCTACATTCCGGTTTACATCTGGCTACGGCCTACTACCCTCACTCTGTGTGCTCCTGCCTCTGTTGTCTGGGTCCATGTCCTTATGTCTGTGTATGTGGAGCGAGAACATCGGTTCTGGATTATAATATTCCTGTTACACTACTACTAGGATAAACATACATATCGAACAGAAAACTTACATGTAGTTGCGTGATGTATGCAGCCTTCATTTTATTTACAGCTCTAGGTCAAACCGACATGTTTGCATAACCGTACCTTGACCAGCGCTTCATCTGTTTGCCACAAATATGACGCTTGTTTTACGCCTTGCTTTAAACTTTGCCTGTTGGAGGAATTTTGCACACCTTAGTTGATCTCACCAGTACAGACTGTATATTGCCGAAATCCATAGTCTATTGCCAGTGAAAAGCACTCATTATTCTAGAGAACAATGTCTTAGAACTCAGCCATCTGAATTCTCCACCGAGCAATAAAACGCGTTACATGTATACATTGTTTGTTTGTTTGAAGTTTTATTTTACATCGCAAACCAAACGGGCATTGACGGCCAATATTATGATGGCGATAGAAAAAAAAGTGTGGCTCGATAAAGCTGCACTTATGAAAATGAGAAAATAGTCAATAGGAAGTTTTTGTACCGGTAATTACAAGTCAAGCTCGAACGAAGTAACAATCAGGGAGAAATAGCAAGATGAGGACCTATGCCAGTGGGAGGTGCTATTTGGCCATATTAACCTTAGAAAAACTCTTTCAGCAATCCTTGAAACGAGGTTGGCCGACGAGTGGACGTGAGTTCCTGTGGCAGGGTGTTCCAAAGCTTCACGGCAGAAACCAATGGTCGGCTGTCGCCAGATGTACGCCGAGTTAGCGGAACAACGTATTTGCAATTGTCATTGCCACGGGTGTTACTGGGAGGTTGGAGGGCTACTCTATCTTGCAGAAGAGGGCTAATGCTGCTGGTGTGGACACAGTGCATAAGGAAACGGAGTTTGCCTTTGGCACGTTCAATTACAGGGGTCAGTGCAAGGCGAGTGTATATGAGTGGTATGGGACGGGAAGGGCAGATTGGCTACGCAGCGAACACATCGGTTGTCGAGGACAGTGAGCTGGTGCCGCTGCTGAGCCTTAAGTGCTGAGAAGAACGCGTTTGATCCATAAAGCATGTCAGGAAGTATAAGGGCAGAATAGAAGAGGAGTGACTGGTGTTCAGATAGCGACGGGCGAATGGTTCTCAGGGTGGTTAGCTTCTGCGAAGTTTTACGTACTATGCTGGAGACCTGCGCGTCCCACCGAAGACAGGAATCGAACTGTAGGCCCATAAAGCGAACAGTGGTGGTCTGGGTGAGAGGCGTCCCGTTGCAGTTAACGTTGAGTTCCAGGGTACTACGGCGTGAACCCTCAAATGGCTAAGACCTGCGTCTTGTCACGGTTTAAAACCAGGCCTTTCCCGTGTAGGTAGTCAGCCAAGTTTGACACAGCAACTGATAAGACTTGATTTAGGGTTGCTACGGATCCGTTTGCGGTGTCGAGAAGGATGTCATCCGCAAACAGCTGGGAGTGTGCTGGGCTGGTGACGCTATGGACGTCCATGGTATATAGTGAAAACAGCAAAGTACTAAGTAGTACACTACCCTGAGGGACTCCACACCCGCATGCAGTTAGGCGCGAGCACTGCCCACTCGCCAGAACTACTCTCTGTCGATGGTCCATGAAGTAGCTCGCAAACCAACGCAATGCAGTCGAAGATACACCCAAAGCAAACAAATCTTGGATCATGAGCTGGTGGCGTACTTTATGGAATGCCTTGCTCATGTCCACTAGTACTGCGCCAGTATTTAGCTGGTGGTCTGCTGACGACAGATAGCGGTCCATGGCCAAGGTCAAGGAATCTTCCGTGGAGTGTTGTGGCCGGTACGCAAACTGATTGGCGGGCAAAAGTGAATGGGTTTGTAAGAAGTCACACAGGCGTTTGTTGACTATCTTCTCCAAGATCTTCGATGCTATTGGCAGCAAAGATATGGGACGGTAATTGCGAGATGCGTTCTTGTCACCAGACTTAAATAGGGGTCGAACATTTGCAATCTTCGGGGAGAAGGGCACAATGCCAGACGAAAGGGATGCATTAATTAATATGGATAGCGAAGGGGCGAGGGCTGCTGCACAATGCTTCAGGATGAATGCCGGAATACTGTCGCCGCCCTCAGCGTTACGAGCATCGAGTATCACGAGGAAGGTGAATACCTCCTCAACACTAGTGGCCTGGAATTCCCGCAAAGGATCCTCAATTGATGTAAAGTTCAATTCAAGGTGACAAAACAAATTGAAACCAAGTAGTTCGGCAATTCCTGTCAATGAAGCATTACACGAGGGATTTGTCAGCTGCATTCCTCCAACGTGCCGTGGACGCAGCAGGACGATGGTTGAAGGATTGGCATCTCCTCGTCAACACCACGAAAACCGTCGTCCTTTCCTTCCAACCCCAACACACCATCCACATCACGCTCCACTCGACTCGGCTGCAGCAGGTCCACCAACATAGGCACCGTGGTGTTACACTCCAAGACGATTTGCGATTGACCCAACACATCATAGAAACCACCAACAAAGCCAAAAAACTACTACACCAACTCCACAAGACACGTGGCACAATGAACGCTTCCAGCCTATTGTTAATATACACAACCTACATCCGACCCGTTCTCGAATATGGCAGCCTTGCCCTCTCGAACACCACACAGCAACAGCGGGATACACTGGAGAGAATTCAACGCCGTGCTATACGCATCTGCCTTCGAATTCCCCTCTTTGCACCAGTTCACCACAGCTCCCTCCTCCATCACGCAAAGCTCCCCACCCTTAGCTCACGACTCCTTGTTAAACAAGTCCTACTAGCATGGGACATCCACCACCAAACCTCCCCACCACACCTGCAACAACCACATCTTGCACCACAACGTCAACACCAACCATACACCCTTCGACAGACAAGGACCTACTCCATCGGACACGCACACACGAACAGGCACCGAGACTCCCCCCATCAACAGTGCCCTCACCCTCTACAACTCACTCCCTATCGACATCACAACCCAACCTCGTAGAACTTCTTTCCGAAACAATGCATCCAGTCTTCTTTTGAGCAGTACCTGCTCCTGCTCCGCGCATCCCCCTGGTTTCTGATATCTCGAACGTGTACTTAACTATCTCGATCACCCCTGCTAACATTATTGCCCCCGCTTGTTTTTCATAATCCATTGCTTCTTGCCTCCCGGTTAATTTCCATCTAGCTGTTTCTGGCTAGTACCAGTTCTATCGCACTTATTAATCATCCTTATTGGCGTCACGCCATCGTGGAATAAAAGAATCATATGAAATGCCACCAAAGACAAGCGGCACAAAAGTTGAAGCGTCTTCCTCTAGATTGTTTTGCAAAATGACAATGACAGTGAAATGACTAGCTTTGTGTATAGCCTACTATACAAGTAGGTATTGAATCTAATAACACGTCAGAAGCTGGGTGTTTGTGCCCTAGGCACCGGTAGATAATGTCGGCATAATTATTGGCATAATTCGGTGGTTGAAAATTTGGAGCATAATTTTGCATCCTCTCGGAGGTAGGAGCATAACTACACGATTATACCACGGGTCTAGTATGTAGGCTATACAATTGTGTACAATGCACCTGATCAGTGCTGGTGGTCTGCATGGCAAAGCGTTTGGAGGTCATGCAGATAGTGTTTTGAATGAAAAGCAGGGTAGAAATCACGGCAATACATTATTGTATGCTCGAACTCGTCTTCTTCAAAGTTCTTTCTCACACTGGCACAGTACATGTAGGAGTAGATGCGAGTGAATCACCCTTCATCAGGTATCCCGGGGCGGAAGGGATAGTGGCGGGTAGTCCGCAAAACTACGTGAACATTTACCGGTACACGTACATTACATTTGTACATGATGCATGTTACGAAGTCATGACCAGTCTGGATTTTAGCAGCCATGATATGACTGCAGGCTACGGATATTGCTCTTGTTCGGTCATGATGGAAGGAGAAGTGGAGCTACGGGAGAGATGAGCTGATTATTCGCAGGGTGAGGCCCAGGGTGACATCGGTTGGACGAGTATGATGATAACGAAGACAGTTCAACATGATAATTTTCAAAGGTAACTCAAACTAATTTGGCAATGAAATAATATTTTTACTGAAGTACAAAAGAAATCAAGTAATGAATAGAAGAAGTACTTCCTCCGTATACGAAAACTTCGTGACTTTTTTTGAATGGTGTTTTGGAGCAAGAACCTGCTGAACGAACGGCGCCAAAGGCTGTCATCGACAACCCACGTCCATGTCGAGGTTAGTTTGGTTGATCCCGAACAGATTCTCCACGGACGCCATGCGTGTGAGGATGTTGCCGACAGAAACTCAAGAGTCAAATGCAAAAGAAACTAACACTTACTTGCTCGGAAATGACACAGTGACGAAGTGTAGCTCGTGGCGGGAACACGGAGTCACGCGGCACTCTCTGCCCTGAAACTGGCCAGGCTCGTACTCATGGTACTTGCGGTGCGCGGCCCCACAGATCTACGCAGCGTGAGAACATAGATTTGTTTCGCTCGCACGGCAAGATGAAACATTTCAGTCGTCATGCAACCAGCGCAGACTCAGGATAAGAATGTCGATGGCCTGGCTTTCTTCGCCTCTGTCCAGTCAGACGTCTCTTTTGTCGCCAAGGGGAATCGCAGGGACCTCCTCGAAGCCATTGAAGAATGCTTGGGATTATTATCCTGGCGAGAAAATGGGAAGCGTGTGGATGTGCTTGTATGACTCGTTTCACGGCATAATGAAGGTCGCGGGTTGGAACGACTGAATATGGTCGACACCGATTCGTACACAGCTCTAGAGATGAAGAGGACGTAGCCAAAGTCCAGCGTTGGATCATCACTGAAGGTGACAAGAATCCGAACGAAATGCGAGCGGAAGCAGCGACTGTTGACGATAGGGAGTCAGCGTCGTCAGGTGACAATGACATGAGCGACGAGGACTCTGAAAAAACTCAAGCACATTCGTCTGAGTTGCTTCTTTCTTTTTTGATAGCTTTTAAACAGGTTAGACAATGCCACGAGTGTAATTCCGAGTCAAACGGGACAATTCCTGAGCTGCGCGCAGCTTTCAGCAAAAGTCACGAAGTTTTTGTAAACGGAGGAAAGTATTGTTTTCTCTTTTCCATGTTGACCTATTAGGCTCTTACATGCATGGACACCTTGGTATGGGGCTAATACTCATGTACATGTTTTTTGTTGTACTTATGGCCACTTGCAACTTGCCAGTACGAAAAAGGCACAATTTCCTGAACTTTGAGGCTCCTTAAGTACAACAAAGTGAATGCACATGTATATCCCCGGGTGCTAAAGCATAATATGAGGATTTTACGAGCATAATGCGAGAGTCCATGAAAGCAAAATTCCTTGATTTCGCGAGAATAATCCGCCGGAGCCTATAGGCACCGGCGGATTATGCTCATGAAATCGGGAAATTCTTTCATGGATTCTCGCATTATGCTCCCAAAATCTCAAAATTATGCTTTGGGATGCTCACTACTCATAGTCCAAAAACACATGTGCATTGCAAAAAATATAAATTATATGATGGATTTGCAGCTAGCAGCAGCAAGTTTTGAAGTACACTTAAAGTCATAAACACAATGTTGCCATGACAGCAAACTCATGGATCAAGCCACAGTGCTGATAAAAAGGAGGGAGCATAGTGAAAACCATTACATGCACAAAAACTGGATATCTGTCACTTTAGCAAAGTAGAAAAGACAGCGGCTGAAAGGCCAAGCATGCCACCATGACTATCGGCTGAAGAATACCATTGCATCACAATAACTTGGACTACAAAGGAACGAGAGTAACAGGAGCATACTATTGGACTTGAATGGTCATCTGCTTGAACCGTGCAGGAACACGTGCGATTCTGTTGATTGTTGGCTGCCACTATACTGGTAAAGAGAAGCACGCAACTATCAGTACAATGTAGGTCTCCAGAGACTCTTACCGCCGGTTATATTGTCGTATCAATGATGCTTCAAGCTGATCAACTAGCCGGTTACCTAGCTGCTTGGTTGAGGACGCCTGAAACAACGAGAATACCCTCTCAGCCGGTGCAGACGAAGGAACGGCAGCGATTCTAGGTTTGCTTGTCCTGTTCATTGACCTATTACGACTACTCTCCGCAGTGTCAGCCTTATCCAATACATGTTCAACTGTGTCTTCGTAGTCGTCATATTCGTCCAAAATGTCAACCTCTTCGTCAGAATAATCAGCCCACCTCTCACGCACATCCACTTCTCCTTCTATCATAAAAAATCTGATTATCATCAACTAAGCTTTCTCAATCTGAAAACAATATCCACTAGATCAAGTGTATATACCGATATGTAGTTGCAATGGGAGTTGTCAACAAGACTAACCTGCATTGTTTAGTCAAACGATGGCTGCTGGAATCCAAAGGTCATGACATGGTATCATGCGTAATGTATGCTGAGTTGTTCCAGACGAACATCGTCGATACCGCGATACGGGTATCTGGTCTGTCCCGAGAAACCTGATTCACTGGATTATTTACTAGACTACATGTATCAGTTCACAAGAGCAAGAAGACGAAGTCCATCATACTATTCACATGATTTCTACCCTGCCCTGTATCGAAATAATTAGCGGCACTGTCTGACCTTTGGACCCTGTAGATCTGCAATGCACACCACCAGCGCAGATCAGGTAGACCTACACAATCGTCCGAATCGTAGACTACAGTCCACATAGTGACATACCTGTAGTAGCGGCGGTACATTGTCTGTACATGTACAGCATGGCATTCTTTCTGGGGCATAACTACAACATGATCGTAACAGAATAATGTAGATCTACATGACATTGTATTATGACAACATGTCTACATTACGAGAGTACATGTTGATGGGCTCTCAATACTCCCTGATGAAGCCTCAAGGGCGAACAATGGGAGTGATATTTACGGCCATTGCAGTGTAAGACCGTGGTGGTGTCGTGAGAGAGACAGGATATTGTATACATTCATCATGACTGTACTTCAAGAAGTAGTTATGCTCCGCCCTCAGATAGGATGCTAAATTATGCTCCAAAATTTCAACAACCAAATTATGCCGAAAATTATGCCGGCATAATCCGCCGGTGACTACTGCTGAATCGCGCAATGCCCGCTACTTGTTGTAGTTTGAGCACTCTGGCGCTAGAGCGACGAGCTACCTTAATGTCTGTGGTGCCTCCTTTGCACCATGGCTGGTAACTCGGCCTATTTAGCTCGTAGCTGTACTGATGAGGCCTTTATGGCCGAAACAGCTTGCTGTCTACAGCATTGGGTACATATGTACATACATACATGTATGTACATTATATCAATAAAAACTGCTTTATGGCAGTTTTCTAAAAAAAGTTATTGGGTTCTAGTCCATGGACCCCGTCTAAAAAGTAAGAAATTAACGAAATGTGATAGCCGAAAATTCAAATTCCACACAAAACCTCACAATAATCACAACACTTGATATGCTGCTTTCAACACTAAACTTGTACTGCACCAACAATTGGCAACATGCATGTCATGCATGCATAGGAAAGAGGATCACGAGGGGAAAAGGTCTTCTACGAGTACATGTAGCTTTTCATTCTGTGTGTGATTATTGTGAGGTTTTGTGTGAAATTTTAATTTTCGGCTATTACATTTCGTTAATTTCTTACTTTTTAGACGGGGTCCATGGACTAGAACACAACGCAGCTTACTCCAAACCCCGCCCCCAGCCCTGGGTCACCCCAGAGCTGAAACAGATGTTTCATCGACGAAGCTCAGCCCACCGCGCCTTAATAAAGCACCCCATGGATGACCGCCTCCGACAGCAGTATCGTGCAATACGTCGTCAAGGAACTTTACTCAACCGCAAACTGAAAAGTGTGTACTACAAAGATAAGTTCAGTGTCGCTACAGGAAATCCTAGACTCCAATGGGCAGTGCTGAATCAACTAACTGGAAGGAGAAAATCCCACCCCACACCGAAAGCCTCCCTCTCATCTTTGTCAGATACCCTAGGCAATATCGTCCATGATGAACACCGCGCTGCTCTTACGACCCCAGACACTCCGGCGGACGACTGTTTAGACAACTGCCTTCTCGAGTTCCAACCCGTTACAACAGCAGCAGCAACGAAGATTCTCGAACGATTGAATACCGCGAAAGCATCTGGATCAGACGGCATACCAGCTTACATCTTGAAACACCATGCCGCCGAGCTGGCCAATTCCTTAACTTCCATCTTCAACCAGTCATTGTCTAGCGGAAAGGTACCGTCAGCCTACAAACTAGCGTCTGTGTGTCCAGTGTTTAAGAAAGGCGACCCCTACGACAGTTCCAACTATCGCCCAGTCTCGCTACTGCCCATTATCTCCAAAGTCTTGGAATCACTAGTGCTCCAGCAGCTTCACGACCATCTGGACATCACACCCGGAGCAATTCCAAATGAACAGTTTGCATACAGGCGGAACCACAGTACTGAGGACCTTTTAACACTTGCCATCAATAACTGGCAGAGAAGTATGGATACCGGAGACTATACGGCCGTACTGCTGCTCGATATGAGCAAAGCCTTTGACCGCGTCCACCACCAAACGCTAATAGATGACCTTCACAATCTGAAGATCCTTGGAAATGCTCTTGAGTGGTTCAAGTCGTATCTGTCTCACCGACAGCAACGCGTAGAAGTGAACGGAACCACAAGTGACTGTAGAACCTGCACTAGGGGCGTTCCCCAGGGTTCCGTCCTAGGCCCTACCCTCTTCAGCATCTACACTCGACTTGTCCCCACTCTGCCATTGCGTTCCCAATGCCTTCTTTATGCAGACGACACCACCCTGTATGCCTCTGGAAAGTGTCCACGAATTCTCATGTCTTACTTAGAAGACGATTTTTCAGTGGTTAAGCAGCACCTCACAGATCGCGGCCTGCTCCTGAACTCCAGCAAGAGCCAAGTACTACTGATCCACAGCAGACGCTCACATCCCCCACCTAACCTGAGCATTATCTGTGGTTCGACTGTTATTGCCCCGTCTGACGAAGTTAAGTATCTAGGACTGACTGACTCTCGATTCAACTTTAAGTTTCAGTGCCCACGTTAACTCCCTCAGGGAAGACATCGGAAAGAAACTAGGTGCTTTTCGACGTGGAAGGAGGAACCTTGCTGTCCAGGCCAGAAGGCAGTTCTACTTGTCAGTAGTCCAGAGCAAGCTCGAGTACGCCAGCACTGCCTACGTCCACTGCCTCGCTGACAATGTGAGAGATCAGCTGCTACGCATAAGTAAGAGAGCACTTAGATGCATATTTGAGCATGACACATTCACGCGGACCTCATACTTGCTTGAGCGATACCACATAATTAGCTTAGACAAAAGATATCATACTAAGTCCATATTCTTCGTGTTCCGTTGCATCCACAATATCTGCAGTTCACTCCTCTCTGACATGTTCTCCCTTCGCCGTGACTGCGCTCACACAGACAGAGTAACCCGCGGCCAAGTCAATTATTCCCTTTCCTTACCCATTGTGCAAGCTCAAGCTGGATACAGATCTATTTCATTCCTTGGTGCTGACCGCTTTAATGCGCTTCCCGAATCCCTTCGCACAAATCATATCCCCAATTCATTTCGCCAGGAACTTAACAATTTCATTCATCTTGGGCACCCTGTAAGAAGACCTTAGGGTCTGTTGGGAATGCCCAAGTAAAATAATAAAATACAATACAAATACAATACAATAACTTTTTTTAGAAAACTGCCATAAAGCAGTTTTATTGCTATAATTTCTTTTGTTTTTTTCTGTCACCAATCAATGGAATGCCCTACTAGTATATCAATATGTAAATTTAAACTAAATGATGGCCTTCACATCATATCAAGAGATCAATACCGTATTATACGCATTGATGTGCAAGCCTTTTCTTGCAGAAAATGGCAAAATGCATGTTCTTCTGCGGGGAAACATGTGAGTACGTAGTGGTGGACCGTGGTGATACTTTTTTTATACGGAGGTCATTCTGTGCATGTTGCTGTAGCAGAATTTCATGACTCTGTCATAAAATTGTCTTGCCTTTCAGATATTTCAGATCTCCCAACCCTCGATCAGATTTATTTGAGAAATGTAACCAAGTGCGTGTCGCAGATGTTTTTGTTGATTCTGTGTTTATAATGGTTTATAATCATGGGTTTTCGTGATAAGGTCATCCTGCATCATATTGCACTGAAATCGTAATCCTGTTGATGTCGATACAACTTTTGGAAGTAGTTCAATGACTTCAAACTGCTAGTCCACGATTCTCTAAAACAACACAGCAAAAGAGGAACAATAAACATGTATTAAAATGTAAACAAATACATTGCTGAGTCCGACACCTCCTTCCAACAATTACACTGATCCTGAGGATTAAAGGGGCAAGGCTATGGTTGGAGGTACTGAGAGATAAACAAGGCACTCCATAAAAATAAATCTTACACATCTTTTGGTGAGTATCAATGATATCCAGTCGAACCTCTTTAGGACGAACACCAAGGGACCGATGGTATTTATTCTATAACAAGTGAATACAATTATTTCTCCAATAGACGTACGAATAGATTTCTTCTACAGCGAAAGATGATTCTAAGCCACACCAACTCATTGACTCGTCTCATATGAAACAAATGAGTCACTAGAGAGGTTCTGCAAAACGAAAATGCGTACAAACTTTCGTTCTACGTTATGAAGTGCGAAACTTCGCACGAACTTTCGCAACTTTGGACGCGAAACTTGTAGGGAACGCGAAATGAACTGTCGTAGGAAAATTCGTGAGATCGGGTCATGGCGTACGTGCACTTGGCCCGTGCAAACTACGAAAATGTGCAGAACGCAAAATTCGTGCAAAAATTTGTACACACTTTCGCAAGGACTGTCGCGAAACTTTGTTCGAATTTTCGTTTTGCAGAACCTCTCTACTGAACCTTTCTTTAGAAACATGACGGCAACTGAAACAGCAACAGAGAAAGTACGATACATGTACAGCACATTCTTGCAGGTACATGTACTACAAACAGATTGCAGATCGTAATTCTTGCTTTGGCGGCACGAAACTTTATTTGGGGCAGTGCAATCTCGGCGGTACTCACAAATAATGAATCAAACAGCCCAGACTCGAGTAAACAAATCCAATCATACAAGTACAAGATCTTCACGAGACGAGACTGCACCCGTTGGCTTGTTTCGTATGAAGCAAACAAGTTTACTGAACCTCTCCACAATGGAGATTTTCCCTGATAAATGAAAGAGTCAACACAAGCAAATGAATCAAAGGGAACTGGTCAACTCACCTGTCATTAAGTAATATTCCGCGAAAGGAGGTCTCAGCAGCGCCGAAACGAAATAAGCCAGGCCAGGAGACGAAATATCCGAAACAGCTCATACAAGAAGCAGTTCCAAAGAAGGAAGTTCCTCGCGGATGCACATCCGAACGTTCGAACACGGACTGCACTGCAACACAATGTCTGCCGTGCACGTGCACCGCACGCGGCTACCACCCGTTGGTAGATCTAATACCGAGCACCTTACGTAGAGACTTACGCCCACACTGCAGTATTAGTGACTGGAACTCCCTCCCCGCCGCTCTTCTGTCCCAGCCTCCCCACAGCAAGGGAATACAAGCATTCAAAACTAATGTTTATCGCCATCTGCGAAGCACAAACTGGCTCTGGGCAGTCGACTCGCTATGATGATGCTCTCGTCGTTCTCCTCTATCCCTATCTTGCACCACAACTGGCTCAGACAACCGACTCACCATGATCAGCCATGATGATGCTCCTCTCAGTAACAGCCCTTGTAATTTGTTAATAGTCTCACAGTTTCTCCCGCACACTCGCTGGTGTTAACCCTTAAGGCCTTCCTTTCTTTTCATTTTGCTGACTCGTACAGCTCTATCTTTTGTTTTTGGTGCGTGTTTTTGGGCGTGATGCCGAGACCTCAGGTCGGCAGAGCCATCAATGCCCCACGATCACTGCTGCGTCTCGCTGCAGCCCCTGCTCAATAGTTGTCACGTTCGTCCTAGTCTCAGTATCATTGTCTTTCTTATTATTTTCGAGCTGGGAATGTGAACATAGTAAAAAAAAAAAAAAAAAAAAAAAAAAAAAACGTAGCCTAACTGAAATACCGAGCACCTTACGTAGAAACTTACGTAGCATAGCGGTGTCGTTTTTCTTGCCATGTGAACACAATAATAGAAAAGCTGACAGGATCGCTTTTCTAAATACATACATACATGTACATACATGTACGTACATACATACTCAATCTATACTCAATATATATATTTATCGCCTTCTTAGTATTTGACCCCACTAATTTCCCCGATACCTAAACTGTGAAGACCTAAGCGGTCAAATATATCGCGTATTTGACTGCTTAGTCAAATACACGATATATGTGACTACTTATATTTGACTCCTAAGAACTTCTTAAGCGGGATTCACAGAAGCTTTTTTGCGATGCGACACGCGATGCGACAGGCGCGAAACCGGGAAAACCCCAAATCGCAGCCATGTCGCAACCCACGCAACTGCCGCAACTGGGCCATCGCAGAAGTTGAGCTTGGCTCAAGTTTTGCGATGCGACAAGCGATTTGGCGTACGATTTTGACCTTTTCTACAGCAAAGTTGTACAAAGGTTCAAGAGTTGCCTATAAATTTGTACAAGTTGTATCAAACCGCGCGAATATCATGGTGACGTACCCAAATCAGCAAGATATTGTCGCAAAGCTGACTTCTTCTGTGAATGGCATTTCTCGAGTTCGCATCGCACGCATCCATCGCAGATCGCGTCGCATCGCGTGTCGCATCGCAAAAAAGCTTCTGTGAATCCCGCTTTAGACTTAGAAATTTTCTCTCCAAATTAGAGAAAGAATTTTTTGAAGAAAGCAGAAATACACAAGATGGGATTTGAACCCACAACCTTGTGAATCTCAGTCACTCTTCCTTACCACCCAGCCACTGTGCTACCGATGCTGAACCTAGTTAAAACAATGATGTTGACCTTCAATGCAGAACAATGCTGTATAGGCTATAGTATAATACTAGAAATACAAGGATATGTCGTATATGAAGAGAAACTATTGCGTGGAGAACACGATAAATAGATTATAGACCTCATAGTTGGTCTATACAGGATATATAGACCTCCTAACCGGTCTATAATCTATACATACATACATAATATTGAGATTGAGTATATAAGAAAGGTTTGCTCCCCACACCGGAGCTCGCGCTATTCCGCCGACTTTCACAGTTTCTCCCGCACACTCGCTGGTGTTAACCCTTAAGGCCTTCCTTTCTTTTCATTTTGCTGACTCGTACAGCTCTATCTTTTGTTTTTGGTGCGTGTTTTTGGGCGTGATGCCGAGACCTCAGGTCGGCAGAGTCATCAATGCCCCACCATCACTGCTGCGTCTCGCTGCAGCCCCTGCTCAATAGTTGTCACGTTCGTCCTAGTCTCAGTATCATTGTCTTTCTTATTATTTTCGAGCTGGGAATGTGAACATAGTAAAAAAAAAAAAAAAAAAAAAAAAAAAAAAAACGTAGCCTAACTGAAATACCGAGCACCTTACGTAGAAACTTACGTAGCATAGCGGTGTCGTTTTTCTTGCCATGTGAACACAATAATAGAAAAGCTGACAGGATCGCTTTTCTAAATACATACATACATACATGTACGTACATACATACTCAATCTATACTCAATATATATATTTATCGCCTTCTTGTTATTTGACCCCACTAATTTCCCTGATACCTAAACTGTGAAGACCTAAGCGGTCAAATATATCGCGTATTTGACTGCTTAGTCAAATACACGATATATTTGACTACTTATATTTGACTCCTAAGAACTTCTTAGACTTAGAAATTTTCTCTCCAAATTAGAGAAAGAATTTTTTGAAGAAGGCAGAAATACACAAGATGGGATTTGAACCCACAACCTTGTGAATCTCAGTCACTCTTCCTTACCACCCAGCCACTGTGCTACCGATGCTGAACCTAGTTAAAACAATGATGTTGACCTTCAATGCAGAACAATGCTGTATAGGCTATAGTATAATACTAGAAATACAAGGATATGTCGTATATGAAGAGAAACTATTGCGTGGAGAACACGATAAATAGATTATAGACCTCATAGTTGGTCTATACAGGATATATAGACCTCCTAACCGGTCTATAATCTATACATACATACATAATATTGAGATTGAGTATATAAGAAAGGTTTGCTCCCCACACCGGAGCTCGCGCTATTCCGCCGACTTTACTTGACACTTACAAATCATCGCCGAAGTCGCAACCACTACTTCGTATTGAGTATATACATACATTTATACAAATATTACACAGCAATGAATCAAACAAGTCTCATTCCGCTGTTACTCCGAGTTTTGTGTCAGAACACTTCATCAGACAGCATATGACCAAGACTAACAATCACTAGAATATATATACGGAGAAGGGGAGAAGGGGGCAAAGGTGATGGAGGTACATTTCAGTAGCGCGAGGAAAAGGGATGACAAAATCAGCGTGATTATAAGAGGAAAAAGATGTTGAGAGTATAGAGCCTAGCCAGGGTAGAGATACAGCGCGATTTTCTGGCAACACATCATTACAGAATTGTGCTGCATTGTTACACATCAAATTGTGACCTAGGGTGGTAAAAATGTTGATGGGAATTGTGTTGTGGGAATCACTCACGCCAGGCAAGGGGGTGACTACCACACCCGCCAAGGCACCGGCGACAGAAGCCAAGATCCGCCAAAGCGCGTGAGCCATGAGCCCTGGGGAGTGCTCACCATTCCCGCGTCCCGCGGAACCCAGCCCCGACAACTGTACAACTGTACATACATTTATACATAATTATACTCAATCTGCGGACAGAACTGTTTCGTCCTTTTTGGACTCGTCAGCGCAGCACAGAGGAAATGAGGCCGAACCTGATAGCAATGGAAATACAAATTTCCAATCAGGACCGAACGTACCTTGCCAGAGTGCTCAAACTGACAAGTCAGTGAGCTCTGCATAACGCAAACAGCAAAGGCACTACCCCACGCAAGTGTGCTCAACTGCAACAAGAGCAGGAGCGAAATACTCAATCTGCGGACAGAACTGCATACATACATATTACATGTATACTCAATCTGCGGACAGACCTGTACATATATATACATATATGTACAGTTTGTCGAGGTTGGCAATCACCCACTCTCGTAACATTGGCCGGTGTTTCCGCCGAGTCTTGAGATGTTAAAATAAATAGTAATAATAATAATAATAATATTAACTGGTTTGAGGGAAAGAGACAAACGGGAAAGGTCTGAAGAAAAAATTGACTGTCACCGCCAGGACTCGAACCAGGGACCTTCGCTTGTAGCCAGCGATGCTCTAACCACTGAGCTATGGTGTAGTCGTCATCCCAGCAGAGGCCGTTCAACATTTTCCTCAGACTTCGTAACTCACACTTCCTATGAATCCACACAGGCGGGTGGGGCGCAGCCCTCACTGTAACCCACACACTTCACGTACAAACTAGCACGCGGGGAGCCCCAAGTCACAAAATATTAACTGGTTTGAGGGAAACAGACAAACGGGAAAAGTCTGAAGAAAAAATTGACTGTCACCGCCAGGACTCGAACCAGGGACCTTCGCTTGTAGCCAGCGATGCTCTAACCACTGAGCTATGGTGTAGTCGTCATCCCAGCAGAGGCCGTTCAACATTTTCCTCAGACTTCGTAACTCACACTTCCTATGAATCCACACAGGCGGGTGGGACGCAGCCCTCACTGTAACCCACACACTTCACGTACAAACTAGCACGCGGAGAGCTTCAAGTCATAAAATATTAACTGGTTTGAGGGAAAGAGACAAACGGGAAAAGTCTGAAGAAAAAATTGACTGTCACCGCCAGGACTCGAACCAGGGACCTTCGCTTGTAGCCAGCGATGCTCTTACCACTGAGCTATGGTGTAGTCGTCTTCCCAGCAGAGGCCGTTCAACATTTTCCTCAGACTTCGTAACTCACACTTCCTATGAATCCACACAGGCGGGTGGGACGCAGCCCTCACTGTAACCCACACACTTCACGTACAAACTAGCACGCGGGGAGCCCCTAGTCATAAAATATTAACTGGTTTGAGGGGAAGAGACAAACGGGAAAAGTCTGAAGAAAAAATTGACTGTCACCGCCAGGACTCTAACCAGGGACCTACGCTTGTAGCCAGCGATGCTCTAACCACTGAGCTATGGTGTAGTCGTCATCCCAGCAGAGGCCGTTCAACATTTTCCTCAGACTTCGTAACTCACACTTCCTATGAATCCACACAGGCGGGTGGGACGCAGCCCTCACTATAACCCACACACTTCACGTACAAACTAGCACGCGGGGAGCCCCAAGTCATAAATTATTAACTGGTTTGAGGGAAAGAGACAAACGGGAAAAGTCTAAAGAAAAAATTGACTGTCACCGCAAGGACTCGAACCAGGGACCTTCGCTTGTAGCCAGCGATGCTCTAACCACTGAGCTATGGTGTAGTCGTCTTCCCAGCAGAGGCCGTTCAACATTTTCCTCAGACTTCGTAACTCACACTTCCTATGAATCCACACAGGCGGGTGGGACGCAGCCCTCACTGTAACCCACACACTTCACGTACAAACTAGCACGCGGGGAGCCCCCAGGTCATAAAATATTAACTGGTTTGAGGGGAAGAGACAAACGGGAAAAGTCTGAAGAAAAAATTGACTGTCACCGCCAGGACTCTAATCAGGGACCTACGCTTGTAGCCAGCGATGCTCTAACCACTGAGCTATGGTGTAGTCGTCATCCCAGCAGAGGCCGTTCAACATTTTCCTCAGACTTCGTAACTCACACTTCCTATGAATCCACACAGGCGGGTGGGACGCAGCCCTCACTATAACCCACACACTTCACGTACAAACTAGCACGCGGGGAGCCCCAAGTCATAAATTATTAACTGGTTTGAGGGAAAGAGACAAAAAGGAAAAGTCTGAAGAAAAAATTGACTGTCACCGCCAGGACTCGAACCAGGGACCTTCGCTTGTAGCCAGCGATGCTCTAACCACTGAGCTGTGGTGTAGTCGTCATCCCAGCAGAGGCCGTTCAACATTTTCCTCAGACTTCGTAACTCACACTTCCTATGAATCCACACAGGCGGGTGGGACGCAGCCCTCACTGTAACCCACACACTTCACGTACAAACTAGCACGCGGGGAGCCCCAAGTCATAAAAATTAAATATTAACTGGTTTGAGGGAAAGAGACAAACGGGAAAAGTCTGAAGAAAAAATTGACTGTCACCGCCAGGACTCGAACCGGGGACCTTCGCTTGTAGCCAGCGATGCTCTAACCACTGAGCTATGGTGAAGTCGTCATCCCAGCAGAGGCCGTTCAACATTTTCCTCAGACTTCGTAACTCACACTTCCTATGAATCCACACAGGCGGGTGGGACGCAGTCCTCACTGTAACCCACACACTTCACGTACAAACTAGCACGCGGGGAGCCCCTAGTCATAAAATATTAACTGGTTTGAGGGAAAGAGACAAACGGGAAAAGTCTGAAGAAAAAATTGAATGTCACCGCCAGGACTCGAACCAGGGACCTTCGCTTGTAGCCAGCGATGCTCTCACCACTGAACTATGGTGTAGTCGTCATCCCAGCAGAGGCCGTTCAACATTTTCCTCAGACTTCGTAACTCACACTTCCTATGAATCCACACAGGCGGGTGGGACGCAGCCCTCACTGTAACCCACACACTTCACGTACAAACTAGCACGCGGGGAGCCCCAAGTCATAAAATATTAACTGGTTTGAGGGAAAGAGACAAACGGGAAACGTCTGAAGAAAAAATTGACTGTCACCGCCAGGACTCGAACCAGGGACCTTCGCTTGTAGCCAGCGATGCTCTAGCGACTGAGCTATGGTGTAGTCGTCATCCCAGCAGAGGCCGTTCAACATTTTCCTCAGACTTCGTAACTCACACTTCCTATGAATCCACACAGGCGGGTGGGACGCAGCCCTCACTGTAACCCACACACTTCACGTACAAACTAGCACCGGGGAGCCCCAAGTCATAAAATATTAACTGGTTTGAGGGAAAGAGACAAACGGGAAAATAATAATAATAATAATAATAATAATCTTCACTAGTTTGAGGGAAAGAGACAAACGGGAAAAGTCTGAAGAAAAAATTGACTGTCACCACCAGGACTCGAACCAGGGACCCTCGCTTGTAGCTAGCGATGTTCTAACCACTGAGGTATGGTGTAGTCGTCATCCCAGCAGAGACTGTTCAACATTTTCTTCAGATTTCGTAACTCACACTTCCTGTGAATCCACACAGGCGGGTGGGACGCAGCCCTCACTGTCCCCACAAACTTCACGTAAACTCTAGCACGCGGGGAGCCCCAAGTCATAACTTCTTCACTAGTTTGAGGGAAAGAGAAAAACGGGAAAAGTCTGAAGAAATAATTGACTGTCACCACCAGGACTCGAACCAGGGACCCTCGCTTGTAGCTAGCGATGCTCTAACCACTGAACTATGGTGTAGTCGTCATCCCAGCAGAGACTGTTCAACATTTTCTTCAGACTTCGTAACTCACACTTCCTGTGAATCCACACAGGCGGGTGGGACGCAGCCCTCACTGTACTCACACACTTCACGTACACTCTAGCACGCGGGGAGCCCCAAGTCATAACATCTTCACTAGTTTGAGGGAAAGAGACAAACGGGAAAAGTCTGAAGAAAAAATTGACTGTCACCACCAGGACTCGAACCAGGGACCCTCGCTTGTAGCTAGCGATGCTCTAACCACTGAGCTATGGTGTAGTCGTCATCCCAGCAGAGACTGTTCAACATTTTCTTCAGACTTCGTAACTCACTCTTCCTGTGAATCCAGACAGGCGGGTGGGACGCAGCCCTCACTGTACCCACACACTTCACGTACACTCTAGCACGCGGGGAGCCCCAAGTCATAACATCTTCACTAGTTTGAGGGAAAGAGACAAACGGGAAAAGTCTGAAGAAAAAATTGACTGTCACCACCAGGACTCGAACCAGGGACCCTCGCTTGTAGCTAGCGATGCTCTAACCACTGAGCTATGGTGTAGTCGTCATCCCAGCAGGGACTGTTCAACATTTTCTTCAGACTTCGTAACTCACACTTCCTGTGAATCCACACAGGCGGGTGGGACGCAGCCCTCATTGTACCCACACACTTCACGTACACTCTATCACGAGGGGAGCCCCAAGTCATAACATCTTCACTAGTTTGAGGGAAAGAGACAAACGGGAAAAGTGTGAAGAAAAAATTGACTGTCACCACCAGGACTCGAACCAGGGACCCTCGCCTGTAGCTAGCGATGCTCTAACCACTGTGCTATGGTGTAGTCGTCATCCCAGCAGAGACTTTTCAACATTTTCTTCAGACTTCGCAACTCACACTTCCTGTGAATCCACACAGGCGGGTGGGACGCAGCCCTCACTGTACCCAAACACTTCACATACACTCTAGCACGCGGGGAGCCCCAAGTCATAACATCTTCACTAGTATGAGGGAAAGAGACAAACGGGAAAAGTCTGAAGAAAACATTGACTGTCACCACCAGGACTCGAACCAGGGACCTTCGCTTGTAGCCAGCGATGCTCTCACCACTGAGCTATGGTGTAGTCGTCATCCCAGCAGAGGCCGTTCAACATTTTCCTCAGACTTCGTAACTCACACTTCCTATGAATCCACACAGGCGGGTGGGACGCAGCCCTCACTATAACCCACAAACTTCACGTACAAACTAGCATGCGGGGAGCCCCAAGTCATAAATTATTAACTGGTTTGAGGGAAAGAGACAAAAAGGAAAAGTCTGAAGAAGAAATTGACTGTCACCGCCAGGACTCGAACCAGGGACCTTCGCTTGTAGCCAGCGATGCTCTAACCACTGAGCTGTGGTGTAGTCGTCATCCCAGCAGAGGCCGTTCAACATTCTCCTCAGACTTCGTAACTCATACTTCCTATGAATCCACACAGGCGGGTGGGACGCAGCCCTCACTGTAACCCACACACTTCACGTACAAACTAGCACGCGGGGAGCCCCAAGTCATAAAATATTAACTGGTTTGAGGGAAAGAGACAAACGGGAAAAGTCTGAAGAAAAAATTGACTGTCACCGCCAGAACTCGAACCGGGGACCTTCGCTTGTAGCCAGCGATGCTCTAACCACTGAGCTATGGTGTAGTCGTCATCCCAGCAGAGGCCGTTCAACATTTTCCTCAGACTTCGTAACTCACACTTCCTATGAATCCACACAGGCGGGTGGGACGCAGCCCTCACTGTACCCACACACTTCACGTACACTCTATCACGAGGGGAGCCCCAAGTCATAACATCTTCACTAGTTTGAGGGAAAGAGACAAACGGGAAAAGTGTGAAGAAAAAATTGACTGTCACCACCAGGACTCGAACCAGGGACCCTCGCCTGTAGCTAGCGATGCTCTAACCACTGAGCTATGGTGTAGTCGTCATCCCAGCAGAGACTTTTCAACATTTTCTTCAGACTTCGTAACTCACACTTCCTGTGAATCCACACAGGCGGGTGGGACGCAGCCCTCACTGTACCCAAACACTTCACATACACTCTAGCACGCGGGGAGCCCCAAGTCATAACATCTTCACTAGTATGAGGGAAAGAGACAAACGGGAAAAGTCTGAAGAAAAAATTGACTGTCACCATCAGGACCCGAACCAGGGACCTTCGCTTGTAGCCAGCGATGCTCTCACCACTGAGCTATGGTGTAGTCGCCATCCCAGCAGAGGCCGTTCAACATTTTCCTCAGACGTCGTAACTCACACTTCCTATGTATCCACACAGGCGGGTGGGACGCAGCCCTCACTGTAACCCACACACTTCACGTACAAACTAGCACGCGGGGAGCCCCAAGTCATAAAATATTAACTGGTTTGAGGGAAAGCGACAAACGGGAAAAGTCTGAAGAAAAAATTGACAGTCACCGCCAGGACTCGAACCAGGGACCTTCGCTTGTAGCCAGCGATGCTCTAACCACTGAGCTAAGGTGTAGTCGTCATCCCAGCAGAGGCCGTTCAACATTTTCCTCAGACTTCGTAACTCACACTTCCTATGAATCCACACAGGCGGGTGGGACGCAGCCCTCACTATATAGTCGTCATCCCAGCAGAGACTGTTCAACATTTTCTTCAGACTTCGTAACTCACACTTCCTGTGAATCCACACAGGCGGATGGGACGCGGCCCTCACTGTACCCACACACTTCACGTACACTCTAGCACGCGGGGAGCCCCAAGTCATAAAATATTAACTGGTTTAAGGGAAAGAGACAAACGGGAAAAGTCTGAAGAAAAAATTGACTGTCACCACCAGGACTCGAACCAGGGACACTCGCTTGTAGCTAGCGATGCTCTAACCACTGAGCTATGGTGTAGTCGTCATCCCAGCAGAGGCCGTTCAACATTTTCTTCAGACTTCGTAACTCACACTTCCTGTGAATCCACACAGGCGGATGGGACGCAGCCCTCACTGTAACCCACACACTTCACGTACAAACTAGCACGCGGGGAGCCCCAAGTCATAAAATATTGACTGGTTTGAGGGAAAGAGACAAACGGGAAAAGTCTGAAGAAAAAATTGACTGTCACCACCAGGACTCGAACCAGGGACCCTCGCTTGTAGCCAACGATGCTCTAACCACTGAGCTATGGTGTAGTCGTCATCCCAGCAGAGGCCGTTCAACATTTTCTTCAGACTTCGTAACTCACACTTCCTGTGAATCCACACAGGCGGATGGGACGCAGCCCTCACTGTAACCCACACACTTCACGTACAAACTAGCACGCGGGGAGCCCCAAGTCATAAAATATTGACTGGTTTGAGGGAAAGAGACAAACGGGAAAAGTCTGAAGAAAAAATTGACTGTCACCACCAGGACTCGAACCAGGGACCCTCGCTTGTAGCCAACGATGCTCTAACCACTGAGCTATGGTGTAGTCGTCATCCCAGCAGAGGCCGTTCAACATTTTCTTCAGACTTCGTAACTCACACTTCCTGTGAATCCACACAGGCGGATGGGACGCAGCCCTCACTGTAACCCACACACTTCACGTACAAACTAGCACGCGGGGAGCCCCAAGTCATAAAATATTGACTGGTTTAAGGGAAAGAGACAAACGGGAAAAGTGTGAAGAAAAAATTGACTGTCACCACCAGGACTCGAACCAGGGACCCTCGCTTGTAGCCAACGATGCTCCAACCACTGAGCTATGGTGTAGTCGTCATCCCAGCAGAGGCCGTTCAACATTTTCTTCAGACTTCGTAACTCACAAATCCTGTGAATCGACACAGGCGGATGGGACGGAGCCCTCACTGTAACCCACACACTTCACGTACAAACTAGCACGCGGGGAGCCCCAAGTCATAAAATATTGACTGGTTTGAGGGAAAGAGACAAACGGGAAAAGTGTGCAGAAAAAATTGACTGTCACCACCAGGACTCGAACCAGGGACCCTCGCTTGTAGCCAACGATGCTCTAACCACTGAGCTATGGTGTAGTCGTCATCCCAGCAGACGCCGTTCAACATTTTCTTCAGACTTCGTAACTCACACTTCCTGTGAATCCACACAGGCGGATGGGACGCAGCCCTCACTGTAACCCACACACTTCACGTACACTCTAGCACGCGGGGAGCCCCAAGTCATAAAATATTAACTGGTTTGAGGGAAAGAGACAAACGGGAAAAGTCTGAAGAAAAAATTGACTGTCACCACCAGGACTCGAACCAGGGACCCTCGCTTGTAGCCAACGATGCTCTAACCACTGAGCTATGGTGTAGTCGTCATCCCAGCAGAGGCCGTTCAACATTTTCTTCAGACTTCGTAACTCACACTTCCTGTGAATCCACACAGGCGGATGGGACGCAGCCCTCACTGTAACCCACACACTTCACGTACAAACTAGCACGCGGGGAGCCCCAAGTCATAAAATATTGACTGGTTTGAGGGAAAGAGACAAACGGGAAAAGTCTGAAGAAAAAATTGACTGTCACCACCAGGACTCGAACCAGGGACCCTCGCTTGTAGCCAACGATGCTCTAACCACTGAGCTATGGTGTAGTCGTCATCCCAGCAGAGGCCGTTCAACATTTTCTTCAGACTTCGTAACTCACACTTCCTGTGAATCCACACAGGCGGATGGGACGCAGCCCTCACTGTAACCCACACACTTCACGTACAAACTAGCACGCGGGGAGCCCCAAGTCATAAAATATTGACTGGTTTGAGGGAAAAAGACAAACGGAAAAAGTCTGAAGAAAAAATTGACTGTCACCACCAGGACTCGACGATGCTCTAACCACTGAGCTATGGTGTAGTCGTCATCCCAGCAGAGGCCGTTCAACATTTTCTTCAGACTTCGTAACTCACACTTCCTGTGAATCCACACAGGCGGATGGGACGCAGCCCTCACTGTAACCCACACACTTCACGTACAAACTAGCACGCGGGGAGCCCCAAGTCATAAAATATTGACTGGTTTGAGGGAAAGAGACAAACGGGAAAAGTCTGAAGAAAAAATTGACTGTCACCACCAGGACTCGAACCAGGGACCCTCGCTTGTAGCCAACGATGCTCTAACCACTGAGCTATGGTGTAGTCGTCATCCCAGCAGAGGCCGTTCAACATTTTCTTCAGACTTCGTAACTCACACTTCCTGTGAATCCACATAGGCGGATGAGACGCAGCCCTCACTGTAACCCACACACTTCACGTACAAACTAGCACGCGGGGAGCCCCAAGTCATAACATATTGACTGGTTTGAGGGAAAGAGACAAACGGGAAAAGTGTGAAGAAAAATTTGACTGTCACCACCAGGACTCGAACCAGGGACCCTCGCTTGTAGCCAACGATGCTCTAACCACTGAGCTATGGTGTAGTCGTCATCCCAGCAGAGGCCGTTCAACATTTCCTTCAGACTTCGTAACTCACACTTCCTGTGAATCCACACAGGCGGATGGGACGCAGCCCTCACTGTAACCCACACACTTCACGTACAAACTAGCACGCGGGGAGCCCCAAGTCATAAAATATTGACTGGTTTGAGGGAAAGAGACAAACGGGAAAAGTCTGAAGAAAAAATTGACTGTCACCACCAGGACTCGAGCCAGGGACCCTCGCTTGTAGCCAACGATGCTCTAACCACTGAGCTATGGTGTAGTCGTCATCCCAGCAGAGGCCGTTCAACATTTTCTTCAGACTTCGTAACTCACACTTCCTGTGAATCCACACAGGCGGATGGGACGCAGCCCTCACTGTAACCCACACACTTCACGTACAAACTAGCACGCGGGGAGCCCCAAGTCATAAAATATTGACTGGTTTAAGGGAAAGAGACAAACGGGAAAAGTCTGAAGAAAAAATTGACTGTCACCACCAGGACTCGAACCAGGGACCCTCGCTTGTAGCCAACGATGCTCCAACCACTGAGCTATGGTGTAGTCGTCATCCCAGCAGAGGCCGTTCAACATTTTCTTCAGACTTCGTAACTCACAAATCCTGTGAATCGACACAGGCGGATGGGACGGAGCCCTCACTGTAACCCACACACTTCACGTACAAACTAGCACGCGGGGAGCCCCAAGTCATAAAATATTGACTGGTTTGAGGGAAAGAGACAAACGGGAAAAGTGTGCAGAAAAAATTGACTGTCACCACCAGGACTCGAACCAGGGACCCTCGCTTGTAGCCAACGATGCTCTAACCACTGAGCTATGGTGTAGTCGTCATCCCAGCAGACGCCGTTCAACATTTTCTTCAGACTTCGTAACGCACACTTCCTGTGAATCCACACAGGCGGATGGGACGCAGCCCTCACTGTACCCACACACTTCACGTACACTCTAGCACGCGGGGAGCCCCAAGTCATAAAATATTAACTGGTTTGAGGGAAAGAGACAAACGGGAAAAGTCTGAAGAAAAAATTGACTGTCACCACCAGGACTCGAACCAGGGACCCTCGCTTGTAGCCAACGATGCTCTAACCACTGAGCTATGGTGTAGTCGTCATCCCAGCAGAGGCCGTTCAACATTTTCTTCAGACTTCGTAACTCACACTTCCTGTGAATCCACATAGGCGGATGAGACGCAGCCCTCACTGTAACCCACACACTTCACGTACAAACTAGCACGCGGGGAGCCCCAAGTCATAACATATTGACTGGTTAGAGGGAAAGAGACAAACGGGAAAAGTGTGAAGAAAAAATTGACTGTCACCACCAGGACTCGAACCAGGGACCCTCGCTTGTAGCCAACGATGCTCTAACCACTGAGCTATGGTGTAGTCGTCATCCCAGCAGAGGCCGTTCAACATTTTCTTCAGACTTCGTAACTCACACTTCCTGTGAATCCACACAGGCGGAAGGGACGCAGCCCTCACTGTAATCCACGCACTTCACGTACAAACTAGCACGCGGGGAGCCCCAAGTCATAACATATTGACTGGTTTGAGGGAAAGAGACAAACGGGAAAAGTGTGAAGAAAAAATTGACTGTCACCACCAGGACTCGAACCAGGGACCCTCGCTTGTAGCCAACGATGCTCTAACCACTGAGCTATGGTGAAGTCGTCATCCCAGCAGAGGCCGTTCAACATTTTCTTCAGACTTCGTAACTCACACTTCCTGTGAATCCACACAGGCGGATGGGACGCAGCCCTCACTGTAACCCACACACTTCACGTACAAACTAGCACGCGGGGAGCCCCAAGTCATAAAATATTGACTGGTTTGAGGGAAAGAGACAAACGGGAAAAGTGTGAAGAAAAATTTGACTGTCACCACCAGGACTCGAACCAGGGACCCTCGCTTGTAGCCAACGATGCTTTAACCACTGAGCTATGGTGTAGTCGTCATCCCAGCAGAGGCCGTTCAACATTTTCTTCAGACTTCGTAACTCACACTTCCTGTGAATCCACACAGGCGGATGGTACGCAGCCCTCACTGTAACCCACACACTTCACGTACAAACTAGCACGCGGGGAGCCCCAAGTCATAAAATATTGATAATAATAATAATAATAATTAGGAAATTAGAGGCCACATGCCAACTACTGCTGTTTTCTCTCCGAAACTCAACACTTGCAAGCCAGATATTTCCTAAAAACTTTGAAATTCTCCGTGAAGTCCAAATTTGAAATTTTAATAATAATAATAATAATAAGTGTACCAGTGTACCAGTGTACCAGACCCAGTGTACTAGTACGCGATGGCCTTGACACGTGCGCCGGCGTTCCACCGAGCTTACTCCGTGTGTTTTCTGCTGGGCCTCTGCCTTCATGTACTGAGTACTCCAGCACTGCGGGTGATGATGCATCATGTATTGAATCTGTCTATGCACACTCTGTGGGTAGTCCAGAGGCCTGTGTGCGTCTACAGGCTGTTTATGGCCTGGCAGGGCCTCAGCCACCTGTGGATTGTGACTTTGCTCCCAGTGGATCAACGCCTACTGTGGATTGACCGGCTGTTGGAGTGCCTGAAACAGAGCAAAGTCACTGCACAAGGGAGACGCCTTGTTCGCCTTGTAGTAATTCCAACCCTGATAAGCTTGGAGGCATTCTAACCAATCTCAGTGAATCTGGTATTCTGGGCCCTGGTGGTTTGAGTATGGATCTGGAGTGGTCAATCAGGCACCTCTGCATCAATCGCAAAATAACCACACCTGGTGACGTTGCCAGACCTCTGAGCGGTGTTTTAGTTGGAGTACAGAGCTTGCAGTTGACAGGTCGGCCAAGACTCATTGTCCCCAGAAAGGTCCCTAGCCGTGCACTTTCCAGCAATGTTGCCTTGGTCAACGGTGGCATGAGACTGTTCCTGTTGGGTTTACCCCTGCCTCTGTCTTTGGAACTCGCCAATCAGCTCACCTATGCAGCGGCGGTGCTGGTCTTGGTGGTGTCTGGTGTTGCACCTTGCCGTTTGAGTGGTGGTGATCATGGGAGGGAGACTGCGCCAGGCTGGTTGTTGCGGATACAACGCAAAATTGAGAATGTGAGGAAAGACGTGTCGCGCCTCACAAGTTTCATCCAAGCTGGAAACCCAAGATTGTTCACCAGACATCCTGTCAAGAGCAGTGATGAGGCCGCGGCTCTACTAAAAAGCAAAAAAATGGAGCTGCTGGCGCTTTCCGCCAGAATCAGACGGTATAAGGATAACATCAAGAGAAAACAACAGAATCAGGCATTCAGAGAGAACGAGCGCCAGTTCTACCACTCTCTGGGGACACAGGAGGCTGACTGCAGTGACCAGACTCGACCTGGTATGGGGGCGTTGCATGATTTTTGGTCAGGCATCTGGTCCGAGCCATTTTCGGTGAGCAGACATGGATGGATTGAACGGGAGGCTCTTGCCTATCAAGATGTCCAGCCACAAGAGGATGCAGTCTTAACGCCGGAGTTGTTCCAACTGGCAGTTGGAAGGATGCCTCACTGGCGTGCTGCTGGGCCTGACAACATCAGACCATTCTGGTTGAAGAAGTTTAGTGCACTGCATCCTGCCTTGCTTCGCATATTCCAGCGGCTGTTGGATTCGGAAGTCGTGCCACCGCCCTGGTTCTCCCTTGGTGCAACCGTACTCCTACCGAAGAAAGGTGATCTGTCGAAACCCCAGAACTGGAGACCTATAACCTGCCTGCCTTCTATGTATAAACTTTTCACATCTGTAGTATCGGAGCTCATGTGGTCTCACATCACCGCTAACAGTCTGCTGGCCCCGGAACAGGTCGGATGTGCACGTGGCCGAGGAGGATGCACAGATCGGTTGTTGATCAACTGCATGATTATTGAAGATGCCAAATGCCACCAGCGCTCCCTCAGTATGGCATGGCTAGACTTCCGAAAGGCCTTCGATAGCCTTTCCCAAGAGTGGATCTGGGAAATTGCTACCATCTACAAGTTCGATCCTAGGATCATCCGCACACTCCAAACGCTGTCGGAGCAATGGAGCACACAGCTGTGCCTTAGCAGCGGTGTCAGCGAGCCAATATCCATCCGACGGGGTATCTTCCAGGGTGATTCTCTGTCTCCCCTGCTGTTCTGCATCGGTCTCAACCCAATCTCAAACGAATTAGGAAGAAGCGGCATAGGATATCGTTGTGGACCCACGCGTGATTCCCTGTTGTCGCATCTATGGTACATGGATGACGTTAAGCTATTTGCCGCTAGCAGTACTGGACTGGACTCCTTGATCAACATTGTGGAGTGCATTGGTGGGGCGGTTGGCATGCAACTATCTCCCACTAAGTGCTCGAAGATTGTCTGCCCGGCCGCTAAGCCAACCCAGGATGCAGAGCCTTCGTCAACCTTGCTAACAGAGTCGATCATTCATCCTCTGCAAGATGGCGCGGCGTACCTCTACCTTGGCCTGCGGGAATTCCTGGGAATCGAGGCTGGTGAAGTTAAACAATCTGCCATCGCTGAGTTCCGTCGCCGTCTTCGCTTGATCACGGATGCTTCACTATGTGCACCAAACCTAATCAGAGCAATCAACACCTACGTTCTGCCAGTGGTGTCCTATGGCCTTGGCACAGTCGTTCCTTGGACCACGGATGAGCTCCGCTCGCTGGACAGGACAGTGAGGAAGGCTCTGACTGCTAGCAGGGCCCACCACCCACGTGCCTCAATCCGTCGCCTATATCTACCACGGAGTGAGGGAGGTCGTGGCCTAGTATGCATCGTAGATCTCCACGACCGTACTTGCATCCGGCTCGCTCAGTACCTGAAGGATCGGGAAGATGTCCCTGCCCTGGCCGCTGTTCTCCAGCACCATGAATCACGTCCCTCTAGAAAATCAATACCAAAGCTGGCAAATATTGTCCTGCAGCGCCTTCGCCTGACGAGCCTGGACACCGCTAACAAAGAGACTGTTAAACAGGCCCTCAATGACAACCGCCGCCGTGAACTCCGAGCGATGCAGCTTCATGGTCGCTATTGGGCGCGTGTTGATGGCATCCTGGACATGCAGCTCTCGTTTTCCTGTTTCAGATCCCAGACAATGCGTCCTGAAACGGAAGGCTTTCTCATTGCTTGCCAGGATCAGGTGATTGCCACGAGAAACAATATGCGCCATATCCACAAGAGGCATGATGTCGTGGACCTCTGTCGTGTATGTGGTGCACCCGGAGAAAATATGGACCACATCATCGCCTGCTGTCCAGCCCTGGCACGGACTGCATACATTGCCCGGCATAACTTTATGGTCCAGGCCCTGCATCGTGCGCTGTGTAAGCAGCATGGATTACCCCGCAGTAAGCAGCTGGTACAGGTCACAAGTTCTGCCAGTTGCAAGCTTATGTGGGAGATTTCCATTCCCACAGATCGAGAAATAAAAGCGAACAGATCAGACCTGGTGCTGGTTCTGGATGATCGGGCACTGCTCTTGGACGTCAGTGTCCCATTGGACCACAGGGTCAATGAGAAGGTGCAGGAGAAGATCAGCAAATACCTGCCCTTGGCAGCAGAGCTGAGGAGGATCTGGAACAAAAAGATATCTATTGTTCCAGTTATCATTGGTGCTCTGGGTGGTGTGTCAGGAACGAGCCGCAGCCACATCTTAAGCCTTGGGCTCTACGCGTCCGTGATCCAGCGGCTGCAGCAATGTGCTATTCTGGGCACCCTGAGAATTGTGCGGTCGGTGACTGGTCATGGATGGGAGAGTGGCATGGTCGGAACGGTCGGTTGACCTTATGTTAGCCTGCCCGTAATGTCTCGATGTGTCTCAGTCTGTGTGTTTTATGATTGTGGTGCATCATGTGCTGTGTGACGAGCCGAGAGGCGTGAATTTCTGCCATATGCCCCCAGTCATGTATTGTCTTTCTCTGCATATGCCGTTTTATCTCGTCTGAGTTTGTCTTGCTTGGAGTGTCCCATGTGCAGCATGCTTGGTGTTTACTACTTGAGTAGTTCTGTTATACATGACTGTGATTTTATGTGAGTATCGAAGTTGGTATAGTTGAATTTTTCTCTCATGAAATTTTGTTCAGGATTTTCTTTTATCTTCATTGATTGGTGCTTCACCCTTGGGTCATATGGATCCTGGTGCTGTGCTTCATGCCTCCTTTCAAGCTTTCTTTTTCTGCTTTGGGAGTGAATAAAGTCGTCATAATATGTAAATAGGCGTCGAGGCGACAATAGTTTTAGAATTGCGATCAACAGAACGAGCTGAACCGACATTTCACAAAGGCTTTTATTGTATTCAAAAAAACGATATCCACTCGTTTTTTTGAATACAATAAAAGTCTTTGTGAAATGTCGGTTCAGCTCGTTCTGTTGATCACAATTCTAAAATAATAATAATAATAATTGCAATTTCAAATTTAGACTTCACGGAGAATTTCAAAGTTTTAGGAAATTAGAGGCCACGTGCCACGTACTGCTCTTTTCTCTCTTTTCTCTTTTCTGATGATTTTTTCTTTCTTTCATATCTGGCTTAATTACTAATTACGGTCTTAAGATGTTCTTTTTGCTCTCTCATCGCTCACAATTTATGTATCATACAAGTTCACAAAGTGTCTGGGGTCTTTGCTGCAAATAGTGCTCAACACCTGAAAATGGGCAGAGCGTACTACACAAAGGCAGAACTACAGAGATCAAAAATCTTTCTCGTAACTCGGTGTATCACACAAGTTCCCAGCTATACCACACGGACACGCGACTAAACTCTAATGCAATCCCATTTCTTCCTAGACCATAGCCCTCTAATTACTACCGAACAGCAATATCAACCCTAGCTCCGCATCAGAGTCTGTCACACGACTAACTGCTGGAACTGTGAAGATAGGCTTCATACAGTCTTCGGCAGAAGATACACCACATCACTACCATTCTCCGGGAACGCAGCTTTCATATCCTGCGCAGATAATGTAGATACATTCCACGTAAATCGAAGTCAGAGCACGTCGAGAAACGCATCTTCTACATTCCATCTACCGACCTCAAGACTCACCTGTGTCATACTGTCCCCTAGAGCGTCGCCGTAGACAGCAGCAGGCAATACTGGCGAGGACTGTGTTCGAGGATGTATTGCTTTTCAAAGAAAAATCAATCTAGATGGAATGTGTGATTTGTATACTGCAGCGTCTGGCCCAACACAACATGTACATGTTTTTTAGAGCTTATTTGAATTCGGATAGCTCAACAGTACAGAAGTACAACTACAAAGAGTACCGAATAGAAGGCCCCGAGAACGGGAAAACCAAAAAAAATACATCGTTGTTGAAATATTTTACAGCGTGTATAATAATCACCTGCGGTTCACATGGTGTATCCTCGTGCACTCGAGTGTCCCTGGGTGTCACTGACCATGCTGATAATTTTTTCCTTTGGTACTTTATGTTCCTCTGCTTCAGCGAAACTGGCTGCAGACACCTGGGATTCGTCTTCGGACAGCGATTCTGATGAGGTTCCTGTTGCTGTGTGTAAGCGGAAGGCTATCCCTGGAACGCCAACGGGGGATGACGGTGATGCTCCCCCAGCCAAAAGGGCGAAAGTCACTCCTACTAGTCCTAGGAAGAAAACAGACAGAGCATTACAAGCCAGGCCAGCGATTAATGCAGTGCCAGTACTAGGAACACTGGCTCCATGATCTTCAGGTTCCTGGAGACGTATAGTCCGGCCTGTACCCAGAGAGAGGATGGGGAAGATCGCCAGGCACAAGCTGACAGGGATCACGATGCAGCAGGAGCAGCACAGAACCATGCTGCAGTCTCAGCTACTGCAGACAACTGCTAGGATTAGTAGTACATGTAGTAGCAACATTCAACCGCAAAGCCCAAGTCCCAGTCAAGATGATTTATAATTATTGGTTCAGCCACTGGACTAGTCCAGCAGCGTCAGTCAAGACAACACCCAACCTCACAGTCAGCACCGCCGTCTGCATCTGCTGATTCCATCCCTAGGGAGCAACATCCTACCCTGAGTAATGCAGTGGAGAGTCTCTGGACAGGTGACATTGATAATCTGAAGAACACACTGGGCATTGTGTATTACATTATATTATTATTATTTATTCTTCTTTTACACAACAGAACAACAAGGACAATCAAGGCTTGTTTGCTGCTACTTTAAGTTTCATGCTTACGCAATCATCAGGCAACATGAAGATCGGGTGCCGACCATGCCGGTATATATGCCAGGAGAGGGTGGTATAAAAAGCTGTGTGAGACTGTGGGGGCTAGCGCAGTAGCGGTGATGTTTTAGGCAGAGGGCTGTGTGCAGAGTGTGTGGTTGTTGAAGGCAGGGGCTAGCAGTGCAGTGTGAGCGCGAAGTGTGTGGCTGGTGTGGGCAGGAGGTGGTGAACAATGCGTGTGGATGTTGTAGGCAGGAGGCTGTAGAGCTAGCAGTGTGATAATAGCGCAATGTAAATGGATATGTCTGGTGTGGGCAGGGTGTTATGAGCAAGGTGTGTGAACGTGAATGGTGTGGGCAGGAGGCTGTGGAGACATGTTTAGGTGACACCGTGGTTTTTTAGGAGATACTTGTTCTCGTGTCGGCACTTGGACACCATTTCGGAGCGCTTGTTGAGGCTGGACGGTGACCCTAGCGTGTTCAGGATGTGATACTTTTCTCTGGTACAGAGGGAACACCGCTTCGTGATGTTGGAGTATGCCCGGGCGCGATCTTTTATCCTCCATTCGACTTCGTATTGGGCGTTGGATTTCTTCAGCTTCCAGATGTAGTTGGAGAACTCAGTGCAGCTGGAGTACTTCTCGTATCTTGTTGTAGTCATGTGGTTGGCATGGCGTGACTTGAATGGTGGCGCCGACATACCGGTGTATTCCTTTTTGGTGGGGCCTGACGTTATGGATGCCACATATATCAGCTCCGTCGTTTGGCATTCCCCGTTGAGTGGACAAGATGGCTTGTCTCGGCAGTTGCAGGGCTTTTCCGGTTTTTTCGTTTGCGGGCAGAGGACCGCTTTGTTGTGGCTTTTGATGCGTGCAGCCATATTTGGCATGCAACTGTAGCTTATCTTGATGGTGTTTTTTGTGAATATTTTTCCGAGCTTCGACTGCGGGGGAAAGTGCTTCTTAATGAGCGCGAGGAATCTTCCACCGATGTTTGTTTTCACATTACGGCTGTAGGGCGGGTTGTACCAAATCACCTTCCTCTTCCTTTTCTTCTTTTTGCTTGTTTTCTGTTTGAACTCTAGCGTGCTAGGGTGGCCGCTGGCGTTGAGGGCCTCCGCGTAGATGGGGATAGCATCACGGAACACCGCCTCTGAGCAGGAGATGCTTGCCAGTCGGTTGTTAATTCCAGCTGGGATGTTCTTAAGGACTTGCGGTGGGTGATTGGAGTTGACGTTGACATACAGTGGGGTGTCGTTGGGTTTTCGGTACGGTTGGTAGGTTCCTGTGGAGAGGCTCATTGTGATGTCTAGGTAGTTAACAGCGTTCAGGTTGACGTCTATCGTGATTTTTAGCCCCAGCGTCTTGAAGGTGTCGATGACAGCTTTCCTTACTTTGTCCGCACTGTGGCCAGTGGCGTTACGGAGGACGTCTCTGTAGAGGCCTACCGAGCCGCTACTGAAGTGCTGTTCGAGTTTACCCAGGAGGAAGGCGCCGACCAGCTCACATGCTTCAGCGCCATCGAAGGATCCCATGGTAACATCGAACAGCCCGTCTCTGTTTTTCTTTGCCCATGTTCGGTTAGCTCCGAATAGCAGTGACTGCCTCGCGTGTAGTATTATGTCGGCGTCACAGTCAGGAATTGCCACGAACTGCTTAGCGTAGGCGAGGGCTAGGCTCAGCAAGTTTGCGGAAATAGATGGATAGAAATCCACTATATCGAACATCACGAACGTGTGGCTAGCCTTCTCCTCGATTGCCTTGAACCAGTTTATGACGGAGGATGTGTTTTTCCATAGGTTGATGTTGGGTTTGTCCCGCAGCGCTTCCACTATGCCGCTCAGTATCTTTCTGCTGATAACGCCTATCTCCGGCCTCGCAGGGTTAATTAGGCGGCATGGTATGTTCCGGGGGAAGTTTTCTTTGTGGTCCTTGATGGTGACGAAAGCTTCTGCCTTTGCCATGGTGTCGATGCGGTCCTCCAGGCCCTTATCAGCAGCGATTTTCTTGGCCTCGTCGTTGATGGTGTCGTAGGAGCCTTCTGGTGCCGCTTAGTAGTTTCTTGTGATGTTGTCGTGGAGTAGCTTCCTGTATTCTTCTGGCGGCATCTTGTACAGGTTTCGTGTTTTGTCTGCGGGTACGATTATGTCGTTGGAGCTGCTGATCGTTTGTATGTCTTCCTTCATCTTGTCCTGTAGTTCGTTATGCACGCTTCGGTAAGTCACGCTGCCAATCATCTCATACATATCGTCTTCGAATTTCTTCATCTCGTCCACTTGCGATGGGCATTTTCTTGTTTTGAATCCGAAGTTTTCTCCTTCCTGGTCGTCTTCTTTTCTGTCACCACGTAGGTAGAATATTGCTCTCCAGCGCATCCTCTTTATGAGTTGTTCCGTCCTTTCAATGAGACGTAGTGTGTACTCCTTGTGGCTGGGCAAGGGGATATTCTTCAGAGAGTATCCGAGGTTGACGCGCCTTGGGGTGTCCATTGTTGGGGTAGCACAGCTAAGGTAAGAGTGCTCTACCACGGGAAGTGGGAGCTAATTCACCGAAGGATGTACCCAGAGTGCTTGACAGTGCTCAACACCACAAAGGCAGAGCGTAATACACAATCTTCTTTTAAAAAGACGACGTGGAGACAATAATCTTAATAATGCAATGAATATAACTAAATGCGCACTCATATCACAACCATGGGGACGAATCACGTATTCCAGAACGTTTTCTTGTCACCATTATCAATGGAATTCTTGACTAAAGAGAATTATGAAACTACAATAGGATTTATACACTTGGATTTATACTACTTTGAATGCCGACAATGTGGTAGTCGGTATGTTGGTAGGACCCTTCAACATCTGTCCGAACGTATCAAACAACACGTGCCACTCTCAATATTGTCACAGGCGGCTAGGTCCTCCCGACCAAAGCGTGGCCGACCACGTAAGCATCCGACTCCACTGTCCGTTCCGGCAGAGGCTTCTGCTCCACAAACGGTGTCTCGGAAAAACCAACACAGCACGCAGAAATCGGGAACAAACATTAATGTAAACAAAGACGAACACTGTGTCTTATCTTCATTAGACACCCTTAGGGCGCGTTCAGACTGGCGTGAATAGCCGCCGGAAAGCTGCAGCGTAATCCCGGGAATCTCAATCACACTGCACGTGTATCCCGCTGGAATGGCCAGTACATGTGAAGCTTCGACATTTGAAAAATTTGAGTTGACTAAGTTTGAGTTGGATATCAAAATAAACTAATTCAGTCTGTTGAGATGCTGGATCATTGTGCATTTGCTTGTGCTTGTCGACGGAAAGAATACTATGTCCGGAGTGTTTGGTGCTTGGGTGGCATTCATCCGCTCCGCGATCAGAGTATGCTTCTCGTTCGCAGTAACGTTTTGCCTGCAGAGCGGCCCGCAAAAATCACCACGTACAGCTCCATGAACTCCCTCTCCATTGCTGAGTCGAACAAAGATTTCGGCATGATGGGAGAAGTAATTCGTTGGCAGTCTAGAAGTCAAAACTCAAAACTCAAAAGCATGCAGTCAGACTGCAAGAGTAGAGGCTGAAATAAAACGAAAAGACGGAACATGTGCTGCAAGGATATCAAAAGCGCTCCGCGTGCCGCCGGAATCTGCATTCCACTGGCCTGCAGAGTGGTGGGAAACCTTTTCCGTGTTTACGCTGGCGGGAACGTCACGTGGGCGATTCACCTTGACAACTTTCACATTCCGCTTGTTTTTTACGCCAGTCTGAACGCGCCCTTAGCAAAAAACGTTATGTTGTAAGTTGTAACAGTATTATCGTAAGGAGGAAAATACCGTGATTTGGGTTCGACCTTTAGCAAGATGCACGCTATTTTTAGTACGCTGTTGCCACGAGAGTAGCTTTGATTTCGCGCGGTACAACCATTTTTGTCACCATATACGCGATACAAGGTGAAATGAGTACGGACTATGCAATATTTGGCTAAAACACGTACCGTTGGTCACAACGATAAATCAGCCCCCATAACGTTTATACGCTGCAGCTTCAACGCTATTTGGGTGATCAAGGTACGAGTACCGTAAAAAATAGCGTTACCGTTGTTTGCTTAGGCCGTCATCACACCACGTTCTCCGACTCCCGTTTACGTCTACGTCTATGGTGAAAAAACCAAAACGGGTGGTCGTGTCATCAGACAGGCACAGTTCTTGACGCGTACACGCAGTCAGGTTTTTGGAGAAATTTGAACCCACGTACATCGAAGTACAGTTTTGAGCAGATCTTCGATTGGTTTCAGTGCGGTGCGCGTCATATCGCCAAGCGCGCCATGCAGGGTGGCCACCAATGTTGTCGGTGCAACGGCAAAGGCTCCTGTGTTGGCTGTGCTTGTGTCAAGAGTGGACGGAACTGCCGAAACTGCGGCCCTGCTCAAAATGGAAGGTGCAAGAACCAACCACCCGCGGCGAGCCAACCACCTTCGCAGTGTACGGGTACGGGCGATACGGTAACGGCGGCTGGGCCTCGGGCCAGCGGCAGTGTTGTGAGTACGGTAGTGCAGGGTTTGCAGACCCCGAGGAAGGCAACAACCGCTGAGGAGATTGCCTCAGCTGCGCTCTCCGCGGCGCTGTTGACGACTCCTGTCTCGATATCGAGCTCCCAGCAATCTGCATGGGACACGCTGGAAGGTGACACAGCGAGCAATGCCAATGACTCTGACATCCACGAGGACGTGGCCTCAGACAGTCAAGCAGCCCAGCTGCTCGCCACATTGGATGCCAGCCAGCGTGAGGATCAAATCGCCGCAGACGCACACGTTTCACTTCCTCCGCATGTGGAATCAACAACAGGACCGTTCACACTTGGAACAATGGACAGTCAAGCCACACAAGCTGCCATTCATGCAGCATACGAGGAAGCAGTGCACTTCAGGCCAAACACCTTTGATGTGCCTCATGGAACTACGGGCAGAGCTTTTATCTCCACACTCAGCAGCTATCTGCAATGCTTTGGAGATACAGGTCCATATGAGGGTCAGGCAATCAAAATTGCTTTGGTATTCCAGCAACTGCTCCTACAACAACCCCATGTATCCTCGTCACAGTCATTTTCTAAGCGTCTCCAGGCGCGCCTTGACCTCTGGAATCGTGGTGAGCTTGACGAGCTGCTCTACGAATGCCGCACTATCCAGCACCTCCTGCGAGCACACGCGTCATCCCCGAAAAGCAGGGCCGATGAAGCCAGAGACTTTGCAAACCTCGTGACCAATGGGAAACTGAGGTCCGCCACCCACATGCTGGCAGATGGTGGTCGTGGAGGAGTGCTGGACCTGGATGACTCCATCAATGGAAGCACCGTTCGGGATCTCCTCAAGGCCAAGCACCCGGAGGCGCAGCCTCCTCATGCGGAAGCATTGCTTCAGGGCCAGGCACCCGTGCCTCCCCACCCTGTACGCTTTGAGTCACTCAACCGAGACGCACTACGCAAGGCCGCCCTGCACACCCAAGGAGCTGCCGGTCCCTCCGGGGTGGATGCTGCCTCTTGGCGGCACATGTGTACATCCTTTGCCGATACATCGGACCAACTCTGTGACGCTATGGCCAAGTGTGCTCGTCGTCTCGCTACTACGTACGTGGACCCGGCGTCACTAGACGCCTACACTGCATGCAGGCTGATTCCACTCGACAAATGCCCTGGAGTCAGGCCAATAGGCATCGGGGAAGTCTTGCGGCGCATAGTGGGGAAGGCCATCCTCGAGGTGATCCGCCCCGAAATTATGGAAGCTGCTGGCAGTCTCCAGCTATGTGCGGGGCAAGATAGCGGCATAGAGGCGGCAATCCATGCGATGTGCGACGTATTTGATGACCCTTCCACTGAAGCCATTCTTCTGGCTGACGCCACCAACGCGTTTAACTGCCTAAATCGCGAAGTGTGCCTCCGTAACATCCAGCACCTATGCCCATCACTCGCCAAACTCGTGATCAACACCTACCGAAAGCCCACTAGCCTCTTCGTGAGAGGAAAATGTTATCAACTCCAAAGCACGAAAAAGGCCAAAAACTAAACCAAGAACATATTATGCAATAACATGTTATTTATAAAGACAGGACAAGTGAATAATTAGTCAGTCCATTGTTCATGATGATCTCCGATAGTTACGTCGGCAAGCGAGCCTCCGCCACTGCCAAAGCAGCGTGGGCTCCGCAGGAGGGTGCAAATTTCAAACCAAAATTTAAACGCCTACAACCGCGAATGCACATGATACAGGATTTCAGAAGGCTGAAGGAAATCCTGCATCTAACAAATGCCATAACATGAGAGTAGTGCTCACCCCTCTTCTCCGCCAGCAGATGAGCAATTCGTTTGTACAGTGCTGTTGATGCCGGACCCATTCCGCCACTGGCTGACATGACCGCCGGAACAAAGGAGGCTTGCTCAACCTGCCTCACCCGCTCCTCATAGTGCCTTCTCTTTTCTTTTTCATGTCGCTGATACACAATAGTATGTGGTGCAGATCGATTTGAGCGTGAGTGAGGATTAAAAACCCGTATATCAATAAGTGTACGCTCAAAACGACTGCCCCACAAACCATTGGCAGCGACATCCAACCGGGCACGGTCTTCCACATTTGCGGTCCGGTAGCGAAGACGCTCCCCCGTCAGCGGTTGCAGCAAGGGCTCGATGGACACACTGGTGCACACCTCGTCCAGCAGCCGGGCCGTGACGTCCCGAATACCATTGTGTCTAATGGAGGGAAACCCTCCATAGGGGCACGACAGGGAATGCGCGACAGTTGCCTCTTGGCCGCAAGAGCAGTGTGACGGTACCCTGGCCGGTGTCCATCCGTAACGGAGGCAGAGTCCGTCCCAAAACTCTCCCTTTGTTAAATTAAAATGATATTTCTTAAGTGGACGGCACGTCAGCCAGCTCGACGACCCTTTCTCCTTCGCGACTTCTATGACATGTCGTAGCGACTCCGACGCACTGCCCGATATCGCGTCGAATTCCAGTTTCTGATGACGTCGAGAAGATGCCTTGGCGTCTCTCTTGGCCGATCTGATTAACACTACCGAGTCACCGATGGAGCCATCCCCTGACAAGATTCTCCGAGACAAAGGGTTGGTCATCCGAACCGACGAGTCGTATTGTTGGCATAGGGACACAGGGTTAATCAAACCGAGCCCACCCAGACGACACGGCAAAGCCATAAGCCGTCGGAGGGTGTCGCCTGGGGGTGCACGGCAAGTTAAGGCGGGAATCAGTTCAGACTTCACAATGTCCTCCAGCGGTTGGAACATGGGTTCGGGTACCTTCATGGTACGACAGAGGAACGCCCATCTACCCCTGAGGCCCGTCACATACGCAGAATACGCAGCCTGCGGCTGGGTTTGTGCAAATACTGCTAGCTTCTTCAGTTCCCCCATCCATTCGTCCACCTTTGTTTTGATATAGCTTTGAAGAAAGCTGTCCCTTCCGATTGCTGCGCCAAGATATCGTGATCCCTCGTCCGTTATCATTACACCAGTGTCTCGAAACAATTCAGTCGCCTCCTGGTAACACCTTTCCTTGACGACAAGGACCGATTTCTTTGGGTTTACGTAATATCCATATGCCGGTCCTCTCTTGTCCATTATGTCCCACCATAGACGGAGTCTGCGAAGACGAGCAGCAGCGGATGAATCGTCCGCGAACCATGACTGCACCGCACCCGCCTCATCCGCCAAACGTATCAAGGGCATTATTCCCAACGCGTACATGTACATTGCAAGGGGATCACCCTGTGTTGTCCCTTCTTGCGACAGGATACTTTCACCGTCCACGTAGAGATGAGCTGGATCACGGTAGGTATTAATAAGAACGGTAGCAAGTGATGGACACAAGTGCCGAACATTTCTTAAGCAAGTCTGTCGATTTAGTCTGTTGAACGCATTACTTGCATCCGCCATCAGAATTCCTTCGGTGTCATCCAGCTCAAAGGCCTGCTGCATCGCATGTATTCCCGCCTCTATACCGCAATCCTGGCCAGCGCATAGCTGTATACACCCAACCGCCTCCTGAACGGCTTGGCCTACGACGGAGAGGATGGCCTTGCTTATAATGCGTCGAGCGACCTCACCTATTCCAATCGGCCGGACACCGGGTTGCTTGTCCAACGCTATCAATCTGCACGCAGTGAAAGCCGACAAAGATGCTGGGTGCACGTACGTGGAGGCTAAACGCCTTGCACACGATGCTAGTGCATCGCAAAGGCCCTGGGAGGCGTCAGAGAAACTAGCGCAAAAATGCCTCCAGTTCTCGGCGTCAACACCACTCGGCCCCGCAGCACCCTGCGTACCGAGCGCTGCACTCTTAATCGACTGACGTCCAAGGCTGCTGAAATAGATCGGATGAGGTGGAGCAGGTGGATCACCACCAATAACGGCGTCCTCGCTCATCGGCTCTGCGGGTGGATGTTTGTCTTTCAGGATATCCCGGACAGTGCGTCCGTCAATCTCGTCGTCCAACTGATGCACGCCTCCATCATCACCGCTTGTCAAGCCACGGAGCGCCTTGCCCACTTTGCCCGCGGTGACATAATCTGCAAAACGCCTAGCAGGGTCAACCGACGGACCCACTGAATCACGTTTATGTTTGTTCTTGGACGATAGAAGAGAGGTCTGTATGGTGTCCGCTTCCCGTTGCAGCTCTGCAAAATCTCCCTTCGTCCACTGGTCCATGCGGCGCTCAAGTATTTTACCATATTTATTATTGTCACAGTCCGGCTTCTGCAGCATTAGCATCTGGTAGACGGCTGCAATCTTGAGTGCGATCATTTCATACGATCCCCCATCTCCGAAGCAGGAATAGAACGATGTCAAGGTAGTGATAAATCGTCTTCCAATATTTCCAGACGGGACAGAGAAAGCATTCGGGCGAAAGTGAACACATTTGTTATATGCAGCCTCTATAGCTCCAGCTGTCTCCGCTGCAGACAAATCACCAAGCCTAAACGACGGGTCGGGGCTAGCTATGGGTTCCGGCTGGGGCAGATCCAAGCCGGTCCGGACATCAGCTGAGCCCTGCACACGCAAGGTCGACATAGCGGTATTCACTTCAACAGCATCCCCGGACGTGTGCCCCCTGGTCTCCCGGGAAGCAGAGTGTAAGTCACTTGTGGCTGGTACCGAATTACCACGCACAGGTCCCCCAGGCAAGGACCCGGTGTCATACACGCCCGGCGAGCATACCGGAGCAGAAGTGTCGACAGCGGAATGCGGATCAACCGCTTCCTGTCCATCAGGTAAGTTGGTATCAGCTCCGGTTTTAAAGGGTTAAATTTGTTTGTCATTTCTAGTATTGTCCATTTCACCATTGTCAGCTACCGGTAAAGACCGTGCATCGAGGCTCCTATCCAGCCGGCCAGCAGAAGAGAGAATGAGATCGCCCGACACTGGTTCATGTCCAGGTAGAACCGGCACTGGGCAAGCAGGAATACCCCTCCGCTGTGCCAAGCTGGAGTCAGCACCTCCCAAGGAACCATGAACCACTGTGGTACAGTCGCTTGGTCCATTGGAGTGCGCCGCCATCGGCACAAGACCTCTATCATCAGCTCGAGGTGGATGCGGATTGCGACATTTCCCATCCATCATTGGCCTGCAGTTTGTACAGGGCTGCTTGAGGCCGCAGCATCTACAGTCTCTGCACAGGTCACCGTTTGCAGCGCAGCGACAGCACCCCACCTGTCCGCTGTGGCCCTTCGCTCGCTCCCGCTGGCGTACACGGCTGCGCAGCGCGTCTACTTCACGTCTTGACGCTTCCTGCGCCCATACAGATTGGATATCGACATCGTCTTCCATCACGCGTGTACGGTCTGGACACCGCCGTGGCACCTGTGACCATTACACGGTACGGGCTGAATCCGAATGCAGAGTCACAACTCCATGGTGCTTCGAGAGGGAAAGTGATTCCGTAAAAAGAAATGTCGAGAACTAGCCTCTTCGTCGGCGGCGAGAAGATCTTGTCATGTGAGGGTACCACACAGGGCGACCCCGTCGCCATGGCGATCCCACTTATAAAAGCTGTTGCAACAGAAGGAGCCGTACAGGCATGGTATGCAGATGATGCCGGATCCGGTGGCAAGCTGAAGAGCGTCCGAGTGTGGTGGGATCAGCTGACGGAGAAGGGCCCCAAATATGGCTACTTCCCAAATCCAGCTAAGTCTGTCCTAGTGGTCAAGCCCCCACTCCTCGACGAGGCCATCCGGATTTTCGCTGGTACTGGTGTTTCCATCCAGGCAGATGGATGCCGCTACCTTGGTGCAGCCATCGGGTCATCCGCGTTCGCCACGCAGTACGTACAGCAGAAGGTTGAGGAGTGGGTCGCACAGGTCCAACGGCTGAGTGACTATGCCCACTCTCAGCCTCAAGCTGCGTATGCCGCGTACACCCATGGCCTACAGAGTAAGTGGACCTTTCTCTGCCGAGGCATGCCAGCTATGGATGAACACCTGCTTCCACTTGATGATGCTGTGTCCAACATGCTGATCCCTGCCCTTCTGGGACGACCGGTGAATACCCAGGAGCGCAGCCTCCTTGCTCTTCCGTGTCGCTTCGGCGGTCTCGGGCTGCCCCACCCATCGTCGCGAGCCTCCCAATATCAGTCTTCTCGAGACATCACCGCGCCCCTGACAAGCCGTATCTTGGTCCAAGATATGGAATTAGGCACCGCCATTGACGATGTACGCGCTGCCAAGAAGCAAGCGAAGAACACAGTTGACGCCTCGGTCAGGGCTGATGCTGTGCTTCTTTCCTCATCTGTGGATACTGAGTTGCAGCGGGTCATTGCGCTAGCGTCGGAGAAGGGAGCTTCTTCCTGGCTGACCTGTCGACCCTTGAAGCGGCATGGCATGACCCTCACCAAGGGTGAGTTCCGCGACGGAATCCACTTGCGCTACGGCTGGCTTCCACAGCGACTGCCATCATCTTGCAGCTGTGGAGCCACATTTTCAGTCGCTCACGCTTTGTCTTGCCCCACAGGGGGGTTTCCGTCGGTGCGGCACAATGAGGTGCGTGACCTCACTGCCCATATGCTGAAGCGAGTGGCTCACAATGTCTCCGTGGAGCCCCACCTGCAGCCGGTCACTGGGGAGCAGTTCCGGTATCGCACCGCTATCCAGACTGAGCAGGCCCGTCTCGAGGTTGCGGCAAGTGGCATCTGGGGTGGCCGGTTTGAGCGCACCTTCATCGATGTGAGGGTTTTCAATCCTCATGCGACCTCAAACCGCGCCACCTCCATTGCTTCCTGCTACACCAAGCACGAGAAGGAGAAGCGGCGCTGCTACGAGCAACGTGTCCGCGACATAGAGCATTCGTCGTTTGTTCCGGCCATATTCTCTACCACTGGTGGTTTGGGCAAACACGCGGAGTCGCTCTACAAGCGGATAGCTTCTCTTCAAGCCGCGAAGACTGGAGAAGCATACAGCTGTGTTATGTCTTGGGTTCGATGCAAATTGAGTTTTGCCCTACTCCGGTCCAGCGTGATGTGTTTGCGCGGATCCCGGAATCTTCGGCCGGTGCAGTTGGACTCACCTCCCACCTTGGCGGTTGCTGAGGCGGGCATTCGCATTTGATACCATTTGCCTCTGGTTTTGTCTGCATGGCTTCGTCTGTGCTCTTTTCATCCTACTACTAGTAGTTTTCAGTCCGCTATTGGGCGGCTGCACTCCAGCTCTGCTTTGCAATTCTCTTAACTTCTTTTTCGTTTTTTACCAGGCGTGGGCCATCCCCTGGATCAAAATGGGTGCCTTATTATTTTTCTTATACTCCACTGTGAACATGCTCTGGTACACTGCTGCGTACGGACGACTTGTCACAACACACGCTTCCCATGAAAAAAAAAAAAAAAAAAAAAAAAAGTACAGGGTCGCTCGGAAAAAGGCTGGGGGAGATACGCACGTTCATACAAAAAGTCGTATACCCCCCCTCTCCATACCACGTCTACGTCTCCCGTTTCCTCTGCTCCCGTTTTCACCCCGTATACGGATCATCATGACAACCGACCAAAAACTCCTTACGTGGACGTAGACGCAGCGCTTTGTACCATGGTGTGATGACAGCCTAACTTAGGCCGTCATCACACCACGTTCTCCGACTCCCGTTTACGTCTACGTCTATGGTGAAAAAACCAAAACGGGTGGTCGTGTCATCAGACAGGCACAGTTCTTGACGCGTACACGCAGTCAGGTTTTTGGAGAAATTTGAACCCACGCACATCGAAGTACAGGGTCGCTCGGAAAAAGGCTGGGGTAGATACGCACGTTCATACAAAAAGTCGTATACCCCCCTCTCCATACCACGTCTACGTCTCCCGTTTCCTCTGCTCCCGTTTTCACCCCGTATACGGATCATCATGACAACCGACCAAAAACTCCTTACGTGGACGTAGACGCAGCGCTTTGTACCATGGTGTGATGACAGCCTTAGGGCGCGCTCACACTGCGACCATGAGCACGCGTCCATGCGTCAGAAAAACGCAGAAACGTGGGAGTCGTGCTCACACTACTGTCACTAGGCCTCGTAGACGCGTAGACGTGAAGTTGTCACACAAACTTTACGAATTGCAGTTCGTATCCAAAAGAGTTCGTGCGTTTCCTAATAAAGTTGTGGCCCGTTTTGGATGTAATTTTTCACATGTTGCATATGCGCATGTTGGAGGAAGTGCCTCGTGGCTCGTATTCTTGAAGTCGACGAAAATAATTCATACAATCAGGTAGGTTTGGACTCTTGAGGGACTGCCATGCCGCTGACATCCAAGCGCTTTCGCTTTCGCTTTCCTGACCTCGTGGTCAGAGCAAGTGCCAGTGCAGTGGAAATTCCGGTAGTGGTTTCTTTCGTCTGTTGCCGAGATGAGAACTGTATTTTCCGATGATATGTAACTGAAATGTCTTGAGGTATGGCATTCCATCATCGCAGAAAAGTAGAGAAAGATGATTTCCGAAACCGAAAAGCCAGACCAAGCTACCATCGTATTGAACGAGTACACTGTAGAAATTGGTCACTGACCCGATCACAACGAAGCAACTACAAAAACAAAAACAAAATCGACATCGTCCAAAAAGGGCAAAGAATGGCGGTGCGTGCGTGCAGGACCACAACTACAAAATTTTAAAAATGTGCAAATGTCGAGGTGACATCGACAACCGCCGATTTTCATGAATCAACACACCGGAATTTGAGAAATTGAACATACTTCAGGCCAGGTTGTACACAAATACGCTTCACGTCTACGATCATGTTGCCGGCAAGTCGTGGCACCCCCCTCCAGAGGTCGCGGTCACGATTTGAAACGTGGCCGCGACGTTTTGGTCAAGTTCATGCCGTTGCCATGCAACTTGGCCGCATGGCCGCATGGACGCTGGTTTTGGTCGCAGTGTGAGCGCGCCCTTAGGGTGTCTAATATCAGCGAGTACTGGTACGCCGGACGCAGACAACCGCAACTCACCAAAGCTGAGAAGGAGCAAACGGCTGGCGGCAGCTCGGTTTGCAGAGGTGACTGGAAAGATGCATCGAAACTCTCCGGATATGGATGATGCCAGCGGAAGAAAAAAAAATTGAGCTTGAGAGCAGTTGAGTATTTCGGAGCTCCTGTGATGGAGACTGTAAACTGCCACTTTCCTTGTCGACGGAGCATCGAACACTTGGACATTGCCAAGGCCATAGCTTCCTCCGGATACGAGCTAACTCTGGTCTTCCAGATCGATCTCCAGAGCCGGCCGGGGTGTGTGTTCTCACCCTGTCCAATTTCGACATTAGAAATCGTCTCGTGGAGAGTGGACTGGAACTAAAAGGAGAGCGGGTGAGTGTCCTGCCGGGTGATGGCTCACTGTCTTCGTGTCATGTCCTTGTGTATGGCTGTGCACCCAATCTGCATGACGGTCACATTGCCTCAGCATTGGCTGAGTTTGGGCAACTTGTCGGGATAATTGAGAGAGAAAGCCTCACCCATGAGGGCGTAAAAATCCTCACGGGGACTCGACGTGCACTTGTGGTGCTCCAGAAACCCGTACCGTGCAAACTACGCATATCCCGTACATTGCACCGCACGTACCACCGCGGGCAACAGCAGACCTGCTTTCGCTGTCATGCTTCTGATCACATGGCCAGAGACTGCCCGAAAAAGGCGACTGCAGCCAGCAGCACTGGGGCCCGATCGTACGCACATGCAGTTCACTCTGTCAGTATGAGCCAACAGCAACAGCAACACGATGCAGAATGCGTACAAGTAGACGCCCAGCAGGACCAGGAGCGCCAGCAGCAGCCTTCGCCGCCTCCACAGCAGGAGCTGCAGCGTCAGCAGTCGCCTCCACAGGAGAGCGGTGTCTCATCCCAGCAACCCCGTCCTGTAGGCACAACATTGCCGTCCAAAATACCTGTGCCCCATCCAGCGCGCCTGCAGGCCCCGGTCACCACACCCGTCATGCCTGCATTTCCCAAAGCACGTGGCAAAGCTGGCCACTCGTCTCCAGATGAGGCTGGTTTTGTCCTGGCAACAGGAAAACATACGTTCACTCCCAAAGTTCTGACCGGCACGCGTCCCCCATCCCTGGACCCTCAAGTCGCCTGGGCACACCAAGCCTCAGCGCGTGAGATGCAGCAAGTGGCTGATCGAGTGAACAGCCGCAGAAGCAGCCGCTAAGAAGATAAGTAAACTTTCTGTTTTGTGTTTGGTGCAGTCTTATGTCAGGATGCCCCCTTTCCTTCTCTAATATTACCACATTTACTCTTAATCCCAATGCCAATTCATTTTTCCCTCGCGCTATTGTGCAACCCCCCGCACCACAGCTGCGTCTACAGGGTGAGATTCGGGTCGGTTTCTTAAACATCTGCAGTCTTCGACACAAGGTTGCAGAGCTAGAAGACCTTATTAACCTGCATATGTGGGATGTAATTGCCCTTTGCGAGACGTGGTTGAACAGCACCATATCTGATAATGAGATCCACATTCCTGGTTACTGTGTTGTCCGCTGCGACCGCTATGGCCGCCAGGGAGGAGGAGTATGCATTTTCTACAAATCAACGCTCCCTGTGTCTCACCGTCCTGATCTCCACGTAGACGGCCTTGAAGGCACCTGGATTTCGGTAAACAGACGTGGTCGCCAGCATCTCATAGGCTGCATGTACCGCCCGCCCGACTCAACAGTCACCTATTGGGAAAGACTTGATGGAGCGCTTCATAAAGCAGCATTGTTGACACCATCTATGACTGTGCTTGGAGACTTCAATGTCGATGTCGGAGCCGGCACAACATCCCCGCATTATCAGCGCTTCTCAGATTTGGTAGCATCTTATGGCCTCAGAAACCTGGTCACAACTGCCACTAGGACCACACCCCAGTGCCCCAATGGCAAGATCATCGATTTGATCCTCACAAGTTGCGATGATGCCCGGAGTTGCGCCGTAGTGCCGTCTACCCTCAGCGACCATGATGCCGTTCAGGTCCTCTTGGGACTGCACGTTCAAGTGCCCAGACAAGCATGTAACTCGAGGAAGCCATTCCGCAACGTACGTAGAATCCACATACCTGATTTCCGAGACGACCTTGATGCAGCACACCTTGATACCTGGCCTCCGAACACTACAGTTGATGACATGTGGTCAATTTGGCACTACAAACTCTTGGCGATCCTCGACAAGCATGCTCCTCTCCAGTGTTCTTCTGCCAAGCGGAAGCAGCTACCACCCTGGTCGGATCGGCACCTCTTCCAGCTCACCCAGCGCAAGAATCGGCTGCATAGGCGGTGGCGGGGAGACAAAGCAAACGCTGCGCTCCACACTGCATTCAAGCGCGCCCGTGCGGAAGCTAGAAATGCATACCGACAGAAGCGAAACACTTACTTCCAGGGACAATGTACAGCAAACGCAGGAAACACCAAGAAGCTTTGGCGTACCATTAACAAAGTCACCTGTACTGCTGTAGAGACCGTCCCCATGTTGAACCCTCTTGTACGATCGAAGATGTCGCCTCAGCCTTCCACAAGGTGGTTACTGATGACTGTCGACCACAAACGTTGTCTGCTCCCCTCGGGCCTCCACCCCGCACTTCCCTCCCCAAGCTCTCACACGTCAGTATCGGTGCTGTTGAACGGCTACTCCAGCAAGTTAATCCCGCGAAGGCAACAGGCAGCGATGGCGTACCAGGGGCAGTCCTCAAACTCTGCTCTGACGTCTTGGCGCCGTCTGTCACTAGCCTGTTCAATGCCTCGCTGTCGTGCGGACATGTGCCCTCGGCGTTCAAGCTAGCTAATGTCATCCCACTGCATAAATCTGGTGATCCATCGCTGCCAACTAACTTCCGCCCTGTATCCCTTCTACCCATACTCTCCAAGCTGCTAGAGAAGTTGGTTCAGAAGGAGCTCATCACCTTCCTGGACATAACAGCATCGTTACCAACAACCCAGTTTGCGTTCAGGCGTGGCCACTCTACTGAAGACGCATTAGTCCTTATGTCAAACCGCATCCTAACAGCCAAGGACCAGGGCCTATTCACAGGTGTATGCCTGTTAGACATGTCCAAAGCCTTCGATAAAGTCCAACATGACAAGCTATTGCAGGATCTCCACAGTGTTGGGGTGTCCGGTACTGCCTTGGACTGGTTCGCCAGCTACCTATCCGGTCGCACTCAACGTGTCTGTCTGGGGTCGCGGACTAGCTCTATATCAGCTTGCACGAGTGGTGTCCCCCAAGGTTCGGTGCTGGGCCCCATTCTGTTCAGCCTTTACACGCGCGAGGTCCCCGCTGTAGTTGGCCAGTCCGAGTCAGTTCAATTCGCGGACGACATTGCGCTCGCGTGCAGCCGGCGAACAGCACAGGAGGTATCCGATGTCTTATCTGCTTCTGTTTCAATCCTTGCAGACTGGCTGAAGGATCGAGGCCTAATCCTCAATGCTGGCAAGAGCCAAGTCGTGCCAATTCCTGCCCGCCGTCAGCACACAGCGGATCTACAGGTCGTCTGCCATGACACTTCACTGCCTAGTGTGCCAAGTGCTCGTTATCTTGGCGCCACAATCGATTCCGGCATGTCCTGGCACGCCCACATTGCCAAATGTTCTGCACGCGTGTCGCAGAAGATCGGAGCACTCTGGCGAATGCGCCGCTGCCTGAATCACCAGTCACGCATGACCTACTTTAGATCGCTGATCATGTCTGACCTGCTGTATGCCTCAAACGCGTACTCTAGCTCACTGCAAAGAAGGTACCTCGACCGTCTACAGGTCCTGCAGAACAGCGGGGCTCGTGCTGTCTTTGGCCGCCCTCCGTGGTCGTCTGCCCGCGACCTGCTGGAGCGCATTGCAGTGTTCCGTGTGGCAGAAGTCTTTAATCAGAAGCTAGCATACCTAGTGTGGCGCTGTCGTTATGCACTGGCAAGTCCAGAGTTGCAAGCCCTGCTAACCCCCGCTGCACCCGGCCCTACTCGGCTCCAATCTGCCATGGGCCTGTGCGTGCCAGTTTCCCGTTCGGTCGCGGGGCGGGGGCGCTTTGCTTGCAAGGGTGCTGTATTATGGAATGCCCTCCCCAGCGACATCCGTGCCATCCATCACGCTCGGCAGTTTCGCACGCAGGTAATCCCCTATACCAAGTAGATGTCGACAAGCGAAATCTGATTTTTTCTGTTCTCTTTCTGTTGTACCCGATCTCCCTCTGATGTACCGCTGACTCTACGTTGAAGATCAAAGTATTTGAATTCTCATTCTCATTATGATTTTCATATTCCCTTTCATGTTATTGGGTCTATGCCCGTTTGAACTTGCGAATCAAAATAAATACAAACAAACAAACAAACAAGAGTTGACGACTGTCAGGTGTTTGGCAATGGCAAGGGAAGACCGGTCAGGAAGAGAACGCGACGGCAGCTGGAGGAGGAGTGTGGAAGCGACGTGTGCAATGACGATGATGAACCCGGTGGTCAGTTGCTGTGAGAGCCGACGACAGGTGAAGGTGGCAGCGATGATGAAGAGGACGATGACGATGATGACGATGATGGTGCAGATGGTTTGGAGGACGGTGGCGGTCAGAAACCAAGTGAAGGCGGAGGCGGTGAGAAGAAGAAGAATACATCGGCAATTAAATTGCATTTGTTGTCTAACCCCGTGTGTCGTGAAAGTTATGATGATTCTTGGTTCAGTGCTGTTCGTTCTGCAAGTAGTTTCAAGCAGTTGAAAGTTCTAGAAGCAGTCTACATTCGCATTCGTGATCCAAATCTTTGTAAACAAAAAGAAAATGGCACCGCACTTACGCTATTCCAGTAAATTCGCACTCACACACACTTGCACATGCATGTCCATTGTCACACTGCACTTGCTGAATTTCCTATCATTTCTCACCTCACCTATAGTTTATTACCTGTGCAAATTGTTCCTAGGTTTGTGCTATTTTTCTTACTATGCTTGTATCCTCGCTGTTCCACTCCAAGTGTATAAATCCTATTGTAGTTTCATCATTCTCTTTAGTCACGAATCCCATTGATAATTGTGACACGAAAACGTTCTGGAATACATGATTCGTCCCCATGGTTTTGATATGAGTGCGCATTTAGTTATATTCATTGCATTCTTCTTCTTTTACTTGGGAATTCCCAACAGGCGTCAGCGCCTTTTTACAGGGAACCCTAGGTATTTTTTGATGGCTGAGCGAGATTAAGCTGGTGAACTAGACATGCGGCAAGCCGGTGGAAATTTATTCCACCCTGTAGCGCCCACATAAGAAATTGCACTGAAGCCATATCGGGTGCTAGCGGGGGGGGGGGGAGAACAAGAGCAGCAGAGACTTGGCCACGGGTGGTGGCTGCAGTGTGAGCACCATGGGCGCGCAAGGCAAAGCGGTCTCGCAGAAGAGGACTAGTAAGTCTATCCAGGCAGCGGTAAACAAATACATAGGTTTTTAAGTTGAGGCGTTTCTCAAGGGCGTAGAACTTAGTATGACTGCATAGAAGAGTGGTGGTGGTGGTCATACTATCCAACGAAAATATTCTCTTTAACGCTACATCGCTGGCAATAACAAGCTTGTCATTATAGGCATTAAGTTAATTGTTCCAACCAGGAACACACGCCTCTTGCCGAACTTGACACTTGACTGACTCACGACTGCCATCCGGAGCGCACGAGGAGCACGTCGCATCTTCCTCTCGGCAAACCCGCAAGAAAGCACCACTCCCTGCTCAATGCACAATGTGGCGGGGAATTCACCCCTCTTGACTAGGCTGAGGAAGATTGTGCCTGAAAAGCACTACTTATATACTGCTCTCCTGGCCAAACCATCACCAGGGATACAAACTATCAGAGACGCTTTGTTTCCAGTGCGACAAACACCTCGTGAAGCCCCAGGTGAGTCAGTCAAGTGTCAAGTTCGACAAGAAGCGTGTGTTCATAGTTGGAACAATTAACTTAATGACTATTACCGCCGAAGTCGCAACTTCTAAGTTCGTATTGTCATGTAGGGTTTGTGATAAGCAATGAATATAATTGTGCAGTGCTGCCAAACTCAAACTTAATGTGGACTGAATGATCGATAATTAGAAAAGTCGTTTGCCAAAAATGCTGATCTTTTGCTTTGCACGGACAAATGCTCCGACCTTCCTATTGACATTTGAACATACTGCATCCACTTGGGTTGAGAAAGACAGATGTTCGTGTGCGATGAATGCGTCCACTGGAAAGCGAATGTTTTTATGGTACCGTTTGGATCGCCCGGAGCAGCATTCGTTGGTCAGCTAGCAAGGCTCGAAGCTGGCTTTGCCACTGGTTCCTCACTATGAAGGTAAATGCATCCAGGCACATCTCAGACCGCAAAGCACTAAAGAACGCAACGCTACAGGCTTGGATAACACCATGGTCAGCCGACTGGTTTTCTCCAGGCTCATTCAAGCGGCCTCCCGTATGGTGTAGTCACGCGGAGTGGGTCGGGTCCTGAGGATGGAGGACTGCGTGTCGGAGGACAAGACTCTCTCTCTCTCTATCTATCTCTCTCTCTCTTTCTTTCTCTCTTTCTCTCTCTCTCTCTCTCTCTCTCTCTCTCTCTCTCTCTCTCTATATATATATATATATATCTATCTCTCTCTCTATCTCTCTTTCTCTCTCTCTCTTTCTCTCTCTCTCTCTCTCTCTCTCTGTCTATGTCTATGTCTCTCTCTCTCCCTCTCTTTCTCTCTCTGCTATTGGCGCGCCTGGTTGTGATGAAGCCGAGACCCCAGGTCGGCAGAGCATCCCAGACCACGCCACCACTCCCCTTATTCATGGCTCACACATGACGGGTTTACGTGGCTCTAGTAAAAAAAAGAAAAAAAGACAGTCCTAGACGTAATTCTAGAGAAGCACCCTGTTCCCCAATAGACCAATCCCGAAAAGATTGTCTGGGTTCGTGAAAGGGGGCACGCGTGCAAGCCAGCAAGTGTGAACTGCATCGTTTTGTATTCAGTTTGTGTGTGTCAGCTCATGGCGGAGGAGAGAGAGACTTTTGCTCGCCGAGCTGAAGCTAGAGGATTTGATGGAGTCCTGCCAGCAGCTAGTCAAAGGACCTTCGGTACCTTAGGCAGACCCTGACGGAGTTTGGAGGCTAGATAGCTCTCGGTGAGGAGAGAAACATTCGCTTGGCGATCGACTCTCCGTAAAAAATGCAAGCTACATAGCGCCGACATACTGCAACAGCTACGATTTCAGCTGACTTCTCGATCTGCTGCTTCACAAAGTTCAACTATTTACAAGTCCTGACTGTTGTAGTCTGAAGCTAGAGTCTCATCGCCCACCTACAGGTAGCTTTTGGAGCTGATGGATTTCCCGACTTGGACTCCTTCCGCAAACTCTCGCAACATTACTACAGTGTACTGTGTATGCTGTGTTTCCGCACGCTCGTGTCGACATGTCACCTATACTGTACATGTACCGGGTCGCGGAGGAGCTTGACGACCTCCGCTGACTCCAGGTTTCCGAAATACTGCCGTCGTCTTCGGTGATGTCGCTGGTGACATTCTCCCCTTGCAGGACGTGCACATAGTTGTCGTCCCAGGGGTAAAGACTATGTTGTCTTTCGAAATAGTTCTTCATCACGCTCGCGCGAATGATGTTTCTCATCATGAACTCGTTCCGACGGTGTGACACGGCGATGGTCTTTGGCGGGACACTGGCTTGGCGAAAACGATATCTTCTTGTCCAATATAACATTGATCGGCTGCAGATGAGTACAGTCACTTCGTCGTTGATCCTATAGGAGGGCAGCTGCCAGGAAAGAGGCAGGACTCATCGAAGACGAAGCGCTCGCAACAAACAATAGCACTCGAAATATCTCGTAAGATTTAGGGCCTATCGCTTTGAGCCACAGCGCTCACAGCCTTGCCTACTTCATCAAAGTGAGCTCTACATGTTCGTTGACCTCTTCACACTACACAGAAGAGCGAAACAAGGATTATGTCTTAGCATTTCCACTCCAACAGCAGACCATTACCAGTGCGAGAGAGAAAACTACAAAGGGCTTGCTCTCTGTCGCATCGTCTCTCTTGCATGCAACTAACGAGAAAACCGTGTACTTACCCTCGCAGTCACACGCGAACTAGCAAACACGTCCTGTGCCGCATGCTGATCAGGTAGTGCCATGTATGTGTTGTACAGTGTACTCTCAGTTGACATGCCCCCTTTCGAACCCAGACAATCTTTTCGGGATTGGTCTATTGGCTGCGACAGAAATTCTGCTGCCCGACGAGGCAGTTCCAGCGAGTCCCATTTTATTCGATCGAATAACGTCACAACTCATAAAAACCACCAGCAGGGCAATCGAAGCCAGGTTGGACATCTGTGCAAGAGGTTACTGGTCTCGACAGCAGGATGCATTTTTTGATGTTAGGGTGATTCACCCATCAACATCCGTGTTATCGAGGGGGCAATGTCTTGCACAAATGTCTAGGAATGAAAGCCAGAAGATGAGAGCATATCTGCAGCGTGTAGTGAATGTTGAGAGAGTTGCATTCACACCTTTGGTCTTCAGTACCAATGGCCTGTGTGGACGCGAATGTCTGCGGGCTAAGAATTTGGTCGGCTCGATTGTTATGCATCATTCTGGCTTGCAGTATACATTGGTCATGAAACATTAATTTTAAGATGCAAGATCTCTTTCATTTTGGTCAGGTGGTTCGTCACCTGTTTCCGCGGTTTCCGAGCCTCATATTTGCGTAGGCGATCCGAAGTTTTGTCACTTCTGGATGAGTGCCGTCTACGGTCTTTGTAGACGCACCTTCCGGTTAATATCGACCTACTTTACAAGTAGGGATGGTCTGGAAATTTAGGCGGCTTTCCAAGTTGCGCTATTGCAAATAATGATCTGCTTTGATAGTAGTGACTGCTAATAATTGCCTGGGTTTGACTTTGGATTTTTCTTCAATCATCTTTCCGATCACATATGGATTTTCAATAAAGTAACAATTACTTCTTTGAGTACACCGGCAGATCAATGGGTGGCTCTGCTGGTCCCTCCGGTGTAGACGCTGAGGGGTGGACCCGCATGCTGGCATGTTATGGGTCGGCGTCTTACAATTTGTCCTCCGCGCTTGCTGCCTCAGCGCGCGTCCTTCGCACTGCTGATTATAGCAATAAAAACTGCTTTATGGCAGTTTTCTAAAAAAAGTTATTGTGTTCTAGTCCATGGACCCCGTCTAAAAAGTAAGAAATTAACGAAATGTGATAGCCGAAAATTAAAATTTCACACAAAACCTCACAATAATCACGACACTTGTTTATTCCGACACTTGTACTTGTACAAGTACATGTACTGCGCCAACATGCTTGCATGTGAAAGAGCACCACGAGGGGAAAAGGTCGTCTCGCATCCTGTGTGTGATTATTGTGAGGTTTTGTGTGAAATTTTAATTTTCGGCTATCACATTTCGTTAATTTCTTACTTTTTAGACGGGGTCCATGGACTAGAACACAATAACTTTTTTTAGAAAACTGCCATAAAGCAGTTTTTATTGCTATAATTTCTTTTGTTTTTTAGGCTAAAGGATATTACCGGTATTATTATTATTTTATTAATTTTACTAGGGTGTTTCCCCCAGACCTATGGTCTTCTTACGGGAGCCCCTAGAATATAAGCATGAACGAACAAATGGGCGATAATCTGTACAAGAGCGAACAGTGGAAGGCAGAATATTCCACCGATCAGAACCTATCATTGTGTCACCAAAGGAATGCCCTAAATGATGGCCTACATGTAGCGCCTCTAAATGTTATTATTATTATTTTATTTTACTAGGGTGTTTCCCACAGACCTATGGTCTTCTTACGGGAGCCCCTATGTACATGTACGTGTATCATATCAATTTCAATACCGTATTATACGCATTGATGTGCAAGCCTTTTCTTGCAGAAAATGGAACTAGTCTTGTATACATGTATTCATGTTCTTCTGCAGGGGAATCATATGAGTAGTGGCGGTGATACTTTTTTTTATACGCAGGTCATTCTGTGGATGTTGTAGAATTTCATGACTCTGTCATAAAATTGTCTTGTCTTTCAGAAAATTCAGATGTCCACACCCTAAATCACATTTACATAAGAATTGTAACCAGGTGCGTGCCGCAGATGTTTTTGTTGATTCTGTGTTTATAATTGTAGTCATGGGTTGTCGTGATAAGGTCATCCGGCATCATATTGTAGTGAAATCGTCATCCTGTTGATGTCGATAATAATTTTGGAAGCAGTTCAATGACTTCAAAGTGTTACAAGTCCACGATTGTCTAAAACAACACAGCAAAGTAGGAACAATAAACATGTATTAAAATGTAAACAAAATACATTGCTGAGTGCGACACCTCGTTCCAACAACTACACTGATCCTGAGGATACAAGGGGCAAGGATATAACGGTTGGAGGTACTGAGAGATAAACAAGGCACTCCATAATAATAACATGTTACACGTCTTTGGGGGAGTATGAATGATATCCAGTCAAACCTCTTTAGGACGAACATCAAGGGACCGATGGCATTTGCTCTGTGAGTTTGTCTTAACCCTATTTTATAACGAGTGAATACAATTATTTCTCCAATACTGCAATAGAGACACGAATAGATTTCTTCTACAGCGAAAGATTCTAAGCCAGACCAAACCATTGGCTCGTCTTTTATGAAACAAATGAGTTACTGAACCTTTCTTTAGCAACATGACGGCAACTGAAACAACAACAGAGAAAATACGATACATGTACAGCACATTCTTGCAGGTACAACAAACAGATTGCAGATCGTAATTTTTGCTCTACCGGCACGCAACTTTATTTGGGGCAGTGCAATCTCGGCGCTACTCATAAATCAAACAGCCCAGACTCGAGTAAACAAATCCAATCGTACGAGATTTTCACGAGACTGCACCCATTGGCTTGTTTCGTATGAAGCAAACAAGTCACTGAATGCATGAACCTCTCCATAATGGAGATTTTCCCTGATATGCGAATTTATTTTGCATACTAGTACTCGGCCAATGCGTCCTTGAACCTTCCCCTCCAGATTGGGAACTGCTAACGATGCTATGCCACTGCAAAATTCAGATTCTACCCCATGATCGGAGCACGGAATGCCGGAAGCAATCATGACCAGTGCTTTACTTGTAACGTACCAATGTACAATGAACATGAGTATTTCGACAACACATCTAAGCCTTACCGTCAAGAAGGTGAACTCGCGTTCTTCGCACACTGTAGACAAGGGCAAAGAGATACGAATGGATCTATTAAATCCGAATAAAATCAGCACACGTTTCCGTAAATGAAAGGGTGAGCATAAGCAAATGAATCGAAGGAAACTGGTCAACTCAGAGATCACCTGTCATTGAGTATTCCGTAAAAGGAGGCCTCGACAGCAGAAAAGCTAAATTTAGAAAAGAGATCCTGTCAGCTTTTCCATATTTATTGTATTCCACCTAAAATCAGCACACTTTTCGTAAATGAAAGAGTCAACACAAGCAAATGAATCAAAGGGAACTGGTCAACTCACCTGTCATTGAGTAATATTCCGTGAAAAGAGGTCTCAGCAGAGCCGAAGCGAAATAAGCCAGGACACGAAATATCCGAAACAGCTCATGCAAGAAGCAGTTCCAAAGAAGGAAGTTCCTCGCGCATGCACATCCGAAAACGGACTGCACTGCATGCAACACAATGTCTGCCGTGCACGTGCACAGCACGCGGCTACCACCCGTTGGTAGATCTAATACCCAGCACCTTACGTAGAAACTTACGTAGCCTAAGTGAAGTACCGAGCACCTTACGTAGAAACTTACGTAGCATAGCGGTGTCGTTTTTTCTGCCATGTGAACACAATAATAGAAAAGCTGACAGGATCGCTTTTCTAAATATAGACCCATCGTGCACCAAGGCTCTGACAGCTGCTCGCCTAGTCCCTTTTGACAAACCCCCGGAGTGAGACCAAGAGTACATTATAGCAATAAAAACTGCTTTATGGCAGTTTTCTAAAAAAAGTTATTGTGTTCTAGTCCATGGACCCCATCTAAAAAGTAAGAAATTAACGAAATGTGATAGCTGAAAATTAAAATTTCACACAAAACCTCACAATAATCATAACACTTGAAATGCTGCTTTCAACACTAAACTTGTACTGCACGAACAATTGGCAACATGCATGCATAGGAAAGAGGATCACGAGGGGAAAAGGTCTTCTGCATGTAGCTTTTCATTCCGAGCGTGTGTGATTATTGTGAGGTTTTGTGTGAAATTTTAATTTTCAGCTATCACATTTCGTTAATTTCTTACTTTTTAGATGGGGTCCATGGACTAGAACACAATAACTTTTTTTAGAAAACTGCCATAAAGCAGTTTTTATTGCTATAATTTCTTTTGTTTTTTTCTGTCACCAATCAATGGAATGCCCTATTAGTCCATCAGCCAGTGGTGCCAAAGTGAGTCCCCTGTTGCACTTACAAATCGAACACCTGGAACTGACATCAATCGATAGCAAAAGCATCACTGAATCCGACCTGCCTACTTTCCCTGGCGAAACTCTTGCACTCCTTTTGCAGTGCGCCTTGGAAGTTCGACAAATTTCTTCTTCTTCATCAGCCATTACGATTTTTTCCATCCGTTTTATCAGGACATCCAATGCGTCTTCAGTGAAAAACGTGGAGTTTTGTCAACGTTTGGTGTGGTTTTCCGTGGCGATCGACCTAAAATCGCGAAATAAATCGCCGTCGATTTGAGCAGAGGTGAGTTGGCTTGGAGCACGTACAGATTCAAAAAATATGTGTACATGCGCACCGGGAAGAAGACGAAGATGCTCACCATTTTCAAATAACTAATTCAAAAAACTACATGACTATTGTACTGCAATTGTTGTAGTTACTTGTTTGCAACTACAATGGTATCAAGTAGATAATCAAGCGAGGTACAGAGGGATTGATGGCTGATCAAAGCCCAAGGGACCAGCCCGAGGGCTTTGATCAGTCATCAAGCCCGACTGTACCTCGCTTGAATATGCTTCAGACGATCCCCAACAATTTGTTTGATTTTGAATTCAATCGCTTTATCTTTGGGTGATCTCGAGTGTGGTAGATAGTACTGTACTTCGAAGTAGTACAACTGTAACTGTACTACTACCTGGTTGCAACATGTTCAAAGCAGCCTTGCCTTTATTTCAACTGTTTGCTGTCAGCATCCAGAGTCATGGCGTTTGATAGTTGGTCGTAATGGAGAAAAGAACTGCAGGGCATTCACTCGATGTAGAACATCCATCGCCGCAGATTCCTTACTTTTAGCTCTCCACGTTCCTTATTTTTCCAGGGATCAGGACCTTCCCGGGGTGATTCCATTCAGGGTGGAAGCGTAGATCACTTTTGCCAAACAGTAAAAACTACGCTTCAAACCTGCTTGACATGACTCGGGGTGCATACTTCGGAAACCCGAAGGTGGATGATGTTCAATACTAGCTCATTGTAATCTTCCTGAAGGTATGTATTCGGATGCTCAATTAAATAGAACAGTGAAAGAGATGTGTAATGGAACAACACTCTACAAGTAGGCGAACAACAATTTTATTGTAATTTGAATCCAGGCACAAGTGTAATACGGAAACTGCAATGGTTTACACTGCAAATCTTCTCGATTTGCAAGATTTTTCCCGTAATTCACAAAAATCTGAAAGTTCATTCCTGAAACCCGCATGGCACTGATTGGAGATTGGGTTTAGGTCACAACAATGGCTGTCGATGAAATGCCAAAAATGGTCACTTTGTCGGCTTCCCCCTGCAGAGCGTGCAAGTCGTTTACTCTTTTTATTTGCGGATTCGGTGTACAGGGTACCTAAACTCCCCATTGAGGCCAAAATCAAGTATTCGATTTCTAAGTGCAACAGGGTGCTTGAATTTGACGACTTCTGAGTTCTTGGCTGATGGACTATATATCAATATGTAAATGATGGCCTTCACATCATATGATTTTTATAATTGATTTTGGTTTTGGATTGATTTACTTTTATTTCATTTTCATTTAACTTGCCATATTTTGCGTGTGCATTTTTTGCCTTCTTGTTCTTTTATTCCATGGCTGGTAGCCCTCATTCATAATATTGGTTGACACCATGTCATCCATGAATAATAATAATAATTCCCGTTTGTCTCTTTCCCTCAAACCAGTTAATAATAATATCAATACCATATTATACGCATTGATGTGCAAGCCTTTTCTTGCAGGAAATGGCACTAGCATAATGCATGTTCTTCTGCGGGGAAACATGTGAGCAGTGGTGGTGATACTTTTTTTATACGGAGGTCATTCTGTGCATGTTGCTGTTGCAGAATTTCATGACTCTGTCATAAAATTGTCTTGCCTTTCAGATATTTCAGATTTCTACACCCTCAATCAGATTTATTTGAGAAATGTAGCCATGCGCCAGGTGCGTGTCGCAGATGTTTTTGTTGATTCTGTGTTTATAATGGTTTATACAAAGGCACACAATGAAAACCTTGGCAAATTTATTCCGTTGTGACTCTGAGTTTCATGGCTGAACCAATCATCAGACAACGATAATGGAATAGGAGGCAGCGCTGGTATATCTAAGTGGAGAGAGGTGTGATAATACGATAGCGAAAGGAGTAATCGCGTGAATGCCTCTGTGTATAATGGTTTATAGTCATGGGTTATCGTGTTAAGGTCATCCAGCATCATATTGAAACTGAAATCGTAACCCTGTTGATGTCGATACAACTTTTGGAAGTAGTTCAATGACTTCAAACTGTTAGTCCACGATTGTCTAAAACAACACAGCAAAGGAGGAACAATAAAAATGTATTAAAATGTAAACGAATACATTGCTGAGTCCAAAACCTCGTTCCAATAACTACACTGATCCTGAGGAGAAAAGGGACAAGGCTATGGTTGGAGGTACTGAGAGATGAACAAGGCACTCCACAATAATAAAATCTTACACATCTTTTGGTGAGTATGAATGATATCCAGTCGAACCTCTTTAGGACGAACACCAAGGGACCGATGGTACTTATTCTGTGAACTTAACCTATTTTATAACCAGAGAATACAATTATATCTCCAATAGACATACGAATAGATTTCTTCTACAGCGAAAGATTCTAAGCCACACCGACTCATTGACTCGTCTCGTATGAAACAATTGAGTCACTAGAGAGATTCTGCAAAACGAAAATGCGTACAAACTTTCGCTCTACATCATGAAATGCGAAACTTCGCACCTTTGGACGCGAAACTTGCAGGGAACGCGAAATGAACTGTCGTAGGAAATTTCGTGAGATCGGGTCATGGTGTACGTGTACTTGGCCCGCGCAAACTTCGAAAATGTGCAGAACGCAAAGTGCTTTGGCGGCACGAAACTTTATTCGGGGCAGTGCAATCTCGGCGGTACTCACAAATCAAACAGCCCAGACTTGAGTAAACAAATCCAATCATACAAGTACGAGATTTTCACGAGACGAGACTGCACTCATTGGCTTGTTTCGTATGAAACAAACAAGTTACTGAACCTCTCCACAATAGAGATTTCCCTTGATATACGAATTTATTAATTTTTGCAAACTCGGTCAATTGGTACTTGAACCTTTCCCTCCAGATTGGGAACTGCCAACGATAGTATGCCACTGACCAGTGCCTTACTTGTAACGTACCAATGTACAATGAATATGAGTATTTCGACAACACATCTAACATAAGCCTTACCGTCAAGAAGTTGAACTCGCGTTCTTTGCACACTGTAGACAAGGGCAAAGAGATAAAAATGGATCTAAATCCGAATAAAATCAGCACACGTTTCCGTAATGAAAGGTGAACATAAGCAAATAAATCGAAGGAAACTGGTCAACTAAGATCACCTGTCATCGAGTATTCCGTACAAGGAGGCCTCGCAGCTCGGCAGCAGAAAAGCAAAATTTAGAAAAGAGATCCTGTCAACTTTTCCATTATTTATTGCATTCCGCCCCAAAATCAGCACACTTTTCCTGAATGAAAGAGTCAACACAAGCAAATGAATCAAAGGCAACTGGTCAACTCACCTGTCATTGAGTAATATTCTGCGAAAGGAGGTCTCAGCAGCGCCGAAACGAAATAAGCCAGGCCATGAGACGAAATATCCGAAACAGCTCATGCAAGAAGCAGTTCCAAAGAAGGAAGTTCCTCGCGCATGCACATCCGAACACGGATCCGCGGACTGCATGCACTGAACACAATGTCTGCCGTGCAGTGCATAGCACACGGCTACCACGCGTTGGTAGATCTAATACCGAGCACCTTACGTAGAGACTTACGTAGCCTAAGTGAAATACCGAGCACCTTACGTAGAAACTTACGTAGTATAGCGATGTCGTTTTTTCTGCCATGTGAACACAATAATAGAAAAGCTGACAGGATCGCTTTTCTAAATAACCCCCCAGAGTGTGCAACTCCCACATACCCTGTTGTCCCGACAGAATTTCAAGTTGACGTCATTATTTATGACGCAATGCTCCTTGCAGCAGTGATTTACAACAATGTGTACGGGTGTCAACGCATCACACGTTTTTCTTTGCAATAATTTGTACAGGATCGATCGGCTTCGGTCCACCACAGGTTCCGGATTCGTCTGATAATCCGTGTACAGTGCGCATTGCATCATCAAAATGACGTCAACTTGAAATTCTGTCGGGACAGCACCCATAGTGGAGTTGCACACTCTGGGGGGTTATGTACTCTTGGTGAGACCTATAGCCGCTGGGGAGGTTTCCAGGCGCATTATGTGTCGGGCGGTCATGAAAATTATCAAGAGCGACGTTAGGGACACCACTGAACCACGACAACTTTGCGTTGGCGTGCCCTCTGCTTGCGAGGCCTCAGTGCATGCCATGGATAGTCTGTTCAATCTTGACAGCACGGACGGCATATTATTACTCGTTGATGCATCCAATGCATTTAACCCATTAAAACACAGAGAAGCAGCACTGCATAACGTCCCCATTTTTTGCCCTGCTCTAGGCCAAGTCTTTAAAAAGACGTAAAAAAGTCCATCCCGCCTGTTTGTCACAGGTGGCGGCGAGATTCTTTCACGCGAGGGAACATTCCATGGGAACCTTTTAGCAGAGGCAATCTATGCGATAGCGATAATGCCTCACATTAATTATGTATCCACCCAATGTCCAAACACAACACAGATCTGGTATTCGGACGATGATTCGGGTGCTGATACTGTTAGAAATGTATTCGTTTATTGGTCCACACTTAGTGAAATCGGCCCAGAATATGGATGCTACCCCAATGCGTCAAAGACCGTCCTTCTTGTGAAGGAGGCACGTGCGGATGAGGCCCGTTTTTGCTTACACTATGCGCGACAGGGTTGTCTGGCGCGCCAAGGCGCTTGACTCTGGAATGCGTTGGCGAGCGAGGTGCAGTCTAGTTGCCCTTATGTAATACACCTCAAACAGCCTCATCTCCGCGGAAACACCCCCTGATTTTTTTGTGGAGTAACATGGGATGATACAGAGCACACTCATCCACAAAAAGGAGGCGGTTTATGAAGAAACAAACCACCCCCAAAGGGTTGGAGCCTCCTTAAATACGAGCCCAAAGCACTGGATTAAAAGTCCTTGAGGACACTTTTATACATATTGCGGATATTCATCGCGCGTAGTGTAAACAAAAAAAAACAACAGAAACAGAATAAAAAATATTGGTGGGTGGAAATGCCAACAAATGGACGATGTGATGGCACGGGTTGCTTGTGATTACGTCGAAGTATGAAATTTAGCCCTTGAAAACTGCTGCACATTTGTAACAGGGACAAACAACACTGTCGACTGGCGTGCTTGAGAATTACAGGAAGAATTGATACCCTAGCTCACACGGCTACAAACTGTGCATAGCAATACGGGGGAAGAGAAAGCACAGGAAAGGTTATAATTATGTCCATGTGCGTTTAATCAAAGCGGTGGCTCAGCGAACGCAAACGACAACCTTGACAACGTGATCACCGGCTGGCACCCAATCCTGTTTATTAGGGCTAAAATTACCACCGCTGTATATATAACCTTGGTTTTCAAAAGTGAAAAAAGCGGTGCCAGTGGGGATGTGTTCCATTACTTCACCTAGACATGTTACTTGTGCGGTCGCAAGCCTATCAGGCAACCGCATGCCGCGTTCCAAGCAGGTTTCATTGGCAACCTTGAAGGTGACACTTATGGGCATGACGGCCACGCCGTTCAAAATGGCGCAAGTGGTATCTAAGCAAACATAAACATACACAAATACCCAATTACATGCATTCAGATACGCACATACGCACATACACACATACACACACACACACACGTAGAAACGCAAAGACACAAACAGACGCTGAAACGGACAAAGTGAACCAGAGAACAGTGGCTAATGTGCTGATGTGCTACGCAAGATCGTACGGCGATTGTGTGTTTCGTTTGTTTTGTACATGGACGTACATACGCTCTCGCTTTCTTTCTATATAAGGCAAGGTTCGCCCCTTGTAAACTGTTCTGACGATGGGTGACTGGCCCGAAACGTCAATAATATTTCGACATCATTAATAAAAGAATTGAGCGGTTGTCAGTTGACAAACCCCCTTTTATTTAAAATAGTAAATGTAGAGCCGACGGATTTACGTACTATTATAAAAACCGAGGCGAAACAGACGATAATATTTATTGAAGTAAAATAGTCTGATGATCAGCAAGCAACAGGTTCCACAAAATCTTAAGAAGCACTTCCATAGACAAGACAGGACACTAACTTACAAGAAATCGCTGAGTCGCAGATCGCATTCCACGCACAAACACAAGAACACACAGAACATGTTAGTTGCAGTTGTGAGTAATAAAAAACAGACCTAAATGCGTTCCAGTATGTATTGCATAATTTGTTTATTAAATGGACCAGTCGGGGAAGTGAACTGGCCGAAAATTTGAAACAAATTCCAGACCCACTAGGACACGAACCCGGGACATTGCTTGTCCTGAGCAATGCTCTACAATCCGATCTATGGGGACATGCTGACTGAAGCCTGGACCTGACCGAACCTTGTTTATGAAACTGGAAGCCTGCCCACTTTTACATAAATCTGAATTTATGCATGATCAATTTTTGTGACGAGAGAGCTTGGAAGCTCAGGGCCCTGCGCTATGCTTTGTTGCCTAGCTCATCGTGCATGTTGTTAGAACTGATGAAAATGCTTTTTCCTTTGATTAGCTACATCATTGTATTGCAAAAACGTTTCAATGAGATACTGAAGTAACGTCTTCTGCATAGCTATGGGACCGGCGCTGACTCTGCCGATCAAGGGCGTTCTGGAGTCGACGGGATGTCTGTCCTGACGTTTCCTGGGACCGGCGCTGACTCTGCCGATCACGAGCGTTCTTCTTCTTCTATTAGAGGTTAAGTTACACGCTGTTTGCCCTTTTTCAAAACGTGGTGCAAATCTCACGTTACGTGTAACTTTTAGAGGTTAAGTTACACGTGCGACGTGACGTGAAATTTTGCCTGGCAGGATTCGGGTTTAGTTCGCACAAATATCAAATCTTCCAACAAACTCGATAAAATTCCGGAAACTCACACAAATTCGGTCGGAATAACCAAGCGAAACTTCCAAAAACTCACGTCATGAACTTACGTGCGGTACAGTCAACTCACGTAAAACACGTCAAATTTTACGTGAGTTTTTTCACTTTTGACGTAAAAGTTCACGGACGTAAGACTTTTACGTGAAACTTAAAATCTCTATTATTATTATACTGACGGCAACTAACATCTATTCTGATTGCATTAATTTTACTCGTCTCCCTACTTCGTATTTCTTTCCAGAAAATCTCCGCATACAGCAGGGAGTCGTTTACATAATAATTATGACTCCCTGCTATACATCTACATGACTGTATATGTGTATGTACATGACTGTATATACGTTATACGTTATACGTTATAATTATTATGCTATCGGCCTACATGCGATTCCCGGGCTGGTCGACAGGTGGCCCAGCCAGCCTGCTAGTGGGATCTCGGCCTCGCACACAAATCCACACAAAATGTTACTGCACTGAATGCATTCCCACGATACACTTCGCATATATACTCATTCTCTTGATGGTACCGTACTCTTGATGGTACGGGACAGGTACGGGATAACGCCAGGCATGCATATGCATGTCGATGGCACAAACAAACAAAAATATTGTGGCCAGCTGTCTTTGCTGGTACGGTACACTGGTACGGTACAGTACAGGATAGATACGGGATAGCGCCAGGCGTTACACAAACAAACAAACAAACAAACACCAAATTAAAGCTGTGTGGACCCTGGCTAGCGCCAGACGTTACTGAAGTAACGTCTTCTGCATAGCTACGGGAATAAATGTCTCTGGAGACTGGTCTTGGCGGAGAGTACGGAGCATTTTTGACTGGATTGTTCTCATGCAATGCAGGGCATTTGTGACTGCAGGAATTTATGACATGGCCTGTGACTGGTAACAGCACGTCCAAGATATTTTCATCATAATCCTTTATTCACCACAAGAGGTAGCGAACTTACGGGTGCACATGGGCATTTCAGGCAATGTCCAGCCAGTTGTCGGATCACAGTAGGCCAGTTTGTTGGGAAGAGTTACCGTACCAGCGGTGCACACTGCTGTTGTGTAATGTCCACTGTATGCGGCTTGAAAATATGCACTCTCGAGTCTGATTTTCAGGCATTGAACTGCAGAGGTGAAGAAAAACAACAGCAGGTCTTGCCTAGGGCTCTCTAATGGCCACAGCTCATTCGATCATAGTTTGCAAACTAATCATCTCCTCCGATGCAAGCGTACCTTTACTTTTACGCTACTGGCGTACACTGGTTAGAACGCTTCCCCAAATTTCCCACATCCAACAAAGCAGTGTAAAGTAAAAAGTCAGAATGACGCGTGATGTTCATTTTTCAGTGAGAACCGGTGAAAAGGCAATCATGCCTGTGAAGTAAAATAGAAGTCAACAACAACATGGATCAAGAATTTTCTTTTTCCATTGTAACGTACAAACGAACTACCTTTTAACGTAGTTCGTTCGTACGTAAAAATCGTTTTGAGGGACATTGCCTTGGATGTACAGCGCTAAAATATCACCAACAGGTACCATTGACATATTCTTCATTCCTGTTTGCCTACGAAGACTAGCCAAACTTGCTTGGTGTTGTCAACGGGGTCAAATTCCCCCGATATAATACGTTACGGCCATGTTTCTGTAGCTGTGCTGGAACTGCTCTATTTCGCAGCCACTATTTACCATTAGCCATGTCGCCCCCCCCCTCCTCCACCCTACACAGTGGGTCCATTGTTATTAGGCATCTGCCTGTTTCTCCACTATAAAATTTATAAAATACTACTGCCATGGAGACAGAGGAACGTACATTACCGACATAATAGTGTAACAAGAAGGAGCCACTAGTGTGTGGAATCCGCGGTAGCAACATCGGCAGGGTACAGTATCGGAAAGACAGATGTTCTGGGATCGAATCCTGCTCGTGGAACAAGGGAACTAATAATTGCATGTGGTTAAGTGGAATCATGCGACACATGTGAAACCAATCTACACATACATGCATGGACATTGGTTAAATAAAAAACCTTGGTAGGAGTGTACAGTATACTAATGTTACCCTGTACGATCAATAGGTGTGTAACAATCAATAAGGGGTATAACACCCGCCTACTTACACACTGTGCTGGTACCATCGGGACCTGGGAACAAAGGAAGGACAGAAGGACAGAGCAGAGTACCAGTTACGCAGTGGAGGTGGATACAAGATTTTCACTGAACAATTAAAATTATATCAACACGGGATTATGCCACTAAGAGTCGGTAATGAATACGGGTACCGGTAGTATTGAACTGTTCCTTTGGTCCAATGCAGTACGCCCTGTAGTCTCGCGCCCAAACGGATAATTTCTACCACTGGTATATCCAATTTCTAATAGAAAACTGGGATTTCCGTTCAAGGTCGGAGTGCGTATTGTTAAGAAAAGATAGCTTCATAACATCTAAGTCATTTAGAAACCAGCAATATTTGACCATATCATGTTAGGACAAGCAGTAACATTTCCTCAGTTAAAGAAAGAGTATGATATAGCAAGAAAAACGGACAGATGGAAAGAGAGACAGAGACGCAGAAAGGACCTCGAGGCACAGATAGAAGCAGATAGAGGAAATGAGACGAACGGAACAGAAAATAGAAGGAGGCGTTAATGAAAGAGAGAGAGAGAGAGAGAGAGAGAGAGAGAGAGAGAGAGATAGAGATAGAGAGCGAGAGAGCGAGAGAGCGAGAGAGCGAGAGAGCGAGAGAGCGAGAGAGAGAGAGAGAGAGAGAGAGAGAGAGAGAGAGAGAGAGAGAGAGAGAGAGAGAGAGAGAGAGAGAGAGAGAAAGAGAGAGAGCGAGAGAGAGATAGAGAGAGAGAGATAAATAGAGAGATAGAGATAATTAGAGAGAGAGAGAGAGAGAGAGAGAGAGATGGAGAGGGAGAGAGAGACAGACAGAAAAACAAACAGACAGACAGAGACAAAAAGAGACAGACAGACAGACAGGATGACGAGAAACAGAAGAAACCTATCTTGGTATTATTAAACTTACCAACATGACGTGTCACTGCGCTGTTAATACCTGCAGATGAAGAAAAATATCCAGGATCCATTAATAAACCCTCATTCCGCGGTCTGGGGTCCGTTTTCATTCCGCGGTCTGGGGTCCAAACGGACCCCAGGGGTATGATTTTTGAAATATTTTTACTTTGCTGCATCCAGAGAGTTCTTTATGATTCCTGCTCTATATTCCTGTTCTATAATTTACTTTATGTTAATTAAACGCCAAAAGTAACTGCATCTCTCCTACTTCGTTCATGTACATACCCATGACTGGTTAGTTGTTTTCTGTACCTGATCTTGTGCCAGTGGTTGTGAGGTTTATCCACTCACCCCACCGTTAGGCGCTGCATCTGCCGCTAGGGTTTACCGGGTGTTAGCAGCCGTCGTGAGTTCCCTTTGGGAACGGACATGATAAGCAGGGAGTGTTTTCCAGCGATCTGCACCTAAGAAGCGTAATGCGTATAAGCAAGAGTACATAAACCCTTTTTTGGTTTATGTACTCTTGGTACAGGCCATAGCCGAATTCAGAGAAGATAGAAGAACACTTCTCGAACTTTCCCGGGAGTCCTGATCTTTTCGGTGAGTATTTGAGAACGTACCCTAAATCCTAATGACAGCAGCAAAAGTTCGCAACAAACAAGTTCACAACAACAGAGAGAGGTAGTTTCTGGATGTCCTCATGCCAGTAGGCTAATGGTGAAAGTACTTACTCTGGCACGCTTGTCCCTGTGGGATGGTCCAGCCATTATCGGTGCAAGTTGCCTTGTCGTACGTGACAATACTGTATCCACTATCACACATAACCTCTGCAGACGATCCTGAGCGTGTAGCCGGAAAATGGCCATTCTGGACTTCGTACAAAGCGCACGTGGCTAGAAAAGCAAAAACAATGTATATCAAACGTACTTGGTCCCAAAAGAACAAGAAATGGATATGAAGACCTAATTCCTTTGTGTGCAAATTTGATTTCTTTCGCTAGCAGGATAACACCAACACCAATTATAGCAACACAGCTCAATTGCCCTTGGCACATACTAGGCATGGGCGGATAATGCTAGCATAGACAGGTTGCCAAAGTCGCCTCCGGAGATCCGTACCCGAGATGGCCCTGGAGACCGCGGAGCTCGGAATCGATTTTTCGGGGCAAAGAGACACATGGATTGATGTGTTTGTGTGTTTTGTTTTGCTTGTGACATGACTTGCGTTTCCTTCCTTTTAGTGTATTGGTAGTTGTTTGTTGCTGCCGACTCCTAGTAGTAGTGTAGGAATAGAGTAGGACTTGTAGTAGTAGCAACGATAGTGTGGATAGTCGCATGGATCATGCTGTGACAATATCATTGTCTGAAGCGGATGATGATGCTGTAGTCAGTGCATTTTGTTGGGCAAGCCAGACGAAGGATAAAAAACACAAGGTGTTCCTGGCCATCAACTGCAATAACTTCGACCTGCTGCTTGGTTTCTTGGCATTGGCATTGGCTTTTTTGGGCTTAGACTTCGGACATTTTCTCAACGGTCTCTTTTCTGGAGCTTTCCTACACAAAGGATACGACTTGTGAGAGAAATATACCGGATATGGTTGGTCCTTGGATTTCTCCTCGTTGTGGAAATGCTTGTAGCACAAGCAAGTGTCCTTGGATGGCACCAGATCTTTTCTATTGATTCTTGTGAGCCAAATGGTTCGCACTGTCGGCTTACGAGGGATAAGAAATTTGATCTTCTTTCCTTTCACTCTCCTTGTCGAGCAACGCACGGCACAACAGTGATCATTCTGACCCATCCCCAGTTGCTACAAATAACTGTACCAAAGGGAATGAAACACACATCTAAAGGTAAAAAGGAAAAACAACCTGTCGCTCTGCCCCGAAATATCGATTCAAACATCCGTGTTCTCCAGAGCCACCTCCGGAACTGATCCCCGGAGGCGATTTTGGTAACCCTTAGCATTAAAGTGCGCGACTTGCAACGAGCATTATGCTAGCAGTATAACACTACATTTCCACAAAAGTTGCATTATACTCAAATATGGAAGTTTTGGCCATTACAAAAAAATGGACTGTTACATGCCTTGTACATAGAACTGCACAACCTGCATAGGATTGTCCAAACTAAGCCATTTTCCATGCATACTATATCGGTTTTTGCTGGCATTATGGAGCAATAGCAGCATAAAATTAGCATTATGATTATGATTTTCTAGCATTTTCCATGCCGTCTACGTAGAACTACGAAACGTGCCCCATGCTGCCCAAACTAAGCCATTTTTCCATACTTACTAGCCATTGGCGGACTATGCTCGGCCAATCGTTAAATTATGCTTTTGATTATGCCACAATTATGACAACAAATAATTATGCTGAATTATGCTGAATTATGCTCGGTTCCACTATGTGCACGCTGTACATAGAGGATTGAGAAGCCACGCATACACACACGGCCATGCCCTAAGCATAATTTTTGTCTAAACCGAAAGATTATGCCGACCGTACACTAGGCCTTGGCGGATAATGCTCGAAAAGGTGGCAGATTCTGCTTTTTTTGCACCGAAATTGGCAGAACCATACAAACCTTATGGCGGGCAATTCCTCGAATTCTGCTCCATTTCTTTATCCACATACCAAACATGCATGAAACGTACCAGAAAAAGTACCGAATTCTGCCAATTTTTCTGCCGGCATTATCCGCCAAGGCCTACCGTACACGTTGGAATCCGTATATTATGCCGGAGCATAATGTTTTGACGAAATCCCAAGATTATGCCAAATATTATGCCGGCATAATCCTCCAAGGGCTTACGATAGCGAGTCGTAACTGGGGTTACTGGGCTGGGGGCCTGGGGCGGTACAACATTTTGGGGAAATTTTTGACTGCATTTTTGAGTTTATCGGCAAGGCAGAGATGAAATTTGAAAATGTTTTCTGGTGAATCTCTGGAGAATAGCCTTCTCTAGCTTCCTATAGTTTTATTCCCGTAGCTATGCAGAAGACGTTACTTCAGTAACGTCTGGCGCTAGCCAGGGTCCACACAGCTTTAATTTAGTGTTTGTGTGTTTGTGTGTTTGTGTCACGCCTGGCGCTATCCGTATCTGACGGCAAAAAAGCATAGGATGTTATAAATTTTTCAATTCTCCTTTTTTTCAGGCATGTCCTGGGATTCGAACCCGCACTATCGCCCTACATGCATTCTCCCATACACTTCGCATTCATACTCATTCTTCCAAGTAGCTTCACGTTATTATCTTGCGTTTGAAAGCCCTATTTGAATATTGCGGGCAGCTTTATGTGGCCAGCTGTGTTTGATGGTACGGTGCGGTACGGGAGACGGTGTCGTATTACCCTCGATCGTACCTGTCCCGTACCTATCCCCTACCGTACCGTGCCATCAAAGACGGCTGGCCACAATGCATACTGTATTCAAATAGGGCTTTCAAATACAAGATCACAATGTGAAACAAGTTGGAAGAATTAGTATGTATGCGAAGTGTATCGGGGGATGCATGCAGGGCGCGCGATAGTGCGGGTTCGAATCCCAGGTTATGTCTTAAAAAAAGGATTTTTTTAAAGAATTTATAACATCCCTATGCTTTTTTTTGTCTAGGTCATCAAGGCAAAAAAGCATAGCGTAGGGCCCTGAGCTTTCAAGCTCTCTCGTTTTTACTTTTGTCAAAATTTAAAAAAGTTTTATGAAAGGTAATTTTTTCACGGACCTTTAATAAAAAAAACCATCTCCACCTTGCCGATAATCTCAAAAATGCAGTCAAAATGTGATCAGAATGACCCCGAAAAAGTTGTACCGCCCCAGCCACCTTAAAAAAACATCTTCAGGCTTTCTGACAAAGCTGTATTATGCCCCTAAGCATAATTATTGTCTAAACCGAAAGATTATGCCGACCTTACACGTTGTAATCCGTATATTATGCAGGAGCATAATTTTTGGACGAAATCCCAAGATTATGCCAAATATTATGCCGACATAATCCGCCAAGGGCTAATACTTACTACTGGTGAATTGCTGGCGTTACAGAGGAACAGCAGCATTATGACAGTTTTTCTGGCATTCCCATTAGCATTATCCCGCAAAATAACTAGCATTATCCGCCCAGGCCTAGCACATACTGCCCATCAAAGATAAGCAGAATTTAGTACGTTACTTTTTACTACCTTTGATGGTACAAAAAAACTCTACTCCTCCGTGTAGTACTCACACCAATAATGCTAAACAACGACGGCGTACTGGGTGAATTTTACTTCTAACGGCTGTCTCGCTGTCAAAAGCTTGTCAGAGATTGTGATAGTAGTGCGTGATACTGGATATTGTAACTGACATTTCAAAAACTCTAGAATGTTAAATTTTATATACTCAGATGGTTAGCCAAGGAACAATAATTATTGTAACATGGAAATTGTGGGCAGAAGTTCTGCGATCGAGTCCACCAACTAAACCATATTTTGAACAGTCAGACGTGCACAATCTAGCAGAAAACTGAGAAGGAGTACTGAGATATTCCACGGCATGAAAGTCAGTTTAGTTGGTGGATTCGATCGCATAACTTGTGCCCACAATTTTAATGTTTCAAACATTTTATACAATTTTAGTTTGGTATGTGGATTAAGCAATTGAGCAGACTTCAAAAAAGTGTCTGCCATAAGTGGTGTACGGTTCTGCCAATTTCATTCCTCTTCGAGCAGAATCTGAAAATATTTCGAGCATTATCCGCCAAAGGCCGCAGCACAACCCACCACCGAAGTCGCCACCCCGCAAAAACAGAATCATACACAGTATAATTATGCTGGTTTACTCACCGGTGTCTTCTGTTCCAGGACCAACTGCGAGAAAAGAGAAAGAAAAACCGGAAGAATTGTCCTATTACAAGCCATATCCTCGTCTGCTGCTGCAAATAACTATGTCAATCACTAATGGGTCATCACTTTGCTTGGAAGCGTTATCTCCGCGAATCTTTTGGAGTAATATGGAGTAATATGGAGTAACATTAAGTAGGTAACGCTCACTTTGGTCATGGATAACAATCCATCCATCTTTTAGCTTGTTGCTATGTCACACATTTAAAAACTGCCATGGTGAGGCTAGAACATCAGTACAGCTAGATAAACGTTTGATACTCATGCGTAGAATACAGACTGATGTCAAACATTCCATGGATCTGCCAGAACCAGACAAACACAGGTGCAACGTCTTCTTCGATTTCAGAAAAGGCTTGGTAGGCTAAGAACTAGCAGGACACAATGAAGACCACGGACTGTGGGTTTGGAATTTTCAAAGTGGAGAACTAGGCAAGCTAACAGCGCTACATGTCCGCTGAGAATTAAGGCTACTTCTTACGTTGGCAAATTAGTCCCTGTGGGATGTTCCAGCCATTGAATTCATTGGCACATTGTGCTTCCTTGTTCGGAACAGCACTGTATCCGAGGCTACACACTGGTTGTGCAGATAACTCTGCGTGTGTTGCTGGGAAAAATCCATGATCAAACTGATACACTGGGCACGAGACTAGAAATCCAAGAAAGCAATCCAAAGTTACACATGACACATGTAAATATCTAGTCGACATAAAAGCGCAAGAAGAGTAATGTCACGGTCGAAAGGGCTGCGGAAGTGTAATGTTTTCATATAAAGCAATAATAACAACATAGCCATCAAACAACAAAAGAATTCCGATTCAACTTACCCACGTACTCTCCGCCACCCGGTACTGTGTGAAAATAAGAAAGAAAGAATAATTGTATGCAAGGACATCAATTTCAATGCTTGAAGCAGTTGAAGGTCAACGCCATGGCAACCATATACAGTTTACATCCGATTCTAGTCTGAATCCTCATAACATGATAATATCTTCAGATGTCTAAAATTGACCAGTGAGTGGAAGTCCAGTAAGTCCATTTTTGTTTGTTTTGGCATCATTATGCACAAAGAACTCGCTCATTTTGAGTTGCGATATTGGCAACTTCTGAGCTTTTTGTGAAAATAAGGATGCGATTTCAGCAACTTTCACTGGTTTTGGCACGGTTGCGAAAAACAGAAGTTGCGAATTTGTTGGCATCTTTGGGAAAGGGCTAATGATAGCGGGTAGTGAACTAAAGCGGTTAGCACCAAGAAATGAGAGACTGTAGAGCTAGGGAGATGTTAACCCTACAATCAAGAGTCCATAACCCAAGAGTATGCAATTGTGATTATGGGTGCATGTGTGGCGCGCTGCCTTCATTACGTAACTTGCCTTCATCACGCTCTGAAAGCATGCATTCAAACTCTCAATTTCTCGCACGAGCCCATCCGTTTTTGCTCGATTCGTTCCAGTACCTACACAATCTCTGAATTCTGGCGCGTGAACTCCAGTTCCGTACGAAAGTTCATTTCAAACTAGAGGGAAAGTGCGGTGTTTGATTTTCCGCAGTGCGCGGACTGCAGCTGAATGATGTAATGAAGGCAGCGCGCCGCGCGGTTGGCCCATAGAAAAGAGATCACAGTTGCATACTCTTGGGTTATGGACTCTTGCTACAATAGATACTGGTAGTTCTACTTGTCACACTATTTTGGCAGTACGTTCATTGAACTTACGGGCACCATATTTCACCGAGCCGACATTGGCAGCGTCTGCACAACAACAAAAAAACAAAGAAGTAAATCTCCATGATACGTTCATTAAAGATCGTATTGGGTGTTCTGTTACTATATGTTCCTAATGTCATCTCTCGTGTCACGTTACAAGAAGAAAGTGTTGCCAATGTTGGTCAACTGGCAGATAATTGTCATTTTTAGGGTAGTTTGGAGGCGATCAAAATAGTTCCGCGATCTACAACTTCGCTTGTGACGCCTCATTTCCACACAATCAAGTTGACAGTTAAAAGTTCGGCGTGGAGACAAGAAACCTATTATCGATGAAAGTAAACTGAGCGCACTCATACCACGAGAACAATGTAAACGATATTTCTGAGGATAATCACATGAACACGACATTCAAATCCTTAAAATATTGTCCCATTGTTCTCGTGGTGAGTGTGCTCACTTTACTTTCATCGAAATCAAGTAGACACGTCTTTTTATCGATGACACGTTTTCTTTTCCTTCACTTCAGGAAAGAACAGAGAATGTTGTAAATTTGGAAAGGCATTTAACTATGTCCAATTACTTGAAGTAGAAAAGAAAAGGAAGCGCTTCATTGATAATAGGAAGTGTCGACTTGATTCTGTGGATTTGCGTCTTTGCATTCTTTTTTTTACAACAAAGTAAGCAGCAGCACTCGGCCATTGGAAATGCTGCGTTACCTTCCATTGCGCTCTGATGGCGCTCGACCGCAGAGGGCGAAGGTGGTGATGATGAAGTGAACGGAGAATGTTCTTTTTTGGCCGAAATAATTGCACCTGTCAGCGACACAGGGCGAAGCTCACCTGATACTCTTTCTCTCTTTTTCTCTCTCTCTCTCTCTCTCTCGGATCTCTCTCTCTGTTTGTAGTGGATAAAAACATCTCTGGCGTTGATTGCTTTCTTACTTCGACTTCTGCCGCGCCTTTGTTCTCGTACTCCCCTTTATGTACAATTGTTGTGCAAACCCTCCTTTAATATTGTCTGTCTCATTTTGCCCTGAGATGTTTTGATGAATGAGTGATTATGACGCTCATCATTCGCTCCCTTGTCACTGGACAGTTCTCTCCGTTTGGTTTTAGCGAATTCAAATAAAGAAAACAACAACAAACATACTGTACATGTACATGTAGGTCATGATATTCGAAACGTTGATGTTGAATTGTTCATAATTTCCTTTTTCCAAATCGGCCGGCCGAAAAATTCGCCGAAAACAAAGTTTTTAAGAACCCATCGACCTTTTCGCCAAATATGCGATTTTCGCAATGAATTCGCACTGAATTCGCCGAAATTCGCCGAAATTCGATGTGTTTCGTGTCTCTACAGCATGGAAACATAATTTCTGCGACCAATATACTGCGAAAGGTGACTGCGACTTTAACCTAGTTTAGACATTTTGGAAATCGGTGTTCAGGAAAAGACGCCTAAATCAATGGCGGTTAAGAACTCGCCGAAATTTACCAATTTCGGACCGAATACGCAGAAAATTGGTCAATAGCGTACATGTACAAAGTAAATGTAAGTGTACAATGTACATGTACGTGTGTAAATTGTATCCTGCAAGCAAGTGGTGACCTCAAGTACACCTTTGAGCCGAATTCGGTCTTTCGGACTTATAATATGGCCGAAATTGGACAATATTATTCTTTTATTCCACAATGGCGTGACGTCAATAAGGATTATTGATAAGTGTGATAAAACTGATACTAGCCAGAAACAGCTAGATGGAAATTACCCGGGGAGGCAAGAAGCAATGAATCATGGAAAACAAGTGGGGGCAATAGCAGGGGTGATCGAGATAGTTTATTACACGTTTGAGATATCAGAAACTAGGGGGAAGCGTGGAGCAGGAACTCAAAAGAAGACTGGATGCCTTGTTTCGAAAAGAATTTCTACGAGGTTGGGTTGTGATGTCGATAGGCAGTGAATTGTAGAGGGTGAGGGCACTGTTGATAGAGAAATCTCGGTGCATGTTTGTGTGTGCGTATCTGATGGAGTACCGGGTAGGTTCTGGTCTGTCGAAGTGTGCATGGTTGGTGTTGACGTTGTGTTGCAAGATGAGGTTGTTGCAGGTGTGGTGGGCAGGTTTGGTGGTGGATGTCCCATGCTAGCAGGGCTTGTTAACATTGTCTAAGCCGATCGAAAAGCCAATTTGGCGAAAAATATCGGGTCGATTTGGGAAATTCTTTTTCATAACAGTTTGCGTTAATCATAGCTATGAAGTGTACCAACTACCTTCAAGTTAGAGAAAACACTTCATGAAGATCAACCAGTACAAAGCAGCACCTGGCATCACAACGGAACGTACCTCCGGATAAGGCGCAGATGAACAACGCTAGAAGAAATCGTAGGTGCTCAGCAGCCATACTTTGTTCTGAAAGTTTAAAGAACACACAAAATACAGGTCCTCCTTCGATAGTGCATGGAGATAATTTTCAGGCAATCAAAAGAAAGCACCTTCGACATTTATCTACAGGACTTTTTAATGATACAAGAAGCATGGATTCATACCTTCATGACGTACCCTCAATACAGCTTAAATTATCCGCACTTTCCAATTAGAATGGACTCGGATAGAGAGCCAAAGACACATTTGTAGCAAAGAAAAGGGCCAATGAAGTAAGAGTTACGCTAACTACTGCTCTTTAAAAAGTGCGGTGTCACCGGTGATCTGCATGGACAATACTATCTTGTACTGAGAGTATGGCACTCCAGGAACATAAACAAAAGGACGCTAGCACGAATGCCATGTACAGTACTAACGAATCATGAAAATAAGAATTGTATACTGATCAGACTGGTGATAAAGAGGAGGACAGATATATGGCAAAGCGACGCCTTTGTCTGATCATGTGCGCGCGAAGTTCATGCCATGCGTCTTGCGTGGCGGTGGCACATACATTGCCTCAAACTGTTCAACATTTCACCCGCCAATACCCGGAAAGTGGAAAGGCGGAAAACCCTCAATAATTTCAACATTCTATCCAAGAGTGCACGACGTCCTCACCTTGACCTCCTGCCCACTCACACTGGTCCTTGTTTCCGCTCTACTCTACTACATTCCATCATCACAACGTGGAACTCCCTGCCTACCGAGGTTAGGATATCTAAAACCCGTGGTGTATTTAGCCGGCACATTAAGTCCCATTTCCACAGGTATAGATTCCATCCTCGAGGTTTTCCCATTAATCTTTTTATCTTAATATTTTCTTCCTTTAAAAATTGCACCATATTGTACACGTATTGTACACGTATATTTCTTTTCGGAGACCCTCTTGATTTAGGCTTCGGCCTTTGGGGAATCTCTCAAAAAAATTATAATAATAAAACACATCTAGCTGACTAAAAGCAGATCTTTTTATATTTTTTACCGGTATCATACGATATATTTTTCCCAGAACTAAGATACTTTCTAATGCGTTACTGTGGTCAAGATATTTAGTTCTGTCAATGAAAACACTTCATAACTAATAGAGCGTATATACATTTACGTCGTTGAAGCGTAAACACACAGAACAAATTAGAACCGCTTGATCTGACTGCTGATCGCCATCACTCTCGTCGCTCACTTTACAGCAACTAGTATTTCAATCAGAGTTACAAAGTGCCAAAGTCAATGGCGGTCGTACATGTATGAATCCCATATTTTTGGATATGGAGATATCTCTCTCCACATACGTTACGTTTGGACAAACTACACGTGTAGTTATATTATTTAAAGGATTTCCCAAAGGCATAGCTTATCGGGGGGATCTCCTAACAGTGAAAATGATCATTGATTTATATACTAGTGAAGCGACTTGTCCACACAAATATAAGGTGAGATATCTAAGCATGTTTGAATCGACCTACACCTTTCAAGTATGTGGCTACATACAAATTCTACTTCACTCCTCTCCACATTCATGATCACTATACATGCTCACAATATACATACTGGTAATCGTTCTAATAGAAGATAGTCCGTACGTAATAGCCTCAGATCCGCGAGGAAACAACAACAACTACATTATAATATCGAGAAAAATAGAAAAATTAGAACTTGCCTTGTTCCAAGCGCTTTCCTTGCAAAGACGTGTGGACAACGAGGGAAGAAAGCAGCTGTGTCTTCGAGTCACTCTTTCTCCAGACTACTTGTTGATCATTCCTGCAATGTTGACTAGATAAGCGTGTCCAAACCGAAAGTTGTACGCCCGTGGAACCTGTTGTTTTTGGCACAATTTGTATACCACAATACAGTACTGCCCATCTCGCGCGCGTAATTTCGAAAAGCATTTCACCCCCCCCCCCCCCCCGCACACACACACCAACACCACCTTCGATACCCCAGATACGGTGAAGTACTCTATTTTTTTTCTTTTTAGTAGTAAAAGCCTCTTTTACGGGCGAAGTACTCTATTACTCTATCAGTATACGATAATAGTACCAGGCGCATTCTACAGGTTATAACCTTTCATATTTCACACATAACCATGACATTTCCCGGAGCGTACCATTGTCGCACCCCCCCCCCCCCCCCATTCCCAACCCCAATCCATGACATGATGCGTCGGTTCCCAAGTGGTTTTTCGATATGGTCATATAGAGGCGGGAATTCAAACCAGTCAACTTCGCTGTTACGGCATGTACAATAGGTAAAAGCTGAATTTTAATTTGTATTTGAAGTTTATTTATTTCCAGATTCCCTTGAGGTTGGTGGGCCTTTCGAGTTGTACGAGTTGTACTTAAGTACTTGTGCACCGTTCCACGCAACATGAATACAAGGTGAACTGTAATTTTTTTGAAGTACAATTTTTTTATTCGCGCAGCAGAAAAAACAACCAATAGAAAATCACGTGAACTGGAATGCATCGAGTACGAAGTGATTTGGCTTTTTTTAACATTTGGCATTTTTTAACAAATGTGTAAAATTTGCTTTTCTTCTGGCTGTTTCTCTGCTCCGGATGGCTGTTTCGAAACATGGGTGGTGGCAAATGAGAGCCAGTTTATCGTAGATCAACATTGACCAGAACATTTGGTGCATACAATTTAATTCCCCCTGCCACGTCGGTATAACTAGTGGTGGGTGCTTTGCCATTTGGTGTAAAATGTGTAAAATAAGCCACTGAATGGACGAGGAGGGCAGTGAATTGCTTCCGCAGGGCCTTTGGACGACGTCAGGCCGTCTTGCCATCACTAAAGACAATAATGAAGAACAGTAGGTAAAGGAATATACTCTGAGAGAACAAAAACATGGCTGCAATGCGATGCTAACTATCCAATTCTACCGTATGACACAGCCACTAATTACAAATACAAAAACACGGCTTTCGCCGCATACAATGCAGTTGACAGATTAATTTTTCATCCACTAGCAATCCTTGAAGTGATATCTATAAACTTCAGAACATTGATGACCGAATATCCTAGTTTGTGATGCCATTTTACAAATTTGTTAAAAAATGACATACCAATTATTTGAATCTTGAGAATACTATGAAAGTAGGACATGATTCAAGATACTTTCCAAAGTGGGATCATTCCCATTTTTTGAGACAATGGGCATGAAGGATAGCACTTCCACTTGCAACAGTTCATTTGGTCGTAGCTTGCCTAGAAGTGGCTGAAAAACGTCATTTTACAACCATGTTAAAAGAAGCCAAATCACCTCGTATTGCAAACAATTGTACAAAAAGATTAGCAATCCTAGATCCTGGCGATCGCCCGGGGAGTTTGCCGTCTTACCGTATGAGCACTCGAGCGCTGCCTGGAAAAACTCACTGTGAACTCGAAGAAATATTCCGCGCGAAAGCATGAAAAAATTGACAACTCACTGACGTCGGTACTCGTGCAGGACTTTGTCTTCGTCTGGTTTACAACAAACGAGTTCTTCCTCGTATCGATATGGAGTCAGAGAGGACATGTCGAAAGTCTGGTAAATTTTGACGAGCGGGATGCGTCCCAATTCGTTTTGTGACCAAATAGATTCATTCTTTGAGCTGCCGCGGATGCAATTTACTCTCACGATGTGACGAAAACGGCATCGACACAGACTCATTCCCAAGGCCTTGATGTGGCAAAGCTGTCCGTGTGACTTCGACGACATTTTGAGAAAAGCAGACGCCTGTGAAAGCTGATAGAAGACGGCGTTGACTCCTAAATTCAAATAAATTGGCGATCTTGAAATACGAAAATAATTCTCAAACAGAAATCGATCGATCGATGTGCCAGTGTATTCAACAACACGTAGCTACAGCGCAATGACTTCCGTGTTCACTCACACGGTTTCAGTGTTGTGTGTGTTCACAACTTCACATGGCATGAGCCAGTCAATTGTCAGTCAGTTCGGCAGGAAACGCGAGCTCCCACAACAAGTCGTTTGGCGCAGACACCTTCTTTGTCGTCTTGTAATTGTACCAGCGTGATCACCAAAACAATGAAAAAATGAAGAACAAAATGTTTGACTTGAAGATTTGTTGGGATTTGAACTAACAACTACTTCATGGTCAGCAGACAGCATTCGTAACCACAAAGCCAAAAAGGAAGGGATAAATCCTGGGTTTTGATAACAAATCGATACTGGCTTCCAGGGTAAATTATAAACCATGGGAAAAGGCAAGAAACCTGGCCGAAATTCTAACTCCTTAACGGTTGATCCAATTGTTCTGAAACCTTCACAGAACAATTTGCCGTGCCCTAACAAGCCATTTTATGTACTTTGTTGTCCAAATTTCCCTTATCTTCATACTTATTAAGACCCAAACTTGATTGCTAATCTTTTTGAAATAGACTGTAGTTGGTCTACTCTGTCAACTATCACCAGTAGCCAGAGTTCATAAGCCGAAACATACATTATACCAAGAGTCCATAAGCCCGTAGTTATGAACTCTTGGTATTTTTTATATATACCAAGAGTGCATAAACCGGTTTATGTACTCTTGATTTACCGATAGTACTCTTGATTATCCATATATGGGGCCCTTGACAATACAATGATTCTCCTACTCTTGCTGCAATGCATGCGTCAGTGCATTCGGATCTGTACTCTGAGGCCACTTCATCGAAACAGCGGAGGGTGGTGTTTTGGGTGGGAAGGGAGGGGGGGGGGGGGATAAGGAGAGGCCCCAGTTATCAATTGTATTCTATGCACCAAGCACTGCTGAACCTTACACTATGCGTACAGTATACAGCGGTACTCGTTTGCGCAACAATCTGAACTGAACTCGACCCGGGTTGAAATTTCTCATGTAAACACAGCCTATCTGGCCAGCTGGGCTAGATACAATCAGGGAGTAGTACAATACAGTATTGTCAAGAGTACATAAGGCCGTCATCACACCACGTTCTCCGACTCCCGTTTACGTCTACGTCTATGGTGAAAAAACCAAAACGGGTGGTCGTGTCATCAGACAGGCACAGTTCTTGACGCGTACACGCAGTCAGGTTTTTGGAGAAATTTGAACCCACGTACATCGAAGTACAGGGTCGCTCGGAAAAAGGCTGGGGGAGATACGCACGTTCATACAAAAAGTCGTATACCCCCCTCTCCATACCACGTCCACGTCTCCCGTTTCCTCTGCTCCCGTTTTCACCCCATATACGGATCATCATGACAACCGACCAAAAACTCCTTGCGTGGACGTAGACGCAGCGCTTTGTACCATGGTGTGAAGACAGCCTAGGCCGTCATCACACCACGTTCTCCGACCCCCGTTTACGTCTACGTCTATGGTGAAAAAAACCAAAACGGGTGGTCGTGTCATCAGACAGGCACAGATCTTGACGCGTACACGCAGTCAGGTTATTGGAGAAATTTGAACCCACGTACTAGTACATCGAAGTACAGGGTCGCTCGGAAAAAGGCTGGGGGAGATACGCACGTTCATACAAAAAGTCGTATACCCCCCCCCCTCTCCATACCACGTCTACGTCTCCCGTTTCCTCTGCTCCCGTTTTCACCCCGTATACGGATCATCATGACAACCGACCAAAAACTCCTAACGTGGACGTAGACGCAGCGCTTTGTACCAGGGAATAGTACAATACCGGTATTGTACTACTCCCTGCTTTGTACCATGGTGTGATGACAGCCTAGCAGGGCGCGCTCACACTGCTGTACTGCGACCATGAGCACGCGTCCATGCGTCAGCAAAACGCAGAAACGTGGCAGTCGTGCTCACACTAGGCCTCGTACACGCGTAGACGTGAAGTTGTCACACAAACTTTACGAATAGCAGTTCGTATCCAAAAGAGTTCGTGCGTTTCCTAATAAAGTTGTGGCCCGTTTTGGATGTAATTTTTCGCATGTTGCATGTGGGAGGAAGTGCCTCGTGGCTCGTATTCTTGAAGTCGACGAAAATAAATCATACAATCAGGAAGGTTTGGACTCTTGAGGGACTGCCGCTGACAGCCAAGCGCTTTCACTTTCCTGACCTCGTGGTCAGAGCAAGTGCCAGTGCAGTGGAAATTCCGGTAGTGGTTTCTTTCGTCTTTTGCCGAGATGCGAACTGTATTTTCCGATGATATGTAACTGAAATGTCTTGAGGTATGGCATTCCATCATCGCAGAAAAGTAGAGAAAGATGATTTCCCAACCCGAAAAGCCAGACCAAGCTGCCATCGTATTGAACGAGTACACTGTAGAAATTGGTCACCAGTACTGGTCACTGACCTGATCACAAGGAAGCAACTACAAAAACAAAAACAAAATGACATCGTCCAAAAAGGGCAAAGAATGCATATATTATGGCGGTGCGTGCGTGCAGGACCATAACTACAAAATTTTAAAAATGTACAAATGTCGAGGATGACATCGACAACCGCCGAGTTTCATGAATCAACACACCGGAATTTGAGAAATTGAGCATACTTCGAAGTACTTCAGGCCAGGTTGTACACAAATACGCTTCACGTCTACGATCATGTTGCCGCCAAGTCGTGGCACCCCCCCTCCGAAGCCCGCGAAGGTCGCGGTCATTATTTGAAACGTGGCCGCGACGTTTTGGTCAAGTTCATGCCGTTGCCATGCAACTTGGCCGCATGGCCGCATGGACGCTGGTTTTGGTCGCAGTGTGAGCGCGCCCTAACCGGGGGTTATGTACTCTTGGTATTGTACTACATGTACTCCCTGGATACAATCTACTATTGTAGGCTGTGTTTACATGAGGCGTTTCAACCCGGGTTGAGTTCGATCCGGGTCAGATTTCAACCCGCCATGTACACGAAATGCAGAATGGCGCGTTAACATGACGCATTGCGCTTGACCAGGGTTGAAATTTTGCCCCGGGTTGATTACAACCCTCCCCTTGTAGGTAGCCCTTTCCCAAAGGTGCTCTTTTAATTCGAAACAAATGCGTGTCTGGCGCCAGGTTTCAATAGCAGCGCACACGCAATTTTCGCGCGAAATGATTCACGTGATCATACAGGACTCTACTATAGAAGTGGACTTTTGGCGGCAGATCAGTATTTGACCCGGGTCAACTGCCTTCATGTAAACGCTTACCTATTTTGTCTATCGTACACACTTTCAACCCGGGCTGAACTCGACCCGGGTTGAAATTTCGCCCCAGGTTGATTTCAACCCTCCCCTTTGGGGGGGGGGGGCACAGAACCGGTTCGCACTGTTCTTTGAGACTGTGCATGATTGTGCAGTTTGTCTGCAGGGCAGTGTACGCATACCCCTGCGCTGCAATCATTTAGAAAAGCGATCCTGTCAGCTTTTCTATTATTTAGAAAAGCGATCCTGTCAGCTTTTCTATTATTGTGTTCACATGGCAGAAAAAACGACACCGCTATGCTACGTAAGTTTCTACGTAAGGTGCTCGGTACTTCACTTAGGCTACGTAAGTTTCTACGTAAGGTGCTCGGTATTAGATCTACCAACGGGTGGTAGCCGCGTGCTGTGCACGTGCACGGCAGACATTGTGTTGCATGCAGTGCAGTCCGTTTTCGGATGTGCATGCGCGAGGAACTTCCTTCTTTGGAACTGCTTCTTGCATGAGCTGTTTCGGATATTTCGTGTCCTGGCTTATTTCGCTTCGGCTCTGCTGAGACCTCTTTTCACGGAATATTACTCAATGACAGGTGAGTTGACCAGCTGAGTTCCCTTTGATTCATTTGCTTGTGTTGACTCTTTCATTTACGAAAAGTGTGCTGATTTTAGCTTTTCTGCTGTCGAGGCCTCCTTTTACGGAACACTCAATGACAGGTGATCTCTGAGTTGACCAGTTTCCTTCGATTCATTTGCTTATGCTCACCCTTTCATTTACGGAAACGTGTGCTGATTTTATTCCGATTTAGATCCATTCGTATCTCTTTGCCCTTGCCAACAGTGTGCGAAGAACGCGAGTTCACCTTCTTGACGGTAAGGCTTACATTGTATGTTGCTGCTGAGGCTTAGATGTGTTGTCGAAATACTCATGTTCATTGTACATTGGTACGTTACAAGTAAGGCACTGGTCATGATTGCTTCCGGCATTCCGTGCCCCGATCATAGGGTAGAATCTGAATTTTGCAGTGGCATAGCATCGTTGGCAGTTCCCAATCTGTAGGGGAAGGTTCAAGGACGCATTGGCCGAGTACTAGTATGCAAAATAAATTCGCATAACATGGAAAATCTCCATTAGGGAGAGGTTCATGCATTCAGTGACTTGTTTGCTTCATACGAAACAAGCCAATGGGTGCAGTCTCGTCTCGTGAAAATCTCGTACCATTGGATTTGTTTACTCGAGCCTGGGCTGTTTGATTTGTGAGTAGCGCCGAGATTGCACTGCCCCAAATAAAGTTGCGTGCCGGTAGAGCAAGAATTACGATCTGCAATCTGTTTGTTGTACCTGCAAGAATGTGCTGTACATGTATCGTATTTTCTCTGTTGTTGTTTCAGTTGCCGTCATGTTGCTAAAGAAAGGTTCAGTGACTCATTTGTTTCATAAAAGACGAGTCAATGGTTTGGTCTGGCTTAGAATCTTTCGCTGTAGAAGAAATCTATTCGTGTCTCTATTGCAGTATTGGAGAAATAATTGTATTCACTCGTTATAAAATAGGGTTAAGACAAACTCACAGAGCAAATGCCATCGGTCCCTTGATGTTCGTCCTAAAGAGGTTTGACTGGATATCATTCATACTCCCCCAAAGTCGTGTAACATGTTATTATTATGGAGTGCCTTGTTTATCTCTCAGTACCTCCAACCATATATCCTTGCCCCTTATATCCTCAGGATCAGTGTAGTTGTTGGAACGAGGTGTCGGACTCAGCAATGTATTTGTTTACATTTTAATACATGTTTATTGTTCCTACTTTGCTGTGTTGTTTTAGACAATCGTGGACTTGTAACACTTTGAAGTCATTGAACTGCTTCCAAAAGTTTTATCGACATCAACAGGATTACGATTTCACTACAATATGATGCGGGATGACCTTATCACGACAACCCATGACTACAATTATAAACACAGAATCAACAAAAACATCTGCGGCACGCACCTGGTTACAATTCTCATGTAAAAATTTAGGGTGTAGACATCTGAATTTTCTGAACGACAAGACAATTTTATGACGAGTCATGAAATTCTGCAACATCCACAGAATGACCTGCGTATAAAAAAGGTATCACCGCCACTGCACTACCCATAATTGATTCCCCGGCAGAAGAACCTGAATACAGTAGGGAGGTTCTGCTATACGTGAAACGTAGAGAAATCACGTAGAGAGCAGGTGTCTGGGTTAGAGTCTACGGCTTCGCGTGTTTTGGCTCCAGATTTCTACGCGGAGATGGGGTTCTCTACGTTGTGGCACACGCAGAGAAAATGCGTACGGATTTGCTGGGTATCGATCAACTGCATGCAGAAACTGCCAAATATGGAAGGGGAAAATCCCAGTACACATTCCACGTGACTTCTCTAGGTGAAACCAAGAGTACATAACCCCCCATGTACTCTTGGTGAAACGTAGAGCAGAACAGCATTTCTTTACGTTACGGGAACGCGAAGAAAGTTCGCGTGATTCTTTGCGATCTCGTTCCCAAAACGTAGAGCAGAACCTCCCTAGTGTACATGTACGCAAGACTAGTTCCATTTTCTGCAAGAAAAGGCTTGCACATCAATGCGTATAAATACGGTATTGAATTTGATAATATGATACACGTACATGTACATAGGGGCTCCCGTAAGAAGACCATACTATTAGGTCTGTGGGAAACACCCTAGTAAAATAAAATAATGATACATGACATGTAGAGGCGCTACATGTTGGCCATCATTAATTTTAGGGCATTCCATTGGTGACACAATAATTATAGGTTCTGATCGGTGGAATATGCTGCCTTCCACTGTTCGCGCTTATCGCCCATTTGTTCGTTCATGCTTAACCTTTCTAGGGGCTCCCGTAAGAAGACCATAGGTACTAGGTCTGTGGGAAACACCCTAGTAATATAAATAAAATAATAATAATAATATCCTTTAGCCAAAAAAACAAAAGAAATTATAGCAATAAAAACTGCTTTATGGCAGTTTTCTAAAAAAAAGTTATTGTGTTCTAGTCCATGGACCCCGTCTAAAAAGTAAGAAATTAACGAAATGTGATAGCCGAAAATTAAAATTTCACACAAAACCTCACAATAATCACACACAGGATGCGAGACGACCTTTTCCCCTCGTGGTCCTCTTTCATATGCAAGCATGTTGGCGCAGTACATGTACATGTTCGTGTACAAGTACAAGTGTCGGAATAAACAAGTGTTGAAAGCCGTACTATTAGATCTTCAAGTGTCGTGATTATTGTGAGGTTTTGTGTGAAATTTTAATTTTCGGCTATCACATTTCGTTAATTTCTTACTTTTTAGACGGGGTCCATGGACTAGAACACAATAACTTTTTTTTAGAAAACTGCCATAAAGCAGTTTTTATTGCTATAATTGTGTTCACATGGCAGAAAAAACGACATCGCTATGCTACGTAAGTTTCTACGTAAGGTGCTCGGTATTTCACTTAGGCTACGTAAGTCTCTACGTAACGTGCTCGGTATTAGATCTACCAACGCGTAGGCATACATTGTGTTCAGTGCACATGCATGCAGTCCGCGGATCCGTGTTGGGATGTGCATGCGCGAGGAACTTCCTTCTTTGGAACTGCTTCTTGCATGAGCTGTTTCGGATATTTCGTCTCATGGCCTGGCTTATTTCGTTTCGGCGCTGCTGAGACCTCCTTTCGCGGAATATTACTCAATGACAGGTGAGTTGACCAGTTGCCTTTGATTCATTTGCTTGTGTTGACTCTTTCATTCAGGAAAAGTGTGCTGATTTTGGGGCGGAATGCAATAAATAATGGAAAAGTTGACAGGATCTCTTTTCTAAATTTTGCTTTTCTGCTGCCGAGCTGCGAGGCCTCCTTTTACGGAATACTCAATGACAGGTGATCTCTAAGTTTACCGGTTTCCTTCGATTCATTTGCTTATGTTCACCTTTCATTTACGGAAACGTGTGCTGATTTTATTCGGATTTAGATCCATTTTTATCTCTTTGGGAGTCTTTGCCCTTGTCTACAGTGTGCGAAGAACGCGAGTTCAACTTCTTGACGGTAAGGCTTATGTTAGATGTGTTGTCGAAATACTCATATTCATTGTACATTGGTACGTTACAAGTAAGGCACTGGTCAGTGGCATACTATCGTTGGCAGTTCCCAATCTGGAGGGAAAGGTTCAAGTACCAATTGACCGAGTTTGAAAAATAAATTCGCATATCAGGGGAAATCTCTATTGTGGAGAGGTTCAGTAACTTGTTGGTTTCATACGAAACAAGCCAATGGGTGCAGTCCCGTCTCGTGAAAATCTCGTTTGCGCGGGCCAAGTGCACGTACGCCATGACCCGATCTCACGAAATTTCCTACGACAGTTCATTTCGCGTTCCCTGCAAGTTTCGCGTCCAAAGGTGCGAAGTTTCGCACTTCATGATGTAGAGCGAAAGTTTGTACGCATTTTCGTTTTGCAGAATCTCTCTAGTGACTCAATTGTTTCATACGAGACGAGTCAATGAGTCGGTGTGGCTTAGAATCTTTCGCTGTAGAAGAAATCTATTCGTATGTCTATTGGAGAAATAATTGTATTCACTGGTTATAAAATAGGTTAAGACAAACTCACAGAATAAATACCATCGGTCCCTTGGGGTTCGTCCTAAAGAGGTTCGACTGGATATCATTCATACTCACCAAAAGATATGTAAGATTTTATCATTGTGGAGTGCCTTGTTTATCTCTCAGTACCTCCAACCATAGCCTTGCCCCTTTTCTCCTCAGGATCAGTGTAGTTGTTGGAACGAGATTTTGGACTCAGCAATGTATTCGTTTACATTTTAATACATGTTTATTGTTCCTCCTTTGCTGTGTTGTTTTAGACAATCGTGGACTAACAGTTTGAAGTCATTGAACTACTTCCAAAAGTTGTATCGACATCAACAGGATTACGATTTCAGTTTCAATATGATGCTGGATGACCTTATCACGATAACCCATGACTATAAACCATTATAAACACAGAATCAACAAAAACATCTGCGACACGCACCTGGCGCATGGCTACATTTCTCAAATAAATCTGATTGAGGGTGGAGAAATCTGAAATATCTGAAAGGCAAGACAATTTTATGACAGAGTCATGAAATTCTGCAACAGCAACATGCACAGAATGACCTCCGTATAAAAAAAGTATCACCACCACTGCTCACATGTTTCCCCGCAGAAGAACATGCATTATGCTAGTGCCATTTTCTGCAAGAAAAGGCTTGCACATCAACGCGTATAATATGGTATTGATATGATGTGAAGGCCATCATTTACATATTGATATAGGGAATTCCATTGATTGGTGACAGAAAAAACAAAAGAAATTATAGCAATAAAAACTGCTTTATGGCAGTTTTCTAAAAAAGGTTATTGTGTTCTATTCCATGGACCCCGTCTAAAAAGTAAGAAATTAACGAAATGTGATAGCTGAAAATTAAAATTTCGCACAAAACCTCACAGTAATCACAACACTTGAAATGCTGCTTTCAACACTAAACTTGTACTGCACCAACAATTGGCAACATGCATGCATAGGAAAGAGGATCACGAGGGGAAAAGGTCTTCTGCATGTAGCTTTTCATTCTGTGTGTGATTATTGTGAGGTTTTGTGTGAAATTTTAATTTTCAGCTATCACATTTCGTTAATTTCTTACTTTTTAGACGGTGTCCATGGACTAGAACACAATAACCTTTTTTAGAAAACTGCCATAAAGCAGTTTTTATTGCTATAATGTACACTGCATGTACTTTGGCAGACTGGTCGCTTATTTTCTTTCGCTGGGTGAATACTTGGCGTTGTAGTGTTTTGAGGCACTTTGAACAAAATGAATGCATTGGCCTGACGAGATTGATGTGCATGTGTGTAGCTTTTGCCAATCTGACAGCATTGAGCCATGTGTGAATCACTTGTCAGATGGCACTTTGGAGCAAATGCTGCATTCTAGGCCACATGGCCGTCAAGTATGTATGCTTGAGGGTCTTCCTGCCTCTGACATCTGTGCACACATATAATTATACATGCATGGAAAATATACGTAAAAACACTAGTTAGAAATCACATCACCAGACGCAAGCCCTTTTTCGGCCAGAACATAACTTCCGCTCCAATGTCACAAGCTATACAAATTATCTACGTGGAGATAAAAGTTTAATAATAACGATGAAAATTATGAATGCCGCAGACATCACCACCCAACATGACAATTTGTTCAAGGTTTGAGATTGTGTGTTTCCAGAATCGGGTCCGGCGGATTCTGTCGGCAGAACAATTGGCAGAATTCGGTACTTTTTCTGGCAAGTTTCATGCATGTTTGGTATGTGGATAAATAAATGGAGCAGAATTCAAGGAATTGCCCACCATAAGGTTTGTATGGTTCTGCCAATTTCACTGCTTTTCGAGCAGAATCCGCCGGTCCCTATTCCAGAATCGATGTTGTAGCACTTGGGTTATTTTGGTGAGTTTGCACCCCGTGTTCATGAGTTGTTTCTGCACTGTTCATGCCCATTTGTCACACAGACTCTTTATCTTAGCCCTCACTTTTTGTAATATTACGCGTTATGTGTCACACTTCTTTGGATTTTTAACCTTTGTTTTTCCCTTGATCACTTTAGTTCCGTATTTCCACTGATGATCGGAGCTTGAAAATCGATTCTTTTGATATGTCCAGCATAGAAGCGGCGAAATGCCTGGTTAAGGGGGCAGCCTACCCATAAATTTCATATGGCATTCAATTGACCGTAACTTTGGTGTTTCTCAATGGATTTGAGTGAAAATTTGACCACACACTCCTGCCACTATGCTGGCCCTCAGGACATGATTTACAAGTTCTTGCGCCTCACTGACAGGCTTTCCAGGCCGGAAAAACTCAAATTTCCGGCATAGTGCCACGGTGTGCGAGCCACCCAGGAGCCAAACAAATGCATTTACAATTTTTTCACATTTTCGTGCTCATTCTGTTCGTGCGCGGGACTCAAACCTAGAACAAGTCCAGAAGCAGCCATGGGTGATGGTGTAGGGCCCCTCAACGAGGCCCTGGAATCTGTCACAACGGAACGAGTGGGCGTTCTCTCACACACTCCCACAGACCCAAGTCAATTTTTGAATTTTTTTTTCACTCCGTAATAAAGGGGGCAGCCTACTAATATGAATTTACAAATTCGATTTTTCAGCGAATTTTTGGGTGATGTGCCCCCTTAGGGGGGCAGCCTACCCATAAATTTCATATGGCATTCAATTGACCGTAAATTTGGTGTTTCTCAATGGATTTGAGGGAAATTTTGACCACACACTCCTGCCACTATGCTGGCCCTCAGGACATGATTTACAAGTTCTTGCGCCTCACTGACAGGCTTTCCAGACCGGAAAAACTCAAATTTCCGGCATAGTGCCACGGTGTGCGAGCCACCCAGGAACCAAACAAATGCATTTACAATTTTTTCACATTTTCGTGCTCATTCTGTTCGTGCGCGGGACTCAAACCTAGAACAAGTCCAGAAGCAGCCATGGGTGATGGGGTAGGGCCCCTCAACGAGGCCCTGGAATCTGTAACAAAAGGAAAGAGTGGGCGTTCTCCCACACACTCCCACAGACCCAAGTCAATTTTTAAATTTTTTTAGGTTTAGGGTGCGCTACGAGGTCGTATCTTTGATACAACATCCAGTGCTGGGACCTCCACAGCAAGCCATTTCCACAGCGCTGCACACCAAATCCAGGATACCCTCAGAAACCGGCAAAGACTACCACTCACGTTTCACTACTGCCTAGTACTGAATTCTACCTGACTTCTTGACACGACTCAAACTTGCCAAAGTCACAAAATCAATGTCAACTACAATAATCAAGCCACATATCGGCAACGTCACGAGGGTGCTGGCAAAAGTCCTGCTGCACGGCGGCGGGCTTCGCCCGCCGCCGTGCAGCCCAATACGTGGCTCAAAAACCTGATTTTTTGGACCTGGAGCAAAATTCTGCATACTTTCACGTGTTTCCATGATACGACAAGTTGCGCACGGTCTGCTCACATTCAAATACAGTGCTGCCAACAAATGACAGCGTGCAACAAAAAATCTTTCCTTGCAAGGGCACATTTTCGGCCATAACTCTTGAACGGCCGGTCAGATCGGGACACAATTTTCAGAGAATTTGCAGCTATTCATGCTCTTTCAACTGACGTAGCACTCAATATGAATTTACAAATTCGATTTTTCAGCGTATTTTTGGGTAGTCTGCCACCTTATTTCGGTGGCACGAAATTATAGGTCGGGCGAGGAAATTTCGACGAAAAATGGAAAAGAGACAAACCCTTAGCCGACGTATAGCGACACCAAATTGCAGAATTTCGTCGTTCTTGAAGAACTCATAACAGAAATAAGGTGAAAGGTGACTACTGAATCCTCGAGTAAAAAAAAAAAAAAGTAAATTATCGTGTCCGTTCCCGAAGGTAACTCACGACGGCCGCTAACACCCGATAAACCCTATAAACCCGAATCCTCGAGTGCGACGACTAATTCCTTACTCAGAGAATGCGTGAGACTGGCAAGCAGTGTATACACATATATTTACATGCAAACGATCATAATGTTGAGAATTCCATGAGAAAAGTGCACAAATTTAAAGGGTGCATCTGAAAAATAGAATTTGTGTTTCATTTATTTATTTATTTCACTCAACTCCTGGTTCATGACCAATTGGCACGCAAAGTGCGAGAGAGGGTTGATAGCCAACCACGGCAAGAAAATAAAGGAAAGGAATAAAGAAAAAGAGAAGAAAGAAGGATAGACAAGAATCCAGCAAGGATATCCTATTGCACAATCGTACTAAATTATGCGATCAGTGTTCCTAAGTGATTTTTCAAATCTGGCGGCTCGACTGAATGGAGAGTCTTGGAGTCTGTCTGAAAATGCAGGCTGTGATGCACTCCTACAACTAGGGTTCAGAGTTCTCGCCAAGGAGAAGGTCTTATAGCCATGGGATTTTTCTCTTGACAAACGCCCTGAGGCCCACAGCCACGGCTTTGCCAATTGTTCGCCGAGAGGTTCTTCCTTTCGCCACGTTCCATGGTTTCCAAAACAACTTTCCCACAACCATGGTTTTACCCGTGTGTGTGTGTGTGTGTAAAAGTAAAAGTAAATTATCGTATCCGTTCCCGAAGGGAACTCACGACGGCCGCTAACACCCGATAAACCCTAGCGGCAGATGCAGCGCCTAACGGTGGGGGTGAGTGGGTAGGTCTCACAACCACTAGCACTAGTGCCGAAAGCGACCCCATTAGCTGCATCCATGCACCCCTTGTGCCTGGCCACAAGTTCCCAGTTGACTGTGGGTAGCAGCACGGCTGGAAAAACCGCTCCTGTGTGTGTGTGAATCCCCTGTATTTAGAAAAGCGATCTTGTCAGCTTTTCTATTATTGACAATATTGTGTGTAACAGTCCAACTACCTTCAGTAGTCATTCTTGGAATAAGCAATGATCCTTGCCATAATGCATTCTTATATACATGAACAAGCAATGATGGACATAACACCTAACAGCAGCAGCGTGATAATAGCAGGTGATAAGTGCATCCTATTCCTAGTGTTAGTAGTAACAGTGAATCTGTTACACCATTCCCCCCTCTCAACTGTCAGAACAGTACCAATTCGAAGGAACAGTTATGGTAACTAATGATCGTGCATGGATATGTGGAATGCATGGTAGCCGAAAACAACACTGATGAACTCAATATCCAGTGCATGTCCTCTGCAAATAACGCCTGGCTGGCAGGGAAGCACTATCCTAATCATGCAGAATGCTACATTTCTATTGCAACACGTAGAAACTAGCAATACAACTGTGGCTGCCAATTAAATAGCAATTTTATGAAAAACGGTCCAGGTAGGTTTTCAGCGGAATAATAGCGTTTCCTGCTTCATCCATCAAGTATTCCTCCGGCTCCCAGGTGGCATCTCGGTAGCCCTTCCATTTCACTAGGTACTGCGTGCGCCGTCCTCTCTTCTTGTGCGACAACACCTTTTCGACAATGTACCGCGTATGACCATCCGCATCGGTTAGGGGTGGAGGTGCCGGCTGAGTACGGCCCGGTATCTCATTGCCATGGTACAGCTTGAAGGCAGCAATATTGAACACTGGATGGGCCCGAATGATTCTTGGAAGAGCTAATCTGTACGCATTCGGGGCCACTTTCTTCTGCACCTTAAACGGCCCATACCACTTGAGCCTTAATTTGTGTGAAGGCCTGTCTCGTTCCTCGGGCGTCAGCAGGAAGTCCCTGAAGACCAACACCTCATCCCCCTCCTTCAGGGCGTCCTCCACCCGTCCTCGATCCGCATACAATGATTGCCGGGCCTGCGCCGCCACGATGGCATCCTGTGCCTCACGTAGTGCCTCTACGCGGCCATCCAGCCATGACAGCGGGCCATTCGTGTCCATGCCAGCTCCAGCTTTCTGCTTCGTCAATAAGCTCGAGGGAGTAACTGCATGGCATCCATGGTTGAGGAAAAATGGCGTGTTACCTGTTGACGCTTGATCGGCATTGTTGATCGCAAACTCACATAGCGATAGGAGTTCATCCCAATTGTTTTGCCTATGGTTGACGAAAGCTCTTAGCGTATCCTCAATGACACGGTTCACACGCTCAGTCATGCCATCGGTCTGCGGGTGGTTGGCCGTGCTCATTTTTAGCTCCACGCCAAGAATACTGAAAACCTCCTTGAAGAACGCCGACGTGAATCGCGGATCTCGATCACAAACTATCGTTTTGCTCAAGCCATGGGCAGCAAACACATGATCCACGTACGATCGGGCTGCCTCCTTAGAGTCAACATGAACAGTCGTCGGGATCAGGTGCACATACTTCGTCAGACGGTCCACAAAGGTTAGAATGGCGCTATGTCCTCGGCAGGTCAGCGGCAGTGCCATGATGAAATCCATGCTGATGTCTGTCCAGGGCTGTTCGGGGACTGGAAGGGACTGCAACAGTCCTGCCTTGGTCTGGCTACCCTTTACGCCTTGGCACCGGTCGCAAGATTTAATGAAGTCCTTCACAGTACTTCTCATGCCTGGTCAATAGAAGTATCTGCTCAGCTTCAGGTAGGTCCTGTCTCTCCCCGGATGGCCGGCCGTCAGGCAATCATGATTCTGTTTGAGCAGTTGCAGCCGTACCGGACCGCGAGGAATGCAGAGGCGAGCATCGCCCGATGTTACTAGGTACAGCCGCCGGTCCACACTGTAACAGTTTTCCCCTGTTCTCTATAACTTTACACTCCCTCGCACCTCATGCGTCTTACGCCTGTCTATTAGCACCTTCATTGGCGCCATTGCCACATGTATACTATCACATTTTGCATATAACTGGTCGAGGCACGCTCAACCAGGCCTCTTACTTTTCAAGTTTGATTAAACCTGTTACACTGGTAGCAGAGGATGGTTACTACTCTGCTTTTGGCAGGTGTTCTGGTCGCTCTGCTTACGCTCCTCGTACTCGTCGTTCGGCTGATAAACGATATCAAGACCGCTCAGCGCGTTAGCCAAGGAAACCGAACGATACATCCGAACTCGGAACCGTGGGAGCCAACACCCCGCCTTACGAAAGAGCCGCCTGTGTTTGGAGGAGATTCCGCTACATTCAAAGAATGGACGTTTGCAATGGACATGGCCCTACGGTCGTTGGCACTCCCAAATGCGGCACAGAGGGTCGACTACGCGGCAGGATTTTTGACTGGAAACGCTCGTCTTTGGTTGATAGCGGCATTGGAAGCTAACCAAGTGTTTTCCGACTGGCCTGCTCTGAAAGCGGCACTTGGCGATGTGTACGGACCACGGCACAACGAGGAAACATCGCGTATGGGACTAATTTCCGCAGCGCAGCGCGGGTCGCTGGACGCATACATTGCTGCTTTCACTCGCCTCAGCCTGCAAGTGCCGGAAATCGACCACCACACCAGAGCGCTGCTGTTCGTCAGGGGTCTAGTGCCGCACATCCAGCGACAGGTCATGCGTGAGCATCCACGTACCCTGGAGCAAGCTGTCATGGCAGCAAACACCGTGGAGCAGTCGTCAGGGCCACCGGCGTCGGGGCCACCAGCCAGTAGAGAGTCGCGTTCCGTGCCCAGCTTCCGTGGTCAGGGCCTCCGCAAGCTGACGGACCAAGAGCGTGTCCAACTGCGAGCAATGGGACACTGCTTTGCTTGCAGGAAGCCAGGCCACCTCGCTAAAGACTGTACTGAGGGTGGACAGCGCTACCCAAACGCTGGTCGCCAGTAAGAAAGGGGATGCGCTTACTGGCGACGACCCAAGCGCCCACGCCGGTACCAGTCGCTAACCGGTTCGGAGCTCTGGAGGTTGAAGACGTTGCTCTCCAGGAACCTACGGAGCCGGAGACACCCATAGCTGTAGGAAATTGTCCCGTTGCAGAAAGGTGTCATGTCAGCAACGTCAGCGTCGGCAATGAACCTGAACACGACCTACTGCGCATACAGGGAAAGATCGGCGGTCGCCGTGCAGTGATGCTGATAGATTCCGGTTCGACGCATGACTTCATTGCAGACAGTTTTGTTCGAAAGCATCATCTTGACACGGATGCAAGCTCAGCAGTGCTGAGCGTAACATTGGCGGACGGCTCGACCAGCGAGGTCCCGCAGATTTCCACACGCACGCTAAGGGTGACAGTCGGGGGCTTCAGTGAGGAACAGCACTTTACTGTGTATCCCCTGACTCGCTACGACGCTATTCTTGGCAAGCCGTGGCTTACAAGGAACAACCCCAGCATCAACTTCCGTACGAACGAAGTTCAGTTGGACGGTGAGCCCTTTGTTGCCAAATTGCCTTCAGCTAACCCGCCGACAGCCGACCGGCCATCTGTGGAAAGCATGTTTATCAGTGGCCGACAAGCTCGTCATGCCCTGAGGAGTGGAGCCGAGGGGTTTCTTGCATGGGTCACTGCTGCAAACGAGGAGAATCGTTCCGGGCCACAACTCCAGGAATCAGAGCAACAAGACATCCAGAACCTGCTCAAGAGGTACCAGGATTTATTTCCAGACGAGCTGCCGAATGAGCTTCCACCGAAGAGACCAGTCGACCATGAAATCCAGATAGAAGATGGAGCCAGACCACAGTCTCGACCCGCCTACCGCCTGCCGAAACCAGAGATGGACGAGCTCCAGTCACAGCTATCAGAATTACTTGAGAAGGGATTCATTGAGCCAAGTAAGTCGCCATACGGTGCACCTGTGTTTTTTGTGAAAAAGTCGGATGGTACTCTGAGAATGGTGTGCGATTGGCGAGAATTGAATAGAATTACGATCAAAAACAAAGCTTGTCTTCCTAATATTGATGACTTATTCGACACGATCCAGGGCAGTGCATATTTCTCCAAGTTGGACTTGCGGTCAGGCTACAATCAAATCAGAATTCAAGACTCGGATGTTTCTAAGACGGCCATTAATACGCCGTTCGGCCACTTCCAATTTAGAGTCATGGGATTCGGGCTGACTAATGCCCCGGCCACCTTTCAGTCTCTCATGAACTCTATTCTGCAACCGCATCTCCGAAAATTCGTTGTAGTATTCTTGGATGACATTCTAGTTTTCAGCAAGACCTGGGAAGATCATCAGCATCATCTTCAAACAGTTCTAGAAACACTTAGAAATAGTGAGCTGTATTGCAAACAGTCTAAATGCGAATTCGGCGTGAGAGAAGTTCTCTTCTTGGGGCATAAAATCAACGGCACATCAATTTCCCCTGATCCCAAGAAGATAAGTGCTGTGGAAACATGGCCAACTCCGTCGTCAGTAACTGATGTGAGGAAGTTTCTTGGCTTTGCAAACTATTTCCGAAGGTTCATAGATCGACACTCGACCATCTCTCGTCCATTAGAAGAAATCACCGGAAAAAATTCACGCTTTGAATGGAGCGCTGCTAGACAGAAGGCATTCGAGTCTCTAAAATCAGCATTACTCGAGGCGCCAGTGTTGCAACTGGCCGATGTTGAGAAAAGCTTCATGGTAGAAACTGACGCAAGTGACTTTGCAGTGGCGGGTGTGCTCCTGCAGCAGGGAGAAGATATGGATTTGCATCCCGTAGCCTATTGTAGTCGGAAACTGTCAGCTGCAGAACGCAACTATACTGCGGCCGAGAGGGAAACGTTGGCTGTGGTATTTGCATTAAAGTGCTGGAGAATCTATCTCTTCCGCCACTTTGACCTGATGACTGATAATATGGGTGTTGTCTATTTACGAACCAAACCGACTCTCACCAAGCGTGAGGCAAGATGGGTAGAGTTTTTAGCTGACTATGACTTTACGGTCTTTCACAAACCAGGAAAGAAAAACATTGCCGACCCGCTTTCACGCCGTCCAGATCTGTTCAGTGATTCTGAAATAGGCGGGTCATCCTATCCTCCTAACATTCAGTTGAATGCCATAGAGCATACCCTAGAGATTAATCCAGACTTAGCGCAGTTAATTGTCAGCGGTTACAAGTGCGACAAGGATCTTGCTCCCATTATCAGGAGACTGAAAAATTCAAGCCATGACAATCTGCACGACCGTTACCTTCTAAATGAAACACCCGGTTATCTTTATCTCAGATCTTCACCACAGAACAGGTTATGCATTCCAAAGAGTAGCAAACTCCGACTCGCCCTGCTTCAAGAATACCATGACTGTGTGACTGCGGGGCATCCCGGTCGAGATCGCACCTATTTCAGACTCTCTAGATATTTCTATTGGCCCAGAATGGGACTGGATGTAAAGGCGTTTGTCAAGTCATGTGACGTCTGCCAACGAGTTAAAGGCGGCCAGCTAAAAACTGGTCTCTTGCAGAATTTACCAGTGCCCAGTCAGCCGTGGGCAGATATCTCGATGGATTTTATCATGGGTTTGCCTAGGACCGATAAAGGTCATGATGCTATATATGTATTTGTAGACCGCTTGACAAAGTGTGTACATTTAGCACCTACTTCCTCTACTATTGACGCTAAAGGAAGTGCTGATCTGTATATTCAACATGTATTTCGACTTCATGGTTTGAGTTCTAGTACTGTATGTGATCGTGATCCAAGATTTACGGCAGCATTTTTTCAGGAATTGTTTGATCGCTTAGGAACGAAACTAGCATTTAGTACTGCCAATCACCCTCAGACAGATGGCCTAACTGAACGAGTAAACAGAATAGTAGAGGATGTGCTGAGGGCTTTTGTAAATCATAAACAAGATAACTGGGATATGCTCCTACCTCTCTGTGAGTTTTCTATCAACAGCGCTACTCAATCATCTACAGGAAACACACCGTTCTTCTTAAATTACGGTCTAAATCCCAGAGCGCCACCCGACTTCCTCAACCCTATTCAGGGAGGCAGAGATTCAGCTGATTGGTTGCAAGCAAGACAAGACGCGGTCAAGATCTCACAAGATGCGCTAGTGGCAGCTCAAGCTCGTCAGGCCTTCTATGCAGATCGGACAAGGGTCGAGGGAAAGCTGAAGGTGGGAGATTTGGTAATGGTCTACCGGGATTTCCTCCTGACTCCTGAAGCTCGGGACCGACCATCCCATAAATTACGCCCCAAGTGGTTTGGCCCCTTTCCTATAACCCATGTGGTCGGCCCGAATGCCTACAAGCTCAAGTTGCCTCATACCAGCCGCTGTCACCCGGTATTTAATGTGTCGGCACTCCGTGCCTACGAGAAGAACGCTATTCCTAATAGGAGACAGCCTACGCCTCCGCCTATCACGGACCTTGATGGTCATGCCCGCTATGTGGTGGAGAACATTCTCAGTCACCGCCGCCGGCAGAATCAGCTTCAGTACCTAGTCAAGTGGCAAGGCTACTCTGATGCCACTTGGGAGCCTGAACATTATTTGTTGGATGAATCTGGTAATGACATTGTTCCACTTCAGAAGTACAAAACCTTGGCTTCTGCCCGCTGAGTTTTGCAGTTGAACTTCTAGTTTCACCTTACACATTTGTTGAGCTTATTACACTTTATTTGCATGGAGTTTCAGTCGTCTTATTGTGTTACTTCAAGCCTTTTTTCGTCTCGCACGTGTTTGCGCTTATTGTACTCTATTCCACTTGAGCATTTGGGTTATAAGCTCCTTCCTCTCCATAGGAGGGGGATGATGTAACAGTTTTCCCCTGTTCTCTATAACTTTACACTCCCTCGCACCTCATGCGTCTTACGCCTGTCTATTAGCACCTTCATTGGCGCCATTGCCACATGTATACTATCACATTTTGCATATAACTGGTCGAGGCACGCTCAACCAGGCCTCTTACTTTTCAAGTTTGATTAAACCTGTTACACACACTGTTCCAGACGTATCGCTCATGCATGGCGTCTTCGCTGCAAGCCATCAAGCGCTTGATTACTGGCGAAAGCTCTGGGTCACTATCATACCCTGCTGAGATCTGATTCGCAATTCCTTGATTCACATCCAGAGAGAACTCGATTCCATTCAGTTCCAAGTCTGGTCGACGTGACAACGGGTCTGCTATGTTACACTTCCCTGGCTTGTGATGTACCGTGTAGTCATAGTCGGCCAGGAATTCAATCCATCGAGCCTCTCTCTTGGTTAAGTTTGGTTTGGTCCTGAGGTAGACAACTCCCATGTTGTCGGTGTAGAGTTGAAAGTGGCGAAATAGGTAGACTCGCCAGCACTGCAGGGCGTACACTACAGCCAAAGTTTCTCGCTCGGCGGCCGTGTAATTCCGTTCGGCAGAAGACAGCTTTCGGCTCACGTAAGCCACAGGATGCCAGGACTGGTCCTCTGCTTGCTGCGTTAAGACTCCTGCCACAGCAAAGTCACTTGCGTCAGTCTCAACGCGGAAATCCTGACTGACGTTTGCTAGTCGCAACACTGGTGCATCCAGCAGAGCAGACTTCAATCGCTCAAATGCCTCCTGTCGAGTCTGATTCCACTCGAAGCGCACATGTTTCCCTGTCAGTTCCTCCAGGGGTTTGGAGATGGCCGAGAAATGGTTAATGAACCTTCGAAAGTAATTAGCGAATCCCAGAAACTGTCTTACGTGCGTGACCGTCGTCGGGACAGGCCAGTTATGCACGGCCTTGATCTTCTCTGGATCTGGAGAAATGCATTGGCCGTCTATCTGGTGCCCAAGAAACAGAACGTCTGTCCGGCCGAATTCACATTTAGACGGTTTGCAATATAGCTCATTCCTCCTGAGGGCGTTTAAGATGGTTCTGACATGATCGAGGTGCTCCTCCCATGATTTGCTGAATATGAGGATATCGTCTAGAAACACCACAACGAATTTACGCAGGTATGGCTGGAGGACACTGTTCATCAAGGTTTGGAATGTTGCTGGGGCATTTGTTAGGCCGAAACCCATCACTGTGAACTGAAAGTGACCGAATGGGGTATTTATTGCTGTCTTCGGAATATCTGTTTCTTCTATTCGAATCTGATTGTAACCGGACCTCAGATCTAGCTTGGTGAAATACGCACTGCCTTGGACGGTATCAAAGAGGTCGTCAATATTCGGTAGGCATGCCTTGTTCTTAATGGTTATGCGGTTTAGCTCACGCCAGTCGCATACCATTCGAAGTGTTCCATCCGCCTTCTTTACGAAGAACACAGGGGCTCCGTATGGGGATTTGCTGGGCTGGATGAATCCTCTACGGAGCAGCTCGGTGAGCTGAGCTTGAAGCTCATCCATCTCTGGTTTTGGTAAACGATATGCTGCACGAGATGGCGGTTTAGCTCCTTCTCCCGTTTTTATCTCGTGATCTGCGCCTCTTCTGGGTGGCAGCTTGTTTGGAAGCTCATCGGGAAAGACGTCCCCGAACTCCTTCAGCAGGTCCTTGAAATCCTTCTGATCCTCCCTACCCGGACTATCCACCGTCTGTGGCTCGTCCGGATCTGCTGTCACATACGCTAGGATTCCTTCTGCGCCACCTCTCATTGCATGCCTAGCCTGCTTCCCTGAGATGAGGAAAGTCTCGATCGGTGGGTTGGATTTGTCCGTGCCATCACTTTCACTCGGTTGACAGATGATGGATCCACCCTCCAGCTTGATTTCATTGGTACGAAAATTGATCTGTGGGTTCGTCCGGGTCAGCCATGGTTTGCCGAGGATCACGTCATACCGCGTCATAGGGAATACTAGGAACTGTTGGTGCTCGCTAAAGTCGCCGACTACGGTCTTCAAGCTGTCCGTTTTCGTAATAGGCTGTGAGCGGACCGATCCATCAGCAAGTGTGACGTTCAGGACGTCGCTACCGGTTGTTGTGGAGATGTTGTGCTTCTTGACAAGGTCAGTTGAAATGAAGTCGTGGGTTGACCCAGAATCCAGTAGCATGGTAACGCGACGTCTATTTATCTTGCCCTGGACGCGCATTAGGTCGTGTTCGTTGTCGGCGGAAATGCTCCCTGTGCTGGCGGTTACTTCATTAGGCCGGCCAACAGTATCAGGTGACGAATGCTTGACAGGCGAGGCTTGAATTTCGGTCTCCTCGAGGCGTGGTTCCTCATTTGCTAAGGGGCTGAATTTGTTCTGAACTTTGATTCGTGGCCTATTCCTGGGTGCTCTCGTGTTCGCCAGTAGTCGCACTCCCTTCCTTACTGGCGTCCATCGTTTAAAGAAGGCTTGCTTGTGGCGTTCCTCCCTCCTTCTGGACAGAATCTGGCAATATGGCCGGGTTTCCTGCAGGTGAAACACAGCCTTGAACGACCCTCTGGCTCCCTGGTTTCTCTCCCACCGGATGGTGTTGGTTGGCTTGACCAGGGTCCAGGTTGGCGCCTCTGATGCCCTGGTGCGCGCACTGCCTTGGCGTAGCTTGCTTGGGCTAGCCGCATCGACTGGTCTGCTGAGACCGCAGCTACTCCATGGCTCCTACCATCGCGTGGCCCGCCGCGTGCGCGTGCATGGTAGACATTTCGTTGCAGCCTTTTCGGATGTGCTTGCACGAGGAACTTCCTTCACATATCTACCTTTCGTGCAGCCATGGAGATACCCCCCCCCCCCCTCCCGGTACGTCTGCCCAGACTCCCAGACCCACGGTCGGACGAGCTGCCCAGGCCTCACCACCACTGCCGCTTCTGTGCTGCCTTCTCGATACATGCGTATAAGTATACACTTTATATAATGTGCACATTCACATGTCTGAAGGTTTGGGGTTTTTCAATAAAAAGTAAATAAAATAAAATCACTGGTAGCGGTGCGATCTAGAAAGGCAGATCTGGCAGCACGGATTTTCTTGCGATAAATGTTCCAGGATACACAGCACGCTGCATTTGCTTCAGTTGATTGTGGATTGCGCAGATATAAGCACGATACAGCCTATTCTGTCGCCGTTGAAACAGGCGCAGGTCAGGTGTGTACCAAGTCTGCTTTCGCTGATCATGCTTACTCGTCCAGGTTGATGGCCTTTCAACTAAGTTTAACAAATGGGATTCCCATGCTTTCCAAGAAGCATCAACTGTTTCACAACCGTAGAGGCGCTCAAGAAATCGTTCCCTTTCCATCAGGACAAGAAGCCAATTGAAATCAACTATTCGATGCAGTAGATTTGTCCGCTGTGGTGCTGGTGCACGTAGTGTAAGAGAATCGATAACTGGGCAGTGGTTTGACAGGGGTGAGAGAGAGTGGTGGTTGAGGAGACAATATCTGGAATATTGGTTGCTACGACGTCAAGTAAAAAAGTGCAACCACTGCGCCAATTGGGGACGTGTGCCATCATTATTTATAACAGTGAATCCATACTGCACAAACGCCGATTGCCAAGCTCTACCACTACTGTCAGTGACGTCAGAGTCTTTCCATGGAGAATTCCTTGCGTTGAAGTCACCTAACACTACACAGTTGTGGTCATCAAATAAATTAGAAAGCTGATTAAACAAACTCGTAATTTTGGCAATGGGTTGCCGTGGAGGTCTGTACCATTCAGAGTCACGAAGATAGGTCTTCCAGGAAGCTGTATTTCAATAATTTGCATTTTCACAGCTGTTATTACCAGGCTGTGGGCGAATGCTGCAGCTGAACTCTGCCTTAATAAAATAGCACAACTCCACCTCCACCTAGTTAGGACCATGGCAGAGATGTGCTGGCTCGGTCAAAACGATGCAACCTGAAGCCTGGGATAGCAATAGCAGCATTTGGTATGGTGGGGTTCAGCCATGTTTCTGACTCTTGGCCCTGTGGACGCGGGCAAGAGCATCATCGAGCTGCCTCTAGCTTGTCCAGCTTGACGACGAGGACGGACTTGCTGGGGTAAGATGCGAATGCACTTTACGTGAGACTTTCCGTAGATCGATTAAGTTTTTACTTACGTAACTACGTTAACTACGTTATGCAGAACCTGAAATACTGATTTCAACACATGTTTAGTCTGACACTTGTACTGCGCCAGAATGCACGCAGGGGAAAGAGGGCCATGAGGGGAAAAGATCTTCTTGCTTTTCATCCTGCCAGCGTGTGTGATTATTGTGAGGTTTTGTGTGAAATTTGAATTTTCGGCTATCACATTTCGTCAATTTCTTGCTTTTTGGACGGGGTCCATGGTGGTTTGGAAGGCATTTTTTACACGTTCTATAAGGGAAGCACTAGACGTTTCCCAGATCGGCCGGTTTTTCGCCTGTTCGGCTTTTCGCTTAGCTCAAAAATACAACATATTCGGCTGCAAAATCAACTAATCGACTGATCGTTGGAAAATCGGCTGCAAAATTGGAATATAATTGAAAATCGGCAAAAAGAATTGTTGGCATATAATAATATTCGCGGGATCCGCGTCGGCATCGCTTGAATGTTCAGAAACAAATAAACTAGCCTTCGCATCCGCAGGCCACCACTATGCCTATTAACCTTAGTGGCGAATACAGACCTCACAAGTGAGTAAGGGGAGAGGAGGTTAGTCTCTCAACCAATCGGGCGTGTAACGGCCCATAACCCTGTAAACTGCATCCTTGTTATTCTCACTCCGAGCTGTGAGTACCCAGTTGACCTTGGGTGTCGGCGCAGTTCAGCACGCGTAAAAAGTCTTTTTACACGCTCCCTGCTACCAGCGCGGGTCTTGAACTCGGGACCTCATGATTCACAGGCAGGCCTGCAAACCAATCGGCCATATGCGTTGGTATTGTTGGCATATAGGTTTCAAAATTGGTGAGAATATGATATTTGAAATACAGCTCTGCTAGATGGAATTGGCCCACCTGTTTTTTGTTCTTTTTTCACCATGGTCACGCATTTTTTATGGAATCTACCGAGCGGACCCATGCCATGAAGGTGCTGTAAGGCTCGCTGGTTCTATTATCAAGCAGGCCGGTAATCCTCTTGTAGAGTGCAGTGCAATGGCGACTCATCCCGCCTGCTGTGGCAAAGACTGCTGGAGCAAACGAAGTACATGTATGTTTGATACCACGCACATAAGCCCTGCGCTTCTCCTTCTCCTGCCAAGTGTAGGTGGAGGCCAGTGAAGTGGCTCGATTCGAGGACGCACACCGGTTGACCACCCTGACATCAATATTGGCCCAACTGTACGTTGTAGTGTAGTATTTTACGAGTGACGAACTTCCTACTGGCTAATGTTTGTAGCATAAATCGTAGAAATAAGACAATTGCCTCTTGACTCTCTGGCATTATATCCGTCCGATGTCAACAAACCGTCACATTTAGCACGACCACCAAGGGACCGGTGGTATTTGTTCCGTGAGGGTGTCTAGGGGATGATCTGCATCCGGAATTGCTGGGCGTGATGAATGACATGGAATTTACCGGTACCCGGAAGTGAAATACATAGCACTGCGCCCTTGCGAGCTAAGCGCCCTTCATCTGCTGCAGAATGGGAAACTGGCACATACAGGCCGATGGCCGATTGGAGCCGAGTATGGTGGCCAGGTGTTGTCGAGGGGGCACCTTCTTGCACAGATGTCTATGAATGAAAGCCAGAAGAAGAGAGCATATCTGCAGCGTGTAGTGGGTGTTGAGAGAGGTGCATTCTGATCCACACCTTTGGTCTTCAGTAACTTTAAAAAGAATTTGTGATCAGTTTGATTGTCATACATCATTCTGGCTTGAAGCATTCATTGGGCATGAATCATTTAATATGCAAGCTGCCTTTCGTTTTGGTTCCGCGGTTTCCGGGCCTCGTATTTGCGTAGGCGATCCGGGGCTTTGTCATTTCTGGATGAGTGCCGTCTACGGTCTTTGTAGACACACCCTTCCAGTTAGTTAATATCGATCAACTTTACAAGTATGGATGGTCTGGAATTTTAGCCGGCTTTCCAAGTTGCGCTATTACAAATAATGATCTGCTTTCATACTAGTGACTGGGTTGACTTTGGATTTTTCTTCAATCATCTTTTCGATCACATTATCAAGGATTTTCAACGAGAGAGCTTGGAAGCTCAGGGCCCTAGGCTATGCTTTTTTGCCTAGCTCCGCATCATGCATATTATTAGAACTGATGGACAATCATGTTTTTTTCATTGATTGGCTATATCGTTGTATTCCATAAACATTTCAATCAGTTTGAATATGAGTTTGCAAAAAAGCATAGCGCAGGGCCCTAAGCGAAAGAAATGAACTTTCTCTTTGCATTCGAGGGTAATACGACACCGTCTACCACCTTGATTACCTAGGCAAAAAAACATAGAGATGTACATACTTTTTCCCTTCTCCTCTTTTTTTAAGACATAACTTGGGATTCGAACCCGCACTATCGCCCCTCGATACACAAACTAATTCTTCCAAGTTGCTTCACGTTATGATCCTGCATTTGAAAGCCCTATTTGAATATTGTGGCAAGCATGCGCTAGCAGTTTTTGATGGTACGGTGCGGGACAGGTACGGTATAGCGCTACTACTGCTACTACCGTAAAATCCCGCCAGAGCGCCCCGTCTGTCCCATCCGCCCCTCCCTGACTTCTTGTCAGGGACGTGATTTATTGTATCCTCGTATTACTCTGTCGCAGTCCGTGATGCCGTACTGTACTGCAGACGCGTGCTCAACCCCGTTGGAAATAGTGCCCACCCTCTTGACCAGGGATCGCACAAACTCTGCGTTTTGTCGGGTCTGTACGACTCCTGGCTCTTGATGACCTTGCGGCAAGTAGGACTCGCCCATCCGCCCCTCCCCACCTGAAGCGTCGAGGAGATAGGGGCGCTCTGGCGGGATTTTACGGTACTACCAAAAGCGCATGTTTATTTTTATTTTTTTATCACATTGCACATACCTACGGAAGAAGGGGAGACAAAACGAAGACGAAACAAAAAAGACAACAATGGGTGTTTTATGGACCCTTGCTACTGCTTCGAAGTACTACTACGTCTGGCTCATGGCACTATTTGTGGTCTTGTAAAACTTCTCACGAAACAGGTTCATCGTCCACTCACACGACATTCCCTTTCCTGGAATCTCTCTTTGAAACTTACGAAAGGGACGAATACACCTGCTCTTCATTCACCTCTGAAATACCAAACGAAAAGCCGACATTGTCCACACTGAAGATCATCTAAAGATTAAAGCGATACAAAATCAAAACAATTGTTGGGGATTGTCTGAAGCATATGATATTCAAGCGAGGTAAAGTCGGGCTTGATGATCTTCTTCAAAAAGCTTTTCTGCCGATTGTCAACATCGTATCGCATCGACATTGACTGGTAACAAGTGAATTATTATTGTGCGATCAAACCAGGGAGTAGTACTTCTCCCTGGATCAAGCAAAGCTACTTTGAAGCAAACTGTTGTATGATTGGATGCTAGAAAAGCTAAGATAGCGGCACGGGTGCAAGAGAGATTGCATTATTTATCTTGCACGTGAAAAGTTGGTATATCCCTGGACATTAAGATGTTTTATTTTGAACAACCTAGCCCTGATTTTTTTGCTCATTATGTAGCATTTACAATGTATATGTAGTTTTCCTCCCTGTTTATTTCTATTGCATGCTTTGCATCACGTGATCAATCCTCTACATGCATACAGGCCATCGCCTCTGATCTGCGAGATCCTTTAAATAAAGATTTTTATTATTATTATTGTCTCAAAGGTTTGAAAAAGGTGTAAAAGAAAGTTTATAAGTTGGTGTTTTTGCTGCGCTGGGAAGTCCTGTAGTCTGACCTCTGTCTGTATCTCCCTCTCCCCAAAATGTTTATTGGCAAACACACCAAAGCCAAACACATCCCTCTTTTAAGCACGGCTTAGAATGCCGACAAAGTTATAGCACTCATCATAGCAATCAGCAAGGATGTTGCACAAGATTTTTCATAATGAAAAGAGTGAGATGAACTTGAAAATAACAATAGGCGGAACCAGCTGAATCGACATGCCACGAAGGCTTGAATCTGTAGCAAACGCAAGACTTCATTTTATGCGGTTCAGTAGCAAATGTGAAATATCGGAGAATGGCATAGGATAAAGATCAACGATCAACAAGCAAGGCATGGCAGGCAATGGTCATATAACAACAACATTACTCAATGATCCAAGTAAAAGTCTAAAAGAGAAACAGGAGACTAGATAAAAGGAAATGGCACCAATAGATTACATTACAGGCACCTGCAACCACCCTTGGGGGGAAGAATTAGATGTTTAACGAGCACGACACCACTCTCTACGTAGTGAGACTGATAGACACTAGGCTGATTATTTGGAGTAAACACGGTATACTGAATCCATCTATCCAGAATCTTGTCTGTGGTAGCGCGTACACACTGGGGCGCGATACCCCTAAGAATACTCAAAACGTCCTGGGGCTGCTGTCTTAGCACTAGTGTTTCACGGGTCTTCTCGTATACATACTTCTCTCGTGGCAAACCAGCTGCTAGAGGGCAAGTGCTAGGTGTGTCGAGGCGAGAGCAAAGACCGGAGCACAAACCAACATCAAGGTCAAGTGCGGCTGCCTCCAAGTGATAACTCTTCGAGATAAATTTGGCAACAAAACTTTCAATATTGACCCTCCGCACTCTGCGCGAGCACAGCGGCAAACACGCGGGCGTCGCCGTTTCTTCTGGTAGAGGCGAATTGGCTGGATCGCTGACAATCAAATCGCTGATGTTCAGTCCAAGCTGAGCTGCTCTGTTGATAGCGGCTGAACCACTGGTTGGGTATCTAGCATACTTTCTCTGTTGTTCGACTGTCCCTTCAAAACAGGATAGGTCACCGGTGTTCTCTTCACCTCGCACATATATATGACCTAGGGAACCTACAGATGAGTCGGCGACAACACGAGCCAACAATCTCGGTGATTTTAGAATGGTTCCGACGCTAGGGTCAACCTTGACAACGAAACTCATGTCTACAGATGATGTTCTATTCAACGTGCTAAGAACTGAGGAAACATTGAAGATAAATGACTCACTGAGGACAGCACCTGGATTGTTGTTGTTGGACCCTGTATGTGGACTGCTGACAATGCCGCAGTAACTGAACGTATAAGTAAGTTGTTTGAAGTAGATAGAGCCATCGGAAGTCACCACGTCCAATGTGATGTCGAATTCCGCCTCCTGATTCGGGTTCAACTTGCAATAATTCTCAGCAGTAGTGTCATTACCTTGAAACCAAAAATTAACCGGCACTGACAGCAACAGTGTTTTGATTGCAGTGCCTGTCTTGATGATTCGACGGCTAATGTCAACGACAGTCACTTTGTCTGTGACCAATGACGGGGCATCGGGTCGTAAGACATGAATACCTGTAATTGTCTTGCAACCAGCCAGACCAAACGCTTGCAGTTGTGTACCTTGTTGCTGTACATTTCCTTGCAGTTGATCAGTCACGTTACGTACAATACTGGGCACGAGATCCGGGTCGACATGGCCAGCTGTGGCTGGAAGAGTCGGAACTTGAGGAATACCAGGACCTGGGATCCACTCTATGGTTAATTCCGGGTCTACAGGAATGTCTCGAAACGTGCTGTACAGACCTTGTCCAATAGCACTACTCTGGGCAAGAAGACTACATAAGAAAATCGCGATCAACATCATAGCGTTACGAGGCCTCTTCATGATCCTGTCACACGGCATTTCCAAAGGGACTGTAATCTCCACTTGCTGTTCTCTGAAGTGATATGAAATAAGGAGAGAGAGAGCGGTCAGCTATTGACTATTATAGGGACAAATCGTTTTATCTCAGGAGTCACGGTACGGTACGGCAATGCTATATCCGAAAAAATAGTTGCAGCAAGAGTCCATAACTGACTTGGTTGCAGTGCTCAGTGGCTACTAACCTGCTCTATTACCCGCCAATTTCTTTCTCCTGCTACCCCCCCCCCCTCCCCCCCCCCCCACACTTCCTTGAACAGCTTTAGCTGTGTTCACAACTGGCGCGCTTTGTCGCGGTACGCTCGCATTTCTTGCATGCCCAAAAAAACAGCAATTCGAGTCATATTCAGCGCCGGCGACACCTTCGAGTACTAATGTTTTGACCCCACCAGTGAAAGTGACTGGCATGTACGCTGGTACACGCCTGATACTAGTATATGATACGCGCTGAAAATTCCAACATGTTGGAATTTCCATTTCGACGCGTACGCATGCCCCCACCCCCCCCCCCCCCCCAAAAGCCAGCAAAAATACGCACAAACGAATGGTTTCACGCGCCAGTTGCACAGCTAGTACGCTTCTCCTCTCAACCCTAAAAAAAGTACGGTAACTGAAGTAGGTATAGGTAGAGCGTACGATCAAGAGTGGGGGTTATGTACTCTTGGTACGATACTGCAGTATTTGGATGAGTAACGGGACTGAGCAACTTGTACGTGTAGTTCGAGTTATGCACCCCGGCTGGTACAGTAGCGCATTTCAAGAAGTGTGCTGCATTTAAAGCACATTTTTGTTGTCCACAAGCCTGTCGAGTAAGCTTGCGTTGCCATTGTTCCCCAACTCTAGTGCAAGTTATTGCGCTGCTTGTTTGTTCCAGTTCACTACCTCTTCTCGATCATCAAGACTGTCACCCATCCGAGTCTTTCGTGTTCAAGTAAGTAGTCAGTACTATTGCAATATAATAATTGCAGTATGTAGTAGTAATGATTATGGAACAATGAGATTGGTAGAATCAAGAGTGCATAAACAAGAGTATGCAACTGTGGTTATGGGTCAGTGCGCGGCGCGCTGCCTTCATTACGTAACTTGCCTTCATCACGCTCTGAAAGCATGCATTCAAACTCAAAATTCTCGTACGAGCCCATCTGTTTTTGCTCGATTCGTTCCAGTACCTACGCAATTTCTAAATTCTGGCGCTTGAACTGCAGTTCCGTACAAAAGTTCATTTCAAACCAGAGGGAAAGTGCGGTGTTTGATTTTCCGCAGTGCGCGGACTGCAGCTGAATGATGTAATGAAGGCAGCGCGCCGCGCATCTGGCCCATAGAAAAGAGATCACAGTTGCATACTCTTGTTTTATGGACTCTTGGTAGAATGCGAATTATCAATTCTCGTGCATTTATCAGCAATATGCAGAGAAGCTCCATGACCAAACACGCTGAACGTAATATGAAAACAGGGCAAAGGTCGTGTCCATGTAATTCACTACTTGGGGCTTCATGTCTTAATAATAATGATAACAACTTTATTAGGATGACCCAGAGGCTTCTTATCGTAAGGAGATTTCGTTGGAGGAACAGAAACTAAAACAAGAAGCTTAGGCGCCACTGGTAGCTTCGAGGAGGTCTTTCAGTCACATCCAATACTTTTGTTATTATCATGTTACATTTGTGTCATTCAAATGAAATTCAACATACCTACCATATAACGGGACTGATGATCATTGCATGGACAAAATTGGCTTCTATTAACGGTTTTGTCCAAGGCCCTGGTTGCTCGCAAATAAGAACACAATCAATTTCAATCGCAGGCTATTATTAGATGCAGCATACTACTACAGCCAACCAGCTTACAAATAGGGTCCAGCGGATAATGCAGGCATTATATGTATAGATTATAGACCAGTTAAGAGGTCTATACAGGATATATATATCCTGTATAGACCAACTATGAGGTCTATAATCTATTTATCGTGTTCTCCACGCAATAGTTTCTCTTCATATACGACATATCCTTGTAATTCTAGTATTATGTACTATAGCCTATACCGCATTGTACTGCATTGAAAGTCAAGATCATTGTTTAAACCAGGTTCAGCATCGGTAGCACAGTGGCAGGGTGGTAAGGAAGAGTGACTGAGATTCACAAGGTTGTGGGTTCAAATCCCATCTTGTGTATTTCTGCTTTCTTCAAAAATTTCTTTTTCTAAGTTGGAGAGAAAATTCTAAGTCCAAGAAGTTCTAAACAGTCAAATATAAGTAGTCAAATATATCGTGTATTTGAATAAGCAGTCAAATAGATCGTGTATTTGACTAGGGGCATGTTCGATTGGTAAGGATCGGGATCGGGATCCAGATATCAGATCCCTCGGATCCTTCAGTCAGATTCAACTGAACACTTTATCTTGGACCTTGACTGTTGCCATGTTGAAAATGGCGCTCACAAGGCACCCAAAAGGGTGAACGTCGTACTCATCGCGTGCTTTGTACAAAAAGTCAACAAGCTCTATCTCCATCCACGTGTGCGTACCACAATGTGTACAAAAATGATTTTTACCCGCCATGTACGCACAAAGGTCACATTTGGATCCGTTGGATCCGGTCAACTCTGCTCCCCGAGGTGGGTTGACCGGATCCAAATCCGAAGGATCCGGATCCGGATTCGACCAATCGAAAGGGTGCGAATCCAGTGGATCCGGTGGATCGGGATCCCGATCCTACCAATCGAACATGCCCTAGGCATTCAAATACGCGATATATTTGACCGCTTAGGTATCAGGGAAATTAGTGGGGTCAAATACTAAGGGGGCGTTCGTTTTTGGTCTACATGTTTGGGTAGAAACTACTTCTTTCGGTAGAGGTGTTCGTTTTTTGAAAAAAAATTCTACTCAAAAGGGTAGATTCTACTTTCCTCTACCGGCTCTACCGGGAAAAGTTGGTAGAATCCGGTGGACGTTGGTAGAGCTACGGGATTTCCAGCGAGATCAAGGATTTGTACACAACTCCATAAAAAAGAAACATTTCACGTACACATCGTGTAAACTACTAGATCTGGTAGAACCACAGCGGAACCACAATGGAACAGCGTTCGTACACTTGCCTCTACCATCCACCTCTATCGGTAGAGGGACTCTACTCTACTCTACCAGGTAGCTAAAAACGAACGCAGCCTAAGAAGGCGATAATCAGCAAAATACTACTATCCGAGCACGAGAGCATTATGGAGCATTAGAAAAGAACAAAACGAGCATTATGTCAGGTTTGAGCGGCATAACGAGTTCGGTGGTGGATAATATCGGAAAATCCCACTAGAGTGCACGGGTTCATCACGTGATGTGAAGTTCTGCCGTCGCAGACCCCATAGCTGGAGCTGCACACTCTTGGGGTTATGTACTCTTCCTACTACTACGAGGTGAATAGCAATTTCTGGACATGAAAATAAAATAGAGGCCCACTGGCTGTGTGTTTTACATTTTTCATATCTTTTTGTATCTATTGTATGGCCTAATCCTTCATCTTTCCAAATATGTGACAATTGCTCATGCTGTGATCCCAGAGACTTTATAGCAGGATATTTTCGACAGGCCAATTTTTTGGCCTAAATTTCAGTGTATGGAATTCTGGACATGAAAGTAAAATAGCGTCAATAGGCATCCTATACTGCACCATTTTTGTTATTTTTTCGATTGATGGGCTGCAGTTGGCCTCTTCACACTTCCAGCCAACAGGTCCAAGACTATACAGCGTCTGAAGTGGAGTGCACATGGGGAAGCCAACGATTCGTCCATTACTTCTTATTTTACTCAAAATTCAAAGTTCTCATGCGACATAGTACCACAAAACTCGTTGAAATGCCTCCCAAGAAAAGGCTATCAACAAGGCACCGACACGAGGAGAAACTACAACAGCCCAGCTGTCAACTACAACAAGAACAAACTTCATCAACCTGACTGACTTGACTCTACACGCGACGAAAAATTATTTTACTCGAAATGTCCAGAAATGTACAATGTCCAGAAATAGCAACTCACCTCGTACTAGTCAAAGAAATTTATTAAAAATCCATGATAATGTGATCGGAAAAATGATTGAAGAAAAATCCAAAGTCAAACCCAGGAAATTATTAGCAGTCACTACTATCAAAGCAGATCATTATTTGCAATAGCGTAGGTTGACAAACTCTCCGATCTCACCCTGATCCAAACGGATAGTAAAAGCGGTTCCGGAGTTATAGCACACGAACTGTTTGTTCCGGGAAATCTGCGCTCAGAGATTGTCCCTGTTTACGTCACCTGTTGGCAAGGCTAATCAGATTCAAATATTATTATGCCAAATAACGCGCAACTAGACTTGAGAGGGCATCGCGAACCAGTTGCACACAAATGATATTACAATGTGTGCATTGTTGGCCCTGAGGCCTGAGCTCTGCAGGCTCTGCAAGTCACAGGTAACCGTGCAACTTTGAACTTTGTATTCAACTACTCTGCAGTGCTAGTGCCCTCTCAAGTCTAGTTGCACGTTACTTGGCGTATCAGTAAGTTCCCGGGAGTCTCTACGATTTTTTGAGTTCGATACCGGCAACAGGAGTGAAATTGTGGATGGAGATCGATGTTGATCGTTGGCCCAGCGCTGGTGCGCTTTACCTGGATTGGGGCGCTGGGTCAGTGTAATCTATGGCGCCGAGTGGTGGCTCATTGAGTTCCCTTTCTCAAGACCAGGCTTCCTAGGAGCGTGGAAATTGCCCACGTATGGATTTGGTGATGGTGTGAGCTTGTATTTAAATTCAATTTACAACACTTCACTGAATTATCGGATTTTCTTGTCCTGCCTACACAATCCGAGGCGTTACAGGTACAATACTTCAACCCTATATTATGTCTTTTTGTTCTGTTATGCTATAGTCACCGTGGTTTACGCGATGAAGGTGCCCGTGTCTGCCATCATATTGATGGCATTCTGCTGTGCAGTCATTGTCTACGCTGACAACCACAAACTCAAGGCCGTCGCTAAGGATCATTCTATGCAAGGTGTATATGGCCATGGATCGCAAAGCAACGTTTCGAAGACTGAGAAACTCGCGCGAAGGTTGGAATTGGGGATACAAAGTTTGAGAGACCGTCTGAGCAGGAGGCGTCACCGTCGTGCATCGGATCCTAACGATAGATGTAAAAAATATTCCAAAGTTTTCCCTATAGATGCACTGTCGGAGGCTGCAGGAGCAACGATCATTTCACCACCTACATTCACACTCGAGTATTGCTACACAGTTTTTCCTCACTTTTGCGATATCACTGAAATAGCAAACCGAGGCTCCTATGACGACAGTTTCATTATTGGAGTTGCTGCATCTAGTGCGAAATGTGTCCCAATAGGATCTTCCACCAGCAACTTTATATTTGCAGATATGCGTAAAGTGGCGGTGGCTACGGGTATTGTTTCTTGCTCTTGCATTCCTGGTGGATATTATTAATGTTAGATATGCGCGTTATGAACTATCTGCTGATGCATGCATGTTATTTAAACCTACCCTTCAAACATTATCATAGATACAAGCAGTATTGCTATCTTTATCTGATCACTTGCAATTAAGAGCTTTTGCCGGAATGTCACTGCTGGCTGGGTACCGATCTGTTAGTTGTTTGTGGAACAGCTATGCCTTTTGAAATGTATTCTTGTTCAGTCTCACACCTCTACATGTATACCCGTCACTCACGTTCTATTTAGTATTTGTTTATCTTGTTTTTGAATGCTGATGGCGAGACCACCTGCACAGGCGTTCCAGCTTCTGGGAAATACAGAAAACCACAGTGAATCGGAAACCAGGATATAAGGAAAGAATGCGCAAGGGCCAATAGTTATGACTGACAGTCCACCAAGGTGACGAGATTTTGTACAGGTAGACAGTGCGCACACAACTGACAAGAATAATCATCTCGTCACCTTGCTGTTCAACCAGAGACGTCAGTGACTTCTGTAGGGTGGGGGCTGAACTACCAAAACGGGAATTGTGGCACATCCCAAAATCATGTCATTTTGCGACTTTATGTATTTGGATAGCAACACAGTGTTGTGACACTGTTTGTTCAGTCTGTTGATGAGAGTAACTTTGACTGGGTACATTGCATGGGGTAACATACCGGTAAGCAAGTGTCCTGGGTACATTGCATGGAGGTAATATACCGGCAAGTGTCCTGGGTACATTGCATGGGGTAACAAACCGGTAAGCAAGTGTCCTGGGTTAGGCTCCGGCGGATTATGCTCGCGAAATCATGGAATTATGCTTTCATGGATTCTCGCATTATGCTCGCAAAAATCCTCACATTATGCTTTGGGATGCCGGGATACTTATTCACTTTGTTGTACTTATGACGCCTCAAAGTTCGGAAATTTGTGCCTTTATCGTACTTGCAAGTGGCCATAAGTACAACAAAATGTTACATGAGTATTCCTAGGCCTTGACAGATTATGCTAGCATTATTTTTCGCATAATTCCTACCAAAATCGAATAATCGCATAATTCGAGGCAAATTGCATACGAATCGCATAAAATTGGAATAATCCGCCTGTTCGCATCAAATTCCATACAGTTGTACATGTTCTGCAAGTACAAGTAGATGCACCAGGAAGTCGTAGGTTTACGACTCCCTTGAGAACATGTCCAGTCCACTACAATTATAGCAATAAAAACTGCTTTATGGCAGTTTTCTAAAAAAAGTTATTGTGTTCTAGTCCATGAACCCCGTCTAAAAAGTAAGAAATTAACGAAATGTGATAGCCGAAACTTAAAATTTCACACAAAACCTCACAATAATCACAACAGTTGAAATGCTGCTTTCAACACTAAACTTGTACTGCACCAACAATTGGCAACGTGCATGTCATGTATGCATAGGAAAGAGGATCACGAGGGGAAAAGGTCTTCTACGAGTACATGTAGCTTTTCATTCTGTGGGTGATTATTGTGAGGTTTTGTGTGAAATTTTAATTTTCGGCTATCACATTTCGTTAATTTCTTACTTTTTAGACGGGGTTCAGGGACTAGAACACAATAACTTTTTTTAGAAAACTGTCATAAAGCAGTTTTTATTGCTATAATTTCTTTTGTTTTTTCTGTCACCAATCAATGGAATGCCCTATATCAATATGTAAATGATGGCCTTCACATCATATCAATACCGTATTATACGCATTGAGGTGCAAGTCTTTTTTTGCAGAAAATGGCACTAGGCTAGCATGTTCTTCTGCGGGGAAACATGTGAGTAGTGATGGACCGTGGTGATACTTTTTTTTATACGGAGGTCATTCTGTGCATGTTGCTGTTGCAGAATTTCATGACTCTGTCATAAATTTGTCTTGCCTTTCAGATATTTCAGATTTCCCCAACCTCGATCAGATTTATTTGAGAAATGTAACCAGGTGCGTGTCGCAGATGTTTTTGTTGACTCTGTGTTTATAATGGTTTATAATCATGGGTTATCGTGATGAAGTCATCCTGCATCATATTGCACTGAAATCGTAATCCTGTTGATGTCGATACAACTTTTGGAAGTAGTTCAATGACTTCAAACTGTTAGTCCACGATTTTCTAAAACAACACAGCAAAGCAGGAACAATAAACATGTATTAAAATGTAAACAAAATATTTAATACATTGCTGAGTCCGACACCTCGTTCCAACAACTACACTGCTCCTGAGGATAAAAGGGGCAAGGCTATGCTTGGAGGTACTGGGAGATAAACAAGGCACTCCATAAAATCTTACACATATCTTGGTGAGCATGAATGATATCCAGTCGAACCTCTTTAGGACGAACACCAAGGGACCGATGGTATTTATTCTGTGAGTTTGTCGTAACCTATTTTATATATATAACCAGTTAATACAATTATTTCTCCAATAGACATACGAATAGATTTCTTCTACAGCGAAAGATTCTAAGCCACACCCACTCATTGACTAGTCTCGTATGAAACAAATGAGTCACTAGAGAGGTTCTGCAAAACGAAAATGCGTACAAACTTTCGTTCTACGTCATGAAGTGCGAAACTTCGCACGAACTTTGGACGCGAAACTTGCAGGGAACACGAAATGAACTGTCGTAGGAAATTTCGTGAGATCGGGTCATGGCGTACTTGCACACTTGGCCCGCGCAAACTACGAAAATGTGCAGAACGCAAAGTTCGTGCAAAAATTTGTACACACTTTCGCAAGGACTGTCGCGAAACTTCGTTCGAATTTTCGTTTTGCAGAACCTCTCTACTGAACGTTTCTTTAGCAACATGACGGCAACTGAAACAGCAATAGAGAAAGTACGATACATGTACAGCACATTCTTGCAGGTACTACAAACAGATTGCAGATCGTAATTCTTGCTTTGGCGGCACGAAACTTTATTTGGGGCAGTGCAATCTCGGCGGTACTCACAAATTATAAATCAAACAGCCCCAGACTCGAGTAAACAAATCCAATCACACAAGTACGAGATCTTCACGAGACGAGACTGCACCCATTGGCTTGTTTCGTATGAAGCAAACAAGTTTACTGAACCTCTCCACAATGGAGATTTTCCCTGATACCGTATGCGAATTTATTTTGCAAACTCGGTCAATGGGTCCTTGAATCTTTCTCTCCAGATTGGGAACTGCCAACGATAGTATGCCACTGACCAGTGCCTTACTTGTAACGTGCCAATGTACAATGAATATGAGTATTTTGACAACACATCTAACATGAGCCTTACCGTCAAGAAGGTGAACTTGCGTTCTTCGCACACTGTAGACAAGGGAAAAGAGATAAAAATGGATCTAAATCCGAATAAAATCAGCACATGTTTCCGTAAATGAAAGGGTGAGCATAAGCAAATGAATCGAAGGAAACAGGTCAACTCAGAGATCAGCTGTCATCGAGTATTCCGTAAAAGGAGGCCTCGGCAGCGGAAAAGCTAAATTTAGAAAGGAGATCCTGTCAGCTTTTCCATTATTTATTGCATTCCGCCCAAAATCAGCACACTTTTCGTAAATGAAAGAGTCAACACAAGCATATAATAATAATAATAATAATAATAATAATAATGTCCTGGTGGTGACAGTCAACTTTTTCTTCAGACTTCCCCGTTTGTCTCTTTCCCTCAAAAACCAGTTAATATTTTATGACTTGGGGCTCCCCGCGTGCTAGTTTGTACGTGAAGTGTGTGGGTACAGTGAGGGCTGCGTCCCACCCGCCTGTGTGGATTCACAGGAAGTGTGAGTTACGAAGTCTGAAGAAAATGTTGAACGGCCTCAGCCGGGATGACGACTACACCATAGCTCAGTGGTTAGAGCATCGCTGGCTACAAGCGAGGGTCCCTGGTTCGAGTCCTGGTGGTGACAGTCAATTTTTCTTCAGACTTTCCCGTTTGTCTCTTTCCCTCAAAAACCAGTTAATATTTTATGACTTGGGGCTCCCCGCGTGCTAGTTTGTACGTGAAGTGTGTGGGTACAGTGAGGGCTGCGTCCCACCCGCCTGTGTGGATTCACAGGAAGTGTGAGTTACGAAGTCTGAAGAAAATGTTGAACGGCCTCTGCTGGGATGACGACTACACCATAGCTCAGTGGTTAGAGCATCGCTGGCTACAAGCGAGGGTCCCTGGTTCGAGTCCTGGTGGTGACAGTCAATTTTTTCTTCAGACTTTCCCGTTTGTCTCTTTCCCTCAAACCCGTTAATATTTTATGACTTGGGGCTCCCCGTGTGCTAGTTTGTACGTGAAGTGTGTGGGTACAGTGAGGGCTGCGTCCCACCCGCCTGTGTGGATTCACAGGAAGTGTGAGTTACGAAGTCTGAAGAAAACGTTGAACGGTCTCTGCTTGGATGACGACTACACCATAGCTCAGTGGTTAGAGCATCGCTGGCTACAAGGGAGGGTCCCTGGTTCGAGTCCTGGTGGTGACAGTCAATTTTTTCTTCAGACTTTTCCCGTTTGTCTCTTTCCCTCAAACCCGTTAATATTTTATGACTTGGGGCTCCCGCGTGCTAGTTTGTACGTGAAGTGTGTGGGTACAGTGAGGGCTGCGTCCCACCCGCCTGTGTGGATTCACAGGAAGTGTGAGTTACGAAGTCTGAAGAAAACGTTGAACGGTCTCTGCTTGGATGACGACTACACCATAGCTCAGTGGTTAGAGCATCGCTGGCTACAAGCAAGGGTCCCTGGTTCGAGTCCTGGTGGTGACAGTCAATTTTTTCTCCAGACTTTTCCCGTTTGTCTCTTTCCCTCAAAAACCAGACAAACGGGAAAGTCTGAAGAAAAAATTGACTGTCACCACCAGGACTCGAACCAGGGACCCTCGCTTGTAGCCAGCGATGCTCTAACCACTGAGCTATGGTGTAGTCGTCATCCCAGCAGAGGCCGTTCAACATTTTCTTCAGACTTCGTAACTCACACTTCCTGTGAATCCACACAGGCGGGTGGGACGCAGCCCTCACTGTACCCACACATTTCACGTACAAACTAGCACGGGGGAGCCCCAAGTCATAAAATATTAACGGGTTTGAGGGAAAGAGACAAACGGGAAAAGTCTGAAGAAAAAATTGACTGTCACCACCAGGACTCGAATCAGGGATCCTCGCTTGTAGCCAGCGATGCTCTAACCACTGAGCTATGGTGTAGTCGTCATCCAAGCAGAGACCGTTCAACGTTTTCTTCAGACTTCGTAACTCACACTTCCTGTGAATCCACACAGGCGGGTGGGACGCAGCCCTCACTGTACCCACACACTTCACGTACAAAGTAGCACGCGGGGAGCCCCAATATATAATAATAATAATAATACCTTTATTAGGATGACCCAAAGGCTGACCGCCTATCGTGGGGTCCGTCGCATTGAAGGATGATGGTACAAGAGAGTACAGATTGGGAAGGGGGGGGCTACGATGAACAGGGTAACGGCATGCCAGCGCGTAGACCTGAATACTGACAAGAATATTTGCGCAGCTCTCTCTTGAATACATGGACAGAAGATTCCGAAGTCAATGTGGGTGGGAGACAATTCCATAAAAGGGAGGTTTTGAATAAAAAAAGCCATTTGGATGTTGTCAAGGCTTTGGGGAGGATAATTTTGTTGGGGCGTCTCTCACATGAATCAAAGGGAACTGGTCAACTCACCTGTCATTGAGTAATATTCCGCGAAAGGAGGTCTCAGCAGCGCCGAAACGAAATAAGCCAGGCCAGGAGACGAAAATATCCGAAACAGCTCATACAAGAAGCAGGTCCAAAGAAGGAAGTTCCTCGCGCATGCACATCCGAACACGGACTGCACTGCAACACAATGTCTGCCGGCTGCCGTGCACGTGCACAGCACGCGGCTACCACCCGTTGGTAGATCTAATACCGAGCACCTTACGTAGAGACTTACGTAGCCTAAGTGAAATACCGAGCACCTTACGTAGAAACTTACGTAGCATAGCGATGTCGTTTTTCTTGCCATGTGAACACAATAATAGAAAAGCTGACAGGATCGCTTTTCTAAATCAGTGACGGTCGTAGCTATAACTGTAGGTCGGACGGTGCGTTGACCCCGTTGAACTTTTGCTACTACTGTACATAGCCCTCTACAAAAAACTTCCCCTGTTATTTTGCACAGAACCATTACATGTACATTGTACATTAGCAGCATATGTGAGCATAATGCGGCATAATATGATAACTTTTAGCATAAAAATAGGATAATTCTGCAATTTTTTCAGCAATGCGAAAAGCATAATTTCACGAAAATATTAGCATAATCTGTCAAGGCCTAAGTATTCCCATACCAAGGTGTCCATGCATGCTAGAGATCAACATGGAAAAGAGAAAACATTACTTCTTCTATTCATTAGTTGACTTCTTCTGTAAAAATATTTTTTTATTGCCAAAATAAGTTTGAGTTACCTTCGAAAATTGTCACGTTCAACTGTCTTCGTAATCAAGTCGTTATACTCGTCCAACCGATGTCACCCTCAGTGGCCTCACCCTGCGAATAATCAGCTCCTCTCTCCAGTAGCTCCACCTCTCGTTCCATCATGACCGGCACACCAACTAGACCTCAATTTTTCATGAGAATTATTAGAGAAATATCCATAATTATCAAGGCAGCCAAAATCCAGAGGTCATGACTTCGTAACATGCATATGTACCGGTACGCGGAGTTTTGCGGACTACCCCGTCACTACTAGTATCTCGTCCGCCCCGGGATACCTGATAAAGACGGATTCACTCGCATATTCTGCTACATGTACAGTGTATAAGTGTGAGAAAAAGCTTTGAAGAAGACGAGCCTGACCATGCAATACTGTCACAATGGATTGCCATGTTTTCTTACACTATCTGCTTGACCTCCGAACCCTTTAGTAGGCTTTACCATGCAGACCACCAGCACCGATCAGGTGCATTGTACAAAATTGTGTAGCCTACATACTAGAACGGTGGTACAATCATGTAGTTATTCTCCTACATCCGAAAGGATGCCAAATTATGCTCCAAATTTTCAACCACCAAATTATGGCAATAATTATGCCGGCATAATCCGCCGGTGCCTATCCTGGGTACATTGCATGGGGTAACATGCCGGTAAGGAAGTGTCATGTGGGAGGTTTTTCAGTATTTCCATCAATGTTAACAACAGAACATGAATTCAGAGACGCGCCCAATGCGCAAATTGACTCTTTTTAAAGATGTATGTCAGCGCCTATAAAGCCATGGCCTTAAATTCGAAACACCGCTGCTTTCCTAGCTATTTTAGATGCAAAATGACTCGCCCACTACGCCATGACATAAAAGTCAAAGTCCACACAGAAATTTCATTCTAAATCCATGTGCTTACCCTTCCTGCTGGGCCGTAAGTGTGTTAGTACAGTACTGACTCCTTCATTCTTACAAAACATACTTCAAATGTCATCTCATTTCAGGCAGCCATGGCTTTATGACTGAGACTGGCTTTAAAGATGCGGACATCATCATAATATTGATGAAGAAAGGAAAAAAGGACAAAATGTTACGAGTTATGACAAACTGTCCACCAACATAACCAGATCTTATACAGTCAGCGAGTGCGACAAAATGGCACAAACCTGACAAGGAGTACTGAGACATTCGGTGACCTAACACCTAGCTCCAACACTTCTCCAAGGTGCAAATCATCAACCTTCCAACTTGGAAGTCTCAGGTTCGGAAAGGTCCAAGGGGGGACGGAAAGCGCAACGAAGAATGTCTCAGTACTCCTTGTCAATTTTGTGCCATTTTGTCCCGTGCAGATCCCGTGCATTTAGCACTTACCACCCAACATGATTTACAAACCTATCGCCGTTGTCTGTCTGCGTCCACTCGTCCATGTCTCCTTGTCCATATTGAGAATAATACTACAGTCATAAGTACATGTATGGCGGCCGGCTGGTCTCGCCGCATACAGTACTAATAGTACACTCAATCTGCGGACAGAACTGTTTCGTCCTTTGTGGACTCGTCAGCCCAGCACAGAGGAAATGAGGCCGAACCTGATAGCAATGGAAATAAAAATTTCCAATCAGGTCCGAACGTACCTTGCCAGAGTGCTCAAACTGACAAGTCAGTGAGCTCTGCATAACGCAAACAGCAAAGGCACTACCCCACGCAAGTGTGCTCAACTGCTACAAGAGCAGGAGCGAAATACTCAATCTGCGGACAGAACTGTTTCGTCCTTTGTGGACTCGTCAGCGCAGCACAGAGGAAATGAGGCCGAACCTGATAGCAATGGAAATAAAAATTTCCAATCAGGTCCGAACGTACCTTGCCAGAGTGCTCAAACTGACAAGTCAGTGAGCTCTGCATAACGCAAACAGCAAAGGCACTACCCCACGCAAGTGTGCTCAACTGCTACAAGAGCAGGAGCGAAATACTCAATCTGCGGACAGAACTGTTTCGTCCTTTGTGGACTCGTCAGCGCAGCACAGAGGAAATGAGGCCGAACCTGATAGCAATGGAAATAAAAATTTCCAATCAGGTCCGAACGTACCTTGCCAGAGTGATCAAACTGACAAGTCAGTGAGCTCTGCATAACGCAAACAGCAAAGGCACTACCCCACGCAAGAGTGGTCAACTGCTACAAGAGCAGGAGCGAAATACTCAATCTGCGGACAGAACTATTTCGTCCTTTGTGGACTCGTCAGCGCAGCACAGAGGAAATGAGGCCGACCCTGGTAGCAGTGGAAATAAAAATTTCCAATCAGGCCCGAACGTACCTTGCCAGAGTGCTCAAACTGACAAGTCAGTGAGCTCTGCATAACGCAAACAGCAAAGGCACTACCCCACGCAAGAGTGGTCAACTGCTACAAGAGCAGGAGCGAAATACTCAATCTGCGGACAGAACTATTTCGTCCTTTGTGGACTCGTCAGCGCAGCACAGAGGAAATGAGGCCGAACCTGATAGCAGTGGAAATAAAAATTTCCAATCAGGCCCGAACGTACCTTGCCAGAGTGCTCAAACTGACAAGTCAGTGAGCTCTGATAGTACATGTGTATTTATACCCCCAGTCCCACGTCACGCGTTTGTGTGCTTTGAACAGACCCGTTTCTAACGCACTCTCCGAATCCCTTTGCGCGTATCATAGCCCGAGTTCATTTCGCCAGGAACTAGACACATAAATGCACGTCTTGCAGAAGTTCCGTACAATGTCATGTTGTTGTTGTTGTTGTTGTTGTTGTTTCAAATTTTAATTCTGTTTTGTTTTTTATTTTTTATTTATGGATTCCCTAAAGGCCGAGGCCTAAGTCGAGGGGTTCTCCGTTCATGGCTTACTGGGAATATATGTGCAAAATTATAACATATAGATTGAGAAGAGGAAGGGTTATAGCAAATGCATGCTGTAGAAATCAGCCATACCATTCTTTACTTTGTTATAGAAACTCTGGAAGGAATGAAACCAGCGGGTTCGAAGGGGGTGTTGGCAAAGATGGTACGGACACGAGACACAAAGCAATGCCTATTTTGAGAGATTCTAATGCCAGTGGGGAGAGAATTCCAGGTGGCAGCGGTAACAAAGAGGAAGGTGGCACGCGAGGACCTGTTCGCCCTGGCAGGCGGTACAAGTGGAGGGGATTCTCACGATAACCAGTGGCCAATAAGAGATAATAGTGTAAGAAAGGAGAAAGAGTGAGGAAGAATTGGGTGGGCAGAGCCTAGGAGTTAATGCAGGCAGGGGTGATTGCTACACTAGCATACAGAGTTGTGCATCAGCAGGGATATCTGGGGTTTGAAAAGAGTACGAGAAGGGAGTTCGCGAAGCTGGGTTGGCAAGCAATTAACGTAATGAAGAGCCTTGTACAGGGGAGAATGGAGACAGCGATCAGTCCTTGGAGTTGGCAAGTGCCAAGTACGACAGCGACGTAAGTTATACGAAGGTTGCACGTTGCTAGCAGTATGCAGCGAGAGTATATGTGGTGGGGCATAATTGTGGCGCAGAGAATGCGCGAAGAGTATATGTTTAACTTTAAACCGCGAAAATAGTGTTGGCCATTTGATGCGATGCAAAAGGTGGGAGTGTTCTAAGTGTGTGTAAAGGGGAAGGTGGAGACATATTCTGGCGGCTTTCCGCTGGAGTCGTTCTAGCCTGTCAAGGGAAGTAAAGTGTGTGACAACGGTGTGAGAGCATTGCTCGCATATGAGAATATGTAGTATGTATGTCTGATAGATGTGAGATAAAGAATCACTGGTGAGGTAGACCTTAGTCTAAAAAGAATAGTGGATTTATTGCACTTGTATCTTGATGTTATTTCTAACACCTTTCTATTTACAGTACTTAACTTCTGTTTCTTTGGTTGTATCCTTACAGTCAATTCATCGGAAACTGGCCCGCTGGCTTTTGAAAGTCGGATTTGGGCCGAATTGAGGATCAAAAACCCACTTTAAATCTCAAAAATCTGGGTTTTGGATCTGCTTCTCCATACATTTTGCCATGGCATACCTGTCCTAATTTTGTAAAACCTGGCTGAATTTCTATTTCCCTGTTCTTGGACTTTTCTGGCCTCAAATGTGGCAAGGAGTAATTGCACGGGTCACACAATGCGGGATGTACTGTTGTTTTCACGATATCTACAACTATGTGAGAGAGACACCAAAAAGTTAGGGTGCCAGTTTCCAATGAATGGACTGTAGTTCCGTTTTCCCACTGATAATAGGAACGAGAAAATCGATTCTGGGTTTTCAATAATATTTTTGTTATAAAATACACAGTAATACATGTACGAAGTAGTGGTTGCGACTTCGGCGATGATTTGTGTGGGGAGCAAACCCTTTATTACAAGTAATACATGTCAAACAAGTAACGTAGTTGCGTGATGTCTGCGGCCTCCATCCTATTCATAGCTTATTAAAATTATTATCTCCACGTAGGTTATTTGAATATTGAAAGACTTGAGTGATTTTTGACTATGTATTCAACATGCTCCGTCCAACGGAGGTCATGCTGAAAGATTATTCAGAGGTGTTTGTGTTTTTGTGCTACGGTAAGCGGACTATTCCTGAGGGTGATCTGGGGTAGCTGTTCAGGGGGGCGGTCATTGTGGTAGAACGGGAGGATGACAGTTTTCTTTGTGTTAACCCGCAGGTGCCATCTTTGAAGCCAGTCTCCAGCTGCTGTGACACTCTGTTGTAGGTTTTGGGTGCAGTCTTGAAGAGTTCTCGCTATGGAAATCAGAGCGGTGTCATCTGCAAATTGGCTACAGGTGGTGCCGGGATTCTCACATGCGTGTGGAAGGTCTATGGTGTAGACGAGGAAGAGAGGCGGCACAAGAACAGACCCCTGAGGGACGCCGGCAGAGATCTCGAGGAAAGGCGATAGGTCGCCATCCACCTGGACCCTCTGCCGACTCCCCAACAGGTACCGTCGGAACCACTCCTGGGCGTTGCCCTGGATATCATAGTGGGAGAGTTTTGCTAGAAGGCCTGCATGCCACACACGATCGAAGGCCTTGCTTTAATAGATCAAAAAAGCAGGCATTGACGTGTTTCCCGTTGTCTCTCGCAGAGGAGAGAGTATGGACGAGACGGGCAAGCTGCTGTACAGTGCCGTCTTTCTCACGGAAAACGGACTGCTGGTTGGGTAGGTGGAGTGTTATGTGCTTGTAGAGGAGTTGATGTGCAATTTTATCTTGGATTTTTGATGTAACTGTTAGTGCTCAGGAGAGAGATGGGTCTATAGTTTGTGGGTTGGGTTGGGTCACCAGGCTTGGGTACTGGAGTTATGGTGGCATCTTTCCACTCCTGTGGGATTTCTCCGGTTTGGAATGATAGATTAAAGAGGGACGAGAACGACGGTGCAAGTTCCTTAGCCGCTTCTTTGAGTAAGCGGTTCGGAATAGAGTCGAACCCGGGGCTTTTGTTGGTATCAACTCCGCGGAGGAGTTTTTCGACCTCAGCTTGGGAAGTCGAGATTTCTTGAAGGGGACTGAGGATGTCAGGGGTGGTGTTGATGGCTGGAGTTTGCTCATCCGCATTGGCCACGGACAGCTTGCTCTGTGAAATGAAGAATTCATTGAGGGCAGCGGCTTTTTGTGCTAGTGTTGTTGCAGGAGTTTCCGAGTTAGGGTATGCGTTGTTTTGTAGCTGTAGTTAGGTGCTTCATGAGGCGGTGTAGGGAAGTAGAGGAGGCTGTTGAGTTGTTTACGAAATCCGATTTTGCACGACGCAGGAGGGGGGTGACACGGTTTCTTTGGGCAGTGAACTTTTGTTGTTGTTGTTGTTGTTTATTTTACTTCGCAGGTTCTAACGGGCAAGTTTCCCAATAACAAGAAAGCGACGGAACGTCCAAGTACAGGACACAATCATGTAGTTTAGTAGACACAAGTCAAGCACTGAGTCTGTCGGGGCCGCAGAACCATGCCCGATTAGTTGTGTTTGCTTAGCTATCTCACCTTGGAATGTTGTACCTAGATGAATAGAACTGATTTCGACTATCAAAAAATCATAATCATTGTCCCTGAAAGCCTGGTTGTTCTTTTATTTGCATAAAATCAATGACAATTGTTTCAAAACAATGAGAGCTGAGAGTGAGAGATAAAGGTGCTCATAACAATTATCACCAGCAACTACATGTAGATCACGTGCAAGTAAAATAACAAGCAAGGAATGCAGGACACCAACTGAGAACTTAGGACCCCAATGCACGAACGCTTTCAGTATACATGCACATAATAAAGAAATACTTGACCACATCTACTTCAAGTAAATGCATATTACACCGTATAATATACACAAAAAAAGTTTATTTTTATTTATTTTTATAATTTCACTGTTGGGAGTCATAAAATAATAACTTGCCGTGACGACCTACATGTACAAATAATAACATACATGCTGCTGTACTTGAACCACTACTATCTAGCACAAACAGAAAAGAAACATTTCAAGTTCGTTCTCCAATGAAGCTGCAGGAGAGGATGCGTAACATCCGGTCGGCTTCATGGCTGTACTGGTCTCCTGATCCTCCTGTCATTCCTATGTCGATGCGAATCAATCAGTTGTTGAACTGAACACAGAAAGGAAGTTCAGGTGTGAAGAAAAAAGACAAAGAAATAGCAACCTTGCATAATACGAAGAAGAGTTTTGTGCGACTTCAACACCTTTCCCCTTGCATAATACGATCGTAATGTTGTCCGCACTTTCCTGCTTTACAACACACTTTATCTGTATAGTGCACTCCCACATAACCCAATTATCTACATGTACATGAGTATGCAGTATACACTTACATAATTATATGTCATATGGTACTAGGGCCCAGCGGATTCTGCCGGCAGAAAAATTGGCAGAATTCGGTATTTTTCTGGTAAGTTTCATGCATGTTTGGCATGTGGATAAAAAAATGGAGCAGAATTCGAGGAATTGCCCGCCATAAGGTTTGTATGGTTCTTCCAAATTTCACTGCTTTTCGACCAGAATCCGCCGGTCCCTGACGTTCTGCAACTGGCTATCAGCTCTAGCTCTAGGCAATTAGTTGCAGAACGTGAGTACTGTCCATCCCTGTCGTGCAATATTATTGCATGATCTGTTTGTTTACTTGAAATAGTCACTGGTGGTGAGGGGACATTGTAGGGTACGTAACTTGTAGTTCCTTCTTCCTCTTCTTTACTATACACATACATAACGTTTGCATAGTCACGCTCTCTGCATAGTCATAATTATACATTTACATGTACATGAGTTGTGATGATCAAAGCACTGTAATAGGGAGGTTTAGTTCCAACGTAACGGAAACGCGTACGTGGGTGATACACGTAAAGTGGGTGAAGGGCACCCACGTTGCAATGTTGTGTTTAGTCACACGGAACAAACAAAAGCATGAAGCGAAAGGCCCAAACCTGGTCAAAGACGAAGCTACCCGGGCCTAAGAAGCTCATCGAATATTTAGATTTCGTGCTTCGGAAACTTCTTCAGCTAAGCACTTTTACAGCTCGCACAGTGCGCTCCATTCTGATTTTCACCCACGTTCTGGCGGAACGTGGGTGAGCCTCCATACACGGTATGTCGTGAATCAGAACACGTCTGTACGTGGGTCACTGAGTATCACGTGGTACACACACGTAAAGTACCCACGGCCGCACAGATTACGTGGGACTAAACCTCCCAAATATGGAGAAGAACCATTCTCTCGTTTTTAAAATGTGATGTAATTGGGTCTGCAATGATGTAATTGGGTCTGCAAATTTGAAAATCAGTTCATTTGTCTTAACCCTTTATTGGCTGGCCTATACATTGATCGAACACCGATGTTCGATGGGGTAGGCAGTTGTCTTACTTTCTGGGGCATTACATTGTCCGTTCTGGCGCGGTATCGGAATCGATGCCGACCTCGGGATTGTTGGCTTTGCGTCATTTCGACATGAAGTGGTAGTGGTAGAAGGAGAAGAGGTAGAATCACTGTACACAGACAAAGGACAATAAGCTTTTTTCCACTATGCATATGAGGTTGTTTGGACTTTGGTGATACTCAGTACTTGGGAAATTGTGTATCGCTCCCTACGTGGGAGCTCGCTCTTTTCCTGCCGACTTAAATCCCCACTTGACTGACTCACGACAGCCATACAGTACACACGAGGGCTCCATCAACAAAGAAAGCACGACTAGCCGCAGGCAAAATGCACAAAGTGCTTGATAGTTGACAGGAAAAAATTTACTTTCAATTTTTCATAAAGCAATTTTGCTAAGCAAACTCAAACCCGTGCGGACTGCGCTCGAAGAACATGGATGTCGTCATTGACGGCGTCCATGTTCTTCGAGCGCAGTCCGCACGCTATCTTGGCATTGTCATTGACGAGCACCTGACTTTTGGGCCACAAATTGACGGTTTGATTGGGTCTCTCAACAGGAAACTCGGCGCCTACCACATGTCAAGACATCTCTTGCCATTCCACGCACGGCGTAGCTTTTACCTTAGTGTTATTCAGTCGTCATTGGAGTATGCAAGTAGCGCATACGTCCACACCCTCAGTTCTTACTATTTCGATACGTATGTCCGGCTATTTAACAGGTGTCTAAGAATAGTTTTTGGTTTCGATAATTTACCAGTGCCTCTCATTTTCTTAGCCTCTACAATCTCTCTCACATTTCTGTCCGAGTCAATTTGAAGCTTTTTATTCTTCTATTTCGCTCTGTCCATAGCGGCACATGTAGCTCTCTCCTAAAAGAAAATTTCCATACCCGCTCCTCCAGTGCACATACTACTGCCGTCACTAGGTCCCAAATCTCTTTTTCTCTGGCCTTGCCTTCTGCCCACACTAAAGCTGGTTTTTCTCGTCTTGGCTACATAGGTTCTGATCAGTGGAATATGCTGCCTTCCACTGTTCGCTCTTGTACAGATTATCGCCCATTTGTTCGTTCATTCTTAACCTTTCTAGGGGCTCCCGTAAGAAGACCATAGGTCTGTGGGAAACACCCTAGTGAAATAAATAAAATAATAATAATAATAATAATTAGATAACAACACTCGTGACAAGGTGGAAAATTATCAAGTTTAGCACGACACAAAACTCGAAGGAAAATAATAATAGTGACAACAACATAGTGAGCAAATTAAGTTACATTGTTACCACCTCGACGAGGAGTAACACCAAACAATTGTAGCGACAACACATTTTCTTTCTGTACGCAAAGTTCAGGATCTAACTTACGGATATACCAAGCTTCTAACACAGCCAAATGTAACGCACATCTACCACGTGACAATATTGAGAAAACATTATCACTGTACAACTCACGACAATTGGTACGGGCTGACAGATGTTGCTTGATTGACGAAGTGCGATTCCTAGCTCCATTTTTCATATTTATATAGTCATATTTGGGACAGTGCGTGCGTTCAGTGTGAAGAAGGATGTTCTACCTACCCTTAGTAAAAGTAACCTTATCTATTTCTTTCAATGCCGACAATGTGAAGATCGGTATGTAGGTAGAACCCTTCAGCACCTGGGCGCACGCATTCGTCAACATGTGCCGTTAAGTTGTGTTCCGCTTGATGCGCGCGATTGTCGTCCTCGCCGTGGTCGTCCTCCAAAATGTGCTGTCCAGTCCATCGGTGGATCTTCCTCTTCCCGTGAAGATGTGACTTCATGCCCGTCCTCCTCTGCGTGTGTAGGACACGGGCCAGCTGAGAACAGCATAAAAGATGGTGAAAGACCCACACGTAAACCACCGAAACTGACAAAGGATCTGTCGGCGTCGGAAAGGGTGACGAGAAGCCAAGTGAAAATACGGACTGATGAGGACGAACGTACAACGACAACGGAAATGACAACAACAGTCAATATTCGAAAACGTGGTAGACCGCGAAAACTAACCTCAATATCGGACACCGGACAAGTTGGAGTAAGAAGCTCAATAGAAATCCGCAACGGAGGAGACGTAACGGAAAGGACACCGGGTATCGCGCACCCAACGGTTAGTGTCAAGAAACGTGGAAGGCCGCGGAAACGCGAAGAGACAGATAGTGGTGATGCCACGAAGAGGCGAGATGACGGGAAAATGGAGGAGACAACACCCAATGGAGCTAGGAATCGCACTTCGTCAATCAAGCAACATCTGTCAGCCCGTACCAATTGTCGTGAGTTGTACAGTGATAATGTTTTCTCAATATTGTCACGTGGTAGATGTGCGTTACATTTGGCTGTGTTAGAAGCTTTGTATATCCGTAAGTTAGATCCTGAACTTTGCGTACAGAAAGAAAATGTGTTGTCGCTACAATTGTTTGGTGTTACTCCTCGTCGAGGTGGTAACAATGTAACTTAATTTGCTCACTATGTTGTTGTCACTATTATTATTTTCCTTCGAGTTTTGTGTCGTGCTAAACTTGATAATTTTCCACCTTGTCACGAGTGTTGTTATCTAATTATCTTTACGCTATATAAGTTTTAGTCTTTCCAGCTTGAGCCATTCCCTGTATAATCCTTGATGAGAAGGGACCGAAAACGTTCGGATACTTATGACAAGTGCCTTATTATGACTGGATGTGTGTTTGCGTGGATATTTGCGACCCATAACTTACCTTCGTTTTAAAGTATTATCCGCCTCCGACCTCTTTTAAAAATAAAAATAATAATAATAATACCTTTGAATTTGAAGTTCTCCCAATCCTTTCATAAATAATAATAATAATAATAATCAACGCAATAAATAGAGTAAGCTGCGCACTCAGTACAAACACCATTAGCAAAACTTGTTTTCATGAAAACAAGTTTTGCTAATGGTGTTTGTACTGAGTGCAGCTTACTCTATTTATTGCGTTGATTACATTTTTATCTCCACGTAAGCTTTTTAATAATAATAATAATAATAAACCTGGATAGCAAATGAATATGTTAGCAATTTTCTTCAACACTTGACAACAGTGTCCTGCAAAGCTGATCAGAGTGCAAGCTCAGAACACGGTACACTGTACACCTCAGTTTCATGTCTCAGCAGTTTCGCAGCTTTATGAATCCATTTCATCCCAACATGCATCGCAGTTTTCTGCGCCACATTTCTGAAGTTGCTTCGCACCTCAGAATAATTGCCTAGTATGCTGCGATACCAGTTATATTATTCACTGGTTGATACATATGATTATAGGCCTCTTATTATTTGAAACTCGGATGTTGAGCCATAAAATTTATTAGAACGAGGTCTGTCTCGTTGTCCAGGAAACGACCAATCAGCGACATTCCCGCCAAGGGCCTTATCAGAGTTTAAAGCCCGCTCAATCGTAATTTTACTACTCTTGATGACGCGTTGAGGGCCTTGGAATAGTTCAAAGCCCGCTGAATATACTCTAAACGGGTGCGTACAACTCCTGTATGCATTATAGTACGGTGCAGATAATGAACTCTGCACAAAATGTACGGTGTACTACTAAAAGCTACGCATTTGAGAAGTGTGTACGGTTTTTGCCTCCCGTATTCTTTCATTTATACGATTTTCGTTTGTCAACAGCTGGCGGAAACCTATAAAAACCGAAGATCAAAGTCATTAGAGGTATCGACAAGGGGCTCTCAAAGCCCCTAAATAGCTCCACAAGCTATGAATAAGAATGAAGCTCGCAATAAGAGCCCAGCATTTCATTTGCTTCCCTTCTACTTTTAGTAATCCTCAGTGGTGCTGAGTTACCATAACTTACCAGAAGAAAATATTCTTTCATACCACATCAAGTCTCTCTGCACACAAACCACAAAACTACCCAATATAATGATACAAAAGCATAATGGAAGCGAGATAATGGATGTAACCTCGTTCTAAAATAGTTAGTGCATGGCAGGGAGGGTCTTATGGCTTGTTTGTGCCCTTCAGGGTAGCCCTCGGGCCTACGGCCCTCAGGCTAACCTGTCGGGCACTAAACCTATAAATAAATGTAGAAAGGAAAAGGACATATGGATACGAGTTCTTTGGTCTTTCCATAACCTTGAACCTTCCAAGTTGGAAGGCTGTCGGTTAGCCTTACGGAGATGTGTTGAAGCTAGGTGTCAGGACGTCGAATGTCTCAGTACTCTGTCAGTGTTGTGCCTAGTTGTTGCACTTTCTGACTGTATAATTATAGTATTATGTTACAGTGATGGAGAGTTACTGTTAACTCGTATCCATATGTCCTTTTCCTTTCAACCTCTTATCAGTATTATTATTCCTTTTATTATTAAAATTTTGATAGGGCAATCCCCACAGGCCTAAGGCCTTCTTACAGGGTACTCTTTCTGATGATCGCTGAAATGCGTGAGACTTTCAATAGTTACAGCTGTACAGCCTTTCGTCCCCGATGTGTATTATATACTGTGGGTAGTTACGTTTTTATTCGAATTCTCCGAACCAAACGGGCCGTGTCGCCTAATTACATGAGCCTGGTGGCCCGAGTCACCTACCTGAAGTCCGTGGGGATGCCGGACCTGACCTACGCATCAAGTTGTTTCGTGTTCTGTCTAACTGCCCAGCAAGCAACGGATCCCCAGGCGCTGGAGAACAAAGCGGTTCGCGCAGTTTTTGGCGCTAGGCCATACGACTCTGCTCAACCTCTGCTCCGACGGGTGAAACTCTACCGAATCTCAGAGCTGCACAAGCAAAAGGCGCTATTGGTCACCTGGTGATGCATCCACGGCATTGCGGGAAACCGGCTCTGTGCACTGATTTCAAGGTCACCAGATCGGCGTTCCCGCTTGTAGAAGGACATCGGAGTGCACGTATCACACCCGCCGCAAGCCGAGCTGGTCAGGCTAGGTTCTCTGTTGCCGCTCCCAAGCTGTGGAACGCACTACCCATCGACATCCGCACCATCCCCCAACACAGTGTGTTCAAGACGTCAGTCATCCCCCATACGCTCGCCCCATGAAACGTATCACCCATTATTCCAGTCACTGTTGCTTTCGCATCCAATGGTGCGTCGCATCCACTCGTAGTCCACGTCCACTGATGTCGACTGAGGTAGCTCTCTTGCTACTGTGCTGCTGTCTAATAGTGACATGTACCCAGCTATTGTCTCTGCTTGGTTCAGGGAATTCAGAATAGGAAGACTGCTGTACCACCCGCTCTTTTCTTTTTACTTTTTTAAAGCGATTATTTGTAACTTGGAAATTTGTTCCTTGGCTCACCATCTGAGTTTTTATTATTATTTTTTTATTGTTTATTTGAATTCGGATAGCTCAACAGTACAGAAGTACAACTACAAAGAGTACCGAATAGAAGGCCCCGAGAACGGGAAACCAAATAACAAAACAAAAAAAACAGCAACATCAATTTACTGATTATGCACATTGCTTGAAAGCAAATCACAACAATGATTAAGAGTTGAGCTGTCTTTTAGCCAAATAGCCAATTTGACGCGGAAATCTGCGATAGTAGTGCAGGACTTCAGGTCGTCTGGTTAATAATTCCAAACAGGAGCCGATTTACTTGAAAAGGACAGAAATCCAGACATAGATCTATAGCGATTAATACTCATGTTATGAGTTGTTGAGCCGCGAGTAGTGCGGGTAGACGGACAGATGGGAAAAAGGGACTGCAAGCCAACAGCCGGCTTAATACAGTAACAGTGGAAAATAAATTCAAGGAACAAAAATTCAGATCGAAATTGGAAAGAGGAAACATTGAGGTGGTGCAGAAGTTGCGTGATGGGGTGATGCGCCACAAGCAACTCGTACAGCGTGCCGGTGGAGGGAGGCTAGCTTGTTTCTATTTTTAACGGACATAAATGAAAGGTATACAGGGAGAGCATATTCTAGATCAGGCTGAACAACACCGACAACGAAAGTACGGCGGGCAAACAGGTTCATCTGGCGGAAAGATCGGCGCAGTACACCGTTCTCCCGTGAGGCTTTCCGGACGACCTTGTTCTTAAAGCTATTATTCATTTTCTGCTGCCCCGTTTATTTCTTTTATTTTTTTCTTGGCCTTGGCTTTCTTGTTATTGTGCAACTTGCCCTTTAGAATCTGCGAAGTAAAATAAACAACAACAACAACAACAACAACAACAACAACAACAACAACAACAACAACAACAACAACAACAACAACAACAACAACAACAACAACAACAACAACAACAACAACAACAACAACAACAACAACAACAACAACAACAACAACAACAACAACAACAACAACAACAACAACAACAACAACAACAACAACAACAACAACAACAACAACAACAACAACAACAACAACAACAACAACAACAACAACAACAACAACAACAACAACAACAACAACAACAACAACAACAACAACAACAACAACAACAACAACAACAACAACAACAACAACAACAACAACAACAACAACAACAACAACAACAACAACAACAACAACAACAACAACAACAACAACAACAACAACAACAACAACAACAACAACAACAACAACAACAACAACAACAACAACAACAACAACAACAACAACAACAACAACAACAACAACAACAACAACAACAACAACAACAACAACAACAACAACAACAACAACAACAACAACAACAACAACAACAACAACAACAACAACAACAACAACAACAACAACAACAACAACAACAACAACAACAACAACAACAACAACAACAACAACAACAACAACAACAACAACAACAACAACAACAACAACAACAACAACAACAACAACAACAACAACAACAACAACAACAACAACTGTTGTCTTGACATGCCACGAGGTGCAGAAATAAATAAATACATGATTGTACTCATGGAAAAAAAGAAAAAAGTGAAAAAGGACAGGAAGGAGGATATTAGAGCCAGCACGCGCGAAAATCACCCCAAATTTAAACGATGATAATATTAACTGTACATGTACATGTACAATGTATAATGCATTGGACGCCGCGAAGAAGTACATATACAAGTCATGCTTCCTTCAGCCTTCTGAAATCATGTATCATGTGCATTCGCGGTTGTAGGCGTGTAAATTTTAGTTTGAAATTTGCACCCTCCTGCGGAGCCCACGCTGCTTTGGCAGTGGCGGAGGCTCGCTTGCCGACGTAACCGTCGGAGGCCATCATGAACGATGGACTGACTAATTCTTCACCTAATTCTTCACTTGTCCTGTTCTTGGTTTAGTTTTTTTCGTGCTTTGGAGTTACTTGTTCATTTTGGAGAGTTCCCTCCTCTCCACCTACAGTAATTGGTTTTGCGCAAAACAAATCAAAAAACAAATCATGTAAATGTAGATCTACATTGTACATGTACAGGTACATGTAGTTGGCTTTATGCCAAGCCCGCTGTGCAGCATCTGATGGCTCTGTGGTATTGAGTAAAAATTAAGAAGAAGAAAAAGTGTTGGCGTCTAGTCCGAAGTGTTGTGAAATAATAATTCGTGATGATGATCATCATGGTCCATTGTCATCCAATCCGCTTACGACTGAGTATTTTCGGCATGTGACCCTCTTCTACAATAATTGTACATGTACATGTACATGATTAATTGATTGTACATATATTATGTACATCATTTAGAAGAGGGTCACATTTTTTTCAACAAAGAACACAACACCGGCTCGAGACAAAAAAAATAAGAACAAGAAAGATAATAAAGTTGCATGCAGGGAGAACGAAGAAACGACTGGAACACAGAAGTTGTGGGTTGACAGAATAAACAACTATTGAGTCGGGGCTGACTACTACTGTCCACTAGCGCAGCTGTGTAGGTGGGTGTTGTGGACTCCTCCGACCACAGGTCTCGGTATCCTTGCACACGACGCACACCGGGGGGGGGGGGGGGGTGAAAAAAGAAAGAAAGAAGAAAGAGTTAGGCCATCAGGTAGTATGCTAGTCTGTGGTGTACACGTGGACAGCAGTCCCACAAGTTTGCTCGAGGAGGTACTTGTACACTGCTACTTTGAAGCGTTGCAGCTCTGCCTTGGATAGGGGAGCGTTCAGGACGGCAGAGGGTAGAGAACAATCATGTTGTTAGTAGGCCGAACGGGAAGGATCGGTGTAGGATGTCAGGATTTGTTGCGGGGAGGGGTTTGACAACTGGAAGGCATGGGAGTGCTTCACTTGATGTTGGTGGCGGGTTCTGGGGCGGGCGGGCTCAGGGGCAGCATGTCTGTCAGCTGGGCCGGACCGGAAATGTAGTGCAGCTTAAACAGGTAGCACAGTCCCGAGACTTGCCGACGCACTGATACATGTAAGCTTGGGAGCATGGTCCCAGCGCCAATGCTGCGCATGCACCGTTGCTGGATGCGGTCAAGCTTCGCGAGGTTGGACCGGGCTGCGCCTTGCCAGACTAGGGGAGCATATTCCACGATTGGGCGGATGAAGCCTTTGTACACGCTGAGGCAACCGTTGCGGTCGAGTACTGGGAACACCTTCCTGAAGAAGCCAAGGCGCTGGCTGGCTCTGACTGCAACCTGGTGGAGATGGCTGCGGAACAGCAGTTTGCGGTCGAAGGTCACACCGAGAAGCTTAACATCGGTTTCCTCTCTGATCACGGAACCATCGAAGCTGAGAGAAGAGGGTGGAAGGGGTGTTTATCGTCTTCTCATCGACATTTCCTCCCACTTTGTCGGCTCAAAGCTTGGAGCTCATCGAGGGAGGCTTGCAGTGAGTTAAAAGTGGCGGGGGACACGTCATCGGCACGGATCAGGCACTACAGTGTTGTGTCGTCTGCATACGACGCTAGCTGGCAGTCAGGGGAGACACAATCAGAGATATCGTTGACATATTTAAGGAAGAGCGTTGGTCCTAAGATGATGCCTTGCTGCACATCGGCTTGGATTGGGAAGTGCGAGGAGGTCTGACCACAAACAACAGCCCTTATCTTCCTTTCCTGAAGGTAGAAGCGAAGCCAAGGCAGAATTGACCCTCCAATGCCGGGCATTTCAATTTTATGCAGTATACCAGTGTGCGAAACTTTATCGAAAGCACCAGCTATGTCGACTGCAACAAGCCGAGCGATTCCATTGCGACCCACCATGCCGGACCACTCATGATGGAGGGCAGTGAGGAGGTCGACATACCAAAAATAGTCAGTCGTAAGCGGATTGGATGACACTTGACCATGATCGTCATCACGAACTATTATTTCACAACACTTCGTTCGGATCTTCGACTAGACGCCAACACTTTTTCTTTTCATTTTTACTGAATACCACAGAACCATCAGATGCTGCACAGCGGGATTGGCATAAATCCAACTACAATTTACATGTACATGACTTGTACTTCTTTGCGGCGTCAAATGTAGTGTCTGGCGGATTCTGCTGGCAGAACAATTGGCAGAATTCGGTACTTTTTCTGGTAAGTTTCATACCCGGGACATCAAGCGCCCACGTGGCCGACCCCATGATGGATTGACAATATTAAAATTGATCTAAGGCACGCCAATATTGATATTTCTGACTATTTTGAACTGGCGCTAGACAATAAAAAATGGCTGATGCTTGTGGAAAAATGTGCTGCGCTTGCGTAGTTGTTCTTCCTGCGATACGTTCTAACAATAATGAGATGCCTTTTGTTGGCTCTTCTGCATGGATTTCGTTGACAGATGCGTTAAGCCCATGGATCCTTCCATGAGTGACATGCGAACTGAAACTATTATTATTATTCATGCATGTTTAGTATGTAGATAAAAAAATGGAGCAGAATTCGAGGAATTGCCCGCCATAAGGTTTGTATGGTTCTGCCAATTTCACTGCATTTTCGAGCAGAATCTGCCACCTTTTCGAGCATTATCCGCCAATGCCTAGTTGAGGGAGTAACCTAACCTTGGGCCAAGACGAAGCAAATACCCTTCTATTCAGGTGTCCTCTTAGGGGGTGTTCGAATTGCCTTCATCAACTGTTCGAACAAATTTTTTAAAGAGATTAGTTGAAGTGTCCCATTGATAGAACAGTTTCCATCATTTTGAGAGTTAATCAGTGGAATCGTAATTGCGATGATGACGTCCGATCAGATCAACCATCTCCACGTACTACGTGACGTAGCTATTCCAAACTTTTAGGAACTAATCCACCTCTCCCATCGGATGAGGTTGTAGAGTTTCGAGGAGCTTCGTTTTTCTGAAGAAGCCAGTAAGGCCACCTCTTCAGAAGAACGAAACTCCTCGAAAAGTCAAAGAGTGACAATTCGAACGGGCCCTAAATGTACTCCTCTCGCACAGGTGCCATTTTCCGACCTTTTTGACCTTTCTTCTTACTTGAAGTACTTCTTCTTACGTATACCCTGACCATAGGCTAGCTTACGTACAGTTTCTCACCCAATAGAAGCGGCTGCATTTCTATTTTCCTACAGAATAGCTCCCTGCAGATTAGTTTTCTGCTACATTCTAACTATTACCTGAGAACACAATGACGTGTTACCTACATGTACTTGTAACTGCGAGCCATCCACCCACTACGCAAGTGCTTTCCGATAGCTGAAGACACGTAACGGTACCCTCGACAACTCCATCGCCATAATACACGTGTAATATTTCACAGCCTTTTGATTCGGATTTAGCTTTTTTACTCAGTCGAGCAGTTCAGGTGGTGAAGAAGGGAACGAGAAAGTAGTGCTTGCCTTCACAAAATGGCTAACTTTCTACCCTGGGTGTTATCTGCAGCGGTAGTGGCAATGCTGATCCTCGCATTGTTCTTTCTAGAATATATATGCCGGCGACTTCGAGCAAGAAGACGGAACCAATTAACGGCGGTGGAAGAAGCAAATAACCACCATTACGGGTGAGTATGATCTAGCTGTCTTTGGTGGTTACATGATTGCTATTTGCTTTAAAGATGTACAATGCATTTCTAGCCTAGACCAACTGTTGAACCCGAGACCACTAGGTCGGGGGAGGTTGACCTACCTCATCGGCACGCATGCCACGCTCCTCTGTGTTGTCAAAGTTCGCTTGTCCACTTTTGTCTACCTCCCCTTTTATGTTGCTGGCCAGTGCTTTCTAGTAAAAAAAAAAAAAAAAAAAAAAGCCTGTGTACATGTACATGAAGGGCCTCACTGCAAAACGAGAAAAATCCGTTTTGACCAATTTTCAGGAGGAGCGATTTTCTGTGATCAACAACTGGGAGGGTTCCGGTCAAATCTAACTTAGCAGATGAGAAGAATTGGGTGATGCCTATAATATATAGGCATCTATATATTCACCCATATACTCAATCTGCGGACAGAACTGTTTCGTCCTTTGTGGACTCGTCAGCGCAGCATATATATATTTCGCATTTTCCGAATTCGTCTACATGTATGGCAACGTTCAAGCCGCGCGAAACTCAAGGCAACCAAAACGTGGAAAGGTGGGAAGGTGAGCGCAGCGAAATTGTGCACCAGCTAAGTCCCACGTAACTACATTGTACCTGTACGTGCTACGAAACCATGAACCTTCCAAGTAGTTGGAAGGCTGTTGGTTTGCGCACTGGAGATGTATTAGAGCTACATGCAGGTCTCGGGTGGCTGAATGTCTCAGTAGCCTGTCAAATTTGTGCTCTGTTATCGCACTTTCTGACTGGTTATGATCTACTAATAGTCGTGGATAGTTGCTGCATAACTCGTTCTCATGTGTTTCTGCTCTTTTTTACTTTTTGAAAGTTTGCTGGAAACTTCTCAGGAGAGACGGCGAATACGCGCCAGCGAATACCAAGCATCGTCTCCTAGAGGAACCATTTCCTAGCCTATAGTCAGCCTAGGGAAATGCAGGAGAAGGCCGATAAACAGTTCACGGCACTAACAGCATTAAACAAACTGTGTTTCATCTGGCCTCTACTTGACAAATCGATCCACTTCCCCTTCACTTCATGTTTTGGTTTCTCCGCATTACTGCTTCGTTTGCTCTCTATCTGTGCGCAGGTCGGACTTACAAGCCCATGCGGAGGTTTCAGAGATTCTACGAAATGACCCACCTCTCCTGGGACCAGGACGAGACCTGCACGATCCAGTGGCGCGAACCCTACTACTACAAGAAGACTAGAAGAAGCCTGGAGAACGTGCTTTCATTGCGCAAATTCAATGGTGGTGTCGTGTCCCGTGTGTTGCTACAATGGCATTATCTGTATTGTATTATTCCGTCTGCTCCTACATGTATCTTTATCCAGTGTTGGCCGTGGCTTCGCTCCTTGCACGCTGCTACTTGTAATAGCTCGATGCTTTGCGTCGATCGCTTGTTGTTGTTGTCGTTGCTTCTCTGGTGCTTGTGTTGGAACTTTGTCCTGGAGTGAAGCTTTGGTCTTCCTGTGTGATGAGGGTGAAGAATGGGTATCTGGACTCCTGGAATATTTTGACAGGCCATGCATGCCGGGAATTTGAAATCTTGCAAACACAGAGCTTCAGGAGTCGTCCTGGCGTGAATTTGTCACCGAGAGATTTCGTTTTGACCCCAATGGCTGGCAGGAAAGAGCTCTATGCTAGCACGAAGCTGGCCATTGTAAAGCTGAGTCAGAATGGTGAAAAATCTAGTCAGATTGCCAGGATTTTGGACCTGAACGAGCGTACGTAACGTAGAGTCATTGCCAAACATCATGTCGATGGACGTGTTGAAAACTAGAAGTGTTCTGGCCGGCCCAGGGTGACCAGGGCCAGCTACGACCATCGTCTAAAGACAGTCCATATGGCAGATAGATTCAAAACCAGCCCGAAACTGAGAGCTGAGACGACCGAGCAGACGGATTGACGGGTGTCTGGACGAACGGTGCGTAGGAGGCTGCAGAACGCAGGACAGAAGGGCTGCATCGCAGTGAAAAAGCCTTTCATGTAGGCCAAAAATTTGAAAAAACGACTAAAGTTTGAGCAGGCCCACAGTAACTGGACAGTGGCAGATTGGAGTCGTGTGCTGTGGACTGATGAGTCAAAATTCAACTTCCATGCCTCTGATGGAGTGAGGTTTGTTCGCAGGAAGCCTGGAGAACAACACAGCCTGAATTGTTTGCGTGGTACTGTGAAGCATGGAGATGGAGATATCATGTATGGGGATGCATGTCGGCGACGCGCGTTGGACGGCTTTTCAAGGTCAAGGGCATCATGGCAGCCAACCAATACAGCGGCATTTTGCAAAATGTCATGCTGCCGACCATGACTGACCTTTTTGCTGATGAACAGGCTATTTTTCAGCAGGGCAATGACCCCAAACATACAGCCAAGGCAACCAAAGCATGGCGCGCGACGCAAGACTTGACGGTGATGGAGTGGCCACCACAGTCACCAGATTTGAATCCAATCGAGAATCTATGGGAAATGCTCAGCCAGCACCGCCAGGGCAGCAGGAGGGCAAAAAATGATGGTGAGCTCTTCACTGAGTGCTAGCAGGCATGATATTCGATTTCACTGGATATCTGCCGCTGCCTCGTCGAATCGATGCCGCGCCACATGGCGGCTATGATCAAGAACAAAGGAGGCCCAGTAAATTGGTACAGGCTGACTCCAGAGAGACTGGCCTTAGTTTCTGTAGGGATTAGAACAGTTTAGATGAGAAATAGTTGACTCTACCCCGCGTATTGTAAATTGTGCAATATTGGCCAAAAGTGATGTCCGGCCGCACATTGCCATACTTAGGGATAGGGACACAGAAAATATACTTTTGGGAAATATTTTTGAATATTATCCTCTAGACTTTGTATCTGCTCTACAAAATGACAGGTGTACAGCCATTTTGTTGAATATAACCGAGAAATCCACCTGCGGACAAGACTTTTGGCCACCACTGTATATGTACATGTATATTGTACAATGTACATATTCGATGTGTGCTGTCATCACACATACACACACACACAAACACACCACCACCACCACCACTAGCCCTTTCCCAAAGGTGCTCTTTTAATTCGCACTTAATGCTTTTCGCGTCCCTCAAAATAATTATGCTGAAACAGGCTCTTCTTTCAGTGAAAACAGGCAAAAAGTGCTCTTTTTTCAGTGAAGCATAGTCATGATACATGTTCAGATATGAACCCAAGCTGAGAAATGAATACGCCCTCTTCCATTTATGGGTCCACGAAAGACAAAACAGGAAGTAAAGTTCACAAAACCCACTTTTTACAGCATTGTGTACACCAGGTACAAGCTTCACCAACTTGTTGCCTCCCAAAAAAGCGGCGTGCCAAGGCCCATCGTCGGCATCGAGTTCTCGGAAACTGTGATCGCATGCATGAGCAAACAGATTTTAGCACTTTTTCAGCTAAAAGAGCTCAAAAAAGGCGATATTCACCAAAAAACGCGATAAAGGGCGAAAGAAACGGGCTTTTCCAAAAAGGGCCAAAAAGGGCCAAAAAAGGGCGAGCACCTTGGGTAAGGCCCCGGTCACACATGCACTTTTTTTGAAAGCTTGCACCGCTTTTGCGGAGGCGGAAAGCGGAACTACCGCAGCACGATGCAGCGGTCACACATACATGTAGACTATACTGTGCTCCTCAACGCTCCGCTTTGGCGGAGAGAATGCAAATGCAGCACGTCCTATGAAATTTTAGATGTTCTTGTCCGAGTTGAAGCGACCTTCGCTTGTACAAGTAGAGCTATCGTTGATCGCTGACAGGCTAGGCTGCTGAATGTCTCCTGTCAAGTACACTCGTGGATTTGGGGCGCATTCACTGCGGCCCAGTACAGGTGTATTTGAATATTACTAGTTTTGGTTTACATCAATATCAAATTCAAATAGTTGTATAGCAGGGTGTCGTTGCCTCCTTCTCGTCGGAGTTGAAGCGACCTTCGCTTGTACAAGTAGAGCTATCGTGGATCGCTGACAGGCTGCTGAATGTCTCCTGTCAAGTACACTCGTGGATTTGGGGCACATTCACTGCGGCCCAGCACGGGTGTATTTGAATATTAGTTTAGTTTACATCAATATCAAATTCAAATTGTTTTATAGCAGGGTGTCGTTGCTTCCTCCATGATCGATCATCGACCCAGCGACTGCGTGGATGCCTGCAGTTGCAGTGAGGGTGTGGCAGAGTACTCTACTACTCCCTGGTTGCAGTCCTAGTGTTGCATACTCTGGTGGACGTATTGCTTGGAGAGAGAAGGAGAGAAGGAGAGAGTTCGAGATCGTCCACGATCGGGGCCAATGAGTTGGGAGACGGATTCCCTCACCAATTATCCACTCATAACGATGCAGTATTGTTTGCGAGATCTCCAGAACGTACAGTTCATTGGCAAAGAAGAACAATATGAAAACTGAATACCAAACGGCAACCAAACAACACCAGAACTCAGTGCAGAAGTAGCACACCAAACTCCAAAGCCATCACCATGCAGGTTCCGCCAAAGCGGATCCGCGAAAGCGGAGGGTCCGCTCGCATTTTTTTGGCGTAGCGAAATCCAAACTTTCCGCCAAAGCGTAACTTACGCCTCCGCCGTTGCCTCACGCCGTTGCTGAGGCAACGGCGGAAGCGTAAGTTACGCTTTGGCGGAACCGCCAAAAAAGTGCATGTGTGACCGGGGCCTTACCACCACCACCACCATCACCTGATCACCACCACCATTGACCATTAAATTTGAGCCGGCGCAAGCGAAAAGGGACCTTATCCTGCTGCACGTGATTTTGAGAAAACCGCACTTGAAGTGAATCAGCTGATTCTCAGCTGTCACGTTCGGATCGAACTTGAAACTGTTCGTTTTTTGGCAATACGCGACTTCTTTGGAGCTCAGTCATTCTTTCTATTGGAGAGCCAGTATCCTACAGCTCCTGTAGAAGAAAACCCTGGCTAAATCGACACACATACCACCGATCGGCGATCAAAATCGATCGACCGTGACACGTCGACACCTAGTACCTCCGCTGAATAGAATCGCACGCGCGAGAGGAAAGACAAAAAGTTGCTTTCACAGTTTCAGTGCAGTTGTCTTGCCGTCTTCGCTTTCTGCTAAGTCCTTGGGTCGGCGTAGCTCTTCGCTATGAGCCATCGTAAATGTTTCACCGTGAACGAAGCGCTGAAATCTCTCCTGGAAGAGGATGAGGCTGAAGTTTTTGGTGATGAAGAGGAGTCGGACGCCAGTGATGTTTCGGTTCAATCTGACGACGGCGACGATGATGGCGATGACGATGACGATGGTGAACACTTTCTTGAGCAGCGAGTGGATGTCGACGCAGCAGCAGAGCTGTATGTCGGAAAGGCAGAGCCCAAACCTCCGCAGGCTAGCTCCGCAGCAGCTTGTGCAGCGACCGTTGCGCGGGCAGAGGAGGATGACACTGTTCGTCAAAAAGAGAACTGCGGATGTTCAAAAAATTGCTTGCAGCAATTTGACCCAGCTGACATCGAGACGTCGATCCTGAACATGAGAGAAATGGAGTCGCACGAGAGTGAGCTGGTGGTCCTGGGCCTTTTTGAAGCTTTGAGTCATCCTGAAACAGTTTTTGAGAGTGGAGAGAAGCGCAAGAGGGAGCGTTTTACCTACAAATTCCAAGGACTGACTGTGTGGGTGCGTTCCGTCACGTGTACGCACTGTCTAGCAAGAGGCTGAAACGGTACAGAAGCCACCTGGAGAAGAATGGGCTTGTGCCACTAGTGCATGGCAACACAGGCAAACGGCCACACAATGCCCTGGAGTTTGCTGTTGTGAAGTACTGCGTGGAATACATCACTGGGCACGCGGAAGTGTTTGGAATTCCACATCCTGCGCCACTCCGTGGCAGAGACGACACGCCACCTATCTTCCTTCCAGCATCGCAAACGTACAAGTCCGTGCATGCAGACTTCTGCGACTGCTGCCACAAGGAGGGTAAGAAGTCTGTATCCTTGTCGACGTTCCGCTCCATCTGGCACCAGACATTACCGCATATTAAGTTCATGACGGCTCGCATGGATGTTTGCCCTGTGTGCGAGGACTTGCGGCGCAACGTGATGGCGGCTGGGAGTGAGGAGCAGAAGACGACCGCATGCACTCAGCTGACTGACCATGTTCATAGGGCCCAGAGGGAGAGAGAGAGCTACCGGCAGAGAACCACAGATGCTGCCGCTGAGCTTCAGCAAGTTTCAGCCATGTCTCCTGCTGATCGCCCGCCGTTAACAAAGTCCCACTACACGTTTGACTTTGCTCAGAGCGTCAGCTTGCCGTGTACGGCAAGACAGGTAGGACCACTTTACTTCAAAGTGCCTCGGAAAGTCCACTTGTTTGGTGTATGTAATGAAGGCGTTGGCCAACAGGTGAACTGCATTATTGGCGAGGCAGAAACCATCGGTCCTGACGGCAAGAAGAGCCACAATCCGAACACTGTAATTTCTTTGTTGCACGACTATTTTTCCACGTCTGTTGCTGATGAGTATGACTGCTACGTACATGCAGATAATAGACCCTTTGCACAATAACGGTCACGTGATCCGAGACGGGCATCCTCTTCGATTTTTGTGCAGAGTATCAGTTGTTGAGCATGGTGGAACACTGTATTTTTCCATTTTGGAGATGGAGGAGAGAGTGTCGAGTGGTTTGCCATCGATGGCTGTGGAACCCGTGGACGAACTGTCAAATGAAGATCGGTTGTGTAAGGAACTGAACAGTTTTCTGCTGAATGAGGGTGCGTATCTGTCTGGAAAAAGAAGGAGTTGTTGGAGCGGTAAGTTTTCCGCATTCAGTGGATATTTCGGATTACTGTAGATTGAAATTTATTTTTATTTTCTCTACCTTCTCTCCTCTGTCGATGTAGAGAACACTTCTCTATGCAGAACCCTGATGCTCCTAGAACTAAGAAGGGCACCACTTCCTCGAGTGTACCTTCATCATGCCCAACATTTCATGCGTCCCAGTGGATGAGTGATGAACCTCTGTTTCCCAGAGTGAGTGCCACACCATGCTTGCTCGTCTCCAACGCAGGGGCAAGTCGCCGACGACAGTGAAGAGGGAGCTGATGGAGTAGTACTAGTGAACAAGCCCGTGGATAGTGTCCATGAGTTTTACTTTGGTGGCTATGTGCATAATGTGAAAGTCTGTCATATCGTGCACACAGCCACAGCTCGAACTCAGATGACTTTCTCCGCACACCTGAGCGATGAGGCCGCGTCTCTCTCCACTTCAACAACAGCAGCTCGAGCAGCGCCAGCAAGCAGTCGATCTTCCAATAGCGAAGACAGGGATGGGTCATGCCTTTTTCTCAAGCTCCAGAGTCTCTTGGCAGGGCGTTCCATATCTTCGCAAAAGCAAGGATGAAAGTCGTCATGGACAAAGTGTTCCGAGCACAACACTGTAAACGATATCGCAGCACTGCGGCCCTCAGTACCCGGCCCTCTTCTCGCCAGATAGCCAGGATTCCAGAGTGTGGAATGCCAGCATCACCAGGGAACGCATGGAAAGACAAGTGGGTTCCTTAGACTAACGTTAGGGATGACGGTTGCTGCAAACAAGAACCCAACAGTGGTCCTTGGAAAGCATTTCGGGACTTCTTCCTTCAGAACTAGAAAAACTTGAAAATGAAAAAAGGCTGGGGAGTACATACATGAACATCGCGTCGGGACCGTGAAAACACAGCCTGTCACAGGAAACTTGATCACGTCCTGCAGCAAAACCATGCATGCTGGTTGCATGCCAAGTGTGCAGCGCGTGCACAGCATGCCCCGTCTCGACCCCTCTCGCTTATTGCGCAAAGGGTCTATTGCGCAGGACAAAACAAAAATAAATGTCTGTTATAGCTTACCCTGCATGGCGTTGCATTGTCAATTTGCACAGAAGTATAACATTGTCGTTTATGATAACCGGCCATACCAGATGCCTAGTCGACGGTATGTTTGGCTTGGTTAAAGGGGAACTCCACGAAAAAATGAAACTTTGATAGCCTGTAGAGTTTCGGGCGCTGAGTCGAATGGTCTTGGTCCGAAGTCTCTACGACGAAGCGTTCTTGAGATATTTCACTTTGAAATTGCAAAAACGGGGGCCGCGCCCTGACGTCATGCGGCCATTTGGTTACATCATCACGGGCTGCCTACGTCATTGTGGCAAAGTCGTTTCTCTTCGCCAGTCTACAAGCACTAATTTTAGTTGGTATTTCAAGGGAAGATGGGCGATTCCGAACAATCCTCTGTCCCCAGCAATGAAGGCAGCGATGCTGAGGCCAGTGAGGACGACCAACAGCCCACCGCCGCGTATGGTTGGGGCAGGGAGCCCAGATACTCTGCTGAGGAGCTGCCATCGCGTGTAACAAATGTGGAGGAAGAAGATGCGTCAGCAGCTGCGTCCGACAGAAGACGAGTAGCTTGGCCACCAGAATCTCGATTCGTTTGGGACTCCGACTGGTGCGAGCGTGGACAAAAGTGTATAGCCATGCCCAGCCCGCGGGAATGATTTTGCTGGTAGGATGCTGCCGTCGCTGTCGACAAGACGGCCCAAGGTTTCTTGCGTAGCGGACCTCGCAGATTACGAGATCGTATCCTTGCATTAGGCTGTGCTCATCACTGCTCTTCGAGGTTATCTCGACATGCAGAAGCCGCCAATGCCAGTGACAGAAGAGTCTGACATTAGGTAAGCCTCAATTAGTTTGCCTTGACTTGTCTTGTGAGGATCGCGTATCAGCATGATACACTTATTCTTATTTTTTGGGGGAAATTTATTGTTGTCAGGCGCACTACAGTAGGCGTCGCACAAGAAAGGCATTGTACTGGTAGTTATCACAAGTTTCATGCATGACACAAACAAATTTCTCTTTGCTCCGAGTATGTCTTGACTTATCTTGTGAGGATCGATGCGCGTAATGTTTTGTGTGTAACTAATTATTGTTGTCAGGCATAGCACGAACAACGTTGTTCTGTACTATAGACCGTGCTATCACAAGTTTTCATGCATGACTCACATTTGTCTTTGTCATTTTCCCTTGGATTGGTACAAGATCTACAAAGTATGGTAGGCAGTGTTCTGTTGGTGAAGAGAGCACTGCACACAGTTTATGAGCACCATGGGTGCATTTGATCACACCCGAACCCATACTTTATCGTTTCAAGCGATAGACTTTGTCAATAAACTCGTTTTCTAGTATACCATGGCATGCAACGTACAAGCGTGGGGTCAAGAAAGCGTACACCAAAATAATGCACAAATTCTGGCAGGAGAGTAAGAAATCTGTACTTTCTGACCAAGACATCTCTGTACTAGTAGGTAATCGAACGCGTCCTAATCAGTATTCATCCCCCAGATCATTGGAATTCAATTTGAAATCAGCAATTATGGTAAATTCTACAAGACCCTCCATCTTTGTACCAGTGGACACTAAATTAGTATGGCGCGCGCACTGAAAGTGCAGGTAGGTACCGGTAGGTGCAATACAGCGCATATGTAGAGTAAATGAGTATTTGACTATAATAATTATTACGGTACAGCAATGTGGTATGTGTACAAGCACTCATCATACACATTCCATATGACATTCTGTGTTTGTGTAGATCTCTACGCTATGCGGCACACAGGCAGTACACACTATGTACACGGCAAATTGGGCAAGCACGTTCGTTGTCGTCTTCCAGCCTGCGTTGTGAATACCATCAGGCAAAGATATCCAAATCCTGCACCACCTCAGCCTTCTCAGGAGGCTTCCACCTGGAATTTGGCAGGGAAACACGCTTCTCCAAGGCAGGAACATGGAGGTTGCCATTTGCAACCGCTACCACCTCACACATGAGCTTGTCAACATACTCATAGCTCTTTCTGTCGTATAATTTTCTATTTGGCCACAGTCTTCTTTATGCTTTGAGAACTGGACTTTATACCTTCTTTTCGCGGTCTTTTTGGTTGTGCTGTGGCGACGGTTGACATTGACGTCGTCAAGAGCTGCGAGATGTGCGTGTCCAATCATCCCCAGAATTGAGAAACGAATGCGTTTGAGAATGTAGTTTGGCATGACACTGTGATATACCTGCATGGCAAAAAGAATGTGGAGAAAACACACTTGCTTAGACAATATACTGCTGTATGGGAAAATGGAAACTTCACCGTACAGGACGACTCTTGTTCTCAATTGCATTGTTCGTTTCATTCCCTGTGTTGCCCATAAGAGACGGGAGCAAAAATGTTGCAGCAGATGTTTGTTGTCTTCTGGCGTGGAGTGGCGGCGTCATTAGATGTACACATAGTCATTTCACTAAGTATACCACTACTACAGCATATGTACTATCCTTAGGCTAGCGTGCGTGCGAGTGAGTTTGAGTATGTGGGTGCGTATGTGTGTGTGTTGTTGTGTTTGTGTGTGTGCACGCACACGCACGCGCGCGCATGTGGGTGATGGTGTGAGTGCATGTGTATAATATGTGTAGTTCCCACTGTATTCCTTGCACAATAGGTCTTCACTTACTTCTCTTTCGCATACAACCAGAACCCATTCCTTGTTCGAAATTAGATTTTTTTTGGCCTGGTGATCCCGCAAGCGTGGAACTCGGAGTGTAATATATTTTTGTTTCACTTTACTTGCACTATTCCAAGGCTGTCCAGACTTCTAACAACTGCTCTGAGTGATATGGTATTCATGCAACCATGCCTAGAAGTAGGGTAGCTGTTATAAATAGAGACATATCCACGCAATCAACTTACACTGGTTCAGTTTGGCAGGATTGGTGAGACAGTTCGTCGTGCATGCTGCCTGCACATCGCAAGCAAACAGTTCTGTAACCTTCGTACTTGCTGGGGGTCTGTCTGTTTGCGTCCCAGTTGATGACAGATGTGCACAGTTTGAGTACTGGTATGGCAAAGTTACTGGGGTAATATCGTTCATCAGCTAGCTGCAGTCGGAGTTGATGGGGTGATGTACTCTTCTGATCCTGATGGGACGTATCTCGCCCTGCTTTCTCAGTTGCAGCTTGTTGAGTTCGCTTTGCTGGAGGCTCACGGTTCGGAGGGCACTGGTACACTGATGAGGGCTTTCCTGGACGGCGTACTCGTCAAAACTCAGCTCTCAAGTCCCTCTGGATCATAAATGCAGCGAGCAAACATAGCTCGTGCTGCGAAAATAGGCTTGAAATTTTCACGACGCATTGCAACATCTCGGCGCTTTGCCAGGTCTCCATCCTTTGGGAATTTGAGAAAACTAACCCCAGGAGGATGATGTGATACTGGCACAATCAACAACACAACAATTTGGCATTGCAGCGGCTCAGGCGACTTGGCAAACTACTTTCTGAAGTGACTTTCGTCCTGAAGAAAGTGAGATTCAAAATCCAAGTATTTTCGCACATTGCCACAATGACGTCACACATACATTGGTATGGGGCGTGGCTAAAATTGAAATATCTCAAGAACGCTTTCTCGTAGAGACTTCGGACCAAGACCATTCGACTCAGCGCCCGAAACTCTACAGGCTATCAAATTTTCATTTTTTCGTGGAGTTCCCCTTTAAGAAGAAATGCCGTCGCTCTGACGTGTTCAGCATGCAGCAGTTAGCAGATGTGGTTGACTCCAGCGCTACCTCCAACATCCATCGACGGATCCCTGGCAATGTGACCTGGTTTGAGTGGGATACGTACCTCGCCCGGCTCTTCAAAAAAGTCCCCAACATCAGCCAGCAGCATCATTTCCGGTTCTCATCCGACGAACCTGGATCAGTGGCAGTGATGGAGCTTGTGGATGGGATGGAAACCAAGGTGCAGCTGTTGAAGACCACACCTGAGCAGGTGAGGGCAGCAGGCCTTCCCCAAGTGTTTCCCCCAGCAGGTCTGTCACAAGAACGCCAGAAGTACCTGTTCAAGGATATCCGGCCGTTTGTGGCAGACCCTTACAAGGATGAGCTATGTCCGCCTGTGCCGGAGGAATGACAAACTTGCGTCATGCAACACACGTTTTGAGCCTGATAATTGCTAGAGTCTGGTGCTGTGTCAAAGCTACATGCCTCAGAACATTATATTATTCTTGTTGTTAGATCTAAAATGCGGCATGCCTGCGTGGTACGGAAGGACGTGATGGCCCATCAGACGTCACGCTTGGCACTATAAATTCCATCACAGTGAAACTTATGCCGACTGCCCAGTAGTGTGTGTATACTGTATCCTCCAGCCCTTCTGCTGGTGACTCGAAGGCTTCTGTAAGGCTTCTATGGCCAAATTATTGCAATTTACGCATTTCAAAGATTATTCGTGAATATGTGCGATGTTTTGGTGAAAACAGTGTTGATTTAAACGTCCGTACCTTTGCTATATGTTGATGGATTTTCATTCGGTTTTTTACCTGATTCATACGTTCTCTGGCTACAACTTTACAAGAATCCGCTGCTAACTCAAAATGCCCAAAAAAACGGGTAAGGTCCCTTTTCGCTTGTGAGAGGCGATGATAGCGATGCTATAGCAGAGGCCATAGCAACTTCTGCTGGGATTACACACACACACATAATTATACACACACTCGTACGCACACACAAACACACACACACACACACCATACAGGCGCGTGCTCGGCGATGGGCACGGGGGGCACGTGCACCCCCAAAAATTTTCAATCTGGGTAATTGCAATTGTAATGTATGCAAATATGCTCTAAAATTCAAGAAAGGTTGCAAATTGCAGAAAATTGCCGGGGAGCTCCCCTCGGCTCCCGTGCACCCCCCCCCCCCCTAGTTGGGGGGCCGAGCACGCCCCTGCCATACATGTACATGTATACGCCCGTTGCAAGAGAAGCACGCAAATCTGCATATACCCTGGATATGGATGTGCACTCACAGATTTTCTCTTATTCATGTACTGAAGTAGCAACGATAGCGGACAAGTGTTCTACTGGGGATACTACCATTTCCTGCAATTTCTGAGCAGCCTTTTCTTCTAAAACCGTTTGTCTGAGTGTGGGAACTATAGGTCATCTTTCCATCCGCTCGTGTACATGTAACTTCTAGCACATCGGTGCAGTTTGTTTCTGCGTACATGTATATCACCCGCATACTCTCTCTCTTTCTCTCCCTCTCGTTGTTGCCTACAGCAGGCTACTGCAGCTGTGTCCTTTTTCACTTTCTGCTCCACATGACAGTACAATATACATGTGTTATAGCCCGAGAGTGAGGGCTTGTAAATAATTACTGCCGATGGATGTCACTTCTCTGCGTTTGACGTCACAGTATAAGAATGAGCAGAGAAGTAGTGCTCTCTGTCCACCCGGGAACAGGTATGAGGGAGTACGGTGTGGGATAAAAGGATGTGACGAGTGCAGGGTCGGGCCTCTTTTGTCTTTGTGCGGAGAGTTGAGTGAGAGTGTGGAAAGTTGTTTTGGTTAAGAGAAGAATGTCGAGGTCGAGAAGTGTGTCAACGAGTGGTAGTGGTAGTGAGAGTGAAGGGTATGGCGAGGAGAGTAGGAGGATGAGAGAGCTGGTTGTGAGATTGGAGACGTGGGAGAGGAAGTTGGAGAAGACGGAGAGTCGTAAGAGAAAAGAGAGAGAGTAGGAGTAGCAGTGAGAGTGAGAGTGAGTCAGAGAGGAGCAGGAGCAGGAGAAGTGGCAAGAGTAGAAGTAGCAAGAGGAGAAACAGCAAGAAGAGCAAGAGGAGCAAGGAGAGTAAGCAGATGAAGAGTGAGAGACAGGACGAGAGGGTGGCGTCGGCGAAAAAGAGATTTTGGAAGGCCAAGGCCCACGAGGAGCAATTCAACGTGCTGAGCAAGGCGTTGGAGCCTCTAGCCAAGGCAAGGCAGAAGGCAGAGCGACAAGGAGAAGGAGATATTGCAAGGGGAATAGAAGAAGCGTCAGCATATGGCTCTGGCTTGACCCACAACCGGCTAAATCGCTTGCAGATGGCCCAAAACCACGCAGCAAGGATGGAGGCCAAGGAGGGGAAGAGGAGCAACAGTAAGCCCTTTCCAGGAGGCCGCCCGGCCGGGGTCGGGCTCGGAGCGGCTGCTCGCATGCAGACCATGCCGGTTGCGCCGAAACCACCCGGATTCGGTACCATCTTCAACGAGCTGGCCTGTTGGCGGTGAGGAGGGAAGGGGCATGTGCAGAGGGACAGGGGCAGACCAACGTTGAGAGAGAGAGAGAGAGAGAGAGAGAGAGAAAGAGAGAGAGAGAGAGAGAAAGAGAGAGACAGAGAAAGAGAGAGAGAGAGATAGAGATAGAGAGAGAGAGAGAGAGAGAGAGAGAGAGAGAGAGAGAGAGAGAGAGAGAGAGAGAGAGAGAGAGAGAGAGAGAGAGAGAGAGAGAGAGAGAGAGAGAGAGAGAGAGAGGGAGAGAGAGAGAAAGAGAGAGAGAGAGAGAGAGAGAGAGACAGAGAGAGACAGAGAGAGAGAGAGAGACAGAGACAGATACAGAGACACACAGACAGACAGACAGACAGACAGACAGCTACAGACAGACAGAGAGAGACAGACAGACAGACAGACAGACAGACAGACAGACAGACAGACAGACAGACAGAGAGAGACAGAGAGAGACAGAGAAAGACAGAGAAAGACAGAGAGACAGAAAGAGACAGAGACAGAAATACAGAGACAGAGTGACAGAGACACAAACAGCTGACTGAAGAGTAACCATGCTAAATCAATGATTAATATACATTCAATAATGTGTTACGAGAACAAAACAAAGTGCTAAAATAGAATGAGGGAAGGTGAGACAATAGAAGTGAAGTGAGAGCTAAGTGCAACAGGGGTGAGGAACTAATTACAACGCTAGAACTGTGTATTGAGACAAACAATCATGCTGTGCACCTACGAAAACAATCTTAACGCAACTACATGTTTCTTCTGCTTACAAAGATCAGGCTTATGCAAACGAATACAAACAGCCTCAAGTACTTTCAACTGACTAGCGTACCGTGCACGACAAAGAACAGAAAAACTAAAATCATCATACACCTGCAGACACTTAGGGTGAGACAACAGATGAAGAAAAACGGCAGACTTCTTACGATCACAATCACCATCCGATCCGTTGAACATCTAGGTCTTTGAATGTTGATCGTGTTGTTTTCTCTGTTGAATTCCGTTCCCTTCAGCTTTCTTTCTCCTTGTTCATGTTCAGTGCTTGCCTCTTCCATATTCACCTGTGCCACCGACCCCACGGACCAAGTCCCAGCACCGCTGATGACAGGTGCAGGTGGCGGTTCCGGGGGAGGCAACGGCAACGACGGCGATGGGGGCATCACCTCATCGCAGCGTCCACTTTGGTCTTGAGCCAGATGTTCTTGTGGCGTACTCTCCTGTGCTGTTGTCGTGCATTGTGTTGTGGTGACGATGTGCACATTATCCATCTCCACGGTTCTCCACGGTTCTCGATACGGGTAACGGAGGCACTATTGCCGACGACGGCAATTGTGCTAACGATGGCTGTGACCGAAGGTTCTTAGGTGGCCGTCGTAATAATGCGAGTTATGTCACCTCTATACAGAGGGGGGGGGGAGAGAGAAGGTGCAACTGTGCACATCTCGCATCATTTTTATTTTTTGGCGCTACACTCTGCGTAACGCCATTCACAGAGCACAATGCGCGCTACCTTCTGTTTTTTTTTTTTTTTTTTTTTTTTTTTTTTTACAATGATCACAGCTCACAGGCAAAGACAAAAAATTGCATAGTGGGAGCATAGTGATGGTGAGGCTTTTTGCCCTCAGCCGACCTGAGGTCTCGACGTCATGGGGACATAAAACGCACCAAAAAAAGAAGAAAAATGAAAGGAGTGACAGGTACATGATACGAAATGTTAGGAGGAGAGACAGTACATTAGAAGGAGGGGAATGATAAGACAGACAGTGCTAGGAGGAGAAGGAGAGAAAAGAAGAACAGACGTTATTGGGAATAGTATGTGGAGCGGAATTTGGAAGTCATGGGGTGAGGCAGATATGATGCTGATGATCAGAGATGGTCATGTGCCCACGACCAGTCGTTGGTCTTCAAATAGCGGTTGGCTGCAACTTTGAAGTGTTGCAAGTTCTTGGTGCAGAAAGGACCAGAGAAGACTCCGGCGGGCAGCTGGTTCCAGATGGGGACAACTGCGTGAGGGTAGGCTCGACACAGGTTGTTTCGGGAACGGACTGGAAGTTCATTGGCCAGTTGGTGTGCGTGAGCATTACATCTCTGGAATGTACTACGGGTGGAGTGGACTGTTCGGTGTTGGGGCTGCTGGGGTGGCAGCATCCTCTGTAGAAGGGGATGCGCATCCGGACAATGCATCTTGTACAGGAGGCAAAGTGCTGCAACCATCCGACGAAGACTCGGCAGCCAACACATTGGGGCGATGGCACGGATGGCCCGGGCTTGCACGCGGTCGAGTCTTGCAAGATGGGATGGGGCCGCTCCCATCCAGACAATAGGGCACTACTCCATCACTGGGCGCACAAAAGCATTGTAGGCTTGAATGCGACCGGGCACGTCTAGGAGGTGGAAAGCCTTACGCAAAGCACCAAGTCGCTGTGTTGCCCGGAGGGCTACGGTACGAAGGTGGCGCCGGAAGGTAAGCTGACCATCGAAACTGATGCCCAAGATTTTGAGCTCCTCCTGTTCCATCACATTTGATCCGTTGAAGTCAATCGGTGGCATGTCCCATTGAGTGCGGTGGAAACTGACGGTCAGTGCCTGGGATTTGGCTGGTTCAAATTTTATTTTCCATTCTTGACCCCAGCGGGAGATGTTGTTGACTGCTAGCTGGAGGGCTTGGGTGGTATCTTCTTGGGTGGTGGGGGTGATGTTGGCATACAGCGTAGTGTCGTCTGCGAACGAGGCTAGGTCAGCACCGGCTGGTACGTGGTCCTCGCAGTCGTTCACGTACATGAGGAAGAGAGTCGGACCCAGAATACTGCCCTGGGGGACTCCAGCCTGAATTGGGAGCCTTGAGGATGTCTGGCCACAAATGACCACTTGAAGGTAGCGTTCACTGAGGTAGCTGCTGAGCCACTGGTGCAGTTGCCCACGCAGGCCGTATACGTCGGACTTGTGTAGCACACCGGGGTGTGATACGCGATCAAATGCACCGGCGATGTCAATGGCGAGTATGCGTGCTGCGCCTTTCTCCCCGGCTGTATGCAGCCACTGGTGGTGGAGGCTGGTAAGGAGGTCAGCTGCACTATGACCATGGCGAAATCCAAACTGTCTGGTGGAGAAGACGTTGTTCGACTCGAGGAAATTTGTGATTGTTCTGTTGATGATTGTCTCCATCACCTTGGACAGAATACACAAGAGCGAAACTGGACGGTAATTGGAGGGTAGAGACTTTGATTTCCGTTTGAATATAGGGACTATGTTGGCAATCTTCCATGTCTTGGGTTGTATCCCAGTTTGGAAGCATTGGGTAAACAGTATGGAAAGCGGTTGCGCCAGTTCAGCAGAGCAGGCTTTCAACACTCGTGCCGGTATCCTATCCGGCCCGGTTGCCTTTGATGGGTTGAGCTGGCGAAGGGTGCGTTCAACAGCAGCGACGCGGAAACGGACGTCCGAAAGGGCCTGGTCAGTTCGAGGTCTGACATATGGGAATGGGGCGGACAGGTCATCTTGTGCGAGACTGCATTTGCTTGCAAAATAGCGGGCCATGCATTCTGCTTTGTCTGCGCTGGCTGTGTACTCTCGTCCATCGGGATCACGTAATGTCGGAACAGATTGACTACGCCCATTGCCAGAGGCACGCTTGACGGTGCGCCACCAGTCACTGGGTGGCAGCTGCTTTGAGGTCATTTTCTGTCTCAGTTTCGCCATGAAAGCACTCTTGGCAGTTTTGAGACAGGCAATCGTTGAGAGCCGTGCATCTTGGTAGGCTGACTGCCGATCGTGGTCAGACTGGTCGTCTCTCAGGCACCTCCATGCACGTCGTTTCCTCACTGTGGCAGCAGTGCACTCAGGGGTCCACCATGGAGGATCTGATTCTCGGGTTTTCAGAATTTTAGAGGGGATGAATCTCTTCATACCCTCCAGGATCCTCTCTGAGATGCCAGTGCATGACAGGTCTGGATCAGTCCGAGCAATAGCTGCCCAATTGGTGGTTCTGAAGAAGTGACGGAGCCTGGCCCAATCAGCATGCTGATACCTCCATACTGTTCTTGATATGGGAGGCTCGCGTGATGCACGGATCTGGAAGTCAGCAAGTATACAGGCATGGTCAGATTTGCCAAGAGGTGGCAAGACAGTAGCCAATGATTCTACGGGTAGGTCGGACATAATCAGGTCCAGTGTGTTGCGGCCACGCGTTGGTTGGTCGACTAGCTGCTCAAGACCGTGCATGTAGCACATGTCCTCTGCATGCTCGCCGGCTCTAGTTGTTCTGCTACTGTGGAGCCACTCTTGGTTATGTACATTGAAGTCTCCAGCAACTATCACAGCAGAGTTGCGGCAGGCTGTGGAGGTGAGGCCCCTGCAGATCACGTCGAAGATGCTGGTGTCTGTGTCTGAGCACGTTCCAGGACGGTATGCAGCACATATAGCCACAGGCCGGCCATTTGACAGTTTGACGTTTAGCCATACTAGCTCCTGGCCGAAGACATCAATGGTATCCAGTTCGTTCATGGCTAGCGTGGCCTTCACCCAAACTGCCACCCCGCCACCATGGCGGTTTCGGTCGCGTCTCAGAGGCTGGTAGTAGCCAGGGAGTGTCAACTCTGCTTGAGTCACAGCCTCTGACAGCTTAGACTCTGTTACTATGGCAACATCTGGGGATTCAGCATGGAGCACATGGCGGAATTCATCTAACTTACTCATTAGCCCAAAGGCATTTGTTACGAACAGTTTCAGGGTTTTGTTGGTCATTACCGGCTTAGGGGTGCAAACGCATTGCCAACTGAGACAGGGTACTTGGCTGCTTGGTCTGCAGGTGGTGAATCTCGCTGGTGGGAGCGAGCTTTCATCCCTGGAGTTCGACTCGAGGTACCTGCATTGGCAGAGCTTCCATCCTCACTGTCCCTTTCATCTGCACTGCTTGCGTTGCCAGTGGTGTTTGCCTGTGGTGCGGAAGATTCTGCGGTGCTGCTGCTGTTGCTGCTGCTGTTGTCGCTGCTGCTGCTGTTGCTGCTGTTGTCGCTGCTACTGCTGCTGCTGTTGCTGCTTCTGCTGTTGTCGCTGCTGCTGTTGTCATTGCTGCTGCTGCTGCTGTTTTCGCTGTTGCTGCTGCGGTTTCCGCCAGAGTTTTTGGAGAAGCGCCACGGTCGGCAGTACAAAGGCCTAGGCCAGAAGTTGGGGGCGGTCACAATAGGCATGGAGGTGGCATCTACAGTGACTCTGGCTGATACTCGTCCACTCTCTCCTACATGTACACTGCAGGTATGCACGGGAATGGAAGAGCCTGACATTGCCTGTTCGCTTCTGTCCATGATGAACTGTTTCAGGCGGTCCTCTGTGCAATCTGGGGAGATGTTGCCCACATAGGCAACAGAGCGCTGGGTGCCATAGAGCTATCAATGATACACCTACTGCAGGAATCCAATACCAAATGTACAATGAGCCATTAACGGTGGTTTCTGAACTGCAACATCTTGGCATCACCTTGACCGACAACCTGGATTTAATAGTGAGCGACGACCAAATAAAATCATTCTTCCCAAATTTAAATCATTGTCTAAGTCTCTCTTCATGTTCCGAACTGCTATTCTATGGAACTGTTTACCCCCCAGTCTAACATCGGAAGCCTCGCTCTATAAGTTCAAAGCTGCCCTCAGGAAATTTACAGCTGACTATGCTTATGCAATCAACGGAATTCCGCCACCTTGCAGTTGATTTTCCCCATTTCTCTCCTCATCAATCCCTACTTCTCTTTGTACATACATCTACATCTACTGTTCTTTCAATCAAATGAACCCCTCGATAGGCACATTGCCTTTGGGTCATTTCATAATAATAATAATAAATAATAATAATAAAGTTAGGTGTCTTGGGTGGTCCTGCAGAGACCAACTTCCAAGAGTCGTCCGTGATGGTGCTGAACACAGGCTTGGAGTTCTTGACTGGCAGGAGTTCAGTACCCTCTGCGTTAGAGTACATGACATTGTACTCCGTTTCCGTGTCCACTGAGGGCACCGTCTTGCCTGCGTGCCAGGGTGTGGCAGCGCTACGGGTACGGGGTTCAGTGTGCGTTCCCACGTGTTCTGCCTGCTGCTTGTACTTTTTTTCACTATTTGCGCGCGGCTTAGACTTTCCAGTTAGCGTACGGGTACTATTCGTACTACTAGCTGCACTCTCCTTGACCTCCTCGCCTTTTTGTTGCTGTTGGTCGACATGGGCAATGGCGGACTGCCTCAAGGAGCTCAGTTCGCCTCGTAACTCTGAAACGTGTGCACATAGCTCATCCACACGCCGTTTCACGCGCTCCTCTCTATCTCTAGACTCACTGACATACGACGACAATTGCTGGATCAAGCTGATGACATTGGCTTCGATGCCTGGGAGACTGCACAGAAGTCTGTTGCTTCTCCTCCGTGATGTGCTAGTTGCGCCTTTTCTCTCTCTGTCCCCCCCCCTTCTGCACACTAGGTGACATAATTCGCATCTTTTTTGGCGCTACACTCTGCGTATATACTGCTCTTGTGTGGCTTCCACGGTATTCATTGCTATTACCTGACGATGGCCAAGTGCCGAAACGTTGTAAAAATAACGGAACTGGTTCGGAAGTGATGTGCAGCGCTATGGGAATGGGTGTGTCCACCCGAATTCTTTTCACAGATGAAGCTGCAGGAAGCCTCAGCCCTTCTTCAAACATTATTGAATGTATATTAATCATTGATTCAGCATGGTTACTCTTCAGTCACGGCTTTCCACTGATGATTGTGACAAGAAAATCGATTTTGGTAAACCTTCATGACTTTGTTGTAGTGTGGCGATGACAGCAGAATTTGTTCTCTTTATAGCTATTATAAAATTAATAATCTTGCTCGCGCGCTCCTCATCGGTCAAAATGATGCTGTAGCTGTGTTCACTGCATGCTGCTGTAGCTGTGTTCACTGCATGCTGCTGGCACTAGAAGTACTAGAAACACGTCAAGCGCAGGTACTAGGTGACTCGACTTTCGTTTGTCACCACTTGGCACTTGGCGGGCCAAGTAACTACGCATTGTTAAGAAGCTGTGACGTCAAACTTCAAAGGCCTATGGGGAACCCACTTATAGTTATACTTGTTATACAGCACGCGGCTACCACGCGTTCGTACATCTTATACAAAGCACCTTACGTAGAAACGAGAGTAGCTGTAACGTCACTCTCTTTATTCTCGTGAGATATGTACTTGTTTTGCAGTTTGTTTGGTTTATTTGAATTCGCACAGTAACCGTGTACTTCAGCTATTCTCTCCTCCCTCTTCTGAATTTGACTCCCCGCTGGCCTTCTCTCCTCCAATCCCCTTACATTGTATTGGGCCTCCGCAGCTTAACCCCCCCCCCCCCCGACCACCACCCCACGCACACACTACATTGTCACATAGCACAACTCAACCATTCGCTACCCTAGTGTTAGTGAGCACTCCTGCTCGTTTGGTCTCGCGAATCCAAATAAAATCAATCACGTCAAACTTGAATGGCCTGTGGGGAACCCATTTATACTAGATATAGCTAGCTAGCGCGCATGCATGCGTGTACCGCTAATCCACGGCTGCATAGCCAGCGCTCTGGGACCGCTAGACGTGCGATCAAATGTCCACGACAGTAGTAGTAGGGTATAAAAAGCTAGTCATTTCACTGTCACTGTCATTTTGCAAGACATTCTAGACGAAGACGCTTCGAGTTTTGTGTCTCGTGGCTCTGGTGGCATGTCATTGAGGTTGCCTGCCTGGTTCAATTTTTGTTTCGTCCATCTGAATCAAACGTTATCAAAATCCTCAGGGGTAGTATTCAGACGTTTTCGGCTTCTGCGGTTCTTCTCTAGAACTGTGAGCGATCTTACTGGTGGGCTCAACTGAACCGTGCACAACTCCTCTCTCAGCTGAAGTTTCAAACATGGCGGCAAAGGAGCCTCGTGTTTCTGGCAAACAGATGGAGCAGTGGTCAAGGTACGTTTATGCAGAGGTAGGATCACTTGTTCTACAGAAAACCAAATCTCTGCTACAGTCATGTAGTTATAGGAGTCAGGCTTTGTATGAAAGGCAGCTTGCAAGGTGAATTTCCTATTTTCTATCCATTTACTATTCATCCAATCTATTTTACAAGTAATTTTACATCCCAAATCAAATAGGCAAGTATGCACATAGCCAGCAATCGCAGGTTATCACCTAGATATAATAATTAATAATCTGCATAACGGTAAAAGTAACTTAGTTTAGAATGGAACTTTTGCTCAGCGTCACCCTTTTAACCAGGCCGTAACGGGGTCGGCCGAAGGAATCCTAGAGAAAGAGAATCCTCCTCTCCACTGCTCAACCAGGATGCCGATATAGGTCTGAAAATAGACAACTAAAAGGTACGCCGTTTGTCTCTTTCCCTCAAACTAGTGAAGATGAAAAGGTACGCAAGAAAACTTTACGCCCAAGGCTGCGCAGACTTTGGCCTACTAGTATTTTAACATACAAGTAAATTCAAAATTTACGAGGAGCACACAAAAATTCTCCATTGAAACCTAGGCAATCTGCGCAGTTCCAAACTGGAAAGAAGAAACACTGGTGGTTGGAATTCATATCGGCACAGTGAACCAGTTCCAGTCTTCTATATCGAAGTTTACCGCGCCTAGTGTAATCCAGCGAAAACAACGCAGCGTCAACCGAATGTTGCCTTTGTTTCATGAGCGCCAAAGACAGAAGTAATCTGTGCCAGAAGATTGTGCTCTTATGGAGGTACCTATGTATACATACATACATACATAAATACAAACATACATACAAACATACTTTAGTACATACATACATACTTGCATACATACATGTACATCGTGATCTTGATCCTGCTGCCAAGGTTCGCTACATACACACATACATACAAGAAACAGACCCACATACACCCACTCTAATGTTGTAACCCTTCCACCCAGTGATACATATGCTGTTTTTTCTTCGTTATTTCTTCCATTTGGTTTCTATATGTCTGGTTCACACAGGATTCAGCGGAATATCCGATGTAGTGTCATCGGAGAGGATCGATTCGGTCGTCCAGGAGCAAACTTGAGGTCGTCAATTAACATCATTGGTGGACTTGATATTTCGTACAGTAGCAACGACAACCAGACGGCCGTGGCTGCGCTATCGCTATATAACTACGGTACCATGCAACACCTGCATACATTTAAGATTCCCGTCAAAATTACCGTACCATACAAATCCGGCTTCTTGGCGTATCGAGAAGTCGAGCATTATGTCACGTTGCTGGAGACGCTTAAGAAGGAACACCCCGAGTGGATGCCACAGGTGCTTTTGGTGGACGGCAGTGGAATGTTGCACCCCAGAGGCTGTGGCTCAGCCAGCCATCTAGGAGTTGTGGCTGACGTGCCCACCATTGGTGTAGCCAAAACACTTTATATTCCAGCGGTTCAAGCCCGAAGTGAGCGACAATTCCGAGAAGTAAGTGAAGACTTCTCTATGTTCTTGCCCTGGAACATTCGTTAGGAATACTCGCATCTACTTCTTTATCTTTGCCTAGATGATGCCCATTTCGCACAATATTGGCTGTAATTCATTATTATTACTGTCGTGCATCTGAGCGAAATTTTCGGAGATGGAGGGGATAGCAAGTGAAAAGTACTTAGCTTAGGATATGGTCCCAGTGATAATCATCTGTCCCTGTTGAAAGTTTAACACTTGCGTCTTTTTGACCCTTTTGGCATCCGCAGGACAATATCAAACACCTTTGCCAAAACAGAGGCACGGCTCCAGTGATTGGAAAGGGCAAGACCGGCATCATTGGAGTAGCCAGCGTCAACAAAGGTGGATCAACACCCGTCTATATTTCAGTTGGCCACAGAGTGTCTCTGAATACTGCAGTTAGAATAGTCCAGCAGTGCTATCGAGGCAATTGTAGAATTCCAGCTCCTATAGACAGTGCTGATCAAGAATCTCGACAACAGATTGGTGCAAGAACAAGAGGCACTCGTCCGCGTGTGAAAGCCAAGCCTAGAGATCGCAACAGTTACCACGGAGCAGTGCAGCAGGTCGACATGGACACGTCTGGCGGCAAGGATTCCACGACTTCCACCACACATGACGTTCAGCAGGAGACTCCGAATACAGCTCTTCAGTCAGTTTTTTGTGTCTCACCAGTGTCCCCACCCTCCGACGTTTCATGTCTGCCCGTCGTCTTCCCTTTCTTTCTTGGCTGTAGATATGTTATGCCAGTTTTATGCTGCCATATTACCACTTGGGGTTAAACACCCGGTTTTTTCCCTCATTCGTGCGTCCGTCAGCGCGAGGGTTTTTTCCCGGCTGGCTCGGTCCAGAGAAATTAATTTGACGGTCCCAAGTGGTGCTTGTGTCGTATCCATACGATTGGCACGTGCCTTTTAGGCCTCTACGGGACAAGTGTGCCTTATTTAGTTGTCTTATTATTTATCTATCTCCCGTAAACGGGTTCATAATCGTCTTTATTTATATCTTCACACAAGGCCTGAGGCCTCCCTTATTTGGTCTACGCTGTTATTTCCCCACATGGCTCCCGCTCTTTATGCAACAGTTTGTACACATATTTATTACGGTTTGATACGCTATTGCATGCGGGACCAGCAATCTCGTGGCCATGGACTTCCATGGCCGCAACTAGATACTATTGCGATGACTTTCCTTCTCTCTCTCTCTCTCTCTCTCTCTCTCTCTCTCTCTCTCTCTCTCTCTCTCTCTCTCTCTCTCTCTCTCTCTCTCTCTCTCTCTCTCGCAACTTCGTCTTTACGGTAAGTCACGACTTTCTTCCCTCTCGTTTGATAAGTATCGTTTCATATTATCAAGAGTACATAACCCCCCAGAGTGTGCAACTCCCACATACCCTGCTGTCCCGACAGAATTTCAAGTTGACGTCATTATTTATGACGCAATGCTCCTTGCACCAGTGATTTACAACATGTGTACGGGTGTCAACGCATCACACGTTTTTCTTTCCAATAATTTGTACAGGATCGATCGGCTTCGGTCAACCACACTCCACAGGTTCCGGATTCGTCTGATAATCCGTGTACAGTGCGCATTGCATCATCAAAATGACGTCAACTTGAAATTCTGTCGGGACAGCACCCATAGTGGAGTTGCACACTCTGGGGGGTTATGTACTCTTGATATTATGTCTGACCGCAAGATGTGAGTCTCGATGTGAAAGTATAGGCGTGTGTGTGTGTGTGTGTGTGTGTGTGTGTGTGTGTGTATGTGTGTAAGTATGTGAATGCGGGTGCTGTACATGTGAGGGCATGGCGCGGCGAGTGAGTGTGTGTCTAGGTGTGGTGTGACCCGAACATGTCTAAATATGTCTGATGTGCGAGTGTATGTGGTGTCGGTATGTCTAATAATGTAATTGTAGTTACGGCCACCACTGCACGGCCTGTAATGGGATAGTTGTAGAGTAGTCATGTTGGTGCCGCGGCTCCGGGGCCTAACTCCGGGCCGCCGGACTACGACACTTGTCCTGACTTATTTATATTAGGTGAATGCAATCACTTTTCCTCCTGGGGTCTGTCTCCCTGTTGTTGCTCCTAGTTTCGTCTGCATTCCGGTTCACATCTGGCTACGGCCTACTACCCTCACTCTGTGTGCTCCTGCCTCTGTTGTCTGGGTCCATGTCCTTATGTCGGTGTATGTGGAGCGAGAACATCGGTTCTGGATTATAATATTCCTGTTACACTACTACTAGGATAAACATACATATCGAACAGGAAACTTACACGTAGTTGCGTGATGTATGCAGCCTTCATTTTATTTACAGCTTTAGGTCAAACCGACATGTATGCATAACCGTACCTTGACCAGCGCTTCATCTGTTTGCCACAAATATGACGCTTGTTTTACGCTTTGCTTTAAACTTTGGCTGTTGGAGGAATTTTGCAAACCTTAGTTGATCTCACCAGTACAGACTGTATATTGCCGAAATCCATAGTCTATTGCCAGTGAAAAGCACTCATTATTCTAGAGAACGATGTCTTAGAACTCAGCCTTCTGAATTCTCCACCGAGCAATAAAACGCGTTACATGTATACATTGTTTGTTTGAAGTTTTATTTTACATCGCAAACCAAACGGGCATTGATGCCCAATATTATGATGGCGATAGAATAAAAAGTGTGGCTCGATAAAGCTGCACTTATGAAAATGAGAAAATAGTCAATAGGAAGTATTTGTACCGGTAATTACAAGTCAAGCTCGAACGAAGTAACAATCAGAGAGAAATAGCAAGATGAGGACCTATGCCAGTGGGAGGTGCTATTTGGCTCTATTAACCGTAGAAAAACTCTTTCAGCAATCCTTTAAACGAGGTTGGACGAAGAGTGGACGTGAGTTCCTCTGGCAGGGTGTTCCAAAGCTTCACGGCGGAAACCAATGGTCGGCTGTCGCCAGATGTTCGCCGAGTTAGCGGAACAACGTATTTGCAATTGTCATTGCCACGGGTGTTACTGGGAGGTTGGAGGGCTACTCTATCTTTCAGAAGAGGGCTGATGCTGCTGGTGTGGACACAGTGTATAAGGAAACGGAGTTTGCATTTGCCACGTTCAATTACAGGGGTCAGTGCAAGGCGAGTGTATAATGAGTGGTATGGGACGGGAAGGGCAGATTGGCTACGCAGCGAACACATCGCTTGTCGAGGCCAGTGAGCTAGTGCCGCTGCTGAGCCTTAAGTGCTGCGAAGAACGCGTTTGATCCATAAAGCATGTCAGGAAGTATAAGGGCAGAATAGAAGAGGAGTGCCTGGCGTTCAGATAGCGACGGGCGGATGGTTCTCAGGGTGGTTAGCTTCTGCGAAGTTTTACGTACTATGCTGGAGACCTGCGTGTCCCACCGAAGACAGGAATCGAACTGTAGGCCCATAAAGCGAGCAGTGGTGGTCTGGGTGAGAGGCGTCCCGTTGCAGTTAACGTTGAGTTCCAGGGTACTACGGCGTGAACCCTCCAATGGCTAAGACCTGCGTCTTGTCAGGGTTTAAAACCAGGCCTTTTCCGTGTAGGTAGTCAGCCAAGTTTGACACAGCAACTGATAAGACTTGATTTAGGGTTGCTACAGATCCGTTTGCGGTGTCGAGAAGGATGTCATCCGCAAACAGCTGGGAGTGTGCTGGGCTGGTGACGCTATGGACGTCCATGGTATAATATTATAGTGAAAACAGCAAAGGACCAAGTAGTACACTACCCTGAGGGACTCCACACCCGCATGCAGTTAGGCGCGAGCACTGCCCACTCGCCAGAACTACTCTCTGTCGATGGTCCGTGAAGTAGCTCGCAAACCAACGCAATGCAGTCGAAGATACACCCAAAGCAAACAAATCTTGGATCATGAGCTGGTGGCGTACTTTATCGAATGCCTTGCTCATGTCCACTAGTACTGCGCCAGTATTTAGCTGGTGGTCTGCTGACGACAGATAGCGGTCCAAGGCCAAGGTCAAGGAATCTTCCGTGGAGTGTTGTGGCCGGTACGCAAACTGATTGGCGGGCAAAAGTGAATGGGTTTGTAAGAAGTCACACAGGCGTTTGTTGACTATCTTCTCCAAGATCTTCGATGCTATTGGCAGCAAAGATATGGGACGGTAATTGCGAGATGCGTTCTTGTCACCAGACTTAAATAGGGGTCGAACATTTGCAATCTTCGGGGAGAAGGGCACAATGCCAGACGAAAGGGATGCAATAATTAATGTGGATAGCGACGGGGCGAGGGCTGCTGCACAATGCTTCAGGGTGAATGCCGGAATACTGTCGCCGCCCTCAGCTTTACGAGCATCGAGTATCACGAGGAAGGTGAATACCTCCTCAACACTAGTGGCCTGGAATTCCCGCAAAGGATCCTCAATTGATGTAAAGTTCAATTCAAGGTGACAAAACAAATTGAAACCAAGTAGTTCGGCAATTCCTGTCAATGAAATGCCACCAAAGACAAGCGGCATAAAATTTGAAGCGTCTTAATCTAGATTGTTTTGCAAAATGACAGTGACAGTGAAATGACTAGCTTTTTGTATAGCCTACTATACAAGTAGGTATTGAATCTAATAACACGTCAGAAGCTGGGTGTTTGTGCCCTAGGCACCGGTAGATAATGTCGGCATAATTATTGCCATAATTTGGTGGTTGAAAATTTGGAGCATAATTTTGCATCCTCTCGGAGGTAGGAGCATAACTACACGATTATACCACGGTTCTAGTATGTAGGCTATACAATTGTGTACAATGCTCCTGATCAGTGCTGGTGGTCTGCATGGCAAAGCGTTTGGAGGTCATGCAGATAGTGTTTTGAATGAAAAGCAGGGTAGAAATCATGGCAATACATTATTGTATGCTCGAACTCGTCTTCTTCAAAGTTCTTTCTCACACTGGCACAGTACATGTAGGAGTAGATGCGAGTGAATCACCCTTCATCAGGTATCCCGGGGCGGAAGGGATAGTGGCGGGTAGTCCGCAAAACTACGTGAACATTTACCGGTACACGTACATTACATTTGTACATGATGCATGTTACGAAGTCATGACCAGTCTGGATTTTAGCAGCCATGATATGACTGCAGGCTACGGATATTGCTCTTGTTCGGTCATGATGGAAGGAGAAGTTGAGCTACGGGAGAGATGAGCTGATTATTCGCAGGGTGAGGCCCAGGGTGACATCGGTTGGACGAGTATGATGATAACGAAGACAGTTCAACATGATAATTTTCAAAGGTAACTCAAACTAATTTGGCAATGAAATAATATTTTTACTGAAGTACAAAAGAAATCAAGTAATGAATAGAAGAAGTACTTCCTCCGTATACGAAAACTTCGTGACTTTTTTTGAATGGTGTTTTGGAGCAAGAACCTGCTGAACGAACGGCGCCAAAGGCTGTCATCGACAACCCACGTCCATGTCGAGGTTAGTTTGGTTGATCCCGAACAGATTCTCCACTTACGCCATGCGTGTGAGGATGTTGCCGACAGAAACTCAAGAGTCAAATGCAAAAGAAACTAACACTTACTTGCTCGGAAATGACACAGTGACGAAGTGTAGCTCGTGGCGGGAACACGGAGTCACGCGGCACTCTCTGCCCTGAAACTGGCCAGGCTCGTACTCATGGTACTTGCGGTGTGCGGCCCCACAGATCTACTCAGCGTGAGAACATAGATTTGTTTCGCTCGCACGGCAAGATGAAACATTTCAGTCGTCATGCAACCAGCGCAGACTCAGGATAAGAATGTCGATGGCCTGGCTTTCTTCGCCTCTCTCCAGTCAGACGTCTCTTTTGTCGCCAAGGGGAATCGCAGGGACCTCCTCGAAGCCATTGAAGAATGCTTGGGAGTATTATCCTGGCGAGAAAATGGGAAGCGTGTGGATGTGCTTGTATGACTCGTTTCACGACATAATGAAGGTCGCGGGTTGGAACGACTGAATATGGTCGACACCGATTCGTACACAGCTCTAGAGATGAAGAGAACGTAGCCAAAGTCCAGCGTTGGATCATCACTGAAGGTGACAAGAATCCGAACGAAATGCGAGCGGAAGCAGCGACTGTTGGCGATAGGGAGTCAGCGTCGTCAGGTGACAATGACATGAGCGACGAGGACTCTGAAAAAACTCGTCTGAGTTGCTTCTTTCTTTGTTTATAGCTTTTAAACAGGTTAGACAATGCCACGAGTGTAATTCCGAGTCAAACGGGACAATTCCGGAGCTGCGCGCAGCTTTCAGCAAAAGTCACGAAGTTTTTGTAAACGGAGGAAAATATTGTTTTCTCTTTTCCATGTTGACCTCTTAGGCTCTTACATGCATGGACACCTTGGTATGGGGATACTCATGTACATGTTTTTTGTTGTACTTATGGCCACTTGCAACTTGCAAGTACGAAAAAGGCACAATTTCCTGAACTTTGAGGCTCCTTAAGTACAACAAAGTGAATGCACATGTATATCCCCGGGTGCTAAAGCATAATATGAGGATTTTACGAGCATAATGCGAGAATCCATGAAAGCAAAATTCCTTGATTTCGCGAGAATAATCCGCCGGAGCCTATTGTGCACAGGTGTAGTACTAGTAGTAGCAGAAGTGGGTTGACCATATACATCAATAAACAACGGGGTGTTGACGTCAAATCAAGGGGGCCTAATAGAACGCACAATGTCCTTCTGCGAACCCATCGAAATCTGAGAATGATTTTATGCAATATTTCGCGTTTGGAAACATTTCTCCGCGGGTATCAGGCGCGGGCTGAGAAAAAGTCGTCTTCAAAAGGTTCTTTAAAGCTCTGGCGAGAATCCGCGATATGCGCATTGAAACAAAATTGCGTTACGATTTATTGAAAGTGGTATAGTTGGTACGAGGGTTCAAAACCATTAATTTTAAACTCCAAAGTGTTCGTCTTCTTTTTGACATGCTCACAACAGCTCGCAACAAACAAAAGCTAAGGACGATGGAAAGAGAGCATGCCACAAAGAAGATGAAGGCTATACATGTACATGTAGCTCAAATGGTTTTGAACACCCGTACCGTACAACCAACTATGCCACTTTCAATAAATCGTGACGCCATTGGGTTTTAACACGCATGTGGCAGATTCTCGCAAAATAAACTTTTGAAGACCTCTATTTTCTCGCAAAAAAATCTTTTCCAGGTCAGGCGCGACCGGCCTGCGCCCGGGGCACGCGGACAAATGTTTTTCAATCGCGTAATTTTGCCCGAAATACCCAGATTTCGATGAGGGCGCAGAAGTACAATCATGTACTTACTTGATTGTAGTCGTTGTTGATTTGATAGCATGCATGAAACAAGTTCTAAGGCGGAAGACACCGTCTTTGGAAACAGTGACCTTACTATAACCCTCTAATACCATGACTGTACTAATAGTACTAAGGTCCCTTAATTAATTAATCTGACGTCAACACCCCGTTGTTTATTGATGCTGTCGAAGTGCCTACGTTACAGTCCATTCATTGGAAACTGGCACCCTTAGTTTTTGGTGTCTCTCTCACATAGTTGTAGATATCGTGAAAACAACAGTACATCCTGCATTGTGTGACCTGTGCAATTACTCCTTGCCACATTTGAGGCCAGAAAAGTCCAAGAACAGGGAAATAGATATTCAGCCAGGTTTTAAAACATTAGGACAGGTATGCCATGGAGAAGCAGATCCAAAACCCAAATATTTGAGATTTAAAGTGGGTTTTTGATCCTCAATTCAGACCAAATCCGACTTTCAAAAGCCAGCGGGCCAGTTTCCGATGAATGGACTGTAGGGAGGGCCCAAATATGCTCAAAAATTTCGCATGTTATGATTTTCGCATATTGGCCACTTGCTTCAAAATATGCTTCGAAATCACACAGAAGCAGAAAAATATGCTCGATATATGCTCGAAATATGAACTGATATCAGTGATAATTATGCGAATTCTTTGCTCCTTGTAGCAAAATATGCTACATTTGGTACAATACGCTAGATTTGCTACTTTGTGCGACCTTGTGTCAAAAGGACCAAAATATGCAAAAATATGCGCAAGCATATTCGGGCCCTCCCTAGCCTACGTCACGTGCTTGAAAACTCGGAATTACACGTGCTTACAATAATATTATTTTAGCAATAAGAACTGCTTGATGGCAGTTTTCTGAACAAAGTTTTTGTGTTCTAGTCCATGGACCCCGTCTAAAAAAGAAAAAAATTAACGAAATGTGATAGCGGAAAATTAAAATTTCACACAAAACCTCACAATAATCGCACACAGGATGAAAAGCGAGAAGACATTTCCCCTCGGCCTCGTTGTCCTCTTTCCTATTCATGCATGTTTCCGCAGTACAAGTCACCCGTGCAGTGTCAGACTAAACAAGTGTTGAAAGCAGTATTTTCAAAAAAACTAAGATCCTCAAGTGTTGTGATTATTGTGAGGTTTTGTGTGAAATTTTAATTTTCCGCTATAACATTTCGTTAATTTCTTACTTTTTTGACGGGGTCCATGGACTAGAGCACAATAACTTTTTTTAGAAAACTGCCATAAAGCATTTTTATTGCTATAATTTCTTTTTTTTTTAGCTAAGGATATTATCAAGAGTCCATAAACAAATGTTTATGCACTCTTGATATTATTATAATAATTATGTCACCAATGGAATGTCGTAAATGATGGCCTAGCGCCTCTACATGTGCATCATATCAAATTCAATACTGTATTATACGCATTGATGTGCAAGCCTTATCTTTCAGTAAATGGCACTAGTATTGCATATTCATGTTCTTTTGCAGGGGAATAATATGGGAAGCGGCGGTGATACTTTTTTTATACGCAGGTCATTCTGTGGATGTTGCTGTTGCAGAATTTCATGAATCTGTCATCAGATTGTCTTGTCTTTCAGAAAATTCAGATTTCCCCACCCTAAATCACACTTATTTGGGAATTGTAACCAGGTGCGTGCCGCAGATGTTTTTGTTGATTCTGTGTTTATAATTGTAGTCATGGGTTGTCGTGATAAGGTGATCCTGCATCATTTTGTACTGAAATCGTAATACTGTTGATGGCAATAAAACTTTTGGAAGTAGTTCAATGACTTCAAAGTGTTACAAGTCCACAATTGTCTAAAACAACACAACAAAGTAGGAACAATAAACATGTATTTTTTTATTTTTTTATGTTTATTTGAATTCGGATAGCTCAACAGTACAGAAGTACAACTACAAAGAGTACCGAATAGAAGGCCCCGAGAACGGGAAACCAAAAAAACAAAAAAAAAAAACAAAAAAAAACAGCAACATCAAGTTGCTGATTATGCACATTGCTTGAAAGCAAATCACAACAATGATTAAGAGTTAAGCTGTCTTTTAGCCAAATAGCCAATTTGACGCGGAAATCTGCGATAGTAGTGCAGGACTTCAGGTCGTCTGGTAAATAATTCCAAACAAGAGCCGATTTACTTGAAAAGGACAGAAAGCCAGACATAGATCTATAGCGACTGATACTCATGTTATGAGTTGTAGAGCCGCGAGTAGTTCGGGTAGCCGTACAGATGGGAAAGAGGGACTGCAAGCAAACAGCCGGCTTAATACAGTAACAGTGGAAAATGAATACAAGGAACAAAAATACTGATCGATATTGGAAAGTAGCAATGAACAATATCAATTGTGCACTCATAACCATGTATAAACAATTAAAATGAAACAATTCCAGAACGTTTTCGTGTGACCATCATCAGTGGAACATCGTCACATAGTAAGAATCACTAAAACAACCAGTTATATAGCTACAGTAATATGAAAAGAAGCGTGAGAATGCAGCACAGCTAGCGGTTATGCATAACGCGTGTAGTGTGAACCTTTGCAGTGTATCTGAGAATGGTAGCAGTAGATGAATGTGGCAGCTGTGAGTGCGTGTGAACAAAAACTGGTGAGTGCGTATTATGCCTGTCAGTATTACAACACAACCAGAAACGGATACAACACCGGACTCAACAGTAGCGCAACACATGAATCTCGTGTCACTCTTGACGACAACAACACGGCATGGGAGACCACCGGACGATCGTTCGTTAACAAACCCGACGGCGGTAACGGAAAGATCACCAGGAGAACGAAATGAAAATAGAGGAAAAACGAATCTGAGGAGAAGCCAGAGACTAGCGGAGACACGACTGAGAAAAATGGAGAAGGCGGAAACAGTAGTGGCAGGTGAAAGTACGGGCGCAACAGTGAACACGTCAAGGAGAAAGAAGCGATGGCATGAGGAGATGGAGATGGAGGATGATGATGGGGATGAACAGGATGGTCAGGAGGAAAGCAAGGGTGAGCAGGAACAGGAAGTGGAGGATGAGAGTGATACGGACGAGGAGGAGTTCGACATCGACAAGAGCAAGTCTGCCATCTACAAGCATTTGGTGTCCAGTCCGGATTGTCGTAAGTTGTTTGACGATTCTTGGTTTAGTGTTATTTGTCACGCGCGTTTCTTTAAGCAGTTGCAGGTGTTGGAAGCTGTATATATTCGCACACGTGACCCTGTTCTATGCAAGCAAAAAGAAAATGTTGTAGCACTCACACTTTTTAAATAATACGCACTCACCAGTTTTTGTTCACACGCACTCACAGCTGCCACATTCATCTACTGCTACCATTCTCAGATACACTGCAAAGGTTCACACTACACGCGTTATGCATAACCGCTAGCTGTGCTGCATTCTCACGCTTCTTTTCATATTACTGTAGCTATATAACTGGTTGTTTTAGTGATTCTTACTATGTGACGATGTTACACTGATGATGGTCACACGAAAACGTTCTGGAATTGTTTCATTTTAATTGTTTGTACATGGTTATGAGTGCACAATTGATATTGTTCATTGCTATTTTACGACTGTTGTCTCCTCGTCGGTTATTTAGATATTGGAAAGAGGAAACATTGAGGTGGTGAAGAAGTGGCGTGATATTAGCTTGGGGTGATGCGCCACAAGCAACTCGTACAGCGCGCCGGTGGAGTGAGGCTAGCTTGTTTCTATTTTTAGCGGATATAAACGAAAGGTATACAGGGAGAGCATATTCTAGATCAGGCTGAATAACACCGACAACGAAAGTATGGCGGGCAAACAGGTGTATTAAAATGTAAACAAATACATTGTTGAGTCCGACACCTCGTTCCAACAACTAAACTGATCCTGAGGTTATAAGCCGCAAGAATATTATGGTTGGAGGTACTGAGAGATAAACAAGGCACTCCATAATAATAAAATGTTACACGTCTTTGGTGAGTATGAATGATATCCAGTCAAACCTCTTTAGGACGAACATCAAGGGACCGATGGTATTTGTTCTGTGAGTTTGTCTTAACCCTATTTTATAACCAGTGAATACAATTATTTCTCCAATAGAGACACGAACATATTTATTCTACAGCGAAAGATTCTAAGTCAGACCAAACCATTGACTCGTCTTGTATGAAACAAATGAGTCACTGAACCTTTCTTTAGCAACATGACGGCAACTGAAACAACAGAGAAAATACGATACATGTACAGCACATTCTTGCAGATACTACAAACAGATATCCGATCATAATTCTTGCTCTGCCGGCACGCAACTTTATTTCGACAAGTGCAATCCCGGCGCTAGTCACAAATCAAACAGCCCAGACTCGAGTAAACAAGTCCAATCGTACGAGATTTTCAAGAGACGAGACTGCACCCATTGGCTTGTTTCGTATGAAGCAAACAAGTCACTGAATGCATGAACCTCTCCATAATGGTGATTTTCCCTGATATGCGAATTTATTTTGCATACTCGGCCAATGCTTTCCCTCCAGATTGGGAACGTCCAACGATGCTATGCCACTGCAAAATTCAGATTCTACCCTATGATCGGAGCACGGAATGCCGGAAGCAATCATGACCAGTGCCTTACTTGTAACGTACCAATGTACAATGAACATGAGTATTTCGACAACACATCTAAGCCCCAGCAGCAACATACAGTCAACTTCGCTTATAACGTCAAGAAGGTGAACTCGCGTTTCCGTAAATGAAAGGGTGAGCATAAGCAAATGAATCGAAAGAAACTGGTCAACTCAGAGATCACCTGTCATTGAGTATTCCGTGAAAGGAGGCCTTGACAGCAGGAAAGCTAAATTTAGAAAAGAGATCCTGTCAGCTTTTCCATTATTTATTGTATTCCACCTAAAATCAGCACACTTTTCGTAAATAAAAGAGTCAACACAAGCAAATGAATCAAAGGAAACTGGTTAACTCACCTGTCATTGAGTAATATTCCGTGAAAGGAGGTCTCAGCAGAGCCGAAGCGAAATAAGCCAGGAGACGAAATATCCGAAACAGCACATGCAAGAAGCAGCTCCAAAGAAGTCAGTTCCTCGCGCATGCACATCCGAAAACGGACTGCACTGCAACACAATGTCTGCCGTGAACGCGCACAGCACGCGGCTACCACGCGTTGATAGATCTAATACCGAGCACGGCACTCTAATCTTTATTTCCACGATGGCCCATGGTCAATAGGGAAGATTATGATGCCTGTGTTGGCCTAGCATTTTAAGAATTCCACACCCTCGTGCCCACAGCTGTCCAGGAGAAGCTGCAGTTCCGGTGTGAGTTGCGACGCTGAATCAATCGCAACTGTGTCGCTGATAAGACTTTCTAGACGACCAATAGCCCACGTTTGAATGGAGACTGAGGGGAATGGAAGGCTGGATCTGATTTCTTCCATGAACGCCATCATATCCGAGGCAACAGGAAACGCAGAGTCAATTCGGATCGGTGATCACAGCCGAAACTGCTAAAGTGATTCCTGAACTGACTTGAAATACACAACACTCAGTTCCAGGAGCGACAATGACTCACGCTGCTATCTGGTGTTCACGAGGTGTTTGTCGCGCTGGAAACGGAGCGTCTCTGTAAGTTTGTATCCCTGGTGAAGTTTGTGCCTGGAGAGCACTATATAAGTGGCGCTCTTCAGGCACAATCTTCCTCAGCCTACTCAAGCTCAACTGATGAGGGGTGAATTCCTCGAAACACTGTGTATTGAGCAGGGAGTGGTGCGTTCTTGCAGGTTTGCCGAGTCGAAGGTTCGATGGACTTCTCGTATGCTCTGGATGGCAGTCGTGAGTCAGTCAAGTGTCAAGTATAGTCGGCGGAATAGCGCGAGCTCCGGTGCGGGGAGCAAACCTTTTCAAATCATCGCCGAAGTCGCAACCACTACTTCGTACTCACTTCTTCTTGCAAGAATGATCACTGGTAACTTTGTTCATCTGGACAGCAAGCGTCTGCAAGATACAGCGACTGAAAAAGTGAACTACTGAACACCCGATAACGACAACAACGACTGACTGACGTTCGTCTCGCTCACAGCAAAAATGACTGACCTTGCAGAGATAGGCGTATGAAAGAAGTAAACAAAAATTTCAATGTTTGCATGGGTTTTATCAGATACTAATACACGTGTGCACTGAACTACAAGTTGATCTACGAAGCCTAGCTAACTTGGCCCGCTACTGCGCTAGTCTTGGCCCGGGCCGTCACATCCTAGATCCCTGGTACAGTGGTAGACTACTACATGTTAGCTAGCTACGTAGCCTAGGTCTATGGTCTACGTGGGGCTAGGCCATAGGGGGTTGCCATCCACGCGTTCTCATTTTACTTTTTAGCTCGAGGTCATCACTTGAACCCACTCAGCGCCCATGCCAGTGAGCAGCCGCCTTGGCTTGGCATACTACTACTATACTAGTACCTGCTGACTAAGGTCCGTTAGACCTTACTCTTTAGTTTAGTATAATAGCCTACAGATTACAGTCATCAATATGATGATTGTCATGATGAGCTGCGACTAAAGTCATTGTTATTGTACCGGCACATGAGTCATGACTGTGTGATTGTGTCGACACGTAAGTCGTAACAGTAAAAAGTCATGTACTACTAACACCTTTTAATTTAAAGGGGAAGTGCATCGATTTTTCAAGTAGGGCTCAGATGAAAGACAAGTTTCATATTGGTTCCGATGGTATCTCTCGCCTCCGTACGATATTGCAAACTTTAGCTAAGTTTAGGGCTCACAGTACGTATGCTGATTGCCAGTGGACATCAGCGCCATTTTGATTGGGGCACTCAAGTAACTGTCATTACGTAGAAACAAGAGTAGCTGTGACGTCAAACTTCAACGGGCTATGGGGCACCCACTTATACTAGCTATAGTTATTCCTCGTCCTCACTCAAGTACTACTGTATACATGTAGCGGACATGGAAATCCAGTCGATTGACTGGGGACGTAGAAACAAGAGTAGCTGTGACGTCAAACTTCAACGGCCTATGGGGAGCCCACTTATACTACCACTAGCAGCACCCCCGCCAGCGTTGCCTGGCCGAATGTGGCATGCGTGCGGGTGAAGCAAGTACATGAACAGCACACGTGCTCAGCACGTGGTGGTGGCCAGACCGCTGAAGTCCTGGTACATGAGGGAGGTTCTTCATCGTTGGAAGGAGAAGGAGGGACGTCTGTTACGCCTTCGGGAGGCTGGTCAGGGTTGTCCATCACCTGGGTGGCGGATGAAGCGGCTCAAAAAATTCATAAACTTACGAACAAAAGTGCGATGCGCTCTTCACTGCAGATCAGATGCAGAGTGCAGTCAGTGCAGATCTTTTGTATCCTTTTGTTGCAGATGTTTCTATTTGCAGAGAACGGTTCACGTGGTCCGCAGCGCTTGTGCGGCTGCTAGTGCTACCTATGGCCTAGGCTAGGTGGCTACATGATTCGCACGCTTCGCGTGCTCAGTGCTTCTGCGCGCGGCTGCTACTGCTACTCGTACTGATCGTGTCTGCTATAACTTAGTATAAGTATAAGCGCTACCACCGTACCTACACTGTTCGCACGCTTCGCGTGCTCAGCACGTGGTGGTGGCTACACGATTCGAACGCTTCGCGTGCTCAGTGCTTCTGTGGCTGCTTCCGCTAGCTACACGATTCGCACGCTTCGCGTGCTCAGTGCTTCTGCGGCCGCTAGCTACACTGTTCGAACGCTTCGCGTGCTCAGGGCAGCGCTGCTCCGCAGCGCTTCAGCGTGACACAAAAACACACGTCACAGGTGCCTCTTCTTTATAAGGAGCGTGACACACACACACACACACAGACACACGTCACAGGTGCCTCTCTTTTATACTTAGAAGATGCACACTGCAGCGCGCTAGCGCGCTTGCATGCGTGTACCGCTCATAGTATCCACGGCTGCATGGCGAGCGCCCTGGGACCGCTAGGCGTGCGACAGGATTTCCATGTCCACTACAGAGTACAGTAGCACTAGGCTATAAAAAGCTAGTCATTTCACTCTCAGTGTCATTTTGCATTCTAGACGAAGACGCTTCGAGTTTTGTGTCTCGTGGCTCTTTTGGCATGTCTTTGAGGTTGCCTGACCTGGTTCGATTTTTGTTTCTTCCATCTGAATCAAACGTTATCAAAATCCTCAGTGGTAGTATTCAGACGTTTTCGGGTTCTGAGGTCCTTCTCTAGAAATGTGAGCGATCTTACTGGTGGGCTCAACTGAGCCGTGCACAACTCCTCTCTCAGCTGAAGTTTCAAACATGGCGGCAAAGGAGCCTCGTGTTTCTGGCAAACAGATGGAGCAGTGGTCAAGGTGCGTTATGCATAAGTATGATCACTTGTTCTACAGTAAACCAAATCTCTGCTACAGTCATGTAGTTCTAGGAGTCAGGCTTTGTATGAAAGGCAGCTTGCAAGGTGAAGTTAGATTGGCAATGATCTTACCTGATTTGAATTTCCTAGTTTCTTTCCATTTACTATTCATCCGATCTATTTGACAAGTAATTTTACATCCCAAATCAAATAGGCAAATATGCACATAGCCAGCTATCGCAGGTTATCACCTAGATAATCTGCATAACGGTAAAAGTAACTTATTTTAGAATGGAACTTTTGCTCAGCGTAACCCTTTTAACCAGGCCGTAAGGAGGTCGGACGAAGGAATCCGAGAGAAAGAGAATCCTCCTCTCCACTTCTCAACCAGGATGCCGACATAGGTCCGAAAATAGACAACTAAAAGATACGCAAGAAATTTTACCGCCAAGACTGCGCAGACTTTGTCCTACTACTAGTATTTTATCAAAAAAGTACATTCAAAATTTACGAGGAGCACACAAAAAATCTCCATTGAAACCTAGCAATCTGCGCAGTTCCAAACTGGAAAGAAGTAACACTGGTTGTAGGAATTCACATCGGCGCAGTGAACCAGTTCCAGTATTCTATATCGAAGTTTACCGCGCCTAGTGTAATCCAGCGAAAACAACACAGCGTCAACCGAATTTTACCTTTGTTTCATGAGCGCCAAAGACAGAAGTAATCTGTGCCAGAGGATTGTGCTCTTATGGAGGTACCTATGTATACATACATACATATACATGCATATACTCAATCTGCGGACAGAACTGTTTCGTCCTTTGTGGACTCGTCAGCGCAGCACAGAGGAAATGAGGCTGAACCTGATAGCAATGGAAATAAAAATTTCCAATCAGGCCCGAACGTACCTTGCCAGAGTGCTCAAACTGACAAGTCAGTGAGATCTGCATAACGCAAACAGCAAATGCACTAACCCACGCAAGAGTGCTCAACTGCTACAAGAGCAGAAGCGAAATATATATAATTATGTCCGCAGATTGAGTACATATAATATTATGTATCTATTATTGCACGATTAAAGAGGTCAATATATGAAATATAGAACGAGTAAAAGACCGAGGTCCCTCGAGGTCTTTTACGAGGTCTATATTTCATATATTGACCGATTATGAGGGCAATAATATATTTATCACGACATAGCATACGTAAACTGTTTTTAGCTGTGTTTATAGGAAGAAAGGAATACTATTGTAATAGTACATAGTATGTACATATGCCGTTTACATTGGACATTACTTCTCTATAAACAGAAGGTTTCAGTTGTCACTTGTAGTATGTTCCCCAAGTTCTTTGACTGAGAATCTGACAGTTTGGATTCGAATCCCAAAGTTTGGCTTCAGATTTTTCTTCTTTCAGTTCTGATTTTTTCCTAAGTTGATGAAAAAGTTCTAAGTCCTCGGGCTAAGTGGTCAATAATAAGTGCTCAATATAAGCGGTCTATATATGCTGATATTTGACCGCTTAGAAATCACAAGTTTCTGTGGGGGTCAATAATAAGAGAGTGATAAACATAAATATACATAAATACAAATACTTATCGCCTTCTTAGTATTTGACCCCACTAATTTCCCTGATACCTAAGCGGTCAAATATATCGCGTATTTGACTGCTTAGTCAAATACACGATATATTTGACTACTTATATTTGACTCCTTAGAACTTCTTGGACTAAGAAATTTTCTCTCCAACTTAGAAAAAGAAATTTTTGAAGAAAGCAGAAATACACAAGATGGGATTTGAACCCACAACCTTGTGAATCTCAGTCACTCTTCCTTACCACCCAGCCACTGTGCTACCGATGCTGAACCTAGTTTAAACAATGATCTTGACTTTCAATGCAGTACAATGCGGTATAGGCTATAGTATAATACTAGAATTACAAGGATATGTCGTATATGAAGAGAAACTATTGCGTGGAGAACACGATAAATAGATTATAGACCTCATAGTTGGTCTATACAGGATATATAGACCTCGTAAAAGACCTCGGGGGACCTCGGTCTTTTACTCGGTCTATATATCCTGTATAGACCTCCTAACCGGTCTATAATCTATACATACATACATATACAGATTGAGTACATACATATACATATATAATATAACCGCAGATTGAGTACATTTATACATTAATACATACATAAATACAAACATACATACATACATACATACATACGTAGCAGACCCAGCGGATGACGTTCAGGTTGGTTGTAACTTGTAACTCTGAGTTTCATGGCGCTAGGCAATCATCAGACCACTGATACTCGGGTCTACCCAACAGTATGCTTATAAACACATAGGGCCACAAGCATAAACAAATTTAGCGCTACATCTGGTGTGAGGTATGGGGAGAAAGCTGGCACGAGCCAAGGCGCGACAGTGGAAGTGCCAGGAGGGTGGCCGGCAACAGGCAGGTGTGAGCATGAAAGCGCGGAAAGAGGCAATGGGGAGGCAGTGTACAGCAAATGGGTGGGGGTGCCAGGAGGGTGGTGGGCAATGGGCCAGTGAGATCATTACAAGTAGGGAGTCGTTTGGTGAAGGGCAGGCGTGAGCAGAGTGGCATTGCCAACAACAGGCAAAGGGATTGTGTTATTAATAATAATGGGTGCTCAGGCAAAGTACAGTACAGTACTTGGTCAGTTCACTTGATAGGTGTGACATTTGCGAGGTAGCTGCAACGCGTTCGAAACGCCTCTCCCTCTTGGTGGCTGATGCTTCGTTAGCCGGTGTTACCTGTGGATCGGGTGAAGTGCGGCACTGACTGGGAAGCCTTGGGCGTGAATGTATGTTTTCCAGTAGCGGAGGTGAAGCCCTCGTCGTCTGGGGAGGTGTGAGCTGCTTTGCCACGTAGACGAGCAGGGAAACCAGGAGTCCCTTAGGCGTCAGCTGATGGCTGGGCCTTCAGTGGAGCTGTATTTGGAGTCTCCTGCTGAACGTCATGTGTGGTGGAAGTCGTAGAATACTTGCCGCCAGACGTGTCCATTTCGACCTGCTCCACTGCTCCGTGGTAACTGTTGCAATCTCTAGGCTTGGCATTCACACGCGGACGAGTGCCTCTTGTTCTTGTACCAATCTGTTGTCGAGATTCTTGATCAGCACTGTCTATAGGAGCTAGAGTTCTACAATTGCCTCGATAGCACTGCTGGACTATTCTAATTGCAGTATTCAGAGACACTCGGTGGCCCACTGAAATATAGACGGGTGTTGATCCACCTTTGTTGACGCTGGCTACTCCAATGATGCCGGTCTTGCACTTTCCAATCACTGGAGCCGTGCCTCTGTTTTGGAAAAGGCGTTGGATATTGTCCTGCGGATGCCAAAAGGGTCAAAAAGACGCAAGTGTTAAACTTTCAACAGGGGCAGATGATTATCACTAGGACCATATCCTAAGCAAAATACTTTTCACTTGCGATCCCTCCATCTCCGAAAATTTCGCCCAGTTGCACGACAGGAATAACAATAATGAATTACAGCCAATATTGTGCGAAATGGGCATCATCACGGCAAAGATACAGAAGTAGAGGCGAGTATTCCTAACGAATGTTCCAGGGCAAGTACATAGAGAAATCTTCACTTACTTCTCGGAATTCTCGCTCACTTCGGGCTTGAACCGCTGGAATAAGAAGTGTTTTGGCTACACCAATGGTGGGCACGTCAGCCACAACTCCTAGATGGTTGGCTGAGCCACAGCCTCTGTGGTGCAAAATTCCATTGCCATTCACCGAAAGCACCTGTTGCTTCCACTGGGGGTGTTCCTTCTTAAGCGTCTCCAGCAACGTGAAATAATGCTCAACTTCTCGATACGCCACGAAGCCGGATTTGTATGGTACGGTTTTTTGGACGGGAATCTTAATTGTGTGTATGTGTTGCATGGTACGGAAGTTATATAGCGATAGCGCAGCCACGGCCGTCTGGTTGTCGTTGCTGCTGTACGAAATATCCAGTCCTCTAATGATGTTAATTGACGACCTCAGGGTTGCTCCTGGGCGACCGAATCGATCCTCTTCGATGATACCACATCGGATATTCCGCTGAATCCTGTGTGAACCAGATATATAGAAACGAAATGGAAGAAATAACGAAGAAAAAACAGCATATGTATCACTGGGAGGATGGGTTGCAACATTAGAGTGGGTGTATGTGGGTGTGTTTCTTGTATGTATGTGTGTATGTAGCGAGACTTGGCAGCAGGATCAAGATCAAGATGTATGTATGCAAGTATGCATGTATGTGTGTATGTAGCGAGACTTGGCAGCAGGATCAAGATCAAGATGTATGTATGCATGTATACAAACAGGACACCCGTGGAAGCCCTAATGAAATCCCATTTCATCCTAGATCACAGGCCTCTAATTTCTCCCTTTTATAAAACAGCCACATCAATCCTAGCATCGCATCAGAGTCTGTCACACGATAAACTGTTTGAACTGTAAAGATAGGCGTTATTAATTCATGCAGCCTTCGACATAAGATACACCGCATCACTACCCCTCTCCAGGAACGCACTGGAAAATCCTGCCGAGATACGTAGATACATTCTACAAGGATCGAAGTCAGAGAACGTCGAGAAACGCATCTTCTAGCTTGTATACAGCGATCTTAAGACAAACCTGTGTCATACATATACTGGCATCTAGTGCGTCGCCGAAGACAGAAGGAGCCTGAGGGGGCATACTGGTGTTTGAGGATGTATTGCTTTTCGAAGACACTCAATTTACATGGAATGTGTGAATTGTGAACTGTAATGTCTGGCCCAACACAACATGTACATTGTTGATGTTGAAATATTTCGCGACGTGTATAATAATCACCTGCGGTTCACATGGGGTATCCTTGTTCACTTTAGTGTCCCTGGGTATCACTGACCATGCTGGTACTGTTTTCCTTCGGTCATTTATTATTCTCTGCTTCAGCAAAACTGGATGCTGCCACTCGGGATTCATCTTCGGACAGCGACCCTGATGAGGTTCCTGTCGCTATGGGCAAGCGGAAGGCTACCCCAGCAACGCCAGCCAGGGAGACCTTGATGATTGTGTTCTTCTACCCTTTGTCATGTGAGATTGTCAACTCGCTTGCTAACCTTCCTACTTCGTTGTATCGCATTTTTTAGCATTCCTGATGTGTGTCCATACCCCTGCTTGATGATTTAACTCCAGTTACTTTCATTGGCTACCTTTAATTCCGTAAATTCCACTGATGATCGGGACAGAAGATATATTTCTCGCCGGCCGCGCGGAGCGAGTGAGGCTAGAAATGATTTCTCGCGCAACAAATTATTTTTCTTGCGAATATGGAATCTGATGTTTGCTCTTTTTGTTGCTGTTCTTTTTGCCTGACTTCTTCAGACAGTTTTTTGTGTCTCACCAGTGTCCCCACCCTCCCAACCTTCATGTCTGCCCGTCTTCTTCCCTTTCTTCCTTGGCTGTAGATATGTTGTGCCTGTTTTATGCTGCCATATTGCCACTTGAGGTTATACACCCGGTTTTTTCCTTCATTCGTGCGTCCGTCGGCACGAGGGTTTTTTCCAGGCTGGCTCGGTCCAGAGAAATTAATCTGACGGTACCAAATGGTGCTTGTCCTGGCTTTTTTATGTGAGGTGAATGTACTCATTTTTCCTCCTGGGGTCTGTCCCCCTGTTGTTGCTCCTAGTTTCTTCTGCATTCCGGTTCACATCTGGATAAAAACATGAAGTTTGATTGTGTATTCTTGGACTTCACCAAGGCGTTTGATAAAGTACACCACGCTAGCCTGATCAGCAATCTGAGCGATTTCGTGGAACAGGAAGCAATTCCTTGGTTTGAGAGCTATCTATGCAACAAAAGCCTATCAGTACGCCTAGAGGACGCAGTATCTGAACGCTATGGGTTGTCCTGTGGAGTCCCTCAAGGGTCCCATCTAGCACCCCTTCTCTTCCTTCTATATATCAACTCTCTACATAAAATTGTAAAGCATACTTCTCCCTATTATGTTTGCAGATGATGTCACCCTCCTCAACGTTCACACACGTACTGATTCCCTGGCTGGTAACTTAGCCAACGTCCAAGCCGATTTAGCGAGCTGCCAACAGTGGGCAAGAAACATCCACGGCACGTTCTCTGCAGACTACACAAGTATAATGTCCAATTACGACCTTCCTCCTGGACACTCTGTGCAGATGGACAATGTAGACTTAAACTTCAAGCAGGATTGTAAACATTTAGGAGTGCAGCTCAGCAGTGATCTTAAGTTCGATAATCATTTCAATACCATGTCCAAGACATTTCAGCAAAGAGTAAATCTATTGTGCTATATGGGTCGCTATCTACCTTACCCCAACATTGCCTTGCTCTACAAATCATATGTACGCCCCACAATAGAATATGCCACTCCGATCTGGAGCCTCACCCTAACTACTGCACAGCTAGCTATGTTTGATGTCCTGCAGGCTAAGGTGTGTAGACGGTTACTAAGATCAGCCAAGATAGAATTTGACAGATATGAATCAAGAGATGGTTTAAATAGTATGTGTAACTTAGAATCCCTCCATTTCAGACGTACCCTCATCGCTATTACAATTCTTTTCAAATACATCCACTTTCAACCTCATATCTTATACCATTGTGATATCAATATTTCTCGTAGTTAACGCAGACCGAACAAGCTTGTTTTCAACTCTCATGGGAAATTTTCATCTTCCATTTTCCTTCATAAAATCGGCAAATTATGGAATTACTTTCCACCCAAGATTACCGCTTTAGATTCTGTTTCAGAATTTCGGACACAATTTCGTGCTCATTATAAACGGCATATATATTCCTGCACAAGTCGCTTCACTAGTAAAAAAACCAATGATCATTTTCACTGCTTAAGAAGATCCCCTGATAGGCTATGCCTTTGGGAAATCCTTTAAATATCAAATTGACAGAACCAGACAGAAAGAGTGAAATAACAGCAACGAAAAGTGGTGAAAAAAGTTACGAAGTTTTCGTTTCTGGAGGAAGTAGTAGCATAGTTGGGTTCCCCATAGACATCAATAAACAACGGGGTGTTGACGTCAGATCATGGGGGCCCAGTAGTACTTCGAAGTTCGTACATGTCCTTCTGCACACGCATCGAAATCTGAGAATGATTTTATGCAATATTTCGTGTTTGAAAACATTTATCCGCGGGTACCGGGCGCTGGCTGAGAAAAGGTTGTCTTCAAAAGGTTATTTTGCGAGAATCCGCGATATATGTGTTGAAACAAAAATGGCGTTACGATTTATTGAAAGTGGTATAGTTGGTACGATTGTTCAAAACCATTAATTTTGAGCTCCAAAGTGTTCGTCCTCTTTTTGACATGCTCACAACAGCTCGCACCAAACAAAAGCTAAGGACGATGGAAGGAGAGCATTCCAAAAAGAAGATTAAGGCTATACATGTAGTTCAAATGGTTTTGAACACCCGTACCGTACCACCAGTAGGCACCGGTGGATTATGCCGGCATATTTATTGGTATAATTTGGTGGTTGAAAATTTGGAGCATAATTTGGCATCCTCTCGGAGGTAGGAGCATAACTACACGATTATACCACAGTTCTAGTAGGTAGGCTATACAATTGTGTACAATGCACCTGATCAGTGCTGGTGGTGTGCATGGTAAAGGGATCAGAGGTCATGCAGATAGTGTTTCAATGAAAAGCAGGGTATAAATCATGGCAATACAGTATTGTATGCTCGAAATCGTTTTCTTCAAAGTTCTTTCTCACACTGATACAGTACATGTAGCAGAAGATGCGAGTGAATCAGCCTTCATCAGGTATCCCGGGGCAGACAAGATAGTGGCGGGTAGTCCGCAAAACTCCGTGTACCACAGTACATGACATTCTACATGGTATAATAACGTGCTGTCAATCTAACAATAGACATTTCACATGTACATTACATTAAATTTGAACATTATGCATGTTACGAAGTCATGACCTCTGGATTTTAGCCACCATGATATGACTGCAGGATATGGATATTGCTCTACATTGATTATTATAGTTGATGTTCGGTCATGAAGGAAGGCGAGGTGGAGCTACGGGAGAGATGAGCTGATTATCGTTTATGGTTCTGTTTCCTTCGCTGGTGGATCACTTGCTATGGTGATTGTGGTAACAATTGCCGTATTCTGGACTATTGTAAACTTTGATCAGTATTTTGTTGATCCATAAACGGTTGTTGGTGTTTGTGAGAGCGTGTGTTTGCCAATGCCACTCTGATGTTTTGCAATTATATCCACTGATAACACTTTGGGGATGCTGTTGATACCACAAATTGTATTGCTTTCGCCTCATGCAATTGCATCTCTGCAACTCTTCATATCTCACTTTTTTTCTTTTTTTTACTATTATTCACAAACCCAACTCGTAAAATAAATAATTATGTGGACAAAAACAAACAGCTACTTGTATCTATGTGGATTTCAATGAAATTTTGTGTGTGACCTCGTGATATTCACCACTGTCAATTCACGATGCTAACCTGGGAGAAACCCGACTTGAAAAAAAGGCTGATGTACCTACTAGTATGTCTTCGAAATGTTTGCAAATTCGTACACCAGTTTCGGATTTTATCATATTGGTCTCAAAGGAAAGCTACAGATGTCCTCTTTCTGAATAACGACACTAGCTACCCAGCGGGAGCAACTGAATCGCCTTCATGCCATTTGAGAGCTGCCCAATTACTCCTAAGCAAGATTTTGTAGCCACCTTCACAAATTTCACCGGTTCTCAAGTTTTACTTAACGTTGCACTGTGAGTCAAAGTCCTGCAGATTCCTGAAACTCAAGATATCCATGTGGTCTCCACAAAGCATTCTCCGTACAGCGATGAATCAAAATGAATGTTCGATTTTGAGGCACACCAATCACGTTGATGTGCTCTTCGCCCGAAGTTTTCAAAACAATACAAATTTCAAACATCTCAGCGTTTTGGTCTATAACACTTGCGCAGTTTCCGGGCATCTGTTTCGATATCAAACGACATACCAAGACAACGGTTATTCTCTCGCATTTCCAGTGAACTCTTTTTTGCAACGATCAGATAAAGGAAAATGACGCAACGACAATTTGAACAGCGATGTATAATGCATGTTACACGTATGCGCATCTACACGATGTATACTAAATGCGGTATGAGGAAATCCGGGTGTGATGTTTTGACGCATATTTGTGACATCAGGGCGCAAAAGTTTGATAAAGACATAAAAGTTCATGCCACACCCATCAGGCGGACGTACGTTCATGTATGTGGCGGACCGGGGTGTAATCCCTGCAAGGTTCAGGCACACAAGTGGTGGCACCTGAACCTCCACATTGCGTCAGCCCGCACTCGTGCATAGCCATGAAACTGTAGTTTCTTGCACTTTTTGTCAGTAGATATCCTTAGGCCACGCCGTTTTTCTCTATGTTTCGTGTCACCTTATTCGATGAAATCAATGAGGGAGGGCGAAAAAAATAAAAAAGCCATCCAAAAAAAACAGTGTACGCGGATTGCATTTGTGTACATACAGCGAAGCGACGCGGCACTGTTCATATATATTGACACACACATGCATACATGTACATGAAAACATGAGTGTATCCCCTTTGCCATGCTTGTGGTCCAAACACAGGCGGCATGATGATTGTGTGATTTGCGGCCCAGCTTATTACACACACATGTACATGTACATGTGTGTCACAGTGTGTGAGCTGAGTACAATCATGCGATAAATAGAACAAATTTATGCCAACATAATAGTTACCGTGTAACAACCATGTTCCGTATTTTTTCTCTTTTCGGTTACATTTTCCGGTTTTCTGGGTTTGCATTGAATTTGTTTAGCGCTTGCACCCGAACGCATCAGAGCAGTGTATAGGAAATGGGAGAGCCAAGTGACTACATGCAATGGAAAGTCACAGAGCAAAGCTGCATGCATACCCACGTATTCTCACAGCACCGCACAAGGATGATTGGGGTACACCAGTGTGCTGGTTTCGATCAACTGGTGAAGCGATTGGCGTTGCAAACAGCCAAAGTGATCGCTCACGACTGAGCTGCAGCAGTACCCGCGACCGGGTGCAAAGTTCCCTGATCGACGTTGCAAAACAGCCAACCAGGGTGAAGCAGTTGGCGTTGCAAACGGCCAAAGCAATCGCTCATGCTTGAGCGGCAATAGTACCCGCGACCGGGTGCAATGACTACTGATTGGCGTCGCAAACAGCCGACCAATAGTATGCAATTTTAAGCAGAGATAGTAGCAGCAAAGCCACCAGTTGAAGGAAGCTGTTCCCAGAAAACCAGCACACGGCACCCCAGCAAGCGTTCACCACCAATTCACGAGAGCTAAGAACAAGTGATTAAGGCACGAGTTGGCTAAAGGTAGGCATGCAGATGAATGACATCCAACGCAGGTTCTCAATACAGCAATTTAGCAATGACAATCGGTACCTGTATGTCAAGGCTATATTACATCAACTGGAATGGCAGCACCGCTCGGTCTGGTTGTGCTTGAGCAGCTTGGGCGAGACGTCGGAATTCCTCCATGCGGAAACGAGACAGCGAATCGGCAATGCAGTTAGACTGGCCAGCAATGTGAGCAGCAGTGACGGTGACATTGAAGCGGGCGCACACAAAGAACAACTCCCTGATTAGGGCCATCACTGGCGGTGACTTGGATGTGCCGGAGCGGATGCATTCTACCCCAGTCTTGTTGTCACAGTGCATTGTGATACGACGCTGGCGCCATTCCTTGCCCCACGTGCAACACGCTGTGACCAACGCGTAGAGCTCCTTCCACTGAATGCTGTGAACGAATTGCTCAGGCGACCAGGTCCCTTGAAGCCAGCGGCCGCTGTTCAATGCGCCCCAGCCCAGGGTGCCACTGGCATCAGTGAACAGCTCCAAGTCTGGAGATGGTGTCCAATCTGGGAACAGGAAGAATGATTTTCCGTTCCATTGTTCCAGGAGCCGTAGCCACCATTGGATATCTTCCTGGCACTCGGTAGTCAGACTGATGCGGTAGTGAGGCTGCTGGTAGCGACTGCAAATAGACCATAGGCGCCGCATAAATGTCCGGCCGGGTACGATGACTCTTGCAGCGAAGGAGAGTTTCCCCAGATGAGATTCGAGTTCGCGCTGAGACATGGTGGGGTTGATGCTCGCTGCAGTCAACAGGCGCTTGATGTCAGCCAATTTGTCGTCAGGGAGCCGGGCTTCCATCTTCTCACAATCCAGGATAATGCCCAGGAATGTCAGGGTACGAGACGAGCCTTCCACCTTCGCAGGCGCGAGCGGGACTCCGAGGTATGAGAATGCGCGGAGAAGAATGGCCAGCTGCCGATTCGCCACTGCCTGGCCCACGCTCACGCACAAGTAGTCGTCCAGGAAATGCAGCAAATTAGGGATGGAGAATTCGTGGTGCATTATCCATTCGATGGTGGCTGCCACTGCATCAAACACCGCCGGGCTAGAGCGGAGCCCAAATGGCAAGACACGGTTGTAGTAGTACTTCCCCTGCCACAGGATGCCGAAGAGATGCCAATCCTGTGGGTGGACAGGTATTTGACGAAAAGCGCTCTTCACATCGAGTTTAGAGAGATAGATAGGAGACGGGGAGGACATAATGATGTTAATGGCTTCATCAATGCTGATGTACTACAAAGAGAAAGGCTCGGCAGGGATCCCGTCGTTGACGCTGGAGCCGGCTGGGCTGGACAGGTAGTGTATCAAGCTTAGCTTGCCATTCTTTTTCGGAACAGTGCTAATGCCACAGCAGTACATAAATGGGAATGGGGGCGAGTCAAATGGGCCAGCCGTGTAGCCGGCGATGCAGGAAGCGGTGAGCTGTGCAGACACAAATGCAGAGTGCTGGAATGCTGATGAGAGGTTGGACGAGTGCTGGTTAGTTATGCCGTTGCCGGTAAAGCCAATGTCAAAGCCGCAGCGGAGGCCGTTGATAACATACGAAGCCAATGAACTGTCAGGGTGGTTACGGAGCAGTGATTCGAAGCGAGAAACATAGAGGGGTGTGTGGACAGCAGGACATGCGCTTGTGAAATCAGTAGAACGTGAAGTGCAGGGAGAAATATGTACAATCGCGGGAGCTGCAGCCAAAGCAGCAGAGTTACTGGGGCCTACCTCACTTAGATCCATTGTGGTCCTTGGACCCGCAGCGGTTGCAGACATGGGCGTACTTGCACGTGCTGAGACTGCAACGTCCAGCGTTGAAGTTGCGGCAGATTGGTTGGCCATTAGACACCGTACGGACTCCATTGAAGGCTTGCTGGTTGTTACGTTGCGGACGAAAGGGACACTGGCCGCCTCCGGGATGGACGAGGCGGCAGGACTGCAGGACATATATTCGCTTTCATGTTATTGGGTTCTATGCCCGTTTGAACTTGCGAATCAAAATAAATACAAACAAACAAACAACATGTGGGCCTTAATCGGCTAGTCACGGACATTAGCAAAGGTGTCCCGCAAAGTAGGTGCCCTCTGGCGGACTCGGAGATGCTTGAGCCTGGCGGCCCGAGTCACCTACTTGAAGTCTGTGGTGATGCCGGATCTGACCTACGCATCAAGTTGGTTCGTGTTCTGTCTAACTGCCCAGCAAGCAACGGATCTCCAGACGCTGGAGAACAAAGCGGTTCGCACAGTTTTTGGCGCTCGGCCATACGACTCTGCTCAACCTCTGCTCCAACGGGTGGAACTCTACCGAATCTCAGAGCTGCACAAGCAAAAGGCGCTATTGCTCACCTGGCGATGCATCCACGGCATTGCGGGGAACCGGCTCTGTGGACTGATTTCAAGGTCCCCAGATCGGCGTACCCGCTTGCAGAAGGACATCGGAGCGCACGTACCACCCGCCGCAAGCCGCGCTGGTCAGGCTAGGTTCTCTGTTGCCGCTACCAAGCTGTGGAACGCACTACCCAGCGGCATCCGCACCATCCCCCAACGCAGTGTGTTCAAGATGTCAGTCATCCCACATACGCTCGCTCCATGAAACGTATCACCCATTATTCCAGTCACTGCTGCTGTCGCATCCACTCGTAGTCCACGTCCACTGATGTCGACCGAGGTAGCTCTCTTGCTACTGTATAATAGTGGCATGTACCCAGCTAATGTCTCTCCTTCGTTCAGGGAATTCAGAATAGGAAGTCTGCTGTACCACCCGCTCTTTACTTTTTACTTTTAAAAGCGATTATTTGTAACATGGAAATTTGTTCCTTGGCTCACCATCTGAGTTCTTAAAGCTATTTTTCATTTTCTGCTGCCCCCGGTTATTTCTTTTATTAGTATTATTATTTTCTTTGCCTTTGCTTTCTTGTTATTGGGCAACTTGCCCGTTAGAATCTGCGAAGTAAAATAAACAACAACAACAACAACAACAACAACAACAACAACAACAACAACAACAACAACAACAACAACAACAACAACAACAACAACAACAACAACAACAACAACAACAACAACAACAACAACAACAACATTTGCCACAGATTTATGTCGATGACGTCAAACAAATTCCGGTTGCTGCTCAGTGACACTGCAAAGGTAAGCGCAAGCCAAAGTCAGCGCAGCAAGAGCTACCCAAGGCGATTTGGGCGCGCATGCGCAGCAGTTGAGTGCACGTGTAAAGCCAGCTCAGTCGCAGCTAGCATGAGATAGAGAGCAGCGCATTGGTCTTATCGCTAACTAGGGTTAGCCCAAAAGCTAACCCAACATTTTGCATTTCCAAAACAATTATGTTCCTTTTTTTGTGTTTTTTGGTTTTTGAACTCCGGCTGTGAAATACATGCGTGCGGGGACGCGAACTATGAGCCGAGCCAAGCAAAAAGGTGTTCTCTGTCCACCCTGCACTCACTCGTTGCGCACACATCCGCACACTCACTCATACGTGTACACCACTATTGAACACGTGAACACTGCCAGTGGGGGCCACCACAGCACAAAGACAAAAGAGCAGAAACGAGGCAACTGTGCCGACTCTGCACTGGCAAAGCAGTCAACAGTGTGCGGGCCCCACAAACCGTCTACCTCGTCGAATACCTCAGACGACAATTTCCAGTCATCAGTATCCACTACCTTGGATAAAAAATCTGCCAGAACATTCTCCTCCCTTGGAACCCATTCTGGCACAAGTCGAATGCAATTTTGCCTGCAAAACCTGAAAATCCGACATGCAATCTCCTGCAGTTCTGGAACTTTGCTGCCCACCTGCAGAATACGAGCTGCCGCCTGATTATCCGTCCGGTGCCTACATTCCTTGCCTGCCATTTCTTGGACCACCGATTGCAGCACCAACTCGGTAGCCCTCAATTCCCTCCACGTAGAACTCTTCTGAGCCTCTAACACCTCTTCTGGCCAATTCCCTCTTGCAATCGTCTCCCCGCAGGACACCGCAAAACCTCCCCAGGCTACATCGCTAGCATCTGACCACGTGTCTACAACTGCTGTTATCTTGGGATCACCCACAACCAATCTTCCATGAAACTCATTGAAACAATACCACCAGAAGCTCACTTCTGCATACGCCTCATCAGACCACTCCTGTCTATGAAACCAGCTTTTCCTCCTGAGAATCATGTCATACAATGCCCTGGTTCTCAACCTTGCAACTGGCCCAATGGCGAAAGACATTGAAATGATGAACCCAGCCAGCCTAGCACACTCTTTGGAATTCGGTCTCCTCTTGCTATGCAAAACTCTCAAATGCTCCAAAAACCTCAGAACTCTTGCCTCCGCCACACTTACTCTCCCGTGAACCAGGTCCAACACAAAACCCAGAATGGTAGGCTTCTGAGAAGGCACAAGGCACGATTTCTCCACATTGATCTTCCAACCCGCTCTTTCCAACGTTTCCGTGAGCACACCTGCTACCCTCACTGTCTCTTCCACAGTGCCCGCTCCTGCAGAGCCATCGTCAAAGAACATCATGCACTTAATGCCCTGAGCCCTCCAGTAACGAACCATCACACGGACCAGTTTGTTAAAAAGATACGGAGCAGTGGAGAGCCCAAACGGCAATGACTTGAAACAATAAAATTCACCTCCCCATGAGAAACCCAAATATTTCCAATGGTCCCTTGCCATATCAACATGGTGATAACCACTCTTCAAATCGAATGTTACAACAAAGTCGTCTTTCTGAAAAAGCTTCACTGCCATCCTGATATCATCCAATTTAAACCTGAATTTTGCCAAACATTCATTCACTTGCCTCAAGTCTAAAATCAGTCTCAGCTTCCTAGCACCTTCCACCACTCCCAGCGGGCTAACACAATTTAACTCAGATTCGTTTACTTTCATCGCACTCCCGCAGTCTACCAGCCCCTTCACTGCCTCATCAACAAATTGTACATGCTTCCAACAGCTTTTCTGATTCCTTAAAAAACCAGACGGAGGTTCTGTCACAAACGGCAACGCATAACCGACCTCCAAAATACTAATAATCCAAGATGAAGCCCCCATCTCCCTCCAAAACGGTATGCACCGCTTCAATCTCCCATGCATCACAGTTTCACCCTCTGCCCAGATTTCCCCTTCCCCTTCCCCTTCCGCACCATATCCGCTTTCAACCACAACATCTGAATAAGTTTGAACACTCTTTTCATCATCCTCATCCTCATCATCAACATGCACATCAAACTTATCTTGTTCATCGTGGCTGCTGTTGCTGCTGCATCGGGAATGACCTGGCAGGTGCTGGGCCTGGGGCAGGCTGCGTGCAGTCCCTCTGCACGTGCCCCTTCCCTCCGCACCGCCAACAGGCCAGCTCCTTGAACGGGGCGCCGAATCCGGGTGGCTTCGGTGCGGCCGGCATGGTCTGAGCTCGAGCAGCCGCTCCGAGCCCGACCCCGGCTGGGCGGCCTCCTGGAAAGGGCTTGCCACTGCTCCTCTTCCCCTCCTTGGCCTCCGCCCTGGCCCTCCTCATCCTCCGCTCATCGTCCGTATCGGACCCGCACTCCATTTTACCATCATAAATGTTTGCGGCCGACCACCCTTCGGCGTCCGCAAACAGCAATAACTTGACGCGCCGCTGGAGGACGCTCTCACCTTCCTCTATGTTTCTGGCGATGTCCTTCTCTCCTCGACGCTCCGCCTTCTGCCTTGCCTTGGCTAGAGGCTCCAACGCCTTACTTATCACGCAGAACTGCTCCTCGTGAGCCTTGGCCTTCCAACTTCTCTTTCTTGCCGCCGCCATCCTCTCGTCCTGTCTCTCCCTCTTCACCTGCTTACTTTCCTTGCTCCTCTTGCTCTTCTTGCTGTTTCTCCTCTTGCTACTTCTACTCCTGCCACTTCTCCTGCTCCTCTCTGACTCACTCTCACTCTCACTGTCACTCCTATCCTCTCTTTTCCTCTTACGACTAGACTTCTCCAACTTCCTCTCCAACGTCTCCAATCTCGCAGCCATCTCTCTCATCCTCCTACTCTCCTCAACATACCCTTCACTCTCACTACCACTACCACTCGGCGACACACTTCTTGACCTCTACATTCTTTTCACAAACCAAAACGTTCAAATTAAATAATTCACAAACTCTCACTCAACTCTCCGCACAAAGACAAAAGAGGCCGACCCTGCACTCGTCACCTCCTTTTATCCCACACCGTGCTCCCTCGTACCCGTTCCCGGGTGGACAGAGAACACTACTTCTCTGCTAATTCTTATACTGTGACGTCAACCGCAGAGAAGTGACATACTTAGGCATAATTTTTGGAAATTTCTTTTTCCATGCCAAAGTGATGTCTACCTATCCAACTTCCATCAGGAAAATTTTGGTGCCCATCTGAAATGTATATGTGCCATAAATACGTATACATTGCGCACATGTCACAGCATACCTGGTATCAATGACACTAAGGATTTAAAGACTGGCCCAAACTCCCAAAATCATGGGACACCAAGTGAAGACAAAGCTTAGCAGGTGTGGAAGCAATACAAGAAGAACGAGCACTTGTGTTCTAATTAGAAGATCCAAAGAAAGAATAAATAATTGATCTATGTATCTCATGTCATTTCTTCACGGAACACGAATTTTCATAACCTTCAATGATGTTGTGAGTCTGTGACTATATTTTCGCTGAGCTGGGATACGTCGCATTTAAGTCTTACCAAGACAGTCCGTTACTCTCTCCGATCACCTATGCCAGCATGAATTAATCCATTCATGTAGCTCGTAGTGTTGTGCCAGAGATCCAGCTCCATCCGTCCCTTGCACGTACGTGTAGGTCCAGCAGACAGCACATCACTAAAAAGCGGCACTGATTCTTTGTCCGCCCTAGTCCATGTCATTCTCCTTCCCTGGTGTAGGTAGTGGTAGAAGGCACCACGGGACGATATGCTAGCAGGTAAAGTAAATGCGTTGCTTCGTCGTGTTGAACTATTGTAGTATTGGCCTTGAAATGAGGAGATGTTGATATACAGTACGCCACGTCATGAACATTTGAAGGTAGCCGAAACAAAGTGAAACATCGCAGCAAGAGCCAACTCACTAGGCAGCTTGTCAGAATGATAGTCGGACGGCTTGTACACGTCTCCCCATAGCTATACTAGCCGCTCTAGTCGTGGCCACGATGAGAAACACGGCCACTATGAATGAGCGAATCTTCCTCGTCAAGTGGGGTTGGGCGCACACGGAGACAGAGTGTCATCCTGCTCACCTCCACATTCTCCAGAACGCTCCATTACGATCTCTGGCAGGGGCAAGAAATCCCCACAACGATGAAAGAGGGAACACTGAAGAAGTGTTGCTCAAAAATAAAAGGCTTCTTTCTTTTTCTCCACTTGCAAACTATTTTACTTGAAAGGTTCAAAGAGTGCTCAAAAGTGAATATTTTCGCGACTGCGCTCGAGTAGAATTTTGCCGACTGTGACGTTTTGGTAATTTTCTCGATTTGTTGGCAAAACGCTAAGCCACTTTTTAGCTTGGCGCGGCTCATAGATAAAAAACAGTGTGGCTTAGCTAAAAAAACACTAACGTCAACGCAATCCTTAACGTACTTTGGATTGTTCAAGCCGACTTTTCCCTTAGCACAATGTACGTTATCGTTCAGACAAAGTAGTCGCGACAACCATGGCGTTATGAATTTTCGCGAAAACAAGTGCAGGAAATTCAAATGTTTTAACAAGGGATTAGTTTGCTGTTGTTCCGAATGAATTCCTTGCCGAGGTCTTTCACTCGGGAATGGCAAAGGCAGGGCGAAAAAGAGTATTCGTTGTGCCCAGGTCCTTGGAAACGTTTCCTACACGCAGCAGCGACGACTGTAAGGGTTCTCCAGTTCCAGCAGGTCTGGGAGAGTCCAATGAATTTCTTCTTCAGGAGTGCCGCGGAACCGATTCTTTGTTTCCCAGATGGGATAGAGAGTGAAATGCATGAAACAGAGGATGCAGACATTGTCAACTGAAAGGTATAACTCACCAAAAAAGCTAAAAGTCACTAGAGGAAGCAACCTCGACTCTGGTCTAGATCTGCACGTGTTTTTCATCTCCCGCCAGTTACAAAACAATGCGAGTTTTTTTGCATTTTTTTGCTGAATTACCATAATCGAACGTCGGCCCTTTATTCTGAGCTCTGTAACGTTATTCCGTTATCCGATAATGTCTTTTGTCGCGGCTGGGAGTCAGTACCGTGAAAGTAAGTGTTATCGTACTTTTGCTAAGGATCTCTATCATCCCCAAACATATATCACGACCACCCTGCGAACACCCCGGGTCGCTGTTTTGAAGGTAACAACTGGTTTGTGTTTGGTCCCTTGAACATGTCCATGTGCAATAGTTCCTTCTTTTTTTTTACCATGGGACGCGCACCCTGTGCGATTCTGGACCCCAAGAGGCCTCGACCCACGTGCTCATGTACAGGCCGATTGCATCTACAAAGTACTGTAATTTCACAAATTTCCGGTGCACTTTTATTTCGGTACCTTCGGTACATCTGTTTCATACTTAAATTTTCAATAAACCAAACACCAACACACATAATCCAATAGGAAATTGCTTCTCTGTGTCTAAAATTTCTGTTCACCTAACTTGGCTTTTGCGCTCACACCGAAAATATTGAGCACCTAAAATTTCTGAAATCAGAGTATACTCTCAGAAATGAAGGGCATACCACGCAGGACATTTTACTGAATGCATATGCCATGCGTAGAGTACAGCAAGTGTACAGCATAACCTGCTGATGTCACAGTCACGGTGGAGAAGAAAATACAATGCACTTGACGGACAGGCGTACTCACCCTGATCTGACACTGACAGGCTTTTGACCCAAACTACACGTATTTCGAAACTGCGACTTGAACTTGAAGCCAGGCTTGTCTTGGTTTGGCTGAGCGATACCTCGGTAGACACGATGAGGATCCAACATATCCATGTGAACTAGTGTTGTGCGTCTGTCTTGAGCCATACTGGGTGAACTGCTAGTTGCAGCGCTGCGCATCACACACAACTAGCCTGTCCTAATTTCAAAACTTCGCATTATTATACGCCAAATCTCAAACAAGCAAGCCGAACTTTCAGATACTTCGACTTGATGGAGAACCTTCCTCATCTACAAATACATTACGCAGTTACCACTTCCACAGGTTCTGCTACATAGTCGACGCAACTCCTGCTTCCTTCCGTCGACAACAGCTAGCTGTGTTAGCAAGGAGTTTGTGGGTCGACAACAGGATTTTTTTCTTCTCCAAGTCCAGATCTCAAACAAAATGCAGCCAACGAAGTACATGATACTACTGACAGTACTGTGGCGGAGTCGGACATGGAACTCCAGTCGATTGACCGGGGCCGGGGCCCTCAGCGCGTACGGTACAGACCGATGCGTGCATGCAGTGCACAAAGTCATGTTGATCTGGCGCGACCAGCGCGCGCCCTGCGGCACATAAATGCATGTGTGTACCGCTTATCCACGGCTGTATGGCCAGCGCCGGCGCCCTGGGGCCGCGAGAAGTGCGACCGGATTTCCATGTCCATAACAGTAAAATGTACTCAGTACTACTACTACTAGTAGTAGCTACTAACATTTCTTCGAATATATTAAAATAATATAAGACGGCCGAGGACGGCCGAGGACCAGCCTGCCGACCAGCCGGCAGGACCAGCCTGCCGGGTACACTATCTGCTGACTTGGAGGCAGCAGATGCCGGAAAGCTGAGTAGTCTGGAGGACTTGCACAGAATCAGGAACATTGCAGCGGATAGGGCCGAGTGGCGAGCTCTGTGTCAACGGGTGACAGAAAAGGATCTGTAATTAAGGGATGGATGACACTACAATATCTGACTTCTTCTCAACGACAAGTACAAGTACATGTAACCTTGTATGTTTGCCTTTGTTGCTGATCCACCACACCATCACACCATCACTCAATGCTCTCTACTGCATTGTTCACCCACAACTGACTTTATACTTCTGCGGCTCCTTCCCCCCCCCCCTTTTCTTCTGATTCGTGCTGTTTCGGTTCTGATACAGTGATCGTTAGATTTTTTCCCACAGCGTATCATTAATTTTGTTATCCTCCTGCCTTCGTTGTCCAGCACAAGCGAAGAAGTGGACCTATCGGTCGACTTCAACGCGAAAATGCACATAATAATAATATTAAAACAATAGGAGGACAGAGAAAGTGTTTTTACTCAGAGTTTCACGCACTAAGCGATCATCAGAAAACAGTAAATGAGAAATCTGGATCAGTATTGGTTTATATACATGTACTCACAAAGCAAAGTGTAAATAGCTGCAGCATGGCGCAAATCTAAAAGTTGTGAATGGCGGAAGTGCAAAGCGTGAATGACAGCAGTGGTGAAAGGTGACAACCACTGGAGCTGGTTGTCTCTTACTTTTACCATCTACAGCCATCACTAGTGTTTGGCCACTAGCTGCGACTCTAGCTGCGACTCCGATCTACAGTGACGCGCTGAGGAACAGTGGATACCGGGAGAACGTACAGTATTTTGACGAGCGTAAAACGGACGAGACAGAGAAGAAGAAGAAAAGGAATCGCCCTCGGAACATCATATGGTTCAACCCACCATTTAGCAAGAACGTCGGCACCGACGTTGGACATCGCTTCTTCCAGCTAGTGGCCAAACACTTCCCCAAAGGCTCAAGCCTCAACAAAATCTTCAACCGGAACTCTGTAAAGGTTAGCTACAGTTGCAGGCAGAATATGGCCACTATCATCAAACAACACAATAATACGATTCTACGACCCATGAAACAAGCTAACGGAGGTGACAACGATACCAGGACTTGTAACTGTCGGGCGAAAGACTCATGCCCACTGGACGGAGCGTGTCTAACGGAGAGCATCGTATATAAGGCAAGAGTCACCGCAGGTATGGAGAAGAAGGAATATACTGGATTAACAGCAACAACATTCAAACAACGCTACTATAACCACCAATCCTCATTCCGCCACAGACAACACGAGAAGGACTCCCGCCTATCGCAGTACGTCTGGACCAAAAAGGATGAAGGGAAGGCATGCAGTATTGAATGGACGGTACACCGCAGAGCAGCGGCCTACAGCAACAAAAGCAAAAGGTGCAACCTGTGCCTGGCAGAAACATTGGCAATCGCGCAAGCACCCAAGCACCTCTCTCTCAACAAAAGTAGTGAGCTTGTGTCGACGTGTCGCCATGAGAATAGGTACTACCTTCGGAACTTTAAATCATCTACAGCCATCACCTAATTAAGTAAGAGACAACCAGCTCCAGTGGTTGTCACCTTTCACCACTGCTGTCATTCACGCTTTGCACTCCCGCCATTCACAACTTTTAGATTTGCGCCATGCTGCAGCTATTTACACTTTGCTTTGTGAGTACATGTATATAAACCAATACTGATCCAGATTTCTCATTACTGTTTTCTGATGATCGCTTAGTGCGTGAAACTCTGAGTAAAAACACTTTCTCTGTCCTCCTATTGTTTGAACCGGCTCTACCACTCGGTATTGAGCACTCTCCTTGAAAGCCTGGAACCTCTCTGTTTTAATAATAATTTTATTATTATTCGTTGAGGCTGAAATGCTTCATATACAGATAATTATTATGCTCTGTGATGCATCAGCTAGTTCGTGAATTTCTTCTTTTAGACATTCATCATTTTTTGTTCTCACATTGGTCGTGGACCTGACCCTGACGTTTCTTGCGGATGCGCACAACAAAACGTTTTGTTGTGACATGGTTATCTAAAGTACATGGACTTTGTTACTGTCTCTTGATATTCAATAACTCAGATGGTTAGCCAAGGAAAAAAGATTGTAACATAGAAATTGAGGGAACAAGTTATGCGTTTGAGTCTAGCATTTAAATTAGATTTTGGACTGTCAGATCCGCACAATTTAGCACAAAACTGACAAGGAATACTGAGACATTCCATGGCATGAAAGTCAGCTTGGACACTGCTCGATAGCGCTAACCAACGGCCTTCCAACCTTGGAAGGTTCATGGATATAGTGCTGATTCCAAAGAGGGGAAGGCGAGCGCCATCCAGCCGAGCACAGGATACATTCAAGGGCTTCATGAAATTCTTGCCTGGTATGATGACGGGACGGCAAGACCAGACAGAACGGTCAGACCACAATGCGACAACGGAAAGCAACAACCACCTAACTTGGGAGGCTCAATATTATCAGAATGATATGAAACTATGAAGGGGAAGGTTCGCGAGGACGAATTGTAACAAGCCGCACGCCATTATCCAACGGTACTGTACTTAGTTGATGACAGTGATGGACTCAGAACTAATTGTTATAACATGTATAGTAGCACACGACGATCGTTTTGCCGTATTGTTCATGACGGCAATTCAGGTGTGCATTTACCCTTTAACTGTTCCTTGAAACTCAGATGTTGAGCCAAGGAAAAATAGCTATCGAGCAGTGCTCAAGCTGACTGTCATGCCGTGGAATGTCTCAGTTCTCCTTGTCAGTTTTGTGCTAGATTGTTCACGTCTGACTGTTCAAAATCTAGTTTAGTTGGTGGAATCGATCGCATAACTTGTGCCCACAATTTCCATGTTACAATTTTTTCCTTGGCTCACCATCTGAGCTCTTAATGCAGTAACTGTTGCGGTACAATTCTCAGTGCAAATAACAAAGCAAACTATTTCCACAGGAGCATGCACCACCGCTAAAGCACAAGATCGAGACGAGCGGAAACGAGGATTGTTTGACATTGTGTGCGGAGAGAAGTGAACAAAGGACAGGGCCGAGCAAAATATCGCGAACATCGGTTCTAACCGCCGTATCATCCGCATCATATTTAGAACTGGCTGCTATATTTCTAACTCGGACTTGCACAAAATGGTATAATGTGCTGTCTTGTGCACGCAATTTCAGCCCTCACCAACGCTGTACAAAGCGTCACTGGCCCGTTTGTCAACGGTCGCGCTTATCGACCAATCAGCGTACAGCTAATGGACCAAAATCCTCAAACTTACCGTAATTCCTTGGTTCATACGGTGTAGTTTTAAAAGGTGTTTCCACAGATTTTTTATGGACCAGCGTCTTCTTTCGATAGATACCAACAGATCGTCCGCTTCGAATTTTTCGATTTGAATGCCGTTTGGCCGAAAATTACCTCCGAAATCGACCTCCACTTGTTTCACTTCAAGGCTTTCCAGGTGGACGGCATCGCAATTCGGAAGCAGAGAAAGGATAGCCAGTGAAAAAAGAAAAAAACAACGACGTATTGGTTGTCAAAATCGATCAAGAAATGAATTCAATAGACCCGTTTCCGTGCTGCGCCCTCTCAGCCCGCGCGAGTGCGAAAGGGATTTTTTCTCGACAAAACAAACAACAACTACGCGCAGTGCATGCAGGTGCTTTTTGCAGTTCAGTACACTGACACCACTGCACTGGCTGTACATGCAGTGTACCTTAGGAATATCCTGTTCTTTTCCAAGGCATGATTGCCGCTAGTGGGAGAACTCAGCCACCTGAAGCTTTCATAAAGGAAGAAGTAGTAGGTGAATGAGTTCGCCAGAAAATGGAACGCCAAGAAAATAGATACTGTTACTTTCGGGCGCTCATGAGACGACGGCAAGAAAGGACTGAAACGATCGACAGTCTGTCTCGACGCAAAAGAAACTCTTCGAGGAGAAGCTCGACGCGCTGTAGAGTTTGCAGTATTCTGCTGGAAGAAGACAAGAGAACTAAACTCAGACTACAGCGTGGAGCTGAAGCACAACCGAAGCAAAAGCTTAGCGAGTTCGAAGAAATGGGGAAACACAGGGAAATGAGTGGGCGACATGATCTTTACTACTTTAGCTCGAAGCTCGCGCTAAGACACGCGGGGGGCACGTGCGCCCACGGGTAGCGCGGCCAGCCACCATGTTTTCAAAATGGAGGTCGACGCTTTTGAAATCCGTGTGAGGGCTGAATTTACCTTGGCATATCCCCCCCCCACCTACAGCAACTTAATTGGTTTGTTTCGAACACGTAGTAAAGTCCGTCTCCCTCGAGCTACCACATCTCTTTTTGTATCCTCCCCCTTTTTCAGCTCTCAATAGTCTTATACGAAATGACTGGTGCTGCCCCTCCATGTCCCTCAGGCAAAGTCGCTTCCCTCGTTTCGCAATCTTGCAAAGCAGCATTTCAACATTCCAATTGCGATTCACTACTCTGTATATTTGTTTAGTCTCGGTCGTCTCATGACTCATGACTCATGTCGGCTGTACTGCTCCCTTTCCTCTGTTACTTACCATGGTATTGGTGCACCACCACACTTCTTATACTTTCTTCCTACGCCATGGCTGGCAAACGCCCCCTCCTCATCTATATTGACACTGATTCATCTTTAGCCACTGGAAGGTCTGATAATAATACTAATAATAAAACTATGAGAACAGCCTACAACTCAAGCCAAGGACGTCACGTGACTTAGGCTCTTTATCTTCTAGTTCCCTGTTGTGTGGGATGCGTGGAGTGTCAGGGCTCACAGTAGACATGCGGAATCGACAAAAGCGTCGTGCGAGGGCGGGTTTGGCGCACGTGAGTCGCGTGACCCCGGGAGAGTACCGATCGTGTACATCCCACGCATCCAAACAGAACAGACAAGAGAAAGAACCTGACGCCCTGAGTTGTACTTGTACTTGAAGCCTTTTCTCGTAGTTTTAGAGCCGATGGTTTGGTAGGACCTGTCCTTTCCTCGCTTCTCTCGGCATGCAGTGTCAAACCATTCTCGTTTCCGTTCGTGTCGATCTTGTTTCTTTTACGATCGTGCATACTCCAGTGGAAATAGTTTGCTTTATTATTTGCACTGGGAATTGCACCGCAACATTGAACAGTTACAGTAGTTGTGCTTGTCCTCGGCAAAGAATTGCCTTTCACTGTGCCTTGTAGAATTGGTCCACCGAAGGAGAAGGCGAAACGCAACCTGTGCCAGTCCCAGTAAATACAACATGCCATGTCCGACCAAAAGCTGATTCTACAATGAGCGATCGCGATGTTCCACAGGTAAGAAGACACACAAACGAGTCAGAGCTCGCCAGGAAGGTAACGCCGAGAACATGATGATACCACACGGAGCTGCTGATCGGATGGAGGTGAACGGGACCAGCAAATCCACCGGGCGTTAGTCGAGGGTCACTGAAGGCTAGGTTTCCCAGGGTACCAGTTCCTCCATGATGGCGAAATCCGCTGCCACAAGAACTCCAGCGAGAATGAAAGCACAGCAACCTACGCCGCGGTCGAACTGAGGAGAGAACACTGAACAATCTGTGCACAATGATTTTCTCTTCGACGGCACGCGTTGCTGTTCTGCTGCATGCATGCGTTTTTCTTGTTGTTTGATCTTCACACATTTTCGCTCAAGCGGTTGCGCGCCGCTGGGACTCGGGGCTACTAAAAAGTAAAATCAGTACAGAGCATCTCCCCCTTGGTCGATTTGGACAATCTATGGCTTAACATTTTCAGGAGACCCTGGCAAAGAAAACCGAGACGTTTTTGGATACTCCTTTCCAGTACTGTTCTATATCTCACGAAGTTTACGCATATTCTCTGGCATACCCGTGTGCGTAATGAAAATTTGTTTCGATAATTCTTTTGGAACACCTGTCTTCTGTGCCTGGGCCAAGTCCCAGCCTCGTAAAACCTAGCTGAAGTGCTGCTAACTCCTTCAAACACCCCCTACTTCGAGCAAAAATGCGACGAAATGCTGACTGCTGATTGGTCAAGCTGGCATTTTGGAGCACGTGCGCCGCCCCCATCTAATCGACGCTTTTCTACGTAACTCAGTCTGTTACTAGACTGTGAACCCTGAATGATTATGTACACGATCGGTGCTCTCTCGGGGGTCACGCGACTCACGTGCACCAAAGCCGCCCTCGCGTGACGCTTTTGTCGATCCTGCGTGAACATGTATGTACTGCGCACAAGACTGTGATCCCTGATGGCCTGAGGGCCTAGGGCCTGAGTTGGCGGGCTCGTGCAGCAGTCGATGACAACCGTTGCTAGGGCTGGGCATGACCGGCGCCTAGGCAGGATGATGTTGTAAATACATGAAGCAGGGTTGAGGCTGTTTAGTGTTGAACTAGTAAACTAATAATAGTTACTTGAAGGCGTTACTGGCGTCAGCCATCAGCACACACGTGACACAGTCGACATCACTCCATGGCCCATAGCCCAGAAGTTGCGAAATCGAAACATGTACCTCCTCCGCTGTAGCTGTGGATTCAGGATGGGATTGCGTGTGGTCTTTCCTAAGTGTTCAGTCTGCCGCGTTCCCCAGGCTACCTGTTGCTAGAGAAACAGCGACAGGGCTGAGTGCATTAATTATTTTGGTAGCTGAAAAGCTGACGACGGTTGTGATATGCAGACTGATGTTGTTGTACAGACGCGTTGAATGGTCGAGTCGCCGACGACGTTGGGATATGCCGATGATGTGCAGCTCGCGATGCTCTTGCATCTGCCTTTTTGCGAACGGACATAATTCTGACATAAGTGTGCAACCCGTTCTAGTACAGGCGCAACCAACGCAATTTCCATTGACAATGGCGGTGCACCGGCAACACTGGCATACGCCTACTCCTAGTCCTACATGTTTTGTCACAAGACTCACTACTACTAGTTCATGACATTGTAGCGTCAAAGATCACGTCCCTACGTTCCTATTAATTTTCTTAGACCAGTGGCAGTGGCACAATTGTTGGCGTCGCCACTATTGCGCAGCAGCGGCGCCGTTGACCAGTGGCGTATTGCGTTTTAGCCTTTAGGCTCGTCGGCTTTAGTGGCACGCTACATCTAAGAATAACCTTTATCCACGTAGAAGACATGAACGCCATAGTTTATGTGGGCGTTTTACAACCTCCTTATCCCGCAAGCATATGCTATCAAGAGCAGGCCTTGCAGGCCCGAGGCGAAGAAGCTTTGCACAACTTGAAGTCTAGGCTTTGATGCCTTGCATCGTCAGTGTTGAAAATGTTCTCCTTGAACACACTTCAACTTTTACTTCTCTCTGCCTCTTCCCTTCGCCTTTGGCATTAGTTTCATTTTATTCCGCTGTCGACAGAGGTTGCCTGACTTGGTTCAATCCATTGTTTGGTCCATCTGAATCAAACGTTATCAAAATCCTCAGTGGTAGTATTCAGACGTTTTCGGGTTCTGCGGTTCTTCTCTAGAACTGTGAGCGATCTTACTGGTGAGCTCAACTGAGCCGTGCACAACTCCTCTCTCAGCTGAAGATTCAAACATGGCGGCAAAGGAGCCTCGTGTTTCTGGCAAACAGATGGAGCAGTGGTCAAGGTACGTTAATGCATAAGTATTATCACTTTTTCTACAGAGAACCAAACCTCTGCAACAGTCATGTAGTTATAGGAGTCAGGCTTTGTATGCAAGGTGAAGTTAGATTGGCAATGATCTTACCTGATTTGAATTTCCTATTTTCTATCCATTTACTATTCAGCCGATCTATTTTACAAGTAATTTTACATCCCAAATCAAATAGGCAAGTATGCACATAGCCAGCAATCGCAGGTTATCACCTAGATATAATAATAATCTGCATAACGGTAAAAGTAACTTAGTTTAGAATGGAACTTTTGCTCAGCGTCACCTTTTTAACCAGGCCGTAACGAGGTCGGCCGAAAGAATCCTAGAAAAAGAGAATCCTCCTCTCCACTGCTCAACCAGGATGCCGACATAGGTCCAAAAACAGACAACTAAAAGGTACGCAAGAAAACTTTACGGCCACGGCTGCGCAGACTTTGGCCCACTAATATTTTAACATACATTCAAAATTTACGAGGAGCACACAAAAATCTCCATTGAAACCTAGGCAATCTGCTGAGGCCCAAACTATAAAGAAGAAACACTGGTGGTAGGAATTCACATCGGTGCAGTGAACCAGTTTTAGTCTTCTATATCGAAGTTTACCGCGCCTAGTGTAATCCAGCGAAAACAACACAGCGTCAACCGAATGTTGTCTTTGTTTCATGAGCGCCAAAGACAGAAGTAATCTGTGCAAGAAGATTGTGCTCTTACCTATGTATACAAACATACTTCGTACATACATACATACTTGCATACATATATACATACAAACATACATATATACACACCTACTTGCATACATACATCGTGATCTTGGTCCTGCTGCCAAGTCTCGCTACATACACACACACATACAAGAAACAGACCCACATACATGTACACCCAATCTAATGTTGCAACCCATCCACCCAGTGATACATATGCTGCTTTTCCTTCGTTATTTCTTCCATTTGTTTTCTATATGTCTGGTTCACACAGGATTCAGCGGAATATCCGATGTAGTATCATCCAAGAGGATCGATTCGGTCGCCCAGGAGCAACCCTGAGGTCGTCAATTAACATCATTGGTGGACTTGATATTTCGTACAGCAGCAACGACAACCAGACGGCCGTGGCTGCGCTATCGCTATATAACTACCGTACCATGCAACATATGCATACATTTAAGATTCCCGTCAAAATAACCGTACCATACAAATCCGGCTTCTTGGCGTATCGAGAAGTCGAGCATTATGTCACGTTGCTGGAGACGCTTAAGAAGGAACACCCCCAGTGGAAGCCACAGGTGCTTTTGGTGGATGGCAATGGAATTTTGCACCACAGAGGCTGTGGCTCAGCCAGCCATCTAGGAGTTGTGGCTGACGTGCCCACCATTGGTGTAGCCAAAACACTTCTTATTCCAGCGGTTCAAGCCCGAAGCGAGCGAGAATTCCGAGAAGTAAGTGAAGACTTCTCGATATTCTTGCCCTGGAACATTCGTTAGGAATACTCGCATCTACTTCTTTATCTTTGCACCATATTGGCTGTAATTCATTATTATTCCTGTCGTGCAACTGAGCGAAATTTTCGGAGATGGAGGGGATAGCAAGTGAAAAGTACTTAGCTTAGGATATGGTCCCAGTGATTATCATCTGTCCCTGTTGAAAGTTTAACACTTGCGTCTTTTTGACCCTTTTGGCATCCGCAGGACAATATCAAACACCTTTGCCAAAACAGAGGCACGGCTCCAGTGATTGGAAAGGGCAAGACCGGCATCATTGGAGTAGCCAGCGTCAACAAAGGTGGATCAACACCCGTCTATATTTCAGTGGGCCACAGAGTGTCTCTGAATACTGCAATCAGAATAGTCCAGCAGTGCTATCGAGGCAATTGTAGAATTCCAGCTCCTATAGACAGTGCTGATCAAGAATCCCGGCAACAGATTGGTGCAAGAACAAGAGGCACTCGTCCGCGTGTGAATGCCAAGCCTAGAGATCGCAACAGTTACGACGGAGCAGTGCAGCAGGTCGACATGGACACGTCAGGCGGCAAGGATTCCACGACTTCCACCACACATGACGTTCCGCAGGATACTCAGAATACAGCTCCACTGAAGGCCCAGCCATCAGCTAACGCCCAAGGGACTCCTGGTTTCCCTGCTCGTCAACATGGCAAGGCAGCTCACACCTCCCCAGACGACGAGGGCTTCACCTCGGCTACTGGAAAACATACATTCAAGCCCAAGCCATCAGCTAACGCCCAAGGCACGCCTGGTTTCCCTGCTCGTCTACGTGGCAAAGCAGCTAACACCTCCCCAGACGACGACGGCTTCACCTCGGCTACTGGAAAACATACATTCAAGCCCAAGGCATCCCCGTCAGTGCAACACTTCACCCGATCCACAGGTAACATGGGCTAACGAAGCATCAGCCACCGAGAGGGAAAGGCATTTCGAACCTGTTGCAGCATCGCATCAGAGTCTGTCACACGATAAACTGCTGGAACTGTAAAGATAGGCTTCATTGATTCATGCAGCCTTCAACATAAGATACACCACATCACTAATCCTCTCCAGGAACGCACTGGGATATCCTGCGCAGATACGTGGATACATTCTACGTAGATCGAAGTCAGAGCACGAGAGAGAACCTTGATGACTATGCTCTTCTACACTTTGTTATGTGAGATTGTCAACTCGCTTGCTAGCCTTCCTACTTTGTTGAATCCCATTTATTTTAGCATTCCTGATGTGGGTCCATACCCCTGCTTGATGATTTAACTCCAGTTACTTTCATTGGCTACCTTTAATCCCGTAAATTCCACTGATGATCGGGCCAGAAGATATATTTCTCGCCGGCCGAGCGGAGCGAGTGAGGTTAGAAATGATTTCTCGCGCAACAAAATTATTTTTCTTCCGAATATGGAATCTGGTGTTTTCTCTTTTTGTTGCAGTTCTTTTTGCCTGACTTCTTCGGTCAGTGCTTTGTGTCTCACCAGTGTCCCCACCCTCCCACGTTTCATGTCTGCCCGTCGTCTTCCCTTTCTTTCTTGGCTGTAGATATGTTGTGCAAGTTTTATGCTGCCATATTACCACTTGGGGTTATACACCCGGTCTTTTCCCTCATTCGTGCGTCCGTCGGCGCGAGGGTTTTTTCCCGGCTGGCTCGGTCCAGAGAAATTAATCTGACGGTCCCAAGTGGTGCTTGTCCTGACTTATTTATGTTAGGTGAATGCAATCACTTTTCCTCCTGGGGTCTGTCTCCCTGTTGTTGCTCCTAGTTTCGTCTGCATTCTGGTTCACATCTGGCTACGGCCTACTACACTCACTCTGTGTGCTCCTGCCTCTGTTGTCTGGGTCCATGTCCTTATGTCAGTGTATGTGGAGCGAGAACATCGGTTCTGGATTATAATATTAATGTTACACTACTACTATGATACACATACATATCGAACAGGAAACTTACATGTAGTTGCGTGATGTATGCAGCCTTCATTTTATTTACAGCTCTATTAAAGTTATTAACTCCTCGAGGGTTGTTAAAACCGAAAATGAATAGAAAATATGAAGTTCAAATCAGGTTCCAGATCCGTGACTGTCTCACGTCGCCTTGTCTGCTTTCGTACATGTCTAGTCTTACCCTTACAATTGGTAGAGGTTTGGTTTTCTGTAGAAAAAGAGGTCAAACCGACATGTATGCATAGCCGTAACTTGACCAGCGCTTCATCTGTTTGCCACAAATATGGCGCTTGCTTGAAACTTCGGCTTTTGGAGGAATTTTGCACACCTTAGTTGATCTCACCAGTACAGACTGTTTATTGCCGAAATCCATAGTCTATGGCCAGTGAAAAGCACTAATTATTCCAGAGAATAATGTCTTAGAACTCAGCACATCTGAATTCTCCACCGAGCAATAAAACGCGTTACATGTATACATTGTTTGTTTGTTTGAAGTTTTATTTTACATCGCAAACCAAACGGGCATTGATGCCCAATATTATGATAGCGATAGAATAAAAAGTGTGGCTCGATAAAGCTGCACTTGAGAAAATGAGAAAATAGTCAATAGGAAGTATTTGTACCGGTAATTACAAGTCAAGTTCGAACGAAGTAGCAATCAGAGAGAAATAGCAAGATGAGGTCCTATGCCAGAGGGAGGTGCTATTTGGCCATATTAACCGTAGAAAAACACTTTCAGCAATTCTTTAAACGAGGTTGGACTACGAGTGGACGTGAGTTCCTGTGGCAGGGTATTCCAAAGCTTCACGGCAGAAACCAATGGTCGGCTGTCGCCTGATGTTCGCCGAGTTAGTGGAACAACGTATTTGCAATTGGCAATGCCACGGGTGTTACTGGGCGGTTGGAGGGCTACTCTATCTTTCAGAAGAGGGCTGATGCTGCTGGTGTGGACTAAGTGCATAAGCAAACGCAGTTTGCATTTGGCACGTTCAATTGCAGTGGTCAGTGCAAGGCGAGTGTATATGAGTGGTATGGGACGGGAAGGGCAGATTGGCTACGCAGCGAACACATCGCTTGTCGAGGACAGTGAGCTGGTGCCGCTGCTGAGCCTTAAGTGCTGAGAAGAACGCGTTTGATCCATAAAGCATATCAGGAAGTAAAAGGACAGAATAGAAGAGGAGTGACTGGTGTTCAGATAGCGACGGGCGGATGGTTCTCAGGGTGGTTAGCTTCTGCGAAGTTTCACGTACTATGCTGGAGACCTGCGCGTCCCACCGAAGACAGGAATCGAACTGTACTAGTCTGTAGGCCCATAAAGCGAACAGTGGTGTTCTAGGTGAGAGGCGTCCCGTTGCAGTTAACGTTGACTTCCAGGGTACCACGGCATGAACCCTCCAATGGCTAAGACCTGCGTCTTGTCAGGGTATAAAACCAGGCCTTTCCCGTGTAGGTAGTCAGCAAAGTTTGACACAGCAACTGATTAGACTTGATTTAGGGTTGCTACGGATCCGCTTGCGGTGTCGAGAAGGATGTCATCCGCAAACAGCTGGGAGTGTGCTGGGCTGGTGACGCTATGGACGTCCATGGTATATAGTGAAAACAGCAAAGGCAGTATGTAGCTGGTGGTCTGCTGATGACAGACAGCGGTCCATGGCCAAGGTCAAGGTATCTTCCATGGAGTGTTGTGGCCGGTACGCAAACTGATTGGCGGGCAAAAGTGAATGGGTTTGTAAGAAGTCACACAGGCGTTTGTGGACTATCTTCTCCAAGATCTTCGATGCTATTGGCAGCAAAGATATGGGACGGTAATTGCGAGATGCGTTCTTGTCACTAGACTTAAATAGGGGTCGAACATTTGCAATCTTCGGGGAGAAGGGTACCATGCCAGACGAAAGGGATGCATTAATTAATATGGATAGCGACGGGGCGAGAGCTGCTGGACAATGCTTCAGGATGAATGCCGGAATACTGTCGCCGCCCTCAGCTTTACGAGCATCGAGTATCACGAGGAAGGTGAATATCGCCTCAACACTAGTGGGCTGGAATTCCCGCAAAGGATCCTCAACTGATGTAAAGTTCAATTCAAGGTGACAAAACAAATTGAAACCAAGTAGTTCGGCAATTTCTGTCAATGAAATGCCACCAAAGGCAAGTGGCACAAAAGTTGAAGCATTTTCCTCTAGATTGCTTTGCAAAATGACAGTGACAGTGAAATGACTAGCTTTTTGTATAGCCTACTCTACAAGTAGGTATTGAATCTAATAACACGTCAGAAGCTGGGTGTTTGTGCCATAGGCACCGGCGGATAATGTCGGCATAATTATTGGCATAATTTGGTGGTTGAAAATTTGGAGCAAAATGTTGCATCCTCTCGGAGGTAGGAGCATAACTACACGATTTTACCACGGTTCTAGTATGTAGGCTATACAATTGTGTACAATGCGCCTGATCAGTGCTGGTGGTCTGCATGGCAAAGCGTTTGGAGGTCATGCAGATAGTATTTTGAATGAAAAGCAGGGTAGAAATCATGGCAATACAATATTGTATGCTCGAACTCGTCTTCGGCAAAGTTCTTTCTCACACTGGCACAGTACATGTAGGAGAAGATGCGAGTGAATCAGCCTTCATCAGGTATCCCGGGGCGGAAGGGATAGTGACGGGTAGTCCGCAAAACTACGTGAACATTTACCGGTACTCGTACATTACATTTGTACATTATGCATGTTACGAAGTCATGAACAGTCTGGATTTTAGCAGCTATGATATGACGGCATGCTACGGATATTGCTCTTGTTCGGTCATGATGGAAGGAGAAGTGGAGCTACGGGCGAGATAAGCTGATTATTCGCAGGGTGAGGCCCAGGGTGACATCGGTTGGACGAGTATGATGATTACGAAGACAGTTGAACATGATAATTTTCAAAGGTAACTCAAACTAATTTGGCAATGAAATAATATTTTTACTGAAGTACAAAAGAAATCAAGTAATGAATAGAGGAAGTATTGTTTTCTCTTTTCCTTGTTGACCGCTTAGGCTCTTACATGTATGGATACCTTGGTATGGGGATACTCATGTACATGTTATTTGTTGTACTTATGGCCACTTGCAACTTGCAAGTACGAAAAAAGGCACAATTTCCTGAACTTTGAGGCTCCTTAAGTACAACAAAGTGAATGCACATGTATATCCCCGGGTGCTAAAGCATAATATGAGGATTTTACGTCCATAAAGCGAGAATCCATGAAAGCAAAATTCCTTGATTTCGCGAGAATAATCCGCCGGAGCCTATTGTGCACAGGTGTAGTTCTAGTAGTAGCAGAAGTGGGTTGCCCATATACATCAATAAACAAAGGGGTGTTGACGTCAGATCAAGGGGGCCTAGTAGAACGCACAATGTCCTTCTGCGAACCCATCGAAATCCGAGATTGATTTTACGCAATATTTCGCGTTTGGAAACATTTGTCCGCGGGTACCGGGCGCGGGCTGAGAAAAAGTCGTCTTCAAAAGGTTCTTTTGCGAGAATCCGCGATATGCGCATTGAAACAAAATGGCGTCACGATTTATTGAAAGTGGTATAGTTGGTACGAGGGTTCAAAACCATTAATTTTGAACTCCAAAGTGTTCGTCTTCTTTTACATGCTCACAACAGCTCGCAACAAACAAAAGCTAAGGACGATGGAAAGAGAGCATGCCAAAAAGAAGATGAAGGCTATACATGTAGTTCAAATGGGTTTGAACACCCGTACTGTACAACCAACTATGCCACTTTCAATAAATCGTGACGCCATTGGGTTTTAACACGCATGTGGCAGATTCTCGCAAAATAAACTTTTGAAGACGTCTTTTTTTCTCGCAAAAAAACCTTCTCCAGGTCACGCACGACCGGCCCGCGGCCCGCGCCCGGTACACGCGGGATTTAATGTTTTTCAATCGTGAAATTTTGCCCGAAATACCCAGATTTCGATGAGGGCGCAGAAGTACAATCATGTACTTACATGACTGTAGTCGTTGTTGATTTGACAGCATGCATGAAATTTGAGGCCACATGCCACGTAGACTCTACTGCTCGAGTCCCGGTGGTGTGACTGAGGATTTTTTCTTTCTTTCATATCTGGCTTGCAAGTGTTGAGTTTCGGAGAGAAAAGAGCAGTACGTGGCATGTGGCCTCAAATTTCTTAACACTTTGAAAATTCTCCGTGAGGTCCAAATTTGAAATTGCAATTAGCATGCATGAAACAAGTTCTAAGGCGGAGAACACCGTCTTCGGAAACAGTGACCTTACAACAACCATCTAACACCATGACTGTACTAATAGGACTAAGCTCCCTTAATTAATCTGACGTGAATACCCCGTTGTTTATCGATGTGAATTAAGCTGTCGAAGTGCCTACGTCACGCTGCCTGAAAACTCGTAGTTACACGTGGTTACAATAGTATTATTACAAGGCCAAGTGGTGACAAACAAAAGTCGCGTTACCTGCGATTGGGGTGTTTCCCGTGGTAACAGCATCACTTTGACTGGGGCGCTCTGGTGCAAGATCGCGATTTAAAATTTTGTTATACTTCAAGAAGTTTCAACAACGGTAGAGCTGCAGGACCCGACAACATCCCGGGTGAGCTGTTGAAGTACTCAGCCGATGCCACTGCTCCCGTCATAAGCCGATGCATCAACAGCCTATTTCAGCAACACCGGGTAGAGCCATTCATCGGTCATGGCACACTAATACCTCTCCAGAAGCCCGGAAAGCCGGTGGGTGCTTTAACCAGTCTGCGACCGATCATCCTCCTGACAACTCTACGCAAAGTCATGTCGCTCGTAGTCCTCAAGCGCATCTCGCCAGCCGTAAACGATTTCCTATCACTGAACCAAAGTGGTTTTCGTGCAGGAAGGTCAACAGCTGATGTGGTCTGGTGCCATCGGTGGTTAGCAGCTACGACCCAGCGGTACCACTGGTCATTCAGCATACTGGGCATCGACATGTCACGTGCCTTTGACACGATCAGGCGAGGACAGTTGATGGACGTGGTTCAGCGATTCTTGGAAGAAGACGAGGTACGCTTGATCCGTTACCTGATCTCAGATACGAATTTGGCAGTCAGACTGGGCACGGAAACATCAAGCTCTTTCTCCACTAACATTGGTACCCCGCAAGGCGACTCCTTGTCGCCAATTCTATTCGTGATCTACCTGGAAGCTGCCCTGCAGGATGTGCGACAGCGAATGGCTGCACCTGTGGCCCGGCATCTTCCGTACGATGTGGAGTACGCCGATGATGTGGACTTCATCAGTATCTCTAGTGATTGGCTTCGGATGTTAGAGCCACAAGTTGCCACCATCTTGGGTACATGGTCCCTTACCGTCAACCAGACCAAGACAGAATTCACAGCCATCCAGCGAGAGGCCGATCGTGCTGATGAGCCATGGCGTATGGTCAAGAAACTCGGCTCTCTCCTTGGTGATGCAGAGGATGTCACCCGCAGAAAGCAGCTTGCGGCGATAGCGTTTAAGTCCCTCTGCCAGTTATGGAAGAGAAGAGACCAAGTGAGTCTGGAGGTGCGCGTCCGGCTGTATAACTGCTTCGTGTTACCTGTCTTGCTTTACAACTGCTCCACATGGGGCATCACTCGACAGACAATTGAAGCGCTGGAATCGTATCATCGGCGGCAACTTCGGCATATCTTGGGTATCAGGTGGCCCAACCGACTGTCGAACGATTTGGTTTACGAGCGCTGCAGTGCTGCTCCACTTGGCAACATTCTGGTGAATGCAAGATGGCGGTTGTTTGGCCACATCCTGCGATCAGATGAGCACACACCGGCAAGGGAGGCCATGAGTGGATTCTTTGGCTGCTCCGTGCCGGGATACCGTGGGCGGCCGCGGATCACGCTACCAGTCCTGCTGAATCAAGACGCGGAGCGAGTCGGCTGCCGTCTGAGGACTCCAGGGGACTTGCAGCTGATGGCTCAGCGAGCACTGGATCGCCGTGAATGGACATATCTGTGCAACGCAGTTACAGATGCGTACAAGGCAGAGTACTGGTGAAGGAAGTTGGCACTGCAATGGTTTGAGCTACATTCTTTGTTGTTGGTACTCTGATTATCCGTATTATCCGTATTCACATGGCCTTTGCCATTCATTCAGTATATTAATGTCATCAATAATGATATTCTTGTTTGTATTAGTTTATGTGACACCATTTTCTATTTTTCTTTGCCTGCCTGCCTGCTGGTGGCCTTTTTTCGCATGGTTCGGTGCAAGCGAATTTGGGCGAGCCCATTGACGCGGGAGCACAAATAATAATAATAATAATAATCAAGAAGTTTCGCCTTCGGTCTAAAGCCATCTTGCAGTGTTTTCTTGCTGAGTGTTTACCAGCACTTGAGAGATACGAGTTTTGATTTTCGCTTGCCGCTGGACAAGGAAACGAGCCCCGAGTTGGTTGGTCTCAGAACTAAAAGAAATCAGCAATCGTTGCGATGGAAATAACGGAGATTGTTTCTTGGCCGGCTACTACATGTACATGTAAATGTACATGTAAAGCCGAGCGACAGTACAGGCACAGCAGTGGCCAAGCAAAAAAATCAGCTACGCTTCTCCTTCTCTATAAAGCGAAAACTACAAGCTCGGCTACAAGTAGCAGTTTAATTTATTGTTTGAAATACAATTAATAATCTTGCTCGCGCGCTCCTCAGCGGTCAAAATGATGCTGTAGCTGTGTTCACTGCATGCTGCTGGCACTAGAAGTACACTAGAAACACGTCAAGCGCAGGTACTAGGTGACTCGACTTTCGTTTGTCATCACTTGGCACTTGGCGGGCCAAGTAACTACGCATTGTCAAGAAGCTGTGACGTCAAACTTCAAAGGCCTATGGGGAACCCACTTATAGTTATACTTGTTATACAGCACGCGGCTACCACGCGTTGGTACATCTTATACAAAGCACCTTACGTAGAAACGAGAGTAGCTGTAACGTCACTCTCTTTATTCTCGTGAGATATGTACTTGTTTTGCAGTTTGTTTGGTTTATTTGAATTCGCACAGTAACCGTGTACTTCAGCTATTCTCTCCTCCCTCTTCTGAATTATTATTTGACTCCCCGCTGGCCTCCTCTCCTCCCATCCCCTTACATTGTATTGGGCCTCCGCAGCTTAACCCCCCCCCCCCAACGACCACCACCCCACGCACACACAACATTGTCACATAGCACAACTCAACCATTCGCTACCCTGTTATTGAGCACTCCTGCTCGTTTGGTCTCGCGAATCCAAATAAAATCAATCACGTCAAACTTGAACGGCCTGTGGGGAACCCACTTATACTAGCAGCTATAGTTAATCCTCGTACTCACTCAAGTACTACTGTAGCGGACATGGAAATCCAGTCGATTGACCGGGGCCAGCGGCGCGGGCTCAGCGCATAGAGAACACTGCGTGCAGTGCACAAGTAACTCCGATGCTAGTCATGCACGCTGCATGCAGCGCGCTAGCGCGCTTGCATGCGTGTACCGCTTATCCAGGGCTGCATAGCCAGCGCTCTGGGACCGCTAGACGTGCGACCATATGTCCACGACAGTAGTAGTAGGGTATAAAAAGCTAGTCATTTCACTGTCACTGTCATTTTGCAAGACATTCTAGACGAAGACGCTTCGAGTTTTGTGTCTCGTGGCTCTGGTGGCATGTCATTGAGGTTGCCTGACCTGGTTCAATTTTTGTTTCGTCCATCTGAATCAAACGTTATCAAAATCCTCAGTGGTAGTATTCAGACGTTTTCGGGTTCTGCGGTTCTTCTCTAGAACTGTGAGCGATCTTATTGGTGGGCTCAACTGAACCGTGCACAACTCCTCTCTCAGCTGAAGTTTCAAACATGGCGGGAAAAAAGCCTCGTGTTTCTGGCAAACAGATGGAGCAGTGGTCAAGGTACGTTTATGCATAAGTATGATCACTTGTTCTACAGAAAACCAAATCTCTGCTACAGTCATGTAGTTATAGGAGTCAGGCTTTGTATGAAAGGCAGCTTTCAAGGTGAAGTTAGATTGGCAATGATCTTACCTGATTTGAATTGCCTAATTTCCTATTTTCTATCCATTTACTATTCATCCAATCTATTTTACAAGTAATTTTACATCCCAAATCAAATAGGCAAGTATGCACATAGCCAGCAATCGCGGGTTATCACCTAGACATAATAATAATCTGCATAACGGTAAATGTAACTTAGTTTAGAATGGAACTTTTGCTCAGCGTCACCCTTTTAACCAGGCCGTAACGGGGTCGGCCAAAGGAATCCTAGAGAAAGAGACTCCTCCTCTCCACTGCTCAACCAGGATGCCGACATAGGTCCGAAAATAGACAACTAAAGGGTACGCAAGAAAACTTTACGGCCAAGGCTGCGCAGACTTTGGCCTACTAGTGTCGTATCCGGACGGCCCGGGGTTTGTCCCCAAGGCTGCGGTCGTCGACATGAACTAACTTACTAATAAACCTTCCCATCACAAGGCCGTGCAGTGGTGGCCACTTGGAGAGAGTCCACCAACAGAATTACTCTTACGCACGCACGCACACATACCTAGACATATTCTCACACGCACACTCAGGCATATACAGACACGTACACTCACACCAGCGTTCAGCTCAGGTTGACTCACATCTTGAAAGGAGCTAACTGATACTTAGTTCAAGAGCCGATCTTGAGAGCACAAGGCAAGAGAGACGGAAGCCGAAGCTTCCGCCTGAAGGCGGAAAGCAAGAGAGAGAGAGAAAAGCAAGGAGAAGGCAATATGATCTAGTTGCGGCCATGGAAGTCCATGGCCACGAGATTGCTGGTCCCGCATGCAATAGCGTATCACCGTAATCAATATGCGTACGAACTGTTGCGGGAGCCATGTGGGGAAGTATAAAATAAAGAAGATTATGAACCCGTTTACGGGAGATAGATAAATAATAAAACAACTAAATAAGGCATACTTGTCCCGTAGAGGCCTAAAAGGCACGTGCCAATCGTATGGATACGACATATCCCCCCGCTTACACGGAAAAGAACACGTCCTCGTGTTATAAGTAACGTAATAAATTAAACTAAGATTATGGCTAACAATTTAACTAAACGAGTGCAGGTCACAATTTGAGTTCCGATCAAAAACTGTTCAAAGACTAGCTGTAATATTGGCCACAACCAATCCAGTCAATACCACTGAAATCCTTACTCATGCCAGACGGGACTCCCAAACAGCTGAGGTGGATGGCGGGAACGCGGGGTTTGCCTTTCCATCACGCAAACTGGCGGAGCACTGTCGAATACCCGAGCGGTGTCCTCCTCGTCTCGGGCGGCGGCATCAGTGGCATCAGGCTGGTAGGACGGAGTCAGGGTGGATGCCATGGGCTGCGGTGGGTCCGACTCATCTTGTTCGTGAACCTCCTGCAGCCGACTCGGTCGATGATGACAACCTTTCAGCCGGTTGACGTGCACTATCAGCCGACGTGCCGTGGGCTCGGACAGCTTGATGCGGTAGGTGACGGCGGAGAGCTTCTCCTCGACTAGGTACGGTCCGTGCCACAGTCTAGAAAACTTGGCGGTTGTACCCGTCGGAATGGCCGGCACCAGAAGCCACACTGCATCACCAGCTGCAAACACGGCCTTAGCGTTACGATCACGGATATGCGCTTGATAGCGGTGCACGTTGCCCAAGTGCTCCCGAATCTGCGCATGAGCGTCCTCCAGGCGTCAGGCGGAGAGCACTCACGAATTCCGGCTGGGACGCTACTGCGGATGCTGCTCCTGGCGGTAATCCAAATGCCAAGTCTTGAGGTAGGCATAGCTCCCGACCAAAGAGCAGATAGCTTGGACTGTAGCCGGTACTAGTCTGCGGCGTCGAGCGGTATCCCATCAAGAAGGCTGGCAACTTGATGTCCCAATCTCGATGATTCCGGCAGACATAGTGCGCCAGGCCACGCTCAAGCGTCTGGTTGAATCTCTCAACCAGACCGTCACTCTGTGGATGGTACGCAGTTGTCCTGGTCTTATCTATGCCAAGCAGAAAGCAAACACTGCGAAACAGAGAGCCATCAAAGTTTTTGCCCTGATCGGTATGCAACCGATCAGGAGCACCAAAACGTGACACAAACTCATTAACAAACACCAAAGCAATAGTGGAAGCATCCATTCTCGAAAGCGGAAAAGCTTCCACCCATTTAGTGAAATAGTCAACTACAACCAAAATATGGCGGTTCCCTTCCGCTGTCTCCGGCAAATTGGGGATCAAATCCATAGCTACTCGCTCAAAAGGATACCCCGTCCAGGAAGACTGCATTGGAGCGCCAGACCCTCTGCCAACAGGACGCTTCAACTGGCTACAGGAAGAACAACTTGCAACCCAATCCAAGACACCTTTCTTCATGCCTACCCAGTGAAATTGTTGCGTCAGTTTCTTCTGCAGGCGTGTAGAACCCGTATGTCCCCCCTGGTCATGATACTCTTGCAAAACCAATGAACGTAAATGCCGGGGAACAACAACTTGCAAGATAGACGGCTTACCGGGCAAGGGTCCTCCCAACGACGGCACAACACCCCCTCATGATGAACCAGCATTTCATGATTTTTCCACAAAATACGTACCTCAGGACTGCTACCCATCATGCCCTCTGGGCAAGGCGGAGAGTCCATACCTAGCCAGGACACTACTTGGGCGAGATCTCGGTCCTTCTCCTGTTCCGTTTCCCATCTTGACCACGGCCAGTTGAAACGGCGGATGAGGGGTGCGGGGATGTTGCCAACGTCGTTGTTCACGGCCCCTACGAACAGTGTCGTCGAAGCGTCAGGGCGGCGTGACAGTGCATCACCTTTAGTGTGCGATCGACCTGCCCTGTACAATATGGTGAACTCAAATTCAGACAAAAATTCCAGCCAGCGAGCCACAATCGCCGGTGGATTTTGAAATTAGCCAAGTGTTCTAGAGAACGATGATCCGTACGACTCACAAATTGTCCACCAAGCAGGTAGCAACGAAAATGTCGCACAGCCCACGCTAAACCTAACAATTCCTTTTTCGTGGATGCGTACCGTGTTTCTGTATCGGCCAGAAGTCGACTAGCCTACGCTCTCGGCCGTTCCAGACCTTCCTGAACCTGAGACAGCACTGCTCCTAACCCTAGTCCACTAGCATCTACGTCTACCAGAAATGGTGATGCATCTTGCCCAAACCTGGGGTAAGCTAGTACTGGGGCGGTTGTCAGCACTGTCTTCAGATTCAGGAAAGCGGTTTCACAGTCAGGGGTCCACAAAAACACTTGGCCAGTTTTCATCAGGCTGTACAAGGGGCGGGCAATGGTGGCAAAATTTTGGGCCAACCGCCTATAATACCCACAGAATCCCAAGAAACCACACACGTCTCCAACTGCTTCAGGGGTAGGCCAGTTTCCGACTTTCTCGATCTTACCCGGGTCGGTCCTAACCCCCTCCTGGGTAACAATGTGGCCCAGGAACTCAACACTTGTGCGGAACAAGAAACACTTACTGGGCTTCAACCGCAGATCTGCCTTCAAGAGGCGGTCAAAGACTTTCACTTTAGATTTCAGTTTCAACACTCCATAATCCGAACCCACAGTACTGATTGAGGCGGAGGAGGTAGAGAAGAACATTTGCCCTTGTCCCGAAGAAATTGTGCAAGGAATGTGGGATAATACGTCCCGGCCAACAATACAATCACGCGGCAACCCCTTAACAATTCTTACCCGGTGCCAACAGGTTGCATCTCCGAGTTCCAACTGAACAATTGCTGACGCCACGGCTTCTAGTGGTTGCCCGTTGGCGCCAATTAACTTCGGGCCTTGGTCAGAGGTTTCCTTTTCCAGCTCCTTAGGTAGGCGGTCGGCAAAATCCTCTGACAGCAATGTAGCGGCGGATCCTGTATCAATCACAGCGTCCACTGGACATCCATTCACCGCTCCAGGCACCAACATGTCCGCACACTCACTCGCATGTTCAAAGAAGACAGAACACATAGATCAGGCTATTGTTTTCTGTAGTAGTCTAAGTTTTGCAGATACTGACTTCAACTCCAGGGTTCCACTTCCCGGGAAAATCTACAGAAGCAGATGCAAACGACCCCCCTTCTTTTGTTAATAATGACAACTCTCAGAGAAAGTACTCCCACAGACTGAGAACCCACAGAAAAGGGCACTAGACTAGAGCTATCCGATCTCTAAAGAGCGGTAATAGCATCAGCTACATCCCAGAGGCTAATTCATAGGCTTCTTCTGGGAACTCGCAAGGCCTAGGACTCAGCAATAATCAGTCTGCAATCAGCCACATGCACAGAGCTAACAAGCGCTGCAAATGCGTCAATTTGCAACAAATACAAACTGGCGTATTTTTCCAATTCTTCCTTACCGGCAAGGTCAGGGGACCAGCGAGGATCGCACTGTAGGGGCATCGATTCCACTCCCACCGATGGGGCGGTAGAAACCCTACAGCAATGGCTTCAGCTACAATAGCTGCACGAGCATGAGCAGCTGCTGAGACAGCGCGGGAGGCAACAGCAGCTCTTTTTCACAGCACCTGCTGAACCACAAGGTCACGAACACAAAACCACGAAAAAAAAAAACACAAGCCACAAGGGCAGCAGGAAAACTGCTGCCACTATGCCAGCTTCGTCATACAGGTCAAATTCTCCATTGACGCCATGATCAAACCCTTGACTTGGCGGCGCTCCACATCTGTTTCCAGAATGCGAATGTCCATACCAAGTGACACAAACCAAAATAATGGATATACGACGCCACGTGGAATTTTCGTCAAACTTACGATCACGAGCAACAGCCCAAGAACAACCATACCTTCTTCTTGATAACCTTGAGATCTCGTAGAAGTCCGGTCATTCGCGGATCGGGCAGCGGAAACTCCATACTGCCCGTCCATTCGAACAACCGGGGCATCACAATGTCTTACTCATCAATGTCTCTCTCGTTGACAGCACACAAGGTGTCGGATCCTGTTCACTGCGCCAAATGTCGTATCCGGACGGCCCGGGGTTTGTCCCCAAGGCTGCGGTCGTCGACATGAACTAACTTACTAATAAACCTTCCCATCACAAGGCCGTGCAGTGGTGGCCACTTGGAGAGAGTCCACCAACAGAATTACTCTTACGCACGCACGCACACATACCTAGACATATTCTCACACGCACACTCAGGCATATACAGACACGTACACTCACACCAGCGTTCAGCTCAGGTTGACTCACATCTTGAAAGGAGCTAACTGATACTTAGTTCAAGAGCCGATCTTGAGAGCACAAGGCAAGAGAGACGGAAGCCGAAGCTTCCGCCTGAAGGCGGAAAGCAAGAGAGAGAGAGAAAAGCAAGGAGAAGGCAATATGATCTAGTTGCGGCCATGGAAGTCCATGGCCACGAGATTGCTGGTCCCGCATGCAATAGCGTATCACCGTAATCAATATGCGTACGAACTGTTGCGGGAGCCATGTGGGGAAGTATAAAATAAAGAAGATTATGAACCCGTTTACGGGAGATAGATAAATAATAAAACAACTAAATAAGGCATACTTGTCCCGTAGAGGCCTAAAAGGCACGTGCCAATCGTATGGATACGACACTAGTATAAGTACATTCAAAATTTACGAGGAGCACACAAAAAATCTCCATTGAAACCTAGGCAACCTGCGCAGTTCCAAACTGGAAAGAAGAAACACTGGTGGTAGGAATTCACACCGGCGCAGTGAACCAGTTCCAGTCTTCTATATCGAAGTTTACCGCGCCTAGTGTAATCCAGCGAAAACAACACAGCCTCAACCGAATGTTGCCTTTGTTTCATGAGCGCCAAAGACAGAAGTAATCTGTGCAAAAAGATTGTGCTCTTATGGAGGTACCTAAGTATACATACATACTTCCTCCGTGAACAAAAACTTCGTGATGGAATTCTGAGGGGCTGATTTGGGCACAAACTGCCGTGAAATGAGTCGCAATCACTTTCTTGGCCTTCCCTGGCATGCCATGACAGAGGTACGATGGAAGGAAAGCGACCTTTCACAACAAGCCGAGCGGAATCGATGGTTGCGCTGTGGAAAGATAGGTGATGACAGTCATGGCGAGCGAAACTGAAATACCACTTCTCCGAGGGGATATTGCGCTGCTTGGCCTCTCTACCACTTTAGCGCTGAGTAAGTTGGAGAGTGATAGACTAGAGAGCGATAAAACGGAGCAGCGAGCCCACACAATGAGCGAGTGAACAAGGAGCTGCTCCGATCGCACGGCTCAATGAAAATAATTCTGAACTCAAGTTCTTGTTCAACCTGCGCAAAGCCCAGATTCGAATGCTGATGACCATGTATTCTTTCAGAAGTCTGCAGTCTGATGCAAGTCTCGTGGCTAAAGAAAGTCGACTGGACTTGCTAGCCGCTGCCGTTCAGTGCTGGTATCCATTAGAGAAAGTGGAATCAGTTTGGCTGTGCCTTTACTCCTCGTTTCGCGGAGTTCTGGAGAGCCAAGATGAAACCAGGGGGTCGTAAAATATTTTCACGACTCCCGGATGGAAACGAGTAATCGCCATCGCGGCGGATCACGCAGCTTGAAAGCCAACTTACCTGAACAATGGCGACATCAAAGTCAGCGGAGTGTGATCAAAGAAGCCGAGGCAAGGCTGAAACGAGCTGAACAACGACTCGAGAGAGATGACGACTCGCGTACAGCAGATGACGACTCGCGTGCAGCAGATGACGACAGCGACGCAGGTCAAAAATGAATCGAGCGAAAGCGACGCAAACTGAACTCTCTGCTCATTCCGCCAACAGTTTCTCTTGTAAAGACGCTGTACATAGGCCGAATCACCTTCGTCCAGTGATTTGCAGTCGATACAAACTGTTCTTGACCTGTTCTAAGCGTTTTCATATCCATCAAAATCCATCACGAAGTTTTTGTTAACGGAGGAAGTACATACATAAATACAAACATACATACAAACATACTTTAGTACATACATACATACTTGCATACATTCATCGTGATCTTCATCCTGCTGCCAAGTCTCGCTACATACACACATACATACAAGAAACAGACCTAGATACACCCACTCTTATGTTGTAACCCATCCACCCAGTGATACATATGCTGTTTTGTCTTCGTTATTTCTTCCATTTGGTTTCTATATGTCTGGTTCACACAGGATTCAGCGGAATATCCGATGTAGTATCATCGAAGAGGATCGATTCGGTCGCCCAGGAGCAACCCTGAGGTCGTCAATTAACATCATTGGTGGACTTGATATTTCGTTCAGCAGCAACGACAACCAGACGGCCGTGGCTGCGCTATCGCTATATAACTACGGTACCATGCAACACATGCATACATTTAAGATTCCCGTCAAAATAACCGTACCATACAAATCCGGCTTTTTGGCGTATCGAGAAGTCGAGCATTATGTCACGTTGCTGGAGACACTTAAGAAGGAACACCCCCAGTGGAAGCCACAGGTGCTTTTGGTGGATGGCAATGGAATTTTGCACCACAGAGGCTGTGGCTCAGCCAGCCATCTAGGAGTTGTGGCTGACGTGCCCACCATTGGTGTAGCCAAAAAACTTCTTATTCCAGCGGTTCAAGCCCGAAGTGAGCGACAATTCCGAGAAGTAAGTGAAGACTTCTCTATGTTCTTGCCCTGGAACATTCGTTAGGAATACTCGCATCTACTTCTTTATCTTTGCCGTGATGATGCCCAATTCGCACAGTATTGGCTGTAATTCATTATTATTCCTGTCGTGCAACTGAGCGAAATTTTCGTAGATGGAGGGGATAGCAAGTGAAAAGTACTTAGCTTAGGATTTGGTCCCAGTGATAATCATCTGTCCCTGTTGAAAGTTTAACACTTGCGTCTTTTTGACCCTTTTGGCATCCGCAGGACAATATCAAACACCTTTGCCAAAACAGAGGCACGGCTCCAGTGATTGGAAAGGGCAAGACCGGCATCATTGGAGTAGCCAGCGTCAACAAAGGTGGATCAACACCCGTCTATATTTCAGTGGGCCACAGAGTGTCTCTGAATACTGCAGTTAGAATAGTCCAGCAGTGCTATCGAGGCAATTGTAGAATTCCAGCTCCTATAGACAGTGCTGATCAAGAATCCCGGCAACAGATTGGTGCAAGAACGAGAGATACTCGCCCGCGTGTGAATGCCAAGCCTAGAGATCGCAACAGTTACCACGGAGCAGTGCAGCAGGTCGACATGGACACGTCTGGCGGCAAGGATTCCACGACTTCCACCACACATGACGTTCAGCAGGAGACTCCGAATACAGCTCCACTGAAGGCACAGCCATCAGATAACGCCCAAGGGACTCCTGGTTTCCCTGCTCGTCTACGTGGCAAAGCAGCTCACACCTCCCCAGACGACGAGGGCTTCACCTCGGCTACTGGAAAACATACATTCAAGCCCAAGCCATCAGCTAACGCCCAAGGGACTCCGTGTTTCCCTGCTCGTCTACGTGGCAAAGCAGCTCACACCTCCTCAGACGACGAGGGCTTCACCTCGGCTACTGGAAAACATACATTCAAGCCCAAGGCATCCCTGTCAGTGCAACTCATCACCCGATCCACAGGTAACATGGGCTACCGAAGCATCAGCCACCAAGAGGGAGAGGCATTTGGAACGCATTGCAGCTACCCGCAGAGGAAGCGCTAGTGCAATCAAGGTAATTAATGGCTTAAGTTGTGTTTGCACTCTCATTACTCACCATTATGTATCATACAAGTTGCCAACTATACCAACAGGACACACGTGGAAACCCTAATGAAATCCCATTTCATCCTAGCTCACAGCCCTCTAATTACTCCCTTTTATCGAACATCCACATAAATCCTAGCATCGCATCAGAGTCTGTCACACGATAAACTGCTGGAACTGTAAAGATAGGCTTCATTAGTTCATGCAGCCTTCGACATAAGATACACCACATCACTACCCCTCTCGAGGAACGCATTGGGAAATCCTGCGCGGTTACGTAGATACATTCTACGTAGATCGAAGTCAGAGCACGTCGAGAAACGCATCTTCTAGCTTGTATATACCGATATTAAGACGAACCTGTGTCATACATGTACTGGCCTCTAGTGCGTCGCCAAAGACAGTAAGAGCCTGAGGAGGCATACTGGTGTTCGAGGATGTATTGCTTTTCGAAGAAACTCAATTTCCATTGAATGTGTGAATTGTGAACTGTAATGTCTGGCCCAATACAACATGTACATCGTTGATGTTGAAATATTTCGCAGCGTGTATAATAATCACCTGTGGTTCACATGGTGTAGCCTCGTGCTCTCGAGTGTCCCTGGGTATCACTGACCATGCTTGGTCATTTTCTATTCTCTGCTTCAGCAAAAACTGGATGCTGCCACCCGGGATTCGTCTTCGAACAGCGACCCTGATGAGGTTCCTGTCGCTATGGGCAAGCGGAAGGCTACCCAAGCAACGCCAACCAGGGATAACCTTGATGATTATGTTCTTCTACACTTTGTCATGTGATAATTGTCAACTCGCTTGCTAGCCTTCCTACTTTGTTGTATCCCATTTATTTTAGTATTCCTGATGTGTGTCCATACCCCTGCTTGATGATTTAACTCCAGTTACTTTCATTGGCTACCTTTAATTCCGTACTCCACTGATGATAGGGACAGAAGATATATTTCTCGCCGGCCGAGCGGAGCGAGTGAGGTTAGAAATGATTTCTCGCGCAACAAAATTTTTTTTCTTGCGAATATGGAATCTGGTGTTTTCTCTTTTTGTTGCTGTTCTTTTTGCCTGACTTCTTCAGTCAGTTTTTTATGTCTCACCAGTGTCCCCACCCTCCCACGTTTCATGTCTGCCCGTCTTTTTCCCTTTCTTTCTTGGCTGTAGATATGTTGTGCCAGTTTAATGCTGCCATATTACCACTTGGGGTTATACACCCGGTCTTTTCCCTCATTCGTGCGTTCGTCGGCGCGAGGGTTTTTTCCCGGCTGGCTCGGTCCAGAGAAATTAATCTGACGGTCCCAAGTGGTGCAATGCAATCACTTTTCCTCCTGGGGTCTGTCTCCCTGTTGTTGCTCCTAGTTTCGTCTGCATTCCGGTTCATATCTGGCTACGGCCTACTACCCTAACTCTGTGTGCTCCTGCCTCTGTGGTCTGGGTCCATGTCCTTATGTCGGTGTATGTGGAGCGAGAACATCGGTTCTGGATTATAATATTCCTGTTACACTACTACTAGGATAAACATACATATCGAACAGGAAACTTACCTGTGGTTGCGTGATGTATGCAGCCTTCATTTTATTTACAGCTCTATTAAAGTTATTAACTCCTCGAGGGTTGTTAAAACCGAAAATGAATAGAAAATATGTTTGTTTGTTTGTTTGTTTGTATTTATTTTGATTCGCAAGTTCAAACGGGCATAGAACCCAATAACATGAAAGCGAATATGAAAATCATAATGAGAATGAGAATTCAAATACTTTGATCTTCAACGTAGAGTCAGCGGTACATCAGAGGGAGATCGGGTAGAACAGAAAGAGAACAGAAAAAATCAGATTTTGCTTGTCGACATCTACAGGGCGCAGGTATAGGGGATTACCTGCGTGCGAAACTGCCGAGCGTGATGGATGGCACGGATGTCGCTGGGGAGGGCATTCCATAATACAGCACCCTTGCAAGCAAAGCGCCCCCGCCCCGCAACCGAACGGGAAACTGGCACGCACAGGCCCATGACAGATTGGAGCCGAGTAGGGCCGGGTGCAGCGGGGGTTAGCAGGGCTTGCAACTCTGGACTTGCCAGTGCATAACGACAGCGCCACACCAGGTATGCTAGCTTCTGATTGAAGACTTCTGCCACACGGAACACTGCAATGCGCTCCAGCAGGTCACGGGCAGACGACCACGGAGGGCGGCCAAAGACAGCACGAGCCCCGCTGTTCTGCAGGACCTGTAGACGGTCGAGGTACCTTCTTTGCAGAGAGCTAGAGTACGCGTTTGAGGCATACAGCAGGTCAGACATGATCAGCGATCTAAAGTAGGTCATGCGTGACTGGTGATTCAGGCAGCGGCGCATTCGCCAGAGTGCTCCGATATTCTGCGACACGCGTGCAGAACATTTGGCAATGTGGGCGTGCCAGGACATGCCGGAATCGATTGTGGCGCCAAGATAACGAGCACTTGGCACACTAGGCAGTGAAGTGTCATGGCAGACGACCTGTAGATCCGCTGTGTGCTGACGGCCGGCAGGAATTGGCACGACTTGGCTCTTGCCAGCATTGAGGATCAGGCCTCGATCCTTCAGCCAGTCTGCAAGGATTGAAACAGAAGCAGATAAGACATCGGATACCTCCTGTGCTGTTCGCCGGCTGCACGCGAGCGCAATGTCGTCCGCGAATTGAACTGACTCGGACTGGCCAACTACAGCGGGGACCTCGCGGGTGTAAAGGCTGAACAGAATGGGGCCCAGCACCGAACCTTGGGGGACACCACTCGTGCAAGCTGATATAGAGCTAGTCCGCGACCCCAGACAGACACGTTGAGTGCGACCGGATAGGTAGCTGGCGAACCAGTCCAAGGCAGTACCGGACACCCCAACACTGTGGAGATCCTGCAATAGCTTGTCATGTTGGACTTTATCGAAGGCTTTGGACATGTCTAACAGGCATACACCTGTGAATAGGCCCTGGTCCTTGGCTGTTAGGATGCGGTTTGACATAAGGACTAATGCGTCTTCGGTAGAGTGGCCACGCCTGAACATATGAAGTTCAAATCAGGTTCCAGATCCGTGACTGTCTCAAGTCGCCTTGTATGCTTTCGTACATGTCTAGTCTTACCCTTACAATTGGTAGAGGTTTGGTTTTCTGTAGAACAAGAGGTCAAACCGACATGTATGCATAACCGTACCTTGACCAGCGCTTTATCTGTTTGCCACAAATATGGCGCTTGTTTGACGCCTTGCTTGAAACTTCGGCTGTTGGAGGAATTTTGCTCACCTTAGTTGATCTCACATGGATGCAGCTAATGGGATTTCGGTCTTTGACCACTTGGTGGTGGGTCTGATCTACTCACCTCCCACCGTTTAGGCGCTGCATCTGCGCCTTTGATCCTAGAGGGTGGTGGCGTTCCCACGGCGGATGCGGAAAACTCGGCTTCCAGCCGAGTCTCACGCGAACCGTGAAATTTATTTTTAGTTGATCTCACCAGTACAGACTGTATATTGCCGAAATCCATAGTCTATTGCCAGTGAAAAGCACTAATTATTCCAGAGAACAATGTCTTAGAACTCAGCCATCTGAATTCTCCACCGAGCAATAAAACGCGTTACATGTATACATTGTTTGTTTGTTTGAAGTTTTATTTTACATCGCAAACCAAACGGGCATTGATGCCCAATATTATGATAGCGATAGAATAAAAAGTGTGGCTCGATAAAGCTGCACTTGAGAAAATGAGAAAATAGTCAATAGGAAGTATTTGTACCGGTAATTACAAGTTAAAATCGAACGAAGTAACAATCAGAGAGAAATAGCAAGATGAGGTCCTATGCCAGAGGGAGGTGCTATTTGGCCATATTAACCGTAGAAAAACACTTTCAGCAATCCTTTAAACGAGGTTGGACGACGAGTGGACGTGAGTTCCTGTGGCAGGGTGTTCCAAAGCTTCACGGCAGAAACCAATGGTCGGCTGTCGCCAGATGTTCGCCGAGTTAGTGGAACAACGTATTTGCAATTGTCATTGCCACGGGTGTTACGGGGAGGTTGGAGGGCTACTCTATCTTTCAGAAGAGGGCTGATGCTGCTGGTGTGGACTAAGTGCATAAGCAAACGCAGTTTGCATTTGGCACGTTCAATTGCAGGGGTCAGTGCAAGGCGAGTGTATATGAGTGGTATGGGACGGGAAGGGCAGATTGGCTACGCAGCGAACACATCGCTTGTCGAGGACAGTGAGCTGGTGCCGCTGCTGAGCCTTAAGTGCTGAGAAGAACGCGTTTGATCCATTAAGCATGTCAGGAAGTATAAGGGCAGAATAGAAGAGGAGTGACTGGCGTTCAGATAGCGACGTGCGGATGGTTCTCAGGGTGGTTAGCTTGTGCGAAGTTTTACGTACTATGCTGGAGACCTGCGCGTCCCACCGAAGACAGGAATCGAAAGCGAACAGTGGTGGTCTGGGTGAGAGGCTTCCCGTTGCAGTTAAGGGGGCAGCCTACCCATAAATTTCATATGGCATTCAATTGACCGTTGCTTTGGTGTTTCTCAATGGATTTGAGTGAAATTTTGATCACACACTCCTGCCACTATGCTGGCCCTCAGGACATGATTTACAAGTTCTTGCGCCTCACTGACAGGCTTTCCAGGCCGGAAAAACTCAAATTTCCGGCATAGTGCCACGCTGTGCGAGCCACCCAGGAGCCAAACAAATGCATTTTCAATTTTTTCACATTTTCGTGCTCATTCTGTTCGTGCGCGGGACTCATACCTAGTACAAGTCCAGAAGCAGCCATGGGTGATGGGGTAGGGCCCCTCAACGAGGCCCTGGAATCTGTCACAACGGAACGAGTGGGCGTTCTCTCACACACTCCCACAGACCCAAGTCAATTTTTGAATTTTTTTAGGTTTAGGGTGTGCTAGGGTTAGGAGCTGCATCTGCGCCTTGATCCAAGAGGGTGGTGGCGTTCCTGCGGATGCGGAAAACTGGGCCTTTGGCCGAGTCTCACGCGAACCGTGAAATTTTTTTTTTTTTTTTTATGGTGTGCTACGAGGTCGTAAATTTGATACAACATCCAGTGCTGGGACCTCCACAGCAAGGAATTTCCACAGCGCTGCACACCAAATCCAGGATACCCTCAGAAACCGGCAAAGACTTCCACTCACGTTTCACGACTGCCTAGTACTGAATCCTACCTGACTTCTTGACACGAGTCAAACTTGCCAAAGTCACTAAATCAACGTCAACTACAATAATCAAGCCACATATCTGCAACGTCACGAGGGTGCTGGCAAAAGTCCTGCTGCACGGCGGCGGGCTTCGCCCGCCGCCGTGCAGCCCAATTCGTGGCTCAAAAACCTAATTTTTTGGACTTGGAGCAAAATTCTGCACACTTTCACGTGTTTCCATGATACGACAAGTTGCGCACGGTCTGCTCACATTCAAATACAGTGCTGCTAACAAATGACAGCGTGCAACAAAAATATCTTTCCTTGCAAGGGCACATTTTCGGCCATAACTCTTGAACGGCCGGTCAGATTGGGACACAATTTTCAGAGAATTTGCAGCTATTCATGCTCTTTCAACTGACGTAGCACTCAATATGAATTTACAAATTCGATTTTTCAGCAAAATTTTTGGTAGTCTGCCACCTTAACGTTGACTTCCAGGGTACCACGGCATGAACCCTCCAATGGCTAAGACCTGCGTCTTGTCAGGGTTTAAAACCAGGCCTTTCCCGTGTAGGTAGTCAGCCAAGTTTGACACAGCAACTGATAAGACTTGATTTAGGGTTGCTACAGATCCGCATGCGGTGTCGAGAAGGATGTCATCCGCAAACAGCTGGGAGTGTGCTGGGCTGGTGACGCTATGGACGTCCATGGTATATAGTGAAAACAGCAAAGGCAGTATGTAGCTGGTGGTCTGCTGACGACAGATAGCGGTCCATGGCCAAGGTCAGGGTATCTTCCGTGGAGTGTTGTGGCCGGTACGCAAACTGATTGGCAGGCAAAAGTGAATAGGTTTGTAAGAAGTCACACAGGCGTTTGTGGACTATCTTCTCCAAGATCTTCGATGGTATTGGCAGCAAAGATATGGGACGGAAATTGCGAGATGCGTTCTTGTCACTAGACTTAAATAGGGGTCGAACATTTGCAATCTTCGGGGAGAAGGGCACCATTCCAGACGAAAGGGATGCATTAATTAATATGGATAGCGACGGGGCGAGGGCTGCTGGACAATGCTTCAGGATGAATGCCGGAATACTGTCGCCGCCCTCAGCTTTACGAGCATCGAGTATCACGAGGATGGTGAATATCGCCTCAACACTAGTGGCCTGGAATTCCCGCAAAGGATCCTCAACTGATGTAAAGTTCAATTCAAGGTGACAAAACAAATTGAAACCAAGTAGTTCGGCAATTTCTGTCAATGAAATGCCACCAAAGGCAATTGGCACAAAAGTTGAAGCATCTTCCTCTAGATTGCTTTGCAAAATGACAGTGACAGTGAAATGACTAGCTTTTTGTATAGCCTACTCTACAAGTAGGTATTGAATCTAATAACACGTCAGAGGCTGGGTGTTTGTGCCATAGGCACCGGCGGATAATGTCGGCATGATTCTTGGCATAATTTGGTGGTTGAAAATTTGGAGCAAAATTTTGCATCCTCTCGGAGGTAGGAGCATAACTACACGATTTTACCACGGTTCTAGTATGTAGGCTATACAATTGTGTACAATGCGCCTGATCAGTGCTGGTGGTCTGCATGGCAAAGCGTTTGGAGGTCATGCAGATAGTATTTTGAATGAAAAGCAGGGTAGAAATCATGGCAATACAATATTGTATGCTCGAACTCGTCTTCTGCAAAGTTCTTTCTCACACTGGCACAGTACATGTAGGAGAAGATGCGAGTGAATCAGCCTTCATCAGGTATCCCGGGGCGGAAGGGATAGTGACGGGTAGTCCGCAAAACTACGTGAACATTTACCGGTACTCGTACATTACATTTGTACATTATGCATGTTACGAAGTCATGACCAGTCTGGATTTTAGCAGCCATGATATGACGGCAGGCTACGGATATTGCTCTTGTTCGGTCATGATGGAAGGAGAAGTGGAGCTACGGGCGAGATAAGCTGATTATTCGCAGGGTGAGGCCCAGGGTGACATCGGTTGGACGAGTATGATGATTACGAAGACAGTTGAACATGATAATTTTCAAAGGTAACTCAAACTAATTTGGCAATGAAATAATATTTTTACTGAAGTACAAAAGAAATCAAGTAATGAATAGAGGAAGTATTGTTTTCTCTTTTCCTTGTTGACCGCTTAGGCTCTTACATGCATGGATACCTTGGTATGGGGATACTCATGTACATGTTATTTGTCGTACTTATGGCCACTTGCAACTTGCAAGTACGAAAAAGGCACAATTTCCTGAACTTTGAGGCTCCTTAAGTACAACAAAGTGAATGCACATGTATATCCCCGGGTGCTAAAGCATAATATGAGGATTTTACGACCATAATGCAAGAATCCATGAAAGCAAAATTCCTTGATTTCGCGAGAATAATCCGCCGGAGCCTATTGTGCACAGCTGTAGTTCTAGTAGTAGCAGAAGTGGGTTGCGCATATACATCAATAAACAAAGGGGTGTTGACGTCAGATCAAGGGGGCCTAGTAGAACGCACAATGTCCTTCTGCGAACCCATCGAAATCCGAGATTGATTTTACGCAATATTTCGCGTTTGGAAACATTTGTCCGCTGGTACCGGGCGCGGGCTGAGAAAAAGTCGAGGCTGGACATATCGAAAGAGTAAGTCTTTGTGACATTGGAGCGGAAGTTATGTTCTGGCCGAAAAAAGGGCATGCCTCTAGTGACGGGATTTTTAACTAGTGTTTTTACGTATATTTTCCATGCATGTGTGCTCAGATGTCAGCGGCAGGAAGACCCAGAAATGCCACAAGCATACATACTTGACGACCATGTTGCCATGTGGCCCAGAATGCAGCATTGGCTCCAAAGTGCCATCAGACAAGCGATTTACACGTGGCGCAATGCTGTCAGATTGGCAAAAGCTACACACATGCATGCACAACCATCACGTCAGCCAATGCATTTGTTGGAAGTGCGTCAAAGCACTACGACGCCAAGTATGTACAGCAGCGAAAGAAAATAAGCCACCAGTCTGCCAAAGTACATGCAGTGTACATGATTGCAGCGCAGCGGCATCCGTACACTCTCCTGCAGACAAACTGCACGTGCACCGTCTGAATGAACAGTGCGAACCGGTTCCGTGCCCGGCCCATTACAGTGAATTTACCAGCAGTGTGTCGGCCATGCAACATGTGCTTGGTGTAAGTCGAGGCTCGCACCAGAACACAGGACAGGTTGAAGTCACCAAACTTTCAACTTGCAGAGCATGAGTTGCGTAGCATGCACAATGTCTCCCTGCCACCAGTGCACCAAGCACAGACCACCAAGCACAGACCACCAAATGCGAAGCATCATCTCTCAATACAGCACGGAAGGTGCCGAGAGTGATCTTCCCAATAATTATAGTCATTGCCGCTACAGCACGTGAATTGCTGGACAAGGGTGCCATATTGTTGACGACAGTGGACGATTTGTATACAGAGACTTTGCACCCAACTGCTGACCCCAAGCCAGCGGCATACGTGCTCGGCAAATTGTAGTTGACCCTGGAGCACCACTTGCACGTCATTCCACCCAAGTCGCGGAAGGATGGCACATTGCTGCTTCGCTGCACATTGCTGCTTCGCGTGAAGGCCGCTACTTGCGATAAGTGGATCTCGGACAACGATGCCTTCCGCCTGGCTGATTTATGACCGGCAGAAGAACGATCGGCTGTTAGCAGAATGTTTGAAGTGTTCCGTGTGCATCAAGTTTGTAGACAGGCTGCAGGGGCTGGAGAGGCTTGGTCCGGTGACGTTTATCAAAGTTATCCTTTGACTGTGCTCGGCGATGTTGCTCCAACTCCCTCAGCTTCTTACCTGCAGGGAGCGTCGGCAGGAGAGTGGAGGGTTCCACCGGTAGCGTACCACGGAGGCTGCGGCACATTAGTAACTGTGATGGCGAGAACCCGCTCTGAAGTGGCGTACTACGGTAGGTGAGGAGAGCCAGTTGGAAGTCGTCCGACTTCGCTAGAAGCTGCTTGATAGTGCGTACTGCACGCTCTGCTTCCCCATTACTTTGCGGGTGATGCGGCGAGCTCGTCACGTGATCAAAGTTCCATTGACAGCTAAACCGGGCGAACTCATCACTTGCATACTGCGGCCCATTGTCCGTGACGAGAGTCTCAGGCACACCGTGCCGGGCGAAGATGGCTTTCATAGCAGTGATGACAGAGGCAGACGTGGTGGAACGGAGAGGCAAGGCTTCAACATAGCGCGAGTAGTAGTCGACAACCACCAGGTATGTTGTGTTACCGAATTGACACAGGTCAGAACCAACTCGCTGCCACGGGAGTGACGGAAACTCAGTCGGTCGGAGAGGTTCAGGAGGTTGGCTACGGTGCTGACAGCATGTGCGACATTGCGTAACAGCAGAAGCGACGTCATTCTTCCAGGACGGCCACCAGACAGATTGGCGGGCCTGCGCCTGGCACTTGACGATACCGTGATGAGCAGATGTGTGCAGCTTGCGGATGACCATATCACGCAGAGATGCAGGCACAACCACACGTGCACCATAGAAGATACGAACGTTGGCAACAGAGAGATGCTGGCGGTCGGCAAAGTATGGGAGGACGTCAGCAGGGACGTCCTTGCTGTGATCAGGCCAGCCAGACTGAACAAACTTAGCAACTTGCTGCAGGACGCGGTCAGCCTGGGTGGCATCTCGTAGGGCAAGCGAGAATCCAGACGACATGTACTCTTCGCCAGCTGAATCGGCAAGAGAAGCAATCTCGTCAGTCAGAACAGACGAGGTAGAGACGGTGGTAGGTAGTGGTGCTCGAGAGAGAGCATCGGCCACAACGAGATCATGGCCGGGGACATGCTCGGCAGTGACGTCGAAACGAGCCAGTCGAAGTAGCAGACGCTGGTAACGAAGTGGCACTCGATCTAGATCCCGGCTGTTTACCAGGGGAACCAAGGGCTTATGGTCAGTGTGCACCGTGAATGGCTTGCTACCAACAAGATACTGGGCGAAGTACTCACATCCCCAGACGATGGCTAGACATTATTTTTCAATCTGCGCATAGTTGCGCTCGGCGTCGCTGAGAGATCGGGAGGCATACGCGACAGGTTGCCAGCCAGCTGACTGCTGCTGGAGGAGAACAGCTCCCAGACCATAGCCACTGGCATCAACTCGCAGAAGAGTTGGCTTAGAGACGTCGTAGAATGCTAGGCAAGGAGACTGGCTAGCGAGTTGTTTGAGTCGTTGGAAAGCTTCTTCTTGGGGAGCATCCCAACACCAGACCGTGTCAGCGCGGAGGAGCAATCGGAGCGGCTGAGAGACGGTGCCCATTTCCGGCAGAAACTTGCTGAGATAATTAAATATACCCAGCACGCGACGTAGCGCAGGGAGATCGGCTGGTGCCTGGAGCTCGGAGATAGCGGCGAGGCGCTGCTGACTGGGGCTGACTCCATCAGCGGAGACGACATGGCCCAAGAACTCAACTGACGATTGGCGAACATGTTCCTTGTCGGGGTTAAGGGCGACACCAACATTGCGCAGGATTGATCGGACCTTCTCCAAGGTAGCATCGTGCTCCTCGACTGTCGCACCAAAGACCAGGATGTCGTCCATGAAGACGCACACCCCTGGAAGGCCATCCAGGTATTGCATTAACTTGCGCTGGAAAATTTCTGGCTCCGATGTTATGCCAAACGGAAGTCGACGGAAGTAGTAACGTCCGAATGGCGTGATGAACGTGGTGAGCTTAGCTGTTTCGGCATCAAGAGGCACCTGCCAGAAACCTTTCGCTGCATCCAGGGTGGTGAAGCATGTTGCACCACTCAGCTTCGCCAATGTCTCGTTGACGGTGGGCAGGATGAAGGTTTCGCGCCTGACCGAAGCATTCAGACGTCGCAGATCTACGCAGATCCGGACGTCGCCGTTCTTTTTGGCAACGGGTACCATGGGTGCGCACCAGTCCGTAGGCTCTGTTATCTTTGTAATGACATCGGCAGCTTCCATGCGGACAAGCTCTGCTTTGACCTTCGGCAGGATCGGAATCGGCACGCGACGAGCTGTTGAGCACTGGTACGGAACGGCATCAGGTCTCAGAGCGATCTTGACGGGCTCACCCAGCATTCGTCCAAGAGGTGGCTGCTTCGCTTCTGAGATGCCTTTGAACACAAAGCCCACTTGTGAGGCTTCGCGACTCAGGAGGTTGGATTTGCCCCGTGTCAGAACGTGAATCTCCAGCTGGTGCTGCGAGGAACTGAGCTTTGGGCTGGACAAAGTTGCGCTGAATGTGCCTTTGCAGTCGATGCGATCACCATTGGCTCCTGTCAACCGTGTTGTAGGAGAGCTCAGAGGCGGTGGTGACTTGAGAGATTCGTAAGTTGCTGGAGTAATCACAGTGATATCCGCTCCAGTGTCAATCTTGAACGGTACGGACTTCCAGTACAACAGAAGATCACACATCCATGGACTGCTGCCAGATGCGATACTATCTAAATCCAAGTAGGCCCAATCCTCAGTCACACCCGGATCGTCCTGTGTGGCCAGAGAATGTGCACCAGAGCTACTGGATTGCCTGGAAGATGAGTGTGACCCCTTCTTGGATGAGCGACACACACGGGCGTAATGGCCTTTCTTGGAGCAGCTGCGGCAGGTAACATCCCGAGCAGGACAGCGGTCGCGGGTATGTAACTTACCACCACAAAACATGCAGAGATTGTGAGACTGACTGCCGGCAGGTCCATCAGACTTACTCTTGAACGATCCTGTGCTCTTACGAGGAGCAGCAGAAGCGCCAGCGACAGCGGCTGACGCAGGTGTAGCACTGGCATGGCCGCGCTGTGAGGCGACTTGCTGGCGGACGAGCTCGTACCCGCGAGCTTTCTCTGTAGCCTTTTCCAAGGTCAGATTGTCCGTCAGCTGCAAGTCCGTTGCTAATTTCTCATCTAGCAAGGTGGCAACGAAACGGTCACGAATGCGATCGGATTTGTTATTTCCGAACTGGCATGTCTCAGCTATCACGTGCAGACGACGGAGAAACTCTTCCACCGTCTCACCTGGACGCTGCGCTGCACGCTCGAACACCATCCGCTTGTGGAATAGATTCGTCTTCGGGGTGAAATAGTCACCAAACTTCTTGAGCACTTTGTCGAAGTCTTTCTTATCAGCGTCTGCGTCAAACTGAAGCTGCAGGAACACAGGCTCAGCGTCCGGACCCAACGCATATTTCAGAGCTGCTACCTGTACCTCACCATCTTCCTTGTGAAGCTTGGTAGCAAGGCGGTAGGTCGAGAATCGTTCTCGCCACAGAGGCCATTTCTGCGGTGCAGAAAAGTCGAAGCGGTCAGGGACCGGGGCTGTGCGGGTTGACATTATTCTGACACCATGTAAAGTTCGATCCTTGAACTTTGTTACTTATCTCGAGCACACACACCCAACATGCGAGAGCATTCTATTTTGACTTCACTTCTTGGGAACATAAACAACAAGAACAAAGAAATGCAAATCACTCCAGATTATCAGAACTGGACGGAAGGTGCTAGAAGCAGTAGAAGAAGATAGAAGGATCCAGAACCGGATGTGTACAATACGATGACAAGCTAGACCACATAGGTTGGTTGATCATGAACGCGTGTCATGTGCAGGTAAGCCGTACATGGATGGAGTGTCATGCGATGGCATAGCAAGGCACTAGATGACTGTGCATGATAATTACAAGCAACACATACAACTCATGTGTAGCACATGCAACACTCGGTGGGAGAATTTAGACGTGCTCGGGTTCTCAGGCCTTGTTCCCTATAATATTTGGTGCTCTTTACTGGCAATATATTTTAGATTTCGGCAATATGCAGTCTCCAACAGCTGAAGTTTCAAGCAAGGCGGCAAACAAGCGTCGTATTTCTGGCAAGCAGATTAAGCGCTGGTCAAGGTACGTTATGCATGCATGTACATGTAGGCGTGACTTCTTTTTTAAGTCTCATTCTACAGAAAACCAAATCTCTACCAATTGTAAGAGTAAAACTAGATAATTATGAGAGAAAGCATACAAGGTGAGTCAGACAGGCACCGAATCGGAACCTGATTTGAATTTCATAACTTCAATGTATTCCCTATTTTAACAATCTTCGAGGAGTTTTAAATTTGAACTTCACGGAGAATTCCAAAGTATTAGGAAATTAGAGGCCACATGCCACGTACTGCTCTTTTCTCTCCGAAACTCAACACTTGCAAGCCAGATACGAAAGGAAGAAAAAATCATCAGTCACACCACAAGGACTCGAACCAGGGAACTTGCTATTCGCGAGCAATGCTCTGACCAACTGAGCTACAGTATGACTCAGTATGACTCTTATCCACAGTGATGGTAAATCTATCCTTCTTCGATCAATCCATATCTGGCTTGCATCATACTGGCAATTCACCCCAATCAAGAGGGTCATCGGCCATTCGCTTGATATCATGGGCGAAAAGCAAGGTCCCTGGTTCGAGTCCCGAGGTTTGACTGATGATTTTTTCTTTCTTTCATATCTTGCTTGCAAGTGTTGAGTTTCGGAGAAAAAAGAGCAGTACGTGGCATGTGACCTCTAATTTCCTAATACTTTGAAATTCTGCGTGCAGTCCAAATTTGAAATTGCATTTGCTCGCAGTGCACATAGTTTGATGCGCTCCCCACGATATCAAGCGAATGGCCCAGAGCCCCCATGATTGGTGTGAGAGGTGAAGCACTCCAGCATTCATATACATCCATATTATACGTACATACATACATACATACATACATACCTCCTTTGCACCATGGCTGGTAGCTCGGCCTATTTAGCTCGTAGCTGTACTGATGAGGCCTTTATGGCCGAAACAGCTTGCTGTCTACAGCATTGGGTATCACGCTCCTTGGCTTTCGCCTTGTTGAGCACTCTCAGTAGGCTGCTCTAGTGCTGCTGCATAGGCACCGGCGGATTATGCTCATGAAATCGGGGAATTCTTTCATGGATTCTCGCATTATGCTCCCAAAATCTCAAAATTATGCTATGGGATGCTCAGTACTCATAGTCCAAAAACACATGTGCATTGCAAAAAATATAAATTATATGATGGATTTGCAGCTAGAAGCAGCAAGTTTTGAAGTACACTTAAAGTCATAAACACAATGTTGCCATGACAGCAAACCCATGGAGCAAGCCACAGTGCTGATAAAAAGGAGGGAGCATAGTGAAAACCATTACATGCACAAAAACTGGATATCTGTCACGTTAGCAAAGTAGAAAAGACAGCGGCTGAAAGGCCAAGCATGCCACCATGACTATCGGCTGAAGAATAACACTGCATCACAATAACTTGGACTACAAAGGAACGAGAGTAACAGGAGCATACTATTGGACTTGAATAGTCATCTGCCTGAACCGTGCAGGAACACTTGCGATTCTGTTGATTGTTGGCTGCCACTATACTGGTAAAGAGAAGCACGCAACTATCAGTACAATGTAGGTCTCCAGAGACTCTTACCGCCGGTTATATTGTAGTATCAATGATGCTTCAAGCTGATCAATTAGCCGGTTACCTAGCTGCTTGGTTGAGGACGCCTGAAACAACGAGAATACCCTCTCAGCCGGTGCAGACGAAGGAAGGAGGGTGAACACGATCTTGGTCAACCGTTGCCAGCTTGGGAGACGATCTTGTTCCTGCCACCAGTTTAGCTGTGTTGTGTTGTCAAGCACCGCGCTATCAGCTGCAGTAAGCTTATAAGGTAGATGGGAAGCTCTTCCTGCAACTGGCCAATCGTGTCATCATCATCTAGGCATGCTAGTATGCGGATAGCCTGAACATCCCGCAATCCAACTTGCAGCTGCGGAGCTTGGACGGGCCACACAATGCGCAATGCCTTGAACATTTTGACAGAAGCGAAGAGATTGCCCTCACAATGGTTGAAGCGCCTTTGGAAATAGAGGACTGCTGGCACAAAACACTGCTTGGCCTCAGCCAGGAGCTGTTGCATGACTGCTGGGTTATCTCCAGCGAGGGAACATGCTGCTTCCACCGCTTCAGGGTAGCTCTCTAGTGCGCAGGCTGTTGACAGCTCCTGAAGATGCTTGTACACTTCCACAATCAACTCGCAATCTCGTTCAAGAAGGTAGGTTTTTGAGACAAACAACTTCCCAACATCCATGGCTATGGCAAGCTGCATGCGAAGACTTTTCAGCTCACCCACGCTGCTTAGAACACGCAGCAAGTTGGCACATGTAGCTGGTGAGGACTCCAACGACTGTAGAAAGGTTGAGACGAGGTGAAAAGGCTTGTGAAGCTGCTGGGGCATTTCCCACCAACTCCACCATCGAGTTGGGCAATAGGACTGATGGCTTCGCCGGTGTGCTCTCGCCATGCAATCCTCGATGTAGGGCTGTGAGTAAATAGCGACACCCACGAGTGCAGGAACGAGTTTAACAGGACCGTGTCAAACCGCTTCCCCACGTTGTCTAGCGAATGTGCGATGCATGTGATGTCAAACACCTGGGGGTACATTATATCCTTCAAATAACTCACCGCAGCTCCATTGACGCTTGCTCCATCCTGTGTAACTGCGATCACCTTGTTGCTTGGATATTGCAGCTGAGCAGAGAGCACTGTGATCACTTCTCTTGCCAGCTGCTGAAACGTCACACGCTTAGCCAGCACACGGACACTCACCAACCGTTGACGTATTTTGAAGTCATCGGCAATGTACTGTACAATAACCACCAGGGCCTCGCATTGATAGGTACTGCCATCAAATATGACGGATATGTGTGGTTTCTCATTCAATTCTTCCATGATACCCTGCATCTCTGTCTCCATGGCAACCAGTATGTATGAGGCCATGTAGGAAGAGTCGGTCAAACGCTCTGATCCGTCTTCTAGCAGCTGTCGCAAGTTGTCGATCTTAGACAACGGAATCCCGGCCTTTAGGAATTCAGTCACAACTGCAACTCGCCGTATGCTCTGCTGCGTCGGCACCGCTGATGTTAGGCCACTCCCAGACAGATCTCTTGCGTGTTGCTTCTGGTAATTTTTCCCATGCAGCTTTGTGCTACTCTTTGCTGGCGAAGTTTTTCTAACTTCCTTTTCTCCTTTCCATTTTGATGGGTACGAGATTCGATGTGCTTCTCCAGGACACTCTTTTTCAGTGTGGTGGCAGGCTTCACAGTGGAGGCTCCCGCTGGACACAGGAACTCACCAGGAAATTCTCTGACTCTCTGGTGGGGACTAACGTTCACGACTATTTTAGACTTTTTGGGTGCGGGTTCTTCGGCAGCGATTCTAGGTTTGCTTGTCCTGTTCATTGACCTATTACGACTACTCTCCGCAGTGTCAGCCTTATCCAATACATGTTCAACTGTGTCTTCGTAGTCGTCATATTCGCCCAAAATGTCAACCTCTTCGTCAGAATAATCAGCCCACCTCTCACGCACATCCACTTCTCCTTCCATCATAAAAAAATCTGATTATCATCAACTAAGCTTTCTCAATCTGAAAACAATATCCACTAGATCAAGTGTATATACCGATATGTAGTTGCAATGGGAGTTGTCAACAAGACTAACCTGCATTGTTTAGTCAAACGATGGCTGCTGGAATCCAAAGGTCATGACATGGTATCATGCGTAATGTATGCTGAGTTGTTCCAGACGGACATCGTCGATACCGCGGTACGGGTATCTGGTCTGTCCCGAGAAACCTGATTCACTGGATTATTTACTAGACTACATGTATCAGTTCACAAGAGCAAGAAGACGAAGTCCATCATACTATTCACATGATTTCTACCCTGCCCTGTATCGAAATAATTAGCGGCACTGTCTGACCTTTGGACCCTGTAGATCTGCAATGCACACCACCAGCGCAGATCAGGTAGACCTACACAATCGTCCGAATCGTAGACTACAGTCCACATAGTGACATACCGGTAGTAGCGGCGGTACATTGTCTGTACATGTACAGCATGGCATTCTTTCTGGGGCATAACTACAACATGATCGTAACAAAATAATGTAGATCTACATGACATTGTATTATGACAACATGTCTACATTACGAGAGTACATGTTGATGGGCTCTCAATACTCCCTGATGAAGCCTCAAGGGCGAACAATGGGAGTGATATTTACGGCCATTGCAGTGTAAGACCATGGTGGTGTCGTGAGAGAGACAGGATATTGTATACATTCATCATGACTGTACTTCAAGAAGTAGTTATGCTCCGCCCTCAGATAGGATGCTAAATTATGCTCCAAAATTTCAACAACCAAATTATGACGAAAATTATGCCGGCATAATCCGCCGGTGACTACTGCTGAATCGCGCAATGCCCGCTACTTGTTGTAGTTTGAGCACTCTGGCGCTAGAGCGACGAGCTACCTTAATGTCTGTGGTGCCTCCTTTGCACCATGGCTGGTAACTCGGCCTATTTAGCTCGTAGCTGTACTGATGAGGCCTTTATGGCCGAAACAGCTTGCTGTCTACAGCATTGGGTACATATGTACATACATATGTACATTATATCAATAAAAACTGCTTTATGGCAGTTTTCTAAAAAAAGTTATTGTGTTCTAGTCCATGGACCCCGTCTAAAAAGTAACAAATTAACGAAATGTGATAGCCGAAAATTCAAATTCCACACAAAACCTCACAATAATCACAACACTTGATATGCTGCTTTCAACACTAAATTTGTACTGCACCAACAATTGGCAACATGCATGTCATGCATGCATAGGAAAGAGGATCACGAGGGGAAAAGGTCTTCTACGAGTACATGTAGCTTTTCACTCTGTGTGTGATTATTGTGAGGTTTTGTGTGAAATTTTAATTTTCGGCTATTACATTTCGTTAATTTCTTACTTTTTAGACGGGGTCCATGGACTAGAACACACCGCAGCTTACTCCAAACCCCGCCCCCAGCCCTGGGTCACCCCAGAGCTGAAACAGATGTTTCATCGACGAAGCTCAGCCCACCGCGCCTTAATAAAGCACCCCATGGATGACCGCCTCCGACAGCAGTATCGTGCAATACGTCGTCAAGGAACTTTACTCAACCGCAAACTGAAAAGTGTGTACTACAAAGATAAGTTCAGTGTCGCTACAGGAAATCCTAGACTCCAATGGGCAGTGCTGAATCAACTAACTGGAAGGAGAAAATCCCACCCCACACCGAAAGCCTCCCTCTCATCTTTGTCAGATACCCTAGGCAATATCGTCCATGATGAACACCGCGCTGCTCTTACGACCCCAGACACTCCGGCGGACGACTGTTTAGACAACTGCCTTCTCGAGTTCCAACCCGTTACAACAGCAGCAGTAACGAAGATTCTCGAACGATTGAATACCGCGAAAGCATCTGGATCAGACGGCATACCAGCTTACATCTTGAAACACCATGCCGCCGAGCTGGCCAATTCCTTAACTTCCATCTTCAACCAGTCATTGTCTAGCGGAAAGGTACCGTCAGCCTACAAACTAGCGTCTGTGTGTCCAGTGTTTAAGAAAGGCGACCCCTACGACAGTTCCAACTATCGCCCAGTCTCGCTACTGCCCATTATCTCCAAAGTCTTGGAATCACTAGTGCTCCAGCAGCTTCACGACCATCTGGACATCACACCCGGAGCAATTCCAAATGAACAGTTTGCATACAGGCGGAACCACAGTACTGAGGACCTTTTAACACTTGCCATCAATAACTGGCAGAGAAGTATGGATACCGGAGACTATACGGCCGTACTGCTGCTCGATATGAGCAAAGCCTTTGACCGCGTCCACCACCAAACGCTAATAGATGACCTTCACAATCTGAAGATCCGTGGAAATGCTCTTGAGTGGTTCAAGTCGTATCTGTCTCACCGACAGCAACGCGTAGAAGTGAACGGAACCACAAGTGACTGTAGAACCTGCACTAGGGGCGTTCCCCAGGGTTCCGTCCTAGGCCCTACCCTCTTCAGCATCTACACTCGACTTGTCCCCACTCTGCCATTGCGTTCCCAATGCCTTCTTTATGCAGACGACACCACCCTGTATGCCTCTGGAAAGTGTCCACGAATTCTCATGTATTACTTAGAAGACGATTTTTCAGTGGGAACCCTTTACCATCCGTGCGTACTTGAATCGATCTCTAGAGATCGATGGACATGCATACACTAAAACATTCGTAACTCGATCGATTCTTGGCGGAATATACAAAACTAAGTGTCTAGGAAGAAGCCGAAGAGCTCAGCTTTCCATTGCATCAATCGATGAAGAGCTGCGATATCGCATTCCAAAGATATTACGCTCGACATTTCAGCCACGGCAAAAGTCGAATTTCTTTCCGAGTGACTGACCTTGAGCGGGGAATTTCCCCTCTCCTGACATGCTGAGTCACTTTGGCATGCTTTGAGCGCGTGTGCAGCATGAAAAGGAACTCAAACAAAAAATTTGGAATGTTTACGATGAAGGAGCTAGACATGGCTGGCGACGAGACAATTTCGTCGTATATCCAGCGATGGGGTCTATTCGCAGCTCCCTGGCGCTGGATATGTGATTTCGGTAGTGTTCTGTTTGTGCTCAATGTACGCAGCTCGTGGAGAGCTTTCCAGAATGCCCAAGATTGTGAAAATTGGTTGATTAGAACCGAAGATATTCCCAGAATAAGGTGGGAATTATTGCATTTGGGACTGCTGGGGAATTTTGGTCGGATGGTAAAGGTGTCGTTTCGGTGTCGTTTTTCTTGCCATGTGAACACAATAATAGAAAAGCTGACAGGATCGCTTTTCTAAATACATACATACATACATGTACGTACATACATACTCAATCTATACTCAATATATATATTTATCGCCTTCTTAGTATTTGACCCAACTAATTTCCCTGATACCTAAACTGTGAAGACCTAAGCGGTCAAATATATCGCGTAGTTGACTGCTTAGTCAAATACACGATATATTTGACTACTTATATTTGACTCCTAAGAACTTCGTAGACTCAGAAATTTTCTCTCCAACTTAGAGAAAGAATTTTTTGAAGAAAGCAGAAATACACAAGATGGGATTTGAACACACAACCTTGTGAATCTCAGTCACTCTTCCTTACCACCCAGCCACTGTGCTACCGATGCTGAACCTAGTTTAAACAATGATGTTGACCTTCAATGCAGAACAATGCGGTATAGGCTATAGTATAATACTAGAAATACAAGGATATGTCGTATATGAAGAGAAACTATTGCGTGGAGAACACGATAAATAGATTATAGACCTCATAGTTGGTCTATACAGGATATATAGACCTCGTAAAAGACCTCGGGGGACCTCTGTCTTTTACTCGGTCTATATATTCTGTATAGACCTCCTAACCGGTCTATAATCTATACATACATACATAATATTGAGATTGAGTAGATAAGAAAGGTTTGCTCCCCACACCGGAGCTCGCGCTATTCCGCCGACTTTACTTGACACTTACAAATCATCGCCGAAGTCGCAACCACTACTTCGAATTGAGTATATACATACATTTATACAAATATTACACAGCAATGAATCAAACAAGTCTCATTCCGCTGTTACTCCGAGTTTCGTGTCAGAACACTTCATCAGACAGCATATGACCAAGACTAACAATCACTAGAATATATATACGGAGAAGGGGAGAAGGGGGCAAAGGTGATGGAGGTACATTTCAGTAGCGCGAGGAAAAGGGATGACAAAATCAGCGTGATTATAAGAGGAAAAAGATGTTGGGAGTATAGAGCCTAGCCAGCGTAGAGATACAGCGCGATTTTCTGGCAACACATCATTACAGATTTGTGCTGCATTGTTACACATCAAATTGTGACCTAGGGTGGTAAAAATGTTGATGGGAATTGTGTTGTGGGAATCACTCACGCCAGGCAAGGGGGTGACTACCACACCCGCCAAGGCATCGGAAAACCGGCGACAGAAGCCAAGATCCGCCAAAGCGCGTGAGCCATGAGCCCTGGGGAGTGCTCACCATTCCCGCGCCCCGCGGAACCCAGCCCCGACAACTGTACAACTGTACATACATTTATACATAATTATACTCAATCTGCGGACAGAACTGTTTCGTCCTTTTTGGACTCGTCAGCGCAGCACAGAGGAAATGAGGCCGAACCTGATAGGAATGGAAATAAAAATTTCCAATCAGGACCGAACGTACCTTGCCAGAGTGCTCAAACTGACAAGTCAGTGAGCTCTGCATAACGCAAACAGCAAAGGCACTACCCCACGCAAGAGTGCTCAACTGCTACAAGAGCAGGAGCGAAATACTCAATCTGCGGACAGAACTGCATACATACATATTACATGTATACTCAATCTGCGGACAGACCTGTACATATATATACATATATGTAAAGTTTGTCGAGGTTGGCAATCACCCACTCTCGTAACATTGGCCGGTGTTTCCGTCGAGTCTTGAGATGTTGAAATAAATAATAATAATAATATTATTAACTGGTTTGAGGGAAAGAGACAAACGGGAAAGGTCTGAAGAAAAAATTGACTGTCACCGCCAGGACTCGAACCAGGGACCTTCGCTTGTAGCCAGCGATGCTCTAACCACTGAGCTATGGTGTAGTCGTCATCCCAGCAGAGGCCGTTCAACATTTTCCTCAGACTTCGTAACTCACACTTCCTATGAATCCACACAGGCGGGTGGGACGCAGCCCTCACTGTAACCCACACACTTCACGTACAAACTAGCACGCGGGGAGCCCCAAGTCATAAAATATTAACTGGTTTGAGGGAAAGAGACAAACGGGAAAATAATACTTCCTCCGTTAACAAAAACTTCGTGATGGATTTTGATGGATATGAAAACGCTTAGAACAGGTCAAGAACAGTTTGTATCGACTGCAAATCACTGGACGAATGTGATTCAGCCTATGTACAGCGTCTTTACAAGAGAAACTGTTGGCGGAATGAGCAGAGAGTTCAGTTTGCGTCCCTTTCGCTCGATTCATTTTTGACCGGCGTCGCTGTCGTCATCTGCTGCACGCGAGTCGTCATCTGCTGTACGCGAGTCGTCATCTCTCTAGAGTCGTTGTTCAGCTCCTTTCAGCCTTGCCTCGGCTTCTTTGATCACACTCCGCTGACCTTGATGTCGCCGTCGTTCAGGTAAGTTGGCTTTCAAGCTACGTGATCCGCCGCGATGGCGATTACTCGTTTCCACCCGGGAGTCGTGAAAAATATTTTACGACCCCCTGGTTTCATCTTCGCTCTCCAGAGCTCCGCGAAACGAGGAGTAAAGGCTAAGCCAAACTGATTCCATTTTCTCTAATGGATACCAGCACTGAACGGCAGCGGCTAGCAAGTCGAGTCGACTTTCTTTAGCCACGAGACTCGCATCGGACTGCAGACTTCTGAAAGAATGCATGGTCGTCAGCATTCGAATCTGGCCTTTGCGCAGGTTGAACAAGAACTTGAGTTCAGAATTATTTTCATTGAGCCGTGCGATCGGAGCAGCTCCTTGTTCACTCGCTCATTGTGTGGGCTCGCTGCTCCATTTTATCGCTCTCTATCACTCTCCAACTTACTCAGCGCTAAAGTGGTAGAGAGGCCAAGCAGCGCAATATCCCCTCGGAGAAGTGGTATTTCCGTTTCGCTTGCCATGACTGTCATCACCTATGTTTCCACAGCGCAACCATCGATTCCGCTCGGCTTGTTGTGAAAGGTCGCTTTCCTTGCATTGTACCTCTGTCATGGCATGCCAGGGAAGGCCAAGAAAGTGATTGCGACTCCTTTCACGGTAGTTTGTGCCCAAATCAGCCCCTCAAAATTCCATCACGAAGTTTTTGTTAACGGAGGAAGTAATAATAATAATAATAATAATCTTCACTAGTTTGAGGGAAAGAGACAAACGGGAAAAGTCTGAAGAAAAAATTGACTGTCACCACCAGGACTCGAACCAGGGACCGTCGCTTGTAGCTAGCGATGCTCTAACCACTGAGCTATGGTGTAGTCGTCATCCCAGCAGAGACTGTTCAACATTTTCTTCAGATTTCGTAACTCACACTTCCTGTGAATCCACACGGGCGGGTGGGACGCAGCCCTCACTGTACCCACACACTTCACGTACACTCTAGCACGCGGGGAGCCCCAAGTCATAACATCTTCACTAGTTTGAGGGAAAGAGACAAACGGGAAAAGTCTGAAGAAAAAATTGACTGTCACCACCAGGACTCGAACCAGGGACCCTCGCTTGTAGCTAGCGATGCTCTAACCACTGAGCTATGGTGTAGTCGTCATCCCAGCAGAGACTGTTCAACATTTTCTTCAGACTTCGTAACTCACACTTCCTGTGAATCCACACAGGCGGGTGGGACGCAGCCCTCACTGTACCCACACACTTCACGTACACTCTTGCACGCGGGGAGCCCCAAGTCATAACATCTTCACTAGTTTGAGGGAAAGAGACAAACGGGAAACGTCTGAAGACAAAATTGACTTTCACCACCAGGACTCGAACCGGGGACCCTCGCTTGTAGCTAGCGATGCTCTAACCACTGAGCTATGGTGTAGTCGTCATCCCAGCAGGGACTGTTCAACATTTTCTTCAGACTTCGTAACTCACACTTCCTGTGAATCCACACAGGCGGGTGGGACGCAGCCCTCACTGTACCCACACACTTCACGTACACTCTAGCACGAGGGGAGCCCCAAGTCATAACATCTTCACTAGTTTGAGGGAAAGAGACAAACGGGAAAAGTCTGAAGACAAAATTGACTGTCACCACCAGGACTCGAACCAGGGACCCTCGCCTGTAGCTAGCGATGCTCTAACCACTGAGCTATGGTGTAGTTGTCATCCCAGCAGAGACTGTTCAACATTTTCTTCAGACTTCGTAACTCACACTTCCTGTGAATCCACACAGGCGGGTGGGACGCAGCCCTCACTGTACCCAAACACTTCACGTACACTCTAGCACGCGGGGAGCCCCAAGTCATAATATCTTCACTAGTATGAGGGAAAGATATCAAACGGGAAAAGTCTGAAGAAAAAATTGACTGTCACCACCAGGACTCGAACCAGGGACACTCGCTTGTAGCTAGCGATGCTCTAACCACTGAGCTATGGTGTAGTCGTCATCCCAGCAGAGACTGTTCAACATTTTCTTGAGACTTCGTAACTCACACCTCCTGTGAATCCACAATAATAATAATAATAATTTCGTAATACGTATTCGCATGCAACGACGCACGTGTTTGGCTACACCTTGCAGCTGTTTGTTTTTGAGTTTTTAACACTTTAATCATTTTAACACCTATGTTGAAGTGTTGACTTTTTCTTTCTTTCATTCTCTATATAGTTATGTGTTTTTCTAATTTCCAACATTCCCTGTACTATCCTGAAGAGAAGGGAAAGAAAACGTTTGATAGAAAAAGTGTCTACTGAATTGTGTGGATTTGCGTCGTTGCATGCGAATACGTATTACGAAACTGTTTTTCCCACCGCCTCCAAAATACTGTTTGAATAATAATAATAATAATAATTAGGAAATTAGAGGCCACATGCCACCTACTGCTCTTTTCTCTCCGAAACTCAACACTTGCAAGCCAGATATTTCCTAAAAACTTTGAAATTCTCCGTGAAGTCCAAATTTGAAATTTTAATAATAATAATAAGTGTACCAGTGTCCCAGTGTACCAGTGTACCAGTCCCAGTGTACTAGTACGCGATGGCCTTGACACGTGCGCCGGCGTTCCACCGAGCTTACTCCGTGTGTTTGCTGCTGGGCCTCTGCCTTCATGTACTGAGTACTCCAGCACTGCGGGTGATGATGCATCATGTATTGAATCTGTCTATGCACACTCTGTGGGTAGTCCAGAGGCCTGCGTGCGTCCACAGGCTGTTTATGGCCTGGCAGGGCCTCAGCCACCTGTGGAGGGCGACTTTGCTCCCAGTGGATCAACGCCTACTGTGGATGGACCGGCTGTTGGAGTGCCTGAAACAGAGCAAAGTCACTGCACAAGGGAGACGCCTTGTTCGCCTTGTAGTAATTCCAACCCTGATAAGCTTGGAGGCATTCTAACCAATCTCAGGAATCTGGTATTCTGGGCCCTGGTGGTTTGAGTATGGATCTGGAGTGGTCAATCAGGTACCTCTGCATCAATCGCAAAATAACCACACCTGGTGACGTTGCCAGACCTCTGAGCGGTGTTTTAGTTGGAGTACAGAGCTTGCAGTTGACAGGTCGGCCAAGACTCATTGTCCCCAGAAAGGTCCCTAGCCGTGCACTTTCCAGCAATGTTGCCTTGGTCAACGGTGGCATGAGACTGTTCCTGTTGGGTTTACCCCTGCCTCTGTCTTTGGAACTCGCCAATCAGCTCACCTATGCAGCGGCGGTGCTGGTCTTGGTGGTGTCTGGTGTTGCACCTTGCCGTTTGAGTGGTGGTGATCATGGGAGGGAGACTGCGCCAGGCTGGTTGTTGCGGATACAACGCAAAATTGAGAATGTGAGGAAAGACGTGTCGCGCCTCACAAGTTTCATCCAAGCTGGAAACCCAAGATTGTTCACCAGATATCCTGTCAAGAGCAGTGATGAGGCCGCGGCTCTACTAAAAAGCAAGAAAATGGAGCTGCTGGCGCTTTCCGCCAGAATCAGACGGTATAAGGATAACATCAAGAGAAAACAACAGAATCAGGCATTCAGAGAGAACGAGCGCCAGTTCTACCACTCTCTGGGGACACAGGAGGCTGACTGCAGTGACCAGACTCGGCCTGGTATGGGGGCGTTGCATGATTTTTGGTCAGGCATCTGGTCCGAGCCATTTGCGGTGAGCAGACATGGATGGATTGAACGGGAGGCTTTTGCCTATCAAGATGTCCAGCCACAAGAGGATGCAGTCATAACGCCGGAGTTGTTCCAACTGGCAGTTGGAAGGATGCCTCACTGGCGTGCTGCTGGGCCTGACAACATCAGACCATTCTGGTTGAAGAAGTTTAGTGCACTGCATCCTGCCTTGCTTCGCATATTCCAGCGGCTGTTGGATTCGGAAGTCGTGCCACCGCCCTGGTTCTCCCTTGGTGCAACCGTACTCCTACCGAAGAAAGGTGATCTGTCGAAACCCCAGAACTGGAGACCTATAACCTGCCTGCCTTCTATGTATAAACTTTTCACATCTGTAGTATCGGAGCTCATGTGGTCTCACATCACCGCTAACAGTCTGCTGGCCCCGGAACAGGTCGGATGTGCACGTGGCCGAGGAGGATGCACAGATCGGTTGTTGATCAACAACATGATTATTGAAGATGCCAAATGCCACCAGCGCTCCCTCAGTATGGCATGGCTAGACTTCCGAAAGGCCTTCGATAGCCTTTCCCAAGAGTGGATCTGGGAAATTGCTACCATCTACAAGTTCGATCCTAGGATCATCCGCACACTCCAAACGCTGTCGGAGCAATGGAGCACACAGCTGTGCCTTAGCAGCGGTGTCAGCGAGCCAATATCCATCCGACGGGGTATCTTCCAGGGTGATTCTCTGTCTCCCCTGCTGTTCTGCATCGGTCTCAACCCAATCTCAAACGAATTAGGAAGAAGCGGCATAGGATATCGTTGTGGACCCACGCGTGATTCCCTGTTGTCGCATCTATGGTACATGGATGACGTTAAGCTATTTGCCGCTAGCAGTACTGGACTGAACTCCTTGATCAACATTGTGGAGTGCGTTGGTGGGGCGGTTGGCATGCAACTATCTCCCACTAAGTGCTCGAAGATTGTCTGCCCGGCCGCTAAGCCAACCCAGGATGCAGAGCCTTCGTCAACCTTGCTAACAGAGTCGATCATTCATCCTCTGCAAGATGGCGCGGCGTACCTCTACCTTGGCCTGCGGGAATTCCTGGGAATCGAGGCTGGTGAAGTTAAACAATCTGCCATCGCTGAGTTCCGTCGCCGTCTTCGCTTGATCACGGATGCTTCACTATGTGCACCAAACCTCATCAGAGCAATCAACACCTACGTTATGCCAGTGGTGTCCTATGGCCTTGGCACAGTCGTTCCTTGGACCACGGATGAGCTCCGCTCGCTGGACAGGACAGTGAGGAAGGCTCTGACTGCTAGCAGGGCCCACCACCCACGTGCCTCAATCCGTCGCCTATATCTACCACGGAGTGAGGGAGGTCGTGGCCTAGTATGCATCGTAGATCTCCACGACCGTACTTGCATCCGGCTCGCTCAGTACCTGAAGGATCGGGAAGATGTCCCTGCCCTGGCCGCTGTTCTCCAGCACCATGAATCACGTCCCTCTAGAAAATCAATACCAAAGCTGGCAAATACTGTCCTGCAGCGCCTTCGCCTGACGAGCCTGGACACCGCTAACAAAGAGACTGTTAAACAGGCCCTCAATGACAACCGCCGCCGTGAACTCCGAGCGATGCCTCTTCATGGTCGCTATTGGGCGCGTGTTGATGGCATCCTGGACATGCAGCTCTCGTTTTCCTGTTTCAGATCTCAGACAATGCGTCCTGAAACGGAAGGCTTTCTCATTGCTTGCCAGGATCAGGTGATTGCCACGAGAAACAATATGCGCCATATCCACAAGAGGCATGATGTCGTGGACCTCTGTCGTGTATGTGGTGCACCCGCAGAAAATATGGACCACATCATCGCCTGCTGTCCAGCCCTGGCACGGACTGCATACATTGCCCGGCATAACTTTGTGGTCCAGGCCCTGCATCGTGCGCTGTGTAAGCAGCATGGATTACCCCGCAGTAAGCAGCTGGTATAGGTCACAAGTTCTGCCAGTTGCAAGCTTATGTGGGAGATTTCCATTCCCACAGATCGAGTAATAAAAGCGAACAGATCAGACCTGGTGCTGGTTCTGGATGATCGGGCACTGCTCTTGGACGTCAGTGTCCCATTGGACCACAGGGTCAATGAGAAGGTGCAGGAGAAGATCAGCATATACCTGCCCTTGGCAGCAGAGCTGAGGAGGATCTGGAACAAAAAGATAACTATTGTTCCAGTTATCATTGGTGCTCTGGGTGGTGTGTCAGGAACGAGCCGCAGCAGGGTCTCGTCATCCGGTCCAGTAACAATCGACATTCTTTGTTCCGTTGGGACTGTAGCTTTTGCTCGTTTTCGTTGCGCTTGCCTTCCCCTCTTTGCTCTTTTCCATAACCTTGAACCTTCCAAGTTGGAAGGCTGTCGGTTAGCGCTACGGAGATGTGTTGAAGCTAGGTGTCAGGACGTCGAATGTCTCAGTGCTCTGTCAGTTTTGTGCCTAGTTATTGCACTTTCTGACTGTATAAAGTATCATGTTACAGTGATGGAGAGTTACTCTTAACTCGTATCCATAATGTCTCTTTCCTTTCTACATTTATTTATGGCTCAACATCCGAGTTTTACAATAATAATAATAATAATAATAATAATAATGGCTCAAGCTGGAAAGACTAAAACTTATATAGCGTAAAGATAATTAGATAACAACACTCGTGACAAGGTGGAAAATTATCAAGTTTAGCACGACACAAAACTCGAAGGAAAATAATAATAGTGACAACAACATAGTGAGCAAATTAAGTTACATTGTTACCACCTCGACGAGGAGTTACACCAAACAATTGTAGCGACAACACATTTTCTTTCTGTACGCAAAGTTCAGGATCTAACTTACGGATATACAAAGCTTCTAACACAGCCAAATGTAACGCACATCTACCACGTGACAATATAAGTTTTAGTCTTTCCAGCTTGAGCCATTCCCTGTATAATCCTTGATGAGAAGGGACCGAAAACGTTCGGATACTTATGACAAGTGCCTTATTATGACTGGATGTGTGTTTGCGTGGATATTTGCGACCCATAACTTACCTTCGTTTTAAAGTATTATCCGCCTCCGACCTCTTTTAAAAAATAATAATAATAATAATAATAAATGGTTTGCTCCCCACAACGGAGCTCGCGCTATTCCGCCGACTTTACTTGACACTTGACTGACTCACGACTGCCATCCAGAGCACACGAGAAGTCCATCGAACCTTCGACTCGGCAAACCTGCAAGAAAGCACCACTCCCTGCTCAATACACAGTGTTTCGGGGAATTCACCCCTCATCAGTTGAGCTTGAGTAGGCTGAGGAAGATTGTGCCTGAAGAGCACCACTTATATAGTGCTCTCCAGGCACAAACATCACCAGGGATTCAAACTTACAGAGACGCTCCGTTTCCAGCGCGACAAACACCTCGTGAACACCAGATAGCAGCGTGAGTCAGTGTCGCTCCTGGACGGTGAGACAGACGTCGAGGACCCTCCGTCATTCGCAACGCTGTTAGCTCCAAACCAACTAGTCGCAAGCCCGCGCTGGGCACAACAGTACGAAGTAGTGGTTGCGACTTCGGCGATGATTTGTAAGAAATGGTTTGCTCCCCACACCGGAGCTCGCACTATTCCGCCGACTTTACTTGACACTTGACTGACTCACGACTGCCATCCAGAGCACACGAGAAGTCCATCGAACCTTCAGTCAAGTGTCAAGTAAAGTCGGCGGAATAGCGCGAGCTCCGGTGTGGGGAGCAAACCATTTCTTACAAATCATCGCCGAAGTCGCAACCACTACTTAATAATAATAATAATAATAATAATAATGGCTGAACTCTTGTTGTTTCTGCATGAGGAAGAAGAAGCTGGAAGGAAGGAGAAAAAAGCTGGGTATCATGCTCCTTGGCTTTCGCCTTGTTGAGCACTCTCAGTAGGCTGCTCTAGTGCTGCTGCATCGCGCAATGCCCGCTACTTTTTGTACTTAGAGCACTCTGGCGCTAGAGCGACGAGCTACCTTAATGTCTGTGGTGCCTCCTTTGCACCATGGCTGGTAGCTCGGACTATTTAGCTCGTAGCTGTACTGATGAGGCCTTTATGGCCGAAACAGCTTGCTGTCTACAGCATTGGGTATCATGCTCCTCGGCTTTCGCCTTGTTGAGCACTCTCAGTAGGCTGCTCTAGTGCGCGCAATGCCCCCTACTTTGTGTAGTTTGAGCACTCTGGCGCTAGAGCGACGAGCTACCTTAATGTCTGTGGTGCCTCCTTTGCACCATGGCTGGTAGCTCGGCCTATTTAGCTCGTAGCTGTACTGATGAGGCCTTTATGGCCGAAACAGCTTGCTGTCTACAGCATTGGGTATATATATACATACATACAAAAAACACAAAAGGCACAATGGAGTTTTACAGATTTGTCGCAACTCGGAGTTTCTTGCTCAATGCAATCATCAGGCGACTATGACATGCTCAGTGGGAATTAGCCAATATAAAGCATAGCCTAGCGATAGCTGGTTGGTGTTTGATTCAGCACATAAAATATTGCCATGATGGCCGTGTGGATGGTTGCTTAGGTGAGGGAGCTATTACAGTACCGCTGGTAGAAGAAGTTTTTCTCCTTACATACATACATACATACATACACAACAGAACAACAAGGACAATCAAGTTTCATGCTCTCGCAATCATCAGGCAACATACATACACACATATAGAACAGAACAACAAGGACAATCAAGGCTTGTTTGCTGCGACTTGAAGTTTCATGCTCTCACAATCATCAGGCAAGAGTTGTTGCCTGATGATTGCGAGAGGATGAAACTTCAAGTCGCAGCAAACCAGCCTTGATTGTACTAGTTTTTCTGTTCTGTATTACGCTCTGCCTCCGCGAGGTTGAGCACTGTCAGCACAATGGGTAGACTCTACATCCTCCGGTACATACATACATACAAGAAACACAAACACACACACACACACATGCACACTCTAATGTTGCAACCCATCCACCCAGTGATACATATGCTGTTTTTGTCTTTGTTATTTCTTCTATTTCGTGTTTATATGTCTGGTTCACACAGGATTCAGCGGAATATCCGATGTAATATTATTGAAGACGACCGATTTAGTCGCCCAGGAGCAGCCCTCAGGTCGTCAATCAAATTCATTGGAGGACTTGATATTTCGTACAGCAGCAACGACAGCCAGACGTCCGTTGCTGCCCTATCGATATATCACTTTCGTACCATGCACCACATACATACAATTAATATTCCCGTTAAGATAACCGTACCGTACAAATCCGGCTTCTTGGCGTATCGAGAAGTTCAGCATTATGTCACGTTGCTTGAGACGCTTAAGAAGGAACACCCTCAGTGGAAGCCACAGGTGCTTTTGGTGGATGGCAATGGAATTTTGCACCACAGAGGCTGTGGCTCAGCCAGCCATCTAGGAGTTGTGGCTGACGTGCCCACCATCGGTGTAGCCAAAACACTTCTTATTCCAGCGGTTCAAGCCCGAAGTGAGCGACAATTTCGTGAAGTAAGTGAAGACTTCTCTTTTTTTCTTGCCCTGGAACATTCGTTAGGAATACTCGCCTCTACTTCCTTATCATTGCAATGATGATGCACATTGGGCACAATATTGCGCTGTCATTCATTATTATTCGTGTCGTGCAACTGAGAGAAATTTTAGGCGATGGAGGTGTTCGCAAGTGGAAAGTACCTAGCTTAGGGTGTGGTCCCGGTGAAGATCATCTGTCCGTGTTCAAAGTTTAACATTTGCGTCTTTTGCCATCCGCAGGACAATATCAAACACATTTGACAAAACAGAGGCACGGCTCCAGTGATTGGAAAGGGCAAGACCGGCATGATTGGAGGAGCCAGCGTCAACAAAGGCGGATCAAAACCCGTCTATATTTCAGTGGGCCACAGAGTGTCTCTGAACACTGCAGTTAGAATAGTCCAGAAGTGCTATCTAGGTGATCGTAGCATCCCAGCTCCTATACACAGCGCTGATCAAGAATCCCGACACCAGCTTGGTACAAGAACAAGAGGCGCTTGTCGGCGTGTGATCGCCACGTGTACAGGTTATGAAGGTCGTAGTAGGTACGATAACGCCCAAAGGACGCCTGCTTTCCCTGCTCATCTACGTGGCACAGCAGCTAAAACCTCCCCAAACGAGGAGGTCTTCACCTTGGCGACTGGAAAACATACATTCAAGCCCAAGGTTGTCCCTCCCCGCCAGCGATACACTTCATCCCATCCGCAGGTCACATTGGCTAAGGAAGCATCAGATCACGAGAGGGAGAGACCTTTCGAACGAGTTGCAGCTACCCACAGAGGAAGCCGCTAGTGCAATCAAGGTAATTACTAATTACGGTCTTAAGATGTTCTTTTTGCTCTCTCATCGCTCACAATTTATGTATCATACAAGTTCACAAAGTGTCTGGGGTCTTTGCTGCAAATAGTGCTCAACACCTGAAAATGGGCAGAGCGTACTACACAAAGGCAGAACTACAGAGATCAAAAATCTTTCTCGTAACTCGGTGTATCACACAAGTTCCCAGCTATACCACACGGACACGCGACTAAACTCTAATGCAATCCCATTTCTTCCTAGACCATAGCCCTCTAATTACTACCGAACAGCAATATCAACCCTAGCTCCGCATCAGAGTCTGTCACACGACTAACTGCTGGAACTGTGAAGATAGGCTTCATACAGTCTTCGGCAGAAGATACACCACATCACTACCATTCTCCGGGAACGCAGCTTTCATATCCTGCGCAGATAATGTAGATACATTCCACGTAAATCGAAGTCAGAGCACGTCGAGAAACGCATCTTCTACATTCCATCTACCGACCTCAAGACTCACCTGTGTCATACTGTCCCCTAGAGCGTCGCCGTAGACAGCAGCAGGCAATACTGGCGAGGACTGTGTTCGAGGATGTATTGCTTTTCAAAGAAAAATCAATCTAGATGGAATGTGTGATTTGTATACTGCAGCGTCTGGCCCAACACAACATGTACATGTTTTTTAGAGCTTATTTGAATTCGGATAGCTCAAAGGTAAAGAAGTACAACTACAAAGAGTACCGAATAGAAGGCCCCGAGAACGGGAAAACCAAAAAAAAATACATCGTTGTTGAAATATTTTACAGCGTGTATAATAATCACCTGCGGTTCACATGGTGTATCCTCGTGCACTCGAGTGTCCCTGGGTGTCACTGACCATGCTGATAATTTTTTCCTTTGGTACTTTATGTTCCTCTGCTTCAGCGAAACTGGCTGCAGACACCTGGGATTCGTCTTCGGACAGCGATTCTGATGAGGTTCCTGTTGCTGTGTGTAAGCGGAAGGCTATCCCTGGAACGCCAACGGGGGATGACGGTGATGCTCCCCCAGCCAAAAGGGCGAAAGTCACTCCTACTAGTCCTAGGAAGAAAACAGACAGAGCATTACAAGCCAGGCCAGCGATTAATGCAGTGCCAGTACTAGGAACACTGGCTCCATGATCTTCAGGTTCCTGGAGACGTACAGTCCGGCCTGTACCCAGAGAGAGGATGGGGAAGATCGCCAGGCACAAACTGACAGGGATCACGATGCAGCAGGAGCAGCACAGAACCATGCTGCAGTCTCAGCTACTGCAGACAACTGCTAGGATTAGTAGTACATGTAGTAGCAACATTCAACCGCACAGCCCAAGTCCCAGTCAAGATGATTTATAATTATTGGTTCAGCCACTGGACTAGTCCAGCAGCGTCAGTCAAGACAACACCCAACCTCACAGTCAGCACCGCCGTCTGCATCTGCTGATTCCATCCCTAGGGAGCAACATCCTACCCTGAGTAATGCAGTGGAGAGTCTCTGGACAGGTGACATTGATAATCTGAAGAACACACTGGGCATTGTGTATTACATTATATTATTATTATTTATTCTTCTTTTACACAACAGAACAACAAGGACAATCAAGGCTTGTTTGCTGCTACTTTAAGTTTCATGCTTACGCAATCATCAGGCAACATGAAGATCGGGTGCCGACCATGCCGGTATATATGCCAGGAGAGGGTGGTATAAAAAGCTGTGTGAGACTGTGGGGGCTAGCGCAGTAGCGGTGATGTTTTAGGCAGAGGGCTGTGTGCAGAGTGTGTGGTTGTTGAAGGCAGGGGCTAGCAGTGCAGTGTGAGCGCGAAGTGTGTGGCTGGTGTGGGCAGGAGGTGGTGAACAATGCGTGTGGATGTTGTAGGCAGGAGGCTGTAGAGCTAGCAGTGTGATAATAGCGCAATGTAAATGGATATGTCTGGTGTGGGCAGGGTGTTATGAGCAAGGTGTGTGAACGTGAATGGTGTGGGCAGGAGGCTGTGGAGACATGTTTAGGTGACACCGTGGTTTTTTAGGAGATACTTGTTCTCGTGTCGGCACTTGGACACCATTTCGGAGCGCTTGTTGAGGCTGGACGGTGACCCTAGCGTGTTCAGGATGTGATACTTTTCTCTGGTACAGAGGGAACACCGCTTCGTGATGTTGGAGTATGCCCGGGCGCGATCTTTTATCCTCCATTCGACTTCGTATTGGGCGTTGGATTTCTTCAGCTTCCAGATGTAGTTGGAGAACTCAGTGCAGCTGGAGTACTTCTCGTATCTTGTTGTAGTTATGTGGTTGGCATGGCGTGACTTGAATGGTGGCGCCGACATACCGGTGTATTCCTTTTTGGTGGGGCCTGACGTTATGGATGCCACATATATCATCTCCGTCGTTTGGCATTCCCCGTGGAGTGGACAAGATGGCTTGTCTCGGCAGTTGCAGGGCTTTTCCGGTTTTTTCGTTTGCGGGCAGAGGACCGCTTTGTTGTGGCTTTTGATGCGTGCAGCCATATTTGGCATGCAACTGTAGCTTATCTTGATGGTGTTTTTTGTGAATATTTTTCCGAGCTTCGACTGCGGGGGAAAGTGCTTCTTAATGAGCGCGAGGAATCTTCCACCGATGTTTGTTTTCACATTACGGCTGTAGGGCGGGTTGTACCAAATCACCTTCCTCTTCCTTTTCTTCTTTTTGCTTGTTTTCTGTTTGAACTCTAGCGTGCTAGGGTGGCCGCTGGCGTTGAGGGCCTCCGCGTAGATGGGGATAGCATCACGGAACACCGCCTCTGAGCAGGAGATGCTTGCCAGTCGGTTGTTAATTCCAGCTGGGATGTTCTTAAGGACTTGCGGTGGGTGATTGGAGTTGACGTTGACATACAGTGGGGTGTCGTTGGGTTTTCGGTACGGTTGGTAGGTTCCTGTGGAGAGGCTCATTGTGATGTCTAGGTAGTTAACAGCGTTCAGGTTGACGTCTATCGTGATTTTTAGCCCCAGCGTCTTGAAGGTGTCGATGACAGCTTTCCTTACTTTGTCCGCACTGTGGCCAGTGGCGTTACGGAGGACGGCAAGCCCGTCGTCTCTGTAGAGGCCTACCGAGCCGCTACTGAAGTGCTGTTCGAGTTTACCCAGGAGGAAGGCGCCGACCAGCTCACATGCTTCAGCGCCATCGAAGGATCCCATGGTAACATCGAACAGCCCGTCTCTGTTTTTCTTTGCCCATGTTCGGTTAGCTCCGAATAGCAGTGACTGCCTCGCGTGTAGTATTATGTCGGCGTCACAGTCAGGAATTGCCACGAACTGCTTAGCGTAGGCGAGGGCTAGGCTCAGCAAGTTTTCGGAAATAGATGGATAGAAATCCACTATATCGAACATCACGAACGTGTGGCTAGCCTTCTCCTCGATTGCCTTGAACCAGTTTATGACGGAGGATGTGTTTTTCCATAGGTTGATGTTGGGTTTGTCCCGCAGCGCTTCCACTATGCCGCTCAGTATCTTTCTGCTGATAACGCCTATCTCCGGCTTCGCAGGGTTAATTAGGCGGCATGGTATGTTCCGGGGGAAGTTTTCTTTGTGGTCCTTGATGGTGACGAAAGCTTCTGCCTTTGCCATGTTGTTGTTGTTGTTTGGCTTTATTTAAAGTGGAGTTCCAAAACAGGCCTAAACCTAATGACAATGGTCCCACTGATAATAAGAGAAAAGAAAATATAATAATAAGCGGACAAACAGAACCAAGAAGAAGATACAGCTGTAGTTAGATAACTAATATGAGCACGGCAGCAGGGGAAAAAAAGTCACAAGCACGGCAACCGGGAAGAAAGGAGTGAGTGAGTGAGAGAGAGAGAGAGAGAGAGAGAGAGAGCCATGGTGTCGATGCGGTCCTCCAGGCCCTTATCAGCAGCGATTTTCTTGGCCTCGTCGTTGATGGTGTCGTAGGAGCCTTCTGGTGCCGCTTAGTAGTTTCTTGTGATGTTGTCGTAGAGTAGCTTCCTGTATTCTTCTGGCGGCATCTTGTACAGGTTTCGTGTTTTGTCTGCGGGTACGATTATGTCGTTGGAGCTGCTGATCGTTTGTATGTCTTCCTTCATCTTGTCCTGTAGTTCGTTATGCACGCTTCGGTAAGTCACGCTGCCAATCATCTCATACATATCGTCTTCGAATTTCTTCATCTCGTCCACTTGCGGTGGGCATTTTCTTGTTTTGAATCCGAAGTTTTCTCCTTCCTGGTCGTCTTCTTTTCTGTCACCACGTAGGTAGAATATTGCTCTCCAGCGCATCCTCTTTATGAGTTGTTCCGTCCTTTCAATGAGACGTAGTGTGTACTCCTTGTGGCTGGGCAAGGGGATATTCTTCAGAGAGTATCCGAGGTTGACGCGCCTTGGGGTGTCCATTGTTGGGGTAGCACAGCTAAGGTAAGAGTGCTCTACCACGGGAAGTGGGAGCTAATTCACCGAAGGATGTACCCAGAGTGCTTGACAGTGCTCAACACCACAAAGGCAGAGCGTAATACACAATCTTCTTTTAAAAAGACGACGTGGAGACAATAATCTTAATAATGCAATGAATATAACTAAATGCGCACTCATATCACAACCATGGGGACGAATCACGTATTCCAGAACGTTTTCTTGTCACCATTAGCAATGGAATTCTTGACTAAAGAGAATTATGAAACTACAATAGGATTTATACACTTGGATTTATACTACTTTGAATGCCGACAATGTGGTAGTCGGTATGTTGGTAGGACCCTTCAACATCTGTCCGAACGTATCAAACAACACGTGCCACTCTCAATATTGTCACAGGCGGCTAGGTCCTCCCGACCAAAGCGTGGCCGACCACGTAAGCATCCGACTCCACTGTCCGTTCCGGCAGAGGCTTCTGCTCCACAAACGGTGTCTCGGAAAAACCAACACAGCACGCAGAAATCGGGAACAAACATTAATGTAAACAAAGACGAACACTGTGTCTTATCTTCATTAGACACCCTTAGGGCGCGTTCAGACTGGCGTGAATAGCCGCCGGAAAGCTGCAGCGTAATCCCGGGAATCTCAATCACACTGCACGTGTATCCCGCTGGAATGGCCAGTACATGTGAAGCTTCGACATTTGAAAAATTTGAGTTGACTAAGTTTGAGTTGGATATCAAAATAAACTAATTCAGTCTGTTGAGATGCTGGATCATTGTGCATTTGCTTGTGCTTGTCGACGGAAAGAATACTATGTCCGGAGTGTTTGGTGCTTGGGTGGCATTCATCCGCTCCGCGATCAGAGTATGCTTCTCGTTCGCAGTAACGTTTTGCCTGCAGAGCGGCCCGCAAAAATCACCACGTACAGCTCCATGAACTCCCTCTCCATTGCTGAGTCGAACAAAGATTTCGGCATGATGGGAGAAGTAATTCGTTGGCAGTCTAGAAGTCAAAACTCAAAACTCAAAAGCATGCAGTCAGACTGCAAGAGTAGAGGCTGAAATAAAACGAAAAGACGGAACATGTGCTGCAAGGATATCAAAAGCGCTCCGCGTGCCGCCGGAATCTGCATTCCACTGGCCTGCAGAGTGGTGGGAAACCTTTTCCGTGTTTACGCTGGCGGGAACGTCACGTGGGCGATTCACCTTGACAACTTTCACATTCCGCTTGTTTTTTACGCCAGTCTGAACGCGCCCTTAGCAAAAAACGTTATGTTGTAAGTTGTAACAGTATTATCGTAAGGAGGAAAATACCGTGATTTGGGTTCGACCTTTAGCAAGATGCACGCTATTTTTAGTACGCTGTTGCCACGAGAGTAGCTTTGATTTCGCGCGGTACAACCATTTTTGTCACCATATACGCGATACAAGGTGAAATGAGTACGGACTATGCAATATTTGGCTAAAACACGTACCGTTGGTCACAACGATAAATCAGCCCCCATAACGTTTATACGCTGCAGCTTCAACGCTATTTGGGTGATCAAGGTACGAGTACCGTAAAAAATAGCGTTACCGTTGTTTGCTAAGGCCGTCATCACACCACGTTCTCCGACTCCCGTTTACGTCTACGTCTATGGTGAAAAAACCAAAACGGGTGGTCGTGTCATCAGACAGGCACAGTTCTTGACGCGTACACGCAGTCAGGTTTTTGGAGAAATTTGAACCCACGCACATCGAAGTACAGGGTCGCTCGGAAAAAGGCTGGGGTAGATACGCACGTTCATACAAAAAGTCGTATACCCCCCCCCCCCCCCTCTCCATACCACGTCTACGTCTCCCGTTTCCTCTGCTCCCGTTTTCACCCCGTATACGGATCATCATGACAACCGACCAAAAACTCCTTACGTGGACGTAGACGCAGCGCTTTGTACCATGGTGTGATGACAGCCTTAAGCTGTGTTCACAACTGGCGCGTGTACGCGTGAAACCACGCGTTTGTGCGTATTTTTGCTGGCTTTTGGGGCGCCATGCGTACGGAAGCGCGCCGAAATGGAACTTCCAACATGTTGGAATTTTCAGCGCGTATCAGGCGCGTATCAGCGTACATGCCAGTCACTTTGACTGGCGGGGTCAAAAAATTAGTACTGACGCACGCGCTAAATACGACTCGGATTGCTGTTTTTTGTGAAAGGCTGAGCGCGCGTTTGGGGGCGCATGAACCGCAAGCGTACCGCGTCCACGCGCCAGTTGTGAACACAGCTTTAGGCTGTCATCACAGCCTTAGGCTGTCATCACACCATGGTACAAAGCGCTGCGTCTACGTCCACGTAAGGAGTTTTTGGTCGGTTGTCATGATGATCCGTATACGGGGTGAAAACGGGAGCAGAGGAAACGGGAGACGTAGACGTGGTATGGAGAGGGGGGGGGGGGGTATACGACTTTTTGTATGAACGTGCGTATCTCCCCCAGCCTTTTTCCGAGCGACCCTGTACTTCCATGTACGCGGGCTCAAATTTCTCCAAAAACCTGACTGCGTGTACGCGTCAAGAACTGTGCTTGTCTGATGACACGACCATCCGTTTTGGTTTTTTCACCATAGACGTAGACGTAAACGGGAGTCGGAGAACGTGGTGTGATGACATCCTTAGGGTGTCTAATATCAGCGAGTACTGGTACGCCGGACGCAGACAACCGCAACTCACCAAAGCTGAGAAGGAGCAAACGGCTGGCGGCAGCTCGGTTTGCAGAGGTGACTGGAAAGATGCATCGAAACTCTCCGGATATGGATGATGCCAGCGGAAGAAAAAAAAAATTGAGCTTGAGAGCAGTTGAGTATTTCGGAGCTCCTGTGATGGAGACTGTAAACTGCCACTTTCCTTGTCGACGGAGCATCGAACACTTGGACATTGCCAAGGCCATAGCTTCCTCCGGATACGAGCTAACTCTGGTCTTCCAGATCGATCTCCAGAGCCGGCCGGGGGTGTGTGTTCTCACCCTGTCCAATTTCGACATTAGAAATCGTCTCGTGGAGAGTGGAGAGCGGGTGAGTGTCCTGCCGGGTGATGGCTCACTGTCTTCGTGTCATGTCCTTGTGTATGGCTGTGCACCCAATCTGCATGACGGTCACATTGCCTCAGCATTGGCTGAGTTTGGGCAACTTGTCGGGATAATTGAGAGAGAAAGCCTCACCCATGAGGGCGTAAAAATCCTCACGGGGACTCGACGTGCACTTGTGGTGCTCCAGAAACCCGTACCGTGCAAACTACGCATATCCCGTACATTGCACCGCACGTACCACCGCGGGCAACAGCAGACCTGCTTTCGCTGTCATGCTTCTGATCACATGGCCAGAGACTGCCCGAAAAAGGCGACTGCAGCCAGCAGCACTGGGGCCCGATCGTACGCACATGCAGTTCACTCTGTCAGTATGAGCCAACAGCAACAGCAACACGATGCAGAATGCGTACAAGTAGACGCCCAGCAGGACCAGGAGCGCCAGCAGCAGCCTTCGCCGCCTCCACAGCAGGAGCTGCAGCGTCAGCAGTCGCCTCCACAGGAGAGCGGTGTCTCATCCCAGCAACCCCGTCCTGTAGGCACAACATTGCCGTCCAAAATACCTGTGCCCCATCCAGCGCGCCTGCAGGCCCCAGTCACCACACCCGTCATGCCTGCATTTCCCAAAGCACGTGGCAAAGCTGGCCACTCGTCTCCAGATGAGGCTGTTTTGTCCTGGCAACAGGAAAACATACGTTCACTCCCAAAGTTCTGACCGGCACGCGTCCCCCATCCCCGGACCCTCAAGTCGCCTGGGCACACCAAGCCTCAGCGCGTGAGATGCAGCAAGTGGCTGATCGAGTGAACAGCCGCAGAAGCAGCCGCTAAGAAGATAAGTAAACTTTCTGTTTTGTGTTTGGTGCAGTCTTATGTCAGGATGCCCCCTTTCCTTCTCTAATATTACCACATTTACTCTTAATCCCAATGCCAATTCATTTTTCCCTCGCGCTATTGTGCAACCCCCCGCACCACAGCTGCGTCTACAGGGTGAGATTCGGGTCGGTTTCTTAAACATCTGCAGTCTTCGACACAAGGTTGCAGAGCTAGAAGACCTTATTAACCTGCATATGTGGGATGTAATTGACCTTTGCGAGACGTGGCTGAACAGCACCATATCTGATAATGAGATCCACATTCCTGGTTACTGTGTTGTCCGCTGCGACCGCTATGGCCGCCAGGGAGGAGTATGCATTTTCTACAAATCAACGCTCCCTGTGTCTCACCGTCCTGATCTCCAAGTAGACGGCCTTGAAGGCACCTGGATTTCGGTAAACAGACGTGGTCGCCAGCATCTCATAGGCTGCATGTACCGCCCGCCCGACTCAACAGTCACCTATTGGGAAAGACTTGATGGAGCGCTTCATAAAGCAGCATTGTTGACACCATCTATGACTGTGCTTGGAGACTTCAATGTCGATGTCGGAGCCGGCACAACATCCCCGCACTATCAGCGCTTCTCAGATTTGGTAGCATCTTATGGCCTCAGAAACCTGGTCACAACTGCCACTAGGACCACACCCCAGTGCCCCAATGGCAAGATCATCGATTTGATTCTCACAAGTTGCGATGATGCCCGGAGTTGCGCCGTAGTGCCGTCTACCCTCAGCGACCATGATGCCGTTCAGGTCCTCTTGGGACTGCACGTTCAAGTGCCCAGACAAGCATGTAACTCGAGGAAGCCATTCCGCAACGTACGTAGAATCCACATACCTGATTTCCGAGACGACCTTGATGCAGCACACCTTGATACCTGGCCTCCGAACACTACAGTTGATGACATGTGGTCAATTTGGCACTACAAACTCTTGGGGATCCTCGACAAGCATGCTCCTCTCCAGTGTTCTTCTGCCAAGCGGAAGCAGCTACCACCCTGGTCGGATCGGCACCTCTTCCAGCTCACCCAGCGCAAGAATCGGCTGCATAGGCGGTGGCGGGGAGACAAAGCAAACGCTGCGCTCCACACTGCATTCAAGCGCGCCCGTGCGGAAGCTAGAAATGCATACCGACAGAAGCGAAACACTTACTTCCAGGGACAATGTACAGCAAACGCAGGAAACACCAAGAAGCTTTGGCGTACGATTAACAAAGTCACCTGTACTGCTGTAGAGACCGTCCCCATGTTGAACCCTCTTGTACGATCGAAGATGTCGCCTCAGCCTTCCACAAGGTGGTTACTGATGACTGTCGACCGCAAACGTTGTCTGCTCCCCTGGGGCCTCCACCCCGCACTTCCCTCCCCAAGCTCTCACACGTCAGTATCGGTGCTGTTGAACGGCTACTCCAGCAAGTTAATCCCGCGAAGGCAACAGGCAGCGATGGCGTACCAGGGGCAGTCCTCAAACTCTGCTCTGACGTCTTGGCGCCGTCTGTCACTAGCCTGTTCAATGCCTCGCTGTCGTGCGGACATGTGCCCTCGGCGTTCAAGCTAGCTAATGTCATCCCACTGCATAAATCTGGTGATCCATCGCTGCCAACTAACTTCCGCCCTGTATCCCTTCTACCCATACTCTCCAAGCTGCTAGAGAAGTTGGTTCAGAAGGAGCTCATCACCTTCCTGGACATAACAGCATCGTTACCAACAACCCAGTTTGCGTTCAGGCGTGGCCACTCTACTGAAGACGCATTAGTCCTTATGTCAAACCGCATCCTAACAGCCAAGGACCAGGGCCTATTCACAGGTGTATGCCTGTTAGACATGTCCAAAGCCTTCGATAAAGTCCAACATGACAAGCTATTGCAGGATCTCCACAGTGTTGGGGTGTCCGGTACTGCCTTGGACTGGTTCGCCAGCTACCTATCCGGTCGCACTCAACGTGTCTGTCTGGGGTCGCGGACTAGCTCTATATCAGCTTGCACGAGTGGTGTCCCCCAAGGTTCGGTGCTGGGCCCCATTCTGTTCAGCCTTTACACCCGCGAGGTCCCCGCTGTAGTTGGCCAGTCCGAGTCAGTTCAATTCGCGGACGACATTGCGCTCGCGTGCAGCCGGCGAACAGCACAGGAGGTATCCGATGTCTTATCTGCTTCTGTTTCAATCCTTGCAGACTGGCTGAAGGATCGAGGCCTAATCCTCAATGCTGGCAAGAGCCAAGTCGTGCCAATTCCTGCCGGCCGTCAGCACACAGCGGATCTACAGGTCGTCTGCCATGACACTTCACTGCCTAGTGTGCCAAGTGCTCGTTATCTTGGCGCCACAATCGATTCCGGCATGTCCTGGCACGCCCACATTGCCAAATGTTCTGCACGCGTGTCGCAGAAGATCGGAGCACTCTGGCGAATGCGCCGCTGCCTGAATCACCAGTCACGCATGACCTACTTTAGATCGCTGATCATGTCTGACCTGCTGTATGCCTCAAACGCGTACTCTAGCTCACTGCAAAGAAGGTACCTCGACCGTCTACAGGTCCTGCAGAACAGCGGGGCTCGTGCTGTCTTTGGCCGCCCTCCGTGGTCGTCTGCCCGCGACCTGCTGGAGCGCATTGCAGTGTTCCGTGTGGCAGAAGTCTTTAATCAGAAGCTAGCATACCTAGTGTGGCGCTGTCGTTATGCACTGGCAAGTCCAGAGTTGCAAGCCCTGCTAACCCCCGCTGCACCCGGCCCTACTCGGCTCCAATCTGCCATGGGCCTGTGCGTGCCAGTTTCCCGTTCGGTCGCGGGGCGGGGGCGCTTTGCTTGCAAGGGTGCTGTATTATGGAATGCCCTCCCCAGCGACATCCGTGCCATCCATCACGCTCGGCAGTTTCGCACGCAGGTAATCCCCTATACCAAGTAGATGTCGACAAGCGAAATCTGATTTTTTCTGTTCTCTTTCTGTTGTACCCGATCTCCCTCTGATGTACCGCTGACTCTACGTTGAAGATCAAAGTATTTGAATTCTCATTCTCATTATGATTTTCATATTCCCTTTCATGTTATTGGGTCTATGCCCGTTTGAACTTGCGAATCAAAATAAATACAAACAAACAAACAAACAAGAGTTGACGACTGTCAGGTGTTTGGCAATGGCAAGGGAAGACCGGTCAGGAAGAGAACGCGACGGCAGCTGGAGGAGGAGTGTGGAAGCGACGTGTGCAATGACGATGATGAACCCGGTGGTCAGTTGCTGGGAGAGCCGACGACAGGTGAAGGTGGCAGCGATGATGAAGAGGACGATGACGATGATGACGATGATGGTGCAGATGGTTTGGAGGACGGTGGCGGTCAGAAACCAAGTGAAGGCGGAGGCGGTGAGAAGAAGAAGAATACATCGGCAATTAAATTGCATTTGTTGTCTAACCCCGTGTGTCGTGAAAGTTATGATGATTCTTGGTTCAGTGCTGTTCGTTCTGCAAGTAGTTTCAAGCGGTTGAAAGTTCTAGAAGCAGTCTACATTCGCATTCGTGATCCAAATCTTTGTAAACAAAAAGAAAATGGCACCGCACTTACGCTATTCCAGTAAATTCGCACTCACACACACTTGCACATGCATGTCCATTGTCACACTGCACTTGCTGAATTTCCTATCATTTCTCACCTCACCTATAGTTTATTACCTGTGCAAATTGTTCCTAGGTTTGTGCTATTTTTCTTACTATGCTTGTATCCTCGCTGTTCCACTCCAAGTGTATAAATCCTATTGTAGTTTCATCATTCTCTTTAGTCACGAATCCCATTGATAATTGTGACACGAAAACGTTCTGGAATACATGATTCGTCCCCATGGTTTTGATATGAGTGCGCATTTAGTTATATTCATTGCATTCTTCTTCTTTTACTTGGGATTACCCAACAGGCGTCAGCGCCTTTTTACAGGGAACCCTAGGTATTTTTTGATGGCTGAGCGAGATTAAGCTGGTGAACTAGACATGCGGCAAGCCGGTGGAAATTTATTCCACCCTGTAGCGCCCACATAAGAAATTGCACTGAAGCCATATCGGGTGCTAGCGGGGGGGGGGGGGGAGAACAAGAGCAGCAGAGACTTGGCCACGGGTGGTGGCTGCAGTGTGAGCACCATGGGCGCGCAAGGCAAAGCGGTCTCGCAGAAGAGGACTAGTAAGTCTATTCAGGCAGCGGTAAACAAATACATAGGTTTTTAAGTTGAGGCGTTTCTCAAGGGCGTAGAACTTAGTATGACTGCATAGAAGAGTGGTGGTGGTGGTCATACTATCCAACGAAAATATTCTCTTTAACGCTACATCGCTGGCAATAACAAGCTTGTCATTATAGGCATTAAGTTAATTGTTCCAACCAGGAACACACGCCTCTTGCCGAACTTGACACTTGACTGACTCACGACTGCCATCCGGAGCGCACGAGGAGCACGTCGCATCTTCCTCTCGGCAAACCCGCAAGAAAGCACCACTCCCTGCTCAATGCACAATGTTGCGGGGAATTCACCCCTCATCAGTTGAGCTTGACTAGGCTGAGGAAGATTGTGCCTGAAAAGCACTACTTATATACTGCTCTCCTGGCCAAACCATCACCAGGGATACAAACTATCAGAGACGCTTTGTTTCCAGTGCGACAAACACCTCGTGAAGCCCCAGGTGAGTCAGTCAAGTGTCAAGTTCGACAAGAAGCGTGTGATCATAGTTGGAACAATTAACTTAATGACTATTACCGCCGAAGTCGCAACTTCTAAGTTCGTATTGTCATGTAGGGTTTGTGATAAGCAATGAATATAATTGTGCAGTGCTGCCAAACTCAAACTTAATGTGGACTGAATGATCGATAATTAGAAAAGTCGTTTGCCAAAAATGCTGATCTTTTGCTTTGCACGGACAAATGCTCCGACCTTCCTATTGACATTTGAACATACTGCATCCACTTGGGTTGAGAAAGACAGATGTTCGTGTACGATGAATGCGTCCACTGGAAAGCGAATGTTTTTATGGTACCGTTTGGATCGCCCGGAGCAGCATTCGTTGGTCAGCTAGCAAGGCTCGAAGCTGGCTTTGCCACTGGTTCCTCACTATGAAGGTAAATGCATCCAGGCACATCTCAGACCGCAAAGCACTAAAGAACGCAACGCTACAGGCTTGGATAACACCATGGTCAGCCGACTGGTTTTCTCCAGGCTCATTCAAGCGGCCTCCCGTATGGTGTAGTCACGCGGAGTGGGTCGGGTCCTGAGGATGGAGGACTGCGTGTCGGAGGACAAGACTCTCTCTCTCTCTCTATCTATCTCTCTCTCTTTCTTTCTCTCTTTCTCTCTCTCTTTCTCTCTCTCTCTCTCTCTCTATATCTATCTCTCTCTCTATCTCTCTTTCTCTCTCTCTCTTTCTCTCTCTCTCTCTCTCTCTCTCTCTCTCTCTCTCTCTCTCTGTCTATGTCTATGTCTCTCTCTCTCCCTCTCTTTCTCTCTCTGCTATTGGCGCGCCTGGTTGTGATGAAGCCGAGACCCCAGGTCGGCAGAGCATCCCAGACCACGCCACCACTCCCCTTATTCATGGCTCACACATGACGGGTTTACGTGGCTCTAGTAAAAAAAAAGAAAAAAAGACAGTCCTAGACGTAATTCTAGAGAAGCACCCTGTTCCCCAATAGACCAATCCCGAAAAGGTTGTCTGGGTTCGTGAAAGGGGGCACGCGTGCAAGCCAGCAAGTGTGAACTGCATCGTTTTGTATTCAGTTTGTGTGTGTCAGCTCATGGCGGAGGAGAGAGAGACTTTTGCTCGCCGAGCTGAAGCTAGAGGATTTGATGGAGTCCTGCCAGCAGCTAGTCAAAGGACCTTCGGTACCTTAGGCAGACCCTGACGGAGTTTGGAGGCTAGATAGCTCTCGGTGAGGAGAGAAACATTCGCTTGGCGATCGACTCTCCGTAAAAAATGCAAGCTACATAGCGCCGACATACTGCAACAGCTACGATTTCAGCTGACTTCTCGATCTGCTGCTTCACAAAGTTCAACTATTTACAAGTCCTGACTGTTGTAGTCTGAAGCTAGAGTCTCATCACCCACCTACAGGTAGCTTTTGGAGCTGATGGATTTCCCGACTTGGACTCCTTCCGCAAACTCTCGCAACATTACTACAGTGTACTGTGTATGCTGTGTTTCCGCACGCTCGTGTCGACATGTCACCTATACTGTACATGTACCGGGTCGCGGAGGAGCTTGACGACCTCCGCTGACTCCAGGTTTCCGAAATACTGCCGTCGTCTTCGGTGATGTCGCTGGTGACATTCTCCCCTTGCAGGACGTGCACATAGTTGTCGTCCCAGGGGTAAAGACTATGTTGTCTTTCGAAATAGTTCTTCATCACGCTCGCGCGAATGATGTTTCTCATCATGAACTCGTTCCGACGGTGTGACACGGCGATGGTCTTTGGCGGGACACTGGCTTGGCGAAAACGATATCTTCTTGTGCAATATAACATTGATCGGCTGCAGATGAGTACAGTCACTTCGTCGTTGATCCTATAGGAGGGCAGCTGCCAGGAAAGAGGCAGGACTCATCGAAGACGAAGCGCTCGCAACAAACAATAGCACTCGAAATATCTCGTAAGATTTAGGGCCTATCGCTTTGAGCCACAGCGCTCACAGCCTTGCCTACTTCATCAAAGTGAGCTCTACATGTTCGTTGACCTCTTCACACTACACAGAAGAGCGAAACAAGGATTATGTCTTAGCATTTCCACTCCAACAGCAGACCATTACCAGTGCGAGAGAGAAAACTACAAAGGGCTTGCTTTCTGTCGCATCGTCTCTCTTGCATGCAACTAACGAGAAAACCGTGTACTTACCCTCGCAGTCACACGCGAACTAGCAAACACGTCCTGTGCCGCATGCTGATCAGGTAGTGCCATGTATGTGTTGTACAGTGCACTATCAGTTGACATGCCCCCTTTCGAACCCAGACAATCTTTTCGGGATTGGTCTATTGGCTGCGACAGAAATTCTGCTGCCCGACGAGGCAGTTCCAGCGAATCCCATTTTATTCGATCGAATAACGTCACAACTCATAAAAACCACCAGCAGGGCAATCGAAGCCAGGTTGGACATCTGTGCAAGAGGTTACTGGTCTCGACAGCAGGATGCATTTTTTGATGTTAGGGTGATTCACCCATCAACATCCGTGTTATCGAGGGGGCAATGTCTTGCACAAATGTCTAGGAATGAAAGCCAGAAGATGAGAGCATATCTGCAGCGTGTAGTGAATGTTGAGAGAGTTGCATTCACACCTTTGGTCTTCAGTACCAATGGCCTGTGTGGACGCGAATGTCTGCGGGCTAAGAATTTGGTCGGCTCGATTGTTATGCATCATTCTGGCTTGCAGTATACATTGGTCATGAATCATTAATTTTAAGATGCAAGATCTCTTTCATTTTGGTCAGGTGGTTCGTCACCTGTTTCCGCGGTTTCCGAGCCTCATATTTGCGTAGGCGATCCGAAGTTTTGTCACTTCTGGATGAGTGCCGTCTACGGTCTTTGTAGACGCACCTTCCGGTTAATATCGACCTACTTTACAAGTAGGGATGGTCTGGAAATTTAGGCGGCTTTCCAAGTTGCGCTATTGCAAATAATGATCTGCTTTGATAGTAGTGACTGCTAATAATTGCCTGGGTTTGACTTTGGATTTTTCTTCAATCATCTTTCCGATCACATTATCATGGATTTTCAATAAAGTAACAATTACTTCTTTGAGTACACCGGCAGATCAATGGGTGGCTCTGCTGGTCCCTCCGGTGTAGACGCTGAGGGGTGGACCCGCATGCTGGCATGTTATGGGTCGGCGTCTTACAATTTGTCCTCCGCGCTTGCTGCCTCAGCGCGCGTCCTTCGCACTGCTGATTATAGCAATAAAAACTGCTTTATGGCAGTTTTCTAAAAAAAGTTATTGTGTTCTAGTCCATGGACCCCGTCTAAAAAGTAAGAAATTAACGAAATGTGATAGCCGAAAATTAAAATTTCACACAAAACCTCACAATAATCACGACACTTGTTTATTCCGACACTTGTACTTGTACAAGTACATGTACTGCGCCAACATGCTTGCATGTGAAAGAGCACCACGAGGGGAAAAGGTCGTCTCGCATCCTGTGTGTGATTATTGTGAGGTTTTGTGTGAAATTTTAATTTTCGGCTATCACATTTCGTAAATTTCTTACTTTTTAGACGGGGTCCATGGACTAGAACACAATAACTTTTTTTAGAAAACTGCCATAAAGCAGTTTTTATTGCTATAATTTCTTTTGTTTTTTAGGCTAAAGGATATTACCGGTATTATTATTATTTTATTTATTTTACTAGGGTGTTTCCCACAGACCTATGGTCTTCTTACGGGAGCCCCTAGAATATAAGCATGAACGAACAAATGGGCGATAATCTGTACAAGAGCGAACAGTGGAAGGCAGAATATTCCACCGATCAGAACCTATAATTGTGTCACCAAAGGAATGCCCTAAATGATGGCCTACATGTAGCGCCTCTAAATGTTATTATTATTATTTTATTTTACTAGGGTGTTTCCCACAGACCTATGGTCTTCTTACGGGAGCCCCTATGTACATGTACGTATTATACGCATTGATGTGCAAGCCTTTTCTTGCAGAAAATGGAACTAGTCTTGTATACATGTATTCATGTTCTTCTGCAGGGGAATCATATGAGTAGTGGCGGTGATACTTTTTTTTATACGCAGGTCATTCTGTGGATGTTGTAGAATTTCATGACTCTGTCATAAAATTGTCTTGTCTTTCAGAAAATTCAGATGTCCACACCCTAAATCACATTTACATAAGAATTGTAACCAGGTGCGTGCCGCAGATGTTTTTGTTGATTCTGTGTTTATAATTGTAGTCATGGGTTGTCGTGATAAGGTCATCCGGCATCATATTGTAGTGAAATCGTCATCCTGTTGATGTCGATAATAATTTTGGAAGCAGTTCAATGACTTCAAAGTGTTACAAGTCCGCGATTGTCTAAAACAACACAGCAAAGTAGGAACAATAAACATGTATTAAAATGTAAACAAAATACATTGCTGAGTGCGACACCTCGTTCCAACAACTACACTGATCCTGAGGATACAAGGGGCAAGGATATAACGGTTGGAGGTACTGAGAGATAAACAAGGCACTCCATAATAATAACATGTTACACGTCTTTGGGGGAGTATGAATGATATCCAGTCAAACCTCTTTAGGACGAACATCAAGGGACCGATGGCATTTGCTCTGTGAGTTTGTCTTAACCCTATTTTATAACGAGTGAATACAATTATTTCTCCAATACTGCAATAGAGACACGAATAGATTTCTTCTACAGCGAAAGATTCTAAGCCAGACCAAACCATTGACTCGTCTTTTATGAAACAAATGAGTTACTGAACCTTTCTTTAGCAACATGACGGCAACTGAAACAACAACAGAGAAAATACGATACATGTACAGCACATTCTTGCAGGTACAACAAACAGATTGCAGATCGTAATTCTTGCTCTACCGGCACGCAACTTTATTTGGGGCAGTGCAATCTCGGCGCTACTCACAAATCAAACAGCCCAGACTCGAGTAAACAAATCCAATCGTACGAGATTTTCACGAGACTGCACCCATTGGCTTGTTTCGTATGAAGCAAACAAGTCACTGAATGCATGAACCTCTCCATAATGGAGATTTTCCCTGATATGCGAATTTATTTTGCATACTAGTACTCGGCCAATGCGTCCTTGAACCTTCCCCTCCAGATTGGGAACTGCTAACGATGCTATGCCACTGCAAAATTCAGATTCTACCCCATGATCGGAGCACGGAATGCCGGAAGCAATCATGACCAGTGCCTTACTTGTAACGTACCAATGTACAATGAACATGAGTATTTCGACAACACATCTAAGCCTTACCGTCAAGAAGGTGAACTGGCGTTCTTCGCACACTGTAGACAAGGGCAAAGAGATACGAATGGATCTATTAAATCCGAATAAAATCAGCACACGTTTCCGTAAATGAAAGGGTGAGCATAAGCAAATGAATCGAAGGAAACTGGTCAACTCAGAGATCACCTGTCATTGAGTATTCCGTAAAAGGAGGCCTCGACAGCAGAAAAGCTAAATTTAGAAAAGAGATCCTGTCAGCTTTTCCATATTTATTGTATTCCACCTAAAATCAGCACACTTTTCGTAAATGAAAGAGTCAACACAAGCAAATGAATCAAAGGGAACTGGTCAACTCACCTGTCATTGAGTAATATTCCGTGAAAAGAGGTCTCAGCAGAGCCGAAGCGAAATAAGCCAGGACACGAAATATCCGAAACAGCTCATGCAAGAAGCAGTTCCAAAGAAGGAAGTTCCTCGCGCATGCACATCCGAAAACGGACTGCACTGCATGCAACACAATGTCTGCCGTGCACGTGCACAGCACGCGGCTACCACCCGTTGGTAGATCTAATACCCAGCACCTTACGTAGAAACTTACGTAGCCTAAGTGAAGTACCGAGCACCTTACGTAGAAACTTACGTAGCATAGCGGTGTCGTTTTTTCTGCCATGTGAACACAATAATAGAAAAGCTGACAGGATGGCTTTTCTAAATATAGACCCATCGTGCACCAAGGCTCTGACAGCTGCTCGCCTACATGTAGTCCCTTTTGACAAACCCCCGGAGTGAGACCAAGAGTACATAACCCCCCAGAGTGTGCAACTCCCACATACCCTGTTGTCCCGACAGAATTTCAAGTTGACGTCATTATTTATGACGCAATGCTCCTTGCAGCAGTGATTTACAACAATGTGTACGGGTGTCAACGCATCACACGTTTTTCTTTGCAATAATTTGTACAGGATCGATCGGCTTCGGACCACCACAGGTTCCGGATTCGTCTTATAATCCGTGTACAGTGCGCATTCCATCATCAAAATGACGTCAACTTGAAATTCTGTCGGGACAGCACCCATAGTGGAGTTGCACACTCTGGGGGGTTATGTACTCTTGGTGAGACCTATAGCCGCTGGGGAGGTTTCCAGGCGCATTATGTGTCGGGCGGTCATGAAAATTATCAAGAGCGACGTTAGGGACACCACTGAACCACGACAACTTTGCGTTGGCGTGCCCTCTGCTTGCGAGGCCTCAGTGCATGCCATGGATAGTCTGTTCAATCTTGACAGCACGGACGGCATATTATTACTCGTTGATGCATCCAATGCATTTAACCCATTAAAAACAGAGAAGCAGCACTGCATAACGTCCCCATTTTTTGCCCTGCTCTAGGCCAAGTCTTTAAAAACACGTAAAAAAAGTCCATCCCGCCTGTTTGTCACACGTGGCGGCGAGATTCTTTCACGCGAGGGAACATTCCATGGGAACCTTTTAGCAGAGGCAATCTATGCGATAGCGATAATGCCTCACATTAATTATGTATCCACCCAATGTCCAAACACAACACAGATCTGGTATTCGGACGATGATTCGGGTGCTGATACTGTTAGAAATGTATTCGTTTATTGGTCCACACTTAGTGAAATCGGCCCAGAATATGGATGCTACCCCAATGCGTCAAAGACCGTCCTTCTTGTGAAGGAGGCACGTGCGGATGAGGCCCGTTTTTGCTTACACTATGCGCGACAGGGTTGTCTGGCGCGCCAAGGCGCTTGACTCTGGAATGCGTTGGCGAGCGAGGTGCAGTCTAGTTGCCCTTATGTAATACACCTCAAACAGCCTCATCTCCGCGGAAACACCCCCTGATTTTTTTGTGGAGTAACATGGGATGATACAGAGCACACTCATCCACACAAAGGAGGGGGTTTATGAAGAAACAAACCACCCCCAAAGGGTTGGAGCCTCCTTAAATACGAGCCCAAAGCACTGGATTTAAAGTCCTTGAGGACACTTTTATACATATTGCGGATATTCATCGCGCGTAGTGTAAACAAAAAACAACAACATTAACAGAATAAAAAATATTGGTGGGTGGAAATGCCAACAAATGGACGATATGATGGCACGGGTTGCTTGTGATTACGTCGAAGTATGAAATTTAGCCCTTGAAAACTGCTGCACATTTGAAACAGGGACAAACAACACTGTCGACTGGCGTGCTTGAGAATTACAGGAAGAATTGATACCCTAGCTCACACGGCTACAAACTTTGCATAGCAATACGGGGGAAGAGAAAGCACAGGAAAGGTTATAATTATGTCCATGTGCGTTTAATCAAAGCGGTGGCTCAGCGAACGCAAACGACAACCTTGACAACGTGATCACCGGCTGGCACCCAATCCTGTTTATTAGGGCTAAAATTACCACCGCTGTATATATAACCTTGGTTTTCAAAAGTGAAAAAAGCGGTGCCAGTGGGGATGTGTTCCATTACTTCACCTAGACATGTTACTTGTGCGGTCGCAAGCCTATCAGGCAACCGCATGCCGCGTTCCAAGCAGGTTTCATTGGCAACCTTGAAGGTGACACTTATGGGCATGACGGCCACGCCGTTCAAAATGGCGCAAGTGGTATCTAAGCAAACATAAACATACACAAATACCCAATTACATGCATTCAGATACGCACATACGCACATACACACATACACACACACACACACGTAGAAACGCAAAGACACAAACAGACGCTGAAACGGACAAAGTGAACCAGAGAACAGTGGCTAATGTGCTGATGTGCTACGCAAGATCGTGGCAGGACGTACGGCGATTGTGTGTTTCGTTTGTTTTGTACATGGACGTACATACGCTCTCGCTTTCTTTCTATATAAGGCAAGGTTCGCCCCTTGTAAACTGTTCTGACGATGGGTGACTGGCCCGAAACGTCAATAATATTTCGACATCATTAATAAAAGAATTGAGCGGTTGTCAGTTGACAAACCCCCTTTTATTTAATAGTAAATGTAGAGCCGACGGATTTACGTACTATTATAAAAACCGAGGCGAAACAGACGATAATATTTATTGAAGTAAAATAGTCTGATGATCAGCAAGCAACAGGTTCCACAAAATCTTAAGAAGCACTTCTATAGACAAGACAGGACACTAACTTACAAGAAATCGCTGAGTCGCAGATCGCATTCCACGCACAAACACAAGAACACACAGAACATGTTAGTTGCAGTTGTGAGTAATAAAAAACAGACCTAAATGCGTTCCAGTATGTATTGCATAATTTGTTTATTAAATGGACCAGTCGGGGAAGTGAACTGGCCGAAAATTTGAAACAAATTCCAGACCCACTAGGACACGAACACGGGACATTGCTTGTCCTGAGCAATGCTCTACAATCCGATCTATGGGGACATGCTGACTGAAGCCTGGACCTGACCGAACCTTGTTTATGAAACTGGAAGCCTGCCCACTTTTACATAAATCTGAATTTATGCATGATCAATTTTGTGACGAGAGAGCTTGGAAGCTCAGGGCCCTGCGCTATGCTTTGTTGCCTAGCTCATCGTGCATGTTGTTAGAACTGATGAAAATGCTTTTTCCTTTGATTAGCTACATCATTGTATTGCAAAAACGTTTCAATGAGATACTGAAGTAACGTCTTCTGCATAGCTATGGGACCGGCGCTGACTCTGCCGATCAAGGGCGTTCTGGAGTCGACGGGATGTCTGTCCTGACGTTTCCTGGGACCGGCGCTGACTCTGCCGATCACGGGCGTTCTTCTTCTTCTATTAGAGGTTAAGTTACACGCTGTTTGCCCTTTTTCAAAACGTGGTGCAAATCTCACGTTACGTGTAACTTTTAGAGGTTAAGTTACACGTGCGACGTGACGTGAAATTTTGCCTGGCAGGATTCGGGTTTAGTTCGCACAAATATCAAATCTTCCAACAAACTCGATAAAATTCCGGAAACTCACACAAATTCGGTCGGAATAACCAAGCGAAACTTCCAAAAACTCACGTCATGAACTTACGTGCGGTACAGTCAACTCACGTAAAACACGTCAAATTTTACGTGAGTTTTTTCACTTTTGACGTAAAAGTTCACGGGCGTAAAACTTTTACGTGAAACTTAAAATCTCTATTATTATTATACTGACGGCAACTAACATCTATTCTGATTGCATTAATTTTACTCGTCTCCCTACTTCGTATTTCTTTCCAGAAAATCTCCGCATACAGCAGGGAGTCGTTTACATAATATGACTCCCTGCTATACATCTACATGACTGTATATGTGTATGTACATGACTGTATATACGTTATACGATATACGTTATAATTATTATGCTATCGGCCTACATGCGATTCCCGGGCTGGTCGACAGGTGGCCCAGTCAGCCTGCTAGTGGGATCTCGGCCTCGCACACAAATCCACACAAAATGTTACTGCACTGAATGCATTCCCCCGATACACTTCACATATATACTCATTCTCTTGATGGTACCGTACTCTTGATGGTACGGGACAGGTACGGGATAACGCCAGGCATGCATATGCATGTCGATGGCACAAACAAACAAAAATATTGTGGCCAGCTGTCTTTGTTGGTACGGTACACTGGTACGGTACAGTACAGGATAGATACGGGATAGCGCCAGGCGTTACACAAACAAACAAACACACAAACAAACAAACACCAAATTAAAGCTGTGTGGACCCTGGCTAGCGCCAGACGTTACTGAAGTAACGTCTTCTGCATAGCTACGGGAATAAATGTCTCTGGAGACTGGTCTTGGCGGAGAGTACGGAGCATTTTTGACTGGATTGTTCTCATGCAATGCAGGGCATTTGTGACTGCAGGAATTTATGACATGGCCTGTGACTGGTAACAGCACGTCCAAGATATTTTCATCATAATCCTTTATTCACCACAAGAGGTAGCGAACTTACGGGTGCACATGGGCATTTCAGGCAATGTCCAGCCAGTTGTCGGATCACAGTAGGCCAGTTTGTTGGGAAGAGTTACCGTACCAGCGGTGCACACTGCTGTTGTGTAATGTCCACTGTATGCGGCTTGAAAATATGCACTCTCGAGTCTGATTTTCAGGCATTGAACTGCAGAGGTGAAGAAAAACAACAGCAGGTCTTGCCTAGGGCTCTCTAATGGCCACAGCTCATTCGATCATAGTTTGCAAACTAATCATCTCCTCCGATGCAAGCGTACCTTTACTTTTACGCTACTGGCGTACACTGGTTAGAACGCTTCCCCAAATTTCCCACATCCAACAAAGCAGTGTAAAGTAAAAAGTCAGAATGACGCGTGATGTTCATTTTTCAGTGAGAACCGGTGAAAAGGCAATCATGCCTGTGAAGTAAAATAGAAGTCAACAACAACATGGATCAAGAATTTTCTTTTTCCATTGTAACGTACAAACGAACTACCTTTTAACGTAGTTCGTTCGTACGTAAAAATCGTTTTGAGGGACATTGCCTTGGATGTACAGCGCTAAAATATCACCAACAGGTACCATTGACATATTCTTCATTCCTGTTTGCCTTAAACGAAGACTAGCCAAACTTGCTTGGTGTTGTCAACGGGGTCAAATTCCCCCGATATAATACGTTACGGCCATGTTTCTGTAGCTGTGCTGGAACTGCTCTATTTCGCAGCCACTATTTACCATTAGCCATGTCGCCCCCCCCCCTCCTCCACCCTACACAGTGGGTCCATTGTTATTAGGCATCTGCCTGTTTCTCCACTATAAAATTTATAAAATACTACTGCCATGGAGACAGAGGAACGTACATTACCGACATAATAGTGTAACAAGAAGGAGCCACTAGTGTGTGGAATCCGCGGTAGCAACATCGGCAGGGTACAGTATCGGAAAGACAGATGTTCTGGGATCGAATCCTGCTCGTGGAACAAGGGAACTAATAATTGCATGTGGTTAAGTGGAATCATGCGACACATGTGAAACCAATCTACACATACATGCATGGACATTGGTTAAATAGAAAACCTTGGTAGGAGTGTACAGTATACTAATGTTACCCTGTACGATCAATAGGTGTGTAACAATCAATAAGGGGTATAACACCCGCCTACTTACACACTGTGCTGGTACCATCGGGACCTGGGAACAAAGGAAGGACAGAAGGACAGAACAGAGTACCAGTTACGCAGTGGAGGTGGATACAAGATTTTCACTGAACAATTAAAATTATATCAACACGGGATTATGCCACTAAGAGTCCGTAATGAATACGGGTACCGGTAGTATTGAACTGTTCCTTTGGTCCAATGCAGTACGCCCTGTAGTCTCGCGCCCAAACGGATAATTTCTACCACTGGTATATCCAATTTCTAATAGAAAACTGGGATTTCCGTTCAAGGTCGGAGTGCGTATTGTTAAGAAAAGATAGCTTCATAACATCTAAGTCATTTAGAAACCAGCAATATTTGACCATATCATGTTAGGACAAGCAGTAACATTTCCTCAGTTAAAGAAAGAGTATGATATAGCAAGAAAACGGACAGACGGAAAGAGAGACAGAGACGCAGAAAGGACCTCGAGGCACAGATAGAAGCAGATAGAGGAAATGAGACGAACGGAACAGAAAATAGAAGGAGGCGTTAATGAAAGAGAGAGAGAGAGAGAGAGAGAGAGAGAGAGATAGAGAGCGAGAGAGCGAGAGAGCGAGAGAGAGAGAGAGAGAGAGAGCGAGAGAGAGAGAAAGAGAGAGAGCGAGAGAGAGAGAGATAGAGAGAGAGAGATAAATAGAGAGATAGAGATAATTAGAGAGAGAGAGAGATGGAGAGGGAGAGAGAGACAGACAGAAAAACAAACAGACAGACAGAGACAAAAAGAGACAGACAGACAGACAGGATGACGAGAAACAGAAGAAACCTATCTTGGTATTATTAAACTTACCAACATGACGTGTCACTGCGCTGTTAATACCTGCAGATGAAGAAAAATATCCAGGATCCATTAATAAACCCTCATTCCGCGGTCTGGGGTCCGTTTTCATTCCGCGGTCTGGGGTCCAAACGGACCCCAGGGGTATGATTTTTGAAATATTTTTACTTTGCTGCATCCAGAGAGTTCTTTATGATTCCTGCTCTATATTCCTGTTCTATAATTTACTTTATGTTAAACGCCAAAAGTAACTGCATCTCTCCTACTTCGTTCATGTACATACCCATGACTGGTTAGTTGTTTTCTGTACCTGATCTTGTGCCAGTGGTTGTGAGGTTTATCCACTCACCCCCACCGTTAGGCGCTGCATCTGCCGCTAGGGTTTACCGGGTGTTAGCAGCCGTCGTGAGTTCCCTTTGGGAACGGACACGATAAGCAGGGAGTGTTTTCCAGCGATCTGCACCTAAGAAGCGTAATGCGTATAAGCAAGAGTACATAAACCCTTTTTTGGTTTATGTACTCTTGGTACAGGCCATAGCCGAATTCAGAGAAGATAGAAGAACACTTCTCGAACTTTCCCGGGAGTCTTGATCTTTTCGGTGAGTATTTGAGAACGTACCCTAAATCCTAATGACAGCAGCAAAAGTTCGCAACAAACAAGTTCACAACAACAGAGAGAGGTAGTTTCTGGATGTCCTCATGCCAGTAGGCTAATGGTGAAAGTACTTACTCTGGCACGCTTGTCCCTGTGGGATGGTCCAGCCATTATCGGTGCAAGTTGCCTTGTCGTACGTGACAATACTGTATCCACTATCACACATAACCTCTGCAGACGATCCTGAGCGTGTAGCCGGAAAGTGGCCATTCTGGACTTCGTACAAAGCGCACGTGGCTAGAAAAGCAAAAACAATGTATATCAAACGTACTTGGTCCCAAAAGAACAAGAAATGGATATGAAGACCTAATTCCTTTGTGTGCAAATTCGATTTCTTTCACTAGCAGGATAACACCAACACCAATTATAGCAACACAGCTCAATTGCCCTTGGCACATACTAGGCATGGGCGGATAATGCTAGCATAGACAGGTTGCCAAAGTCGCCTCCGGAGATCCGTACCCGAGATGGCCCTGGAGACCGCGGAGCTCGGAATCGATTTTTCGGGGCAAAGGGACACATGGATTGATGTGTTTGTGTGTTTTGTTTTGCTTGTGACATGACTTGCGTTTCCTTCCTTTTAGTGTATTGGTAGTTGTTTGTTGCTGCCGACTTCTAGTAGTAGTGTAGGAATAGAGTAGGACTTGTAGTAGTAGCAACGATAGTGTGGATAGTCGCATGGATCATGCTGTGACAATATCATTGTCTGAAGCGGATGATGATGCTGTAGTCAGTGCATTTTGTTGGGCAAGCCAGACGAAGGATAAAAAACACAAGGTGTTCCTGGCCATCAACTGCAATAACTTCGACCTGCTGCTTGGTTTCTTGGCATTGGCATTGGCTTTTTTGGGCTTAGACTTCGGACATTTTCTCAACGGTCTCTTTTCTGGAGCTTTCCTACACAAAGGATACGACTTGTGAGAGAAATATACCGGATATGGTTGGTCCTTGGATTCCTCCTCGTTGTGGAAATGCTTGTAGCACAAGCAAGTGTCCTTGGATGGCACCAGATCTTTTCTATTGATTCTTGTGAGCCAAATGGTTCGCACTGTCGGCTTACGAGGGATAAGAAATTTGATCTTCTTTCCTTTCACTCTCCTTGTCGAGCAACGCACGGCACAACAGTGATCATTCTGACCCATCCCCAGTTGCTACAAATAACTGTACCAAAGGGAATGAAACACACATCTAAAGGTAAAAAGGAAAAACAACCTGTCGCTCTGCCCCGAAATATCGATTCAAACATCCGTGTTCTCCAGAGCCACCTCCGGAACTGATCCCCGGAGGCGATTTTGGTAACCCTTAGCATTATAGTGCGCGACTTGCAACGAGCATTATGCTAGCAGTATAACACTACATTTCCACAAAAGTTGCATTATACTCAAATATGGAAGTTTTGGCCATTACAAAAAAATGGACTGTTACATGCCTTGTACATAGAACTGCACAACCTGCATAGGATTGTCCAAACTAAGCCATTTTCCATGCATACTATATCGGTTTTTGCTGGCATTATGGAGCAATAGCAGCATAAAATTAGCATTATGATTATGATTTTCTAGCATTTTCCATGCCGTCTACGTAGAACTACGAAACGTGCCCCATGCTGCCCAAACTAAGCCATTTTTCCATACTTACTAGCCATTGGCGGACTATGCTCGGCCAATCGTTAAATTATGCTTTTGATTATGCCACAATTATGACAACAAATATGCTGAATTATGCTGAATTATGCTCGGTTCCACTATGTGCACGCTGTACATAGAGGATTGAGAAGCCACGCATACACACACGGCCATGCCCTAAGCATAATTTTTGTCTAAACCGAAAGATTATGCCGACCGTACACTAGGCCTTGGCGGATAATGCTCGAAAAGGTGGCAGATTCTGCTTTTTTTGCACCGAAATTGGCAGAACCATACAAACCTTATGGCGGGCAATTCCTCGAATTCTGCTCCATTTCTTTATCCACATACCAAACATGCATGAAACGTACCAGAAAAAGTACCGAATTCTGCCAATTTTTCTGCCGGCATTATCCGCCAAGGCCTACCGTACACGTTGGAATCCGTATATTATGCCGGAGCATAATGTTTTGACGAAATCCCAAGATTATGCCAAATATTATGCCGGCATAATCCTCCAAGGGCTTACGATAGCGAGTCGTAACTGGGGTTACTGGGCTGGGGGCCTGGGGCGGTACAACATTTTGGGGAAATTTTTGACTGCATTTTTGAGTTTATCGGCAAGGCAGAGATGAAATTTGAAAATTTTTTCTGGTGAATCTCTGGAGAATAGCCTTCTCTAGCTTCCTATAGTTTTATTCCCGTAGCTATGCAGAAGACGTTACTTCAGTAACGTCTGGCGCTAGCCAGGGTCCACACAGCTTTAATTTAGTGTTTGTGTGTTTGTGTGTTTGTGTCACGCCTGGCGCTATCCGTATCTGACGGCAAAAAAGCATAGGATGTTATAAATTTTTCAATTCTCCTTTTTTTCAGGCATGTCCTGGGATTCGAACCCGCACTATCGCCCTACATGCATTCTCCCATACACTTCGCATTCATACTCATTCTTCCAAGTAGCTTCACGTTATTATCTTGCGTTTGAAAGCCCTATTTGAATATTGCGGGCAGCTTTATGTGGCCAGCTGTGTTTGATGGTACGGTGCGGTACGGGAGACGGTGTCGTATTACCCTCGATCGTACCTGTCCCGTACCTATCCCCTACCGTACCGTGCCATCAAAGACGGCTGGCCACAATGCATACTGTATTCAAATAGGGCTTTCAAATACAAGATCACAATGTGAAACAAGTTGGAAGAATTAGTATGTATGCGAAGTGTATCGGGGGATGCATGCAGGGCGCGCGATAGTGCGGGTTCGAATCCCAGGTTATGTCTTAAAAAATGGATTTTTTTAAAGAATTTATAACATCCCTATGATTTTTTTTGTCTAGGTCATCAAGGCAAAAAAGCATAGCGTAGGGCCCTGAGCTTTCAAGCTCTCTCGTTTTTACTTTTGTCAAAATTTAAAAAGGTTTTATGAAAGGTAATATTTTCACGGACCTTTAATAAAAAAAATCATCTCCACCTTGCCGATAATCTCAAAAATGCAGTCAAAATGTGATCAGAATGACCCCGAAAAAGTTGTACCGCCCCAGCCACCTTAAAAAAACATCTTCAGGCTTTCTGACAAAGCTGTATTATGCCCCTAAGCATAATTATTGTCTAAACCGAAAGATTATGCCGACCTTACACGTTGTAATCCGTATATTATGCAGGAGGATAATTTTTGGACAAAATCCCAAGATTATGCCAAATATTATGCCGACATAATCCGCCAAGGGCTAATACTTACTACTGGTGAATTGCTGGCGTTACAGAGGAACAGCAGCATTATGACAGTTTTTCTGGCATTCCCATTAGCATTATCCCGCAAAATAACTAGCATTATCCGCCCAGGCCTAGCACATACTGCCCATCAAAGATAAGCAGAATTTAGTACGTTATTTTTTACTACCTTTGATGATACAAAAAAACTCTACTCCTCCGTGTAGTACTCACACCAATAATGCTAAACAACGACGGCGTACTGGGTGAATTTTACTTCTAACGGCTGTCTCGCTGTCAAAAGCTTGTGAGAGATTGTGATAGTAGTGCGTGATACTGGATATTGTAACTGACATTTCAAAAACTCTAGAATGTTAAATTTTATATACTCAGATGGTGAGCCAAGGAACAATAATTTTTGTAACATGGAAATTGTGGGCAGAAGTTCTGCGATCGAGTCCACCAACTAAACCATATTTTGAACAGTCAGACGTGCACAATCTAGCAGAAAACTGAGAAGGAGTACTGAGATATTCCACGGCATGAAAGTCAGTTTAGTTGGTGGATTCGATCGCATAACTTGTGCCCACAATTTTAATGTTTCAAACATTTTATACAATTTTAGTTTGGTATGTGGATTAAGCAATTGAGCAGACTTCAAAAAAGTGTCTGCCATAAGTGGTGTACGGTTCTGCCAATTTCATTCCTCTTCGAGCAGAATCTGAAAATATTTCGAGCATTATCCGCCAAAGGCCGCAGCACAACCCACCACCGAAGTCGCCACCCCGCAAAAACAGAATCATACACAGTATAATTATGCTGGTTTACTCACCGGTGTCTTCTGTTCCAGGACCAACTGCGAGAAAAGAGAAAGAAAAACCGGAAGAATTGTCCTATTACAAGCCATATCCTCGTCTGCTGCTGCAAATAACTATGTCAATCACTAATCGGTCATCACTTTGCTTGGAAGCGTTATCTCCGCGAATCTTTTGGAGTAATATGGAGTAATATGGAGTAACATTAAGTAGGTAACGCTCACTTTGGTCATGGATAACAATCCATCCATCTTTTAGCTTGTTGCTATGTCACACATTTAAAAACTGCCATGGTGAGGCTAGAACATCAGTACAGCTAGATAAACGTTTGATACTCATGCGTAGAATACCGACTGATGTCAAACATTCCATGGATCTGCCAGAACCAGACAAACACAGGTGCAACGTCTTCTTCGATTTCAGAAAAGGCTTGGTAGGCTAAGAACTAGCAGGACACAATGAAGACCACGGACTGTGGGTTTGGAATTTTCAAAGTGGAGAACTAGGCAAGCTAACAGCGCTACATGTCCGCTGAGAATTAAGGCTACTTCTTACGTTGGCAAATTAGTCCCTGTGGGATGTTCCAGCCATTGAATTCATTGGCACATTGTGCTTCCTTGTTCGGAACAGCACTGTATCCGAGGCTACACACTGGTTGTGCAGATAACTCTGCGTGTGTTGCTGGGAAAAATCCATGATCAAACTGATACACTGGGCACGAGACTAGAAATCCAAGAAAGCAATCCAAAGTTACACATGACACATGTAAATATCTAGTCGACATAAAAGCGCAAGAAGAGTAATGTCACGGTCGAAAGGGCTGCGGAAGTGTAATGTTTTCATATAAAGCAATAATAACAACATAGCCATCAAACAACAAAAGAATTCCGATTCAACTTACCCACGTACTCTCCGCCACCCGGTACTGTGTGAAAATAAGAAAGAAAGAATAATTGTATGCAAGGACATCAATTTCAATGCTTGAAGCAGTTGAAGGTCAACGCCATGGCAACCATATACAGTTTACATCCGATTCTAGTCTGAATCCTCATAACATGATAATATCTTCAGATGTCTAAAATTGACCAGTGAGTGGAAGTCCAGTAAGTCCATTTTTGTTTGTTTTGGCATCATTATGCACAAAGAACTCGCTCATTTTGAGTTGCGATATTGGCAACTTCTGAGCTTTTTCTGAAAATAAGGATGCGATTTCAGCAACTTTCACTGGTTTTGGCACGGTTGCGAAAAACAGAAGTTGCGAATTTGTTGGCATCTTTGGGAAAGGGCTAATGATAGCGGGTAGTGAACTAAAGCGGTTAGCACCAAGAAATGAGAGACTGTAGAGCTAGGGAGATGTTAACCCTACAATCAAGAGTCCATAACCCAAGAGTATGCAATTGTGATTATGGGTGCATGTGTGGCGCGCTGCCTTCATTACGTAACTTGCCTTCATCACGCTCTGAAAGCATGCATTCAAACTCTCAATTTCTCGCACGAGCCCATCCGTTTTTGCTCGATTCGTTCCAGTACCTACACAATCTCTGAATTCTGGCGCGTGAACTCCAGTTCCGTACGAAAGTTCATTTCAAACTAGAGGGAAAGTGCGGTGTTTGATTTTCCGCAGTGCGCGGACTGCAGCTGAATGATGTAATGAAGGCAGCGCGCCGCGCGGTTGGCCCATAGAAAAGAGATCACAGTTGCATACTCTTGGGTTATGGACTCTTGCTACAATAGATACTGGTAGTTCTACTTGTCACACTATTTTGGCAGTACGTGCATTGAACTTACGGGCACCATATTTCACCGAGCCGACATTGGCAGCGTCTGCACAACAACAAAAAAAACAAAGAAGTAAATCTCCATGATACGTTCATTAAAGATCGTATTGGGTGTTCTGTTACTATATGTTCCTAATGTCATCTCTCGTGTCACGTTACAAGAAGAAAGTGTTGCCAATGTTGGTCAACTGGCAGATAATTGTCATTTTTAGGGTAGTTTGGAGGCGATCAAAATAGTTCCGCGATCTACAACTTCGCTTGTGACGCCTCAATTCCACACAATCAAGTTGACAGTTAAAAGTTCGGCGTGGAGACAAGAAACCTATTATCGATGAAAGTAAACTGAGCGCACTCATACCACGAGAACAATGTAAACGATATTTCTGAGGATAATCACATGAACACGACATTCAAATCCTTAAAATATTGTCCCATTGTTCTCGTGGTGAGTGTGCTCACTTTACTTTCATCGAAATCAAGTAGACACGTCTTTTTATCGATGACACGTTTTCTTTTCCTTCACTTCAGGAAAGAACAGAGAATGTTGTAAATTTGGAAAGGCATTTAACTATGTCCAATTACTTGAAGTAGAAAAGAAAAGGAAGCGCTTCATTGATAATAGGAAGTGTCGACTTGATTCTGTGGATTTGCGTCTTTGCATTCTTTTTTTTACAACAAAGTAAGCAGCAGCACTCGGCCATTGGAAATGCTGCGTTACCTTCCATTGCGCTCTGATGGCGCTCGACCGCAGAGGGCGAAGGTGGTGATGATGAAGTGAACGGAGAATGTTCTTTTTTGGCCGAAATAATTGCACCTGTCAGCGACACAGGGCGAAGCTCACCTGATACTCTTTCTCTCTTTTTCTTTCTCTCTCTCTCTCTCTCTCTCTCTCGGATCTCTCTCTCTGTTTGTAGTGGATAAAAACATCTCTGGCGTTGATTGCTTTCTTACTTCGACTTCTGCCGCGCCTTTGTTCTCGTACTCCCCTTTATGTACAATTGTTGTGCAAACCCTCCTTTAATATTGTCTGTCTCATTTTGCCCTGAGATGTTTTGATGACTGAGTGATTATGACGCTCATCATTCGCTCCCTTGTCACTGGACAGTTCTCTCCGTTTGGTTTTAGCGAATTCAAATAAAGAAAACAACAACAAACATACTGTACATGTACATGTAGGTCATGATATTCGAAACGTTGATGTTGAATTGTTCATAATTTCCTTTTTCCAAATCGGCCGGCCGAAAAATTCGCCGAAAACAAAGTTTTTAAGAACCCATCGACCTTTTCGCCAAATATGCGATTTTCGCAATGAATTCACACTGAATTCGCCGAAATTCGATGTGTTTCGTGTCTCTACAGCATGGAAACATAATTTCTGCGACCAATATACTGCGAAAGGTGACTGCGACTTTAACCTAGTTTAGACATTTTGGAAATCGGTGTTCAGGAAAAGACGCCTAAATCAATGGCGGTTAAGAACTCGCCGAAATTTACCAATTTCGGACCGAATACGCAGAAAATTGGTCAATAGCGTACATGTACAAAGTAAATGTAAGTGTACAATGTACATGTACGTGTGTAAATTGTATCCTGCAAGCAAGTGGTGACCTCAAGTACACCTTTGAGCCGAATTCGGTCTTTCGGACTTATAATATGGCCGAAATTGGACAATATTATTCTTTTATTCCACAATGGCGTGACGTCAATAAGGATTATTGATAAGTGTGATAAAATTGATACTAGCCAGAAACAGCTAGATGGAAATTACCCGGGGAGGCAAGAAGCAATGAATCATGGAAAACAAGTGGGGGCAATAGCAGGGGTGATCGAGATAGTTTATTACACGTTTGAGGTATCAGAAACTAGGGGGAAGCGTGGAGCAGGAACTCAAAAGAAGACTGGATGCCTTGTTTCGAAAAGAATTTCTACGAGGTTGGGTTGTGATGTCGATAGGCAGTGAATTGTAGAGGGTGAGGGCACTGTTGATAGAGAAATCTCGGTGCATGTTTGTGTGTGCGTATCTGATGGAGTACCGGGTAGGTTCTGGTCTGTCGAAGTGTGCATGGTTGGTGTTGACGTTGTGTTGCAAGATGAGGTTGTTGCAGGTGTGGTGGGCAGGTTTGGTGGTGGATGTCCCATGCTAGCAGGGCTTGTTAACATTGTCTAAGCCGATCGAAAAGCCAATTTGGCGAAAAATATCGGGTCGATTTGGGAAATTCTTTTTCATAACAGTTTGCGTTAATCATAGCTATGAAGTGTACCAACTACCTTCAAGTTAGAGAAAACACTTCATGAAGATCAACCAGTACAAAGCAGCACCTGGCATCACAACGGAACGTACCTCCGGATAAGGCGCAGATGAACAACGCTAGAAGAAATCGTAGGTGCTCAGCAGCCATACTTTGTTCTGAAAGTTTAAAGAACACACAAAATACAGGTCCTCCTTCGATAGTGCATGGAGATAATTTTCAGGCAATCAAAAGAAAGCATCTTCGACATTTATCTACAGGACTTTTTAATGATACAAGAAGCACGGATTCATACCTTAATGACGTACCCTCAATACAGCTTAAATTATCCGCACTTTCCAATTAGAATGGACTCGGATAGAGAGCCAAAGACACATTTGTAGCAAAGAAAAGGGCCAATGAAGTAAGAGTTACGCTAACTACTGCTCTTTAAAAAGTGCGGTGTCACCGGTGATCTGCATGGACAATACTATCTTGTACTGAGAGTATGGCACTCCAGGAACATAAACAAAAGGACGCTAGCACGAATGCCATGTACAGTACTAACGAATCATGAAAATAAGAATTGTTTACTGATCAGACTGGTGATAAAGAGGAGGACAGATATATGGCAAAGCGACGCCTTTGTCTGATCATGTGCGCGCGAAGTTCATGCCATGCGTCTTGCGTGGCGGTGGCACATACATTGCCTCAAACTGTTCAACATTTCACCCGCCAATACCCGGAAAGTGGAAAGGCGGAAAACCCTCAATATTTTCAACATTCTATCCAAGAGTGCACGACGTCCTCACCTTGACCTCCTGCCCACTCACACTGGTCCTTGTTTCCGCTCTACTCTACTACATTCCATCATCACCACGTGGAACTCCCTGCCTACCGAGGTTAGGATATCTAAAACCCGTGGTGTATTTAGCCGGCACATTAAGTCCCATTTCCACAGGTATAGATTCCATCCTCGAGGTTTTCCCATTAATCTTTTTATCTTAATATTTTCTTCCTTTAAAAATTGCACCATATTGTACACGTATTGTACACGTATATTTCTTTTCGGAGACCCCCTTGATTTAGGCTTCGGCCTTTGGGGAATCTCTAAAAAAATTATAATAATAAAACACATCTAGCTGACTAAAAGCAGATCTTTTTATATTTTTTACCGGTATTATACGATATATTTTTCCCAGAACTAAGATACTTTCTAATGCGTTACTGTGGTCAAGATATTTAGTTATGTCAATGAAAACACTTCATAACTAATAGAGCGTATAAACATTTACGTCGTTGAAGCGTAAACACACAGAACAAATTAGAACCGCTTGATCTGACTGCTGATCGCCATCACTCTCGTCGCTCACTTTACAGCAACTAGTATTTCAATCAGAGTTACAAAGTGCCAAAGTCAATGGCGGTCGTACATGTATGAATCCCATATTTTTGGATATGGAGATATCTCTCTCCACATACGTTACGTTTGGACAAACTACACGTGTAGTTATATTATTTAAAGGATTTCCCAAAGGCATAGCTTATCGGGGGGATCTCCTAACAGTGAAAATGATCATTGATTTATATACTAGTGAAGCGACTTGTCCACACAAATATAAGGTGAGATATCTAAGCATGTTTGAATCGACCTACACCTTTCAAGTATGTGGCTACATACAAATTCTACTTCACTCCTCTCCACATTCATGATCACTATACATGCTCACAACATACATACTGGTAATCGTTCTAATAGAAGATAGTCCGTACGTAATAGCCTCAGATCCGCGAGGAAACAACAACAACTACATTATAATATCGAGAAAAATAGAAAAATTAGAACTTGCCTTGTTCCAAGCGCTTTCCTTGCAAAGACGTGTGGACAACGAGGGAAGAAAGCAGCTGTGTCTTCGAGTCACTCTTTCTCCAGACTACTTGTTGATCATTCCTGCAATGTTGACTAGATAAGCGTGTCCAAACCGAAAGTTGTACGCCCGTCGAACCTGTTGCTTTTGGCACAATTTGTATACCACAATACAGTACTGCCCATCTCGCGCGCGTAATTTCGAAAAGCATTTCACCCCCCCCCCCCCCCGCACACACACACCAACACCACCTTCGATACCCCAGATACGGTGAAGTACTCTATTTTTTTTCTTTTTAGTAGTAAAAGCCTCTTTTACGGGCGAAGTACTCTATTACTCTATCAGTATACGATAATAGTACCAGGCATATTTCACACATAACCATGACATTTCCCGGAGCGTACCATTGTCGCACCCCCCCCCCCCCATTCCCAACCCCAATCCATGACATGATGCGTCGGTTCCCAAGTGGTTTTTCGATATGGTCATATAGAGGCGGGAATTCAAACCAGTCAACTTCGCTGTTACGGCATGTACAATAGGTAAAAGCTGAATTTTAATTTGTATTTGAAGTTTATTTATTTCCAGATTCCCTTGAGGTTGGTGGGCCTTTCGAGTTGTACGAGTTGTACTTAAGTACTTGTGCACCGTTCCACGCAACATGAATACAAGGTGAACTGTAATTTTTTTGAAGTACAATTTTTTATTCGCGCAGCAGAAAAGCAACCAATAGAAAATCACGTGAACTGGAATGCATCGAGTACGAAGTGATTTGGCTTTTTTAACATTTGGCATTGTTTAACAAATGTGTAAAATTTGCTTTTCTTCTGGCTGTTTCTCTGCTCCGGATGGCTGTTTCGAAACATGGGTGGTGGCAAATGAGAGCCAGTTTATCGTAGATCAACATTGACCAGAACATTTGGTGCATACAATTTAATTCCCCCTGCCACGTCGGTATAACTAGTGGTGGGTGCTTTGCCATTTGGTGTAAAATGTGTAAAATAAGCCACTGAATGGACGAGGAGGGCAGTGAATTGCTTCCGCAGGGCCTTTGGACGACGTCAGGCCGTCTTGCCATCACTAAAGACAATAATGAAGAACAGTAGGTAAAGGAATATACTCTGAGAGAACAAAAACCTGCCTGCAATGCGATGCTAACTATCCAATTCTACCGTATGACACAGCCACTAATTACAAATACAAAAACACGGCTTTCGCCGCATACAATGCAGTTGACAGATTAATTTTTCATCCACTAGCAATCCTTGAAGTGATATCTATAAACTTCAGAACATTGATGACCGAATATCCTAGTTTGTGATGCCATTTTACAAATTTGTTAAAAAATGACATACCAATTATTTGAATCTTGAGAATACTATGAAAGTAGGACATGATTCAAGATACTTTCCAAAGTGGGATCATTCCCATTTTTTGAGACAATGGGCATGAAGGATAGCACTTCCACTTGCAACAGTTCATTTGGTCGTAGCTTGCCTAGAAGTGGCTGAAAAACGTCATTTTACAACCATGTTAAAAAAAGCCAAATCACCTCGTATTGCAAACAATTGTACAAAAAGATTAGCAATCCTAGATCCTGGCGATCGCCCGGGGAGTTTGCCGTCTTACCGTATGAGCACTCGAGCGCTGCCTGGAAAAACTCACTGTGAACTCGAAGAAATATTCCGCGCGAAAGCATGAAAAAATTGACAACTCACTGACGTCGGTACTCGTACAGGACTTTGTCTTCGTCTGGTTTACAACAAACGAGTTCTTCCTCGTATCGATATGGAGTCAGAGAGGACATGTCGAAAGTCTGGTAAATTTTGACGAGCGGGATGCGTCCCAATTCGTTTTGTGACCAAATAGATTCATTCTTTGAGCTGCCGCGGATGCAATTTACTCTCACGATGTGACGAAAACGGCATCGACACAGACTCATTCCCAAGGCCTTGATGTGGCAAAGCTGTCCGTGTGACTTCGACGACATTTTGAGAAAAGCAGACGCCTGTGAAAGCTGATAGAAGACGGCGTTGACTCCTAAATTCAAATAAATTGGCGATCTTGAAATACGAAAATAATTCTCAAACAGAAATCGATCGATCGATGTGCCAGTGTATTCAACAACACGTAGCTACAGCGCAATGACTTCCGTGTTCACTCACACGGTTTCAGTGTTGTGTGTGTTCACAACTTCACATGGCATGAGCCAGTCAATTGTCAGTCAGTTCGGCAGGAAACGCGAGCTCCCACAACAAGTCGTTTGGCGCAGACACCTTCTTTTTCGTCTTGTAATTGTACCAGCGTGATCACCAAAACAATGAAAAAATGAAGAACAAAATGTTTGACTTGAAGATTTGTTGGGATTTGAACTAACAACTACTTCATGGTCAGCAGACAGCATTCGTAACCACAAAGCCAAAAAGGAAGGGATAAATCCTGGGTTTTGATAACAAATCGATACTGGCTTCCAGGGTAAATTATAAACCATGGGAAAAGGCAAGAAACCTGGCCGAAATTCTAACTCCTTAACGGTTGATCCAATTGTTCTGAAACCTTCACAGAACAATTTGCCGTGCCCTAACAAGCCATTTTATGTACTTTGTTGTCCAAATTTCCCTTATCTTCATACTTATTAAGACCCAAACTTGATTGCTAATCTTTTTGAAATAGACTGTAGTTGGTCTACTCTGTCAACTATCACCAGTAGCCAGAGTTCATAAGCCGAAACATACATTATACCAAGAGTCCATAAGCCCGTAGTTATGAACTCTTGGTATTTTTTATATATACCAAGAGTGCATAAACCGGTTTATGTACTCTTGATTTACCGATAGTACTCTTGATTATCCATATATGGGGCCCTTGACAATACAATGATTCTCCTACTCTTGTTGAATGCATGCGTCAGTGCATTCGGATCTGTACTCTGAGGCCACTTCATCGAAACAGCGGAGGGTGGTGTTTTGGGTGGGAAGGGAGGGGGGGGGGATAAGGAGAGGCCCCAGTTATCAATTGTATTCTATGCACCAAGCACTGCTGAACCTTACACTATGCGTACAGTATACAGCGGTACTCGTTTGCGCACCAATCTGAGCTGAACTCGACCCGGGTTGAAATTTCTCATGTAAACACAGCCTATCTGGCCAGCTGGGCTAGATACAATCAGGGAGTAGTACAATACAGTATTGTCAAGAGTACATAAGGCCGTCATCACACCACGTTCTCCGACTCCCGTTTACGTCTACGTCTATGGTGAAAAAACCAAAACGGGTGGTCGTGTCATCAGACAGGCACAGTTCTTGACGCGTACACGCAGTCAGGTTTTTGGAGAAATTTGAACCCACGTACATCGAAGTACAGGGTCGCTCGGAAAAAGGCTGGGGGAGATACGCACGTTCATACAAAAAGTCGTATACCCCCCTCTCCATACCACGTCCACGTCTCCCGTTTCCTCTGCTCCCGTTTTCACCCCATATACGGATCATCATGACAACCGACCAAAAACTCCTTACGTGGACGTAGACGCAGCGCTTTGTACCATGGTGTGATGACAGCCTAGGCTGTCATCACACCACGTTCTCCGACCCCCGTTTACGTCTACGTCTATGGTGAAAAAAACCAAAACGGGTGGTCGTGTCATCAGACAGGCACAGATCTTGACGCGTACACGCAGTCAGGTTATTGGAGAAATTTGAACCCACGTACTAGTACATCGAAGTACAGGGTCGCTCGGAAAAAGGCTGGGGGAGATACGCACGTTCATACAAAAAGTCGTATACCCCCCCCCCCTCTCCATACCACGTCTCCCGTTTCCTCTGCTCCCGTTTTCACCCCGTATACGGATCATCATGACAACCGACCAAAAACTCCTAACGTGGACGTAGACGCAGCGCTTTGTACCAGGGAGTAGTACAATACCGGTATTGTACTACTCCCTGCTTTGTACCATGGTGTGATGACAGCCTAGCAGGGCGCGCTCACACTGCTGTACTGCGACCATGAGCACGCGTCCATGCGTCAGCAAAACGCAGAAACGTGGCAGTCGTGCTCACACTAGGCCTCGTACACGCGTAGACGTGAAGTTGTCACACAAACTTTACGAATAGCAGTTCGTATCCAAAAGAGTTCGTGCGTTTCCTAATAAAGTTGTGGCCCGTTTAGGATGTAATTTTTCGCATGTTGCATGTTGGAGGAAGTGCCTCGTGGCTCGTATTCTTGAAGTCGACGAAAATAAATCATACAATCAGGAAGGTTTGGACTCTTGAGGGACTGCCGCTGACAGCCAAGCGCTTTCACTTTCCTGACCTCGTGGTCAGAGCAAGTGCCAGTGCAGTGGAAATTCCGGTAGTGGTTTCTTTCGTCTTTTGCCGAGATGAGAACTGTATTTTCCGATGATATGTAACTGAAATGTCTTGAGGTATGGCATTCCATCATCGCAGAAAAGTAGAGAAAGATGATTTCCCAACCCGAAAAGCCAGACCAAGCTGCCATCGTATTGAACGAGTACACTGTAGAAATTGGTCACCAGTACTGGTCACTGACCTGATCACAAGGAAGCAACTACAAAAACAAAAACAAAATGACATCGTCCAAAAAGGGCAAAGAATGCATATAATGGCGGTGCGTGCGTGCAGGACCATAACTACAAAATTTTAAAAATGTACAAATGTCGAGGATGACATCGACAACCGCCGAGTTTCATGAATCAACACACCGGAATTTGAGAAATTGAGCATACTTCGAAGTACTTCAGGCCAGGTTGTACACAAATACGCTTCACGTCTACGATCATGTTGCCGCCAAGTCGTGGCACCCCCCCTCCGAAGCCCGCGAAGGTCGCGGTCACGATTTGAAACGTGGCCGCGACGTTTTGGTCAAGTTCATGCCGTTGCCATGCAACTTGGCCGCATGGCCGCATGGACGCTGGTTTTGGTCGCAGTGTGAGCCAGGGAGTCGTCAAGCCAGTGTGAGCCAGGGAGTCGTATTTGACGACTCCCTGGTGTGAGCGCGCCCTTAGGCTGTCATCACACCATGGTACAAAGCGCTGCGTCTACGTCCACGTAAGGAGTTTTTGGTCGGTTGTCATGATGATCCGTATACGGGGTGAAAACGGGAGCAGAGGAAACGGGAGACGTAGACGTGGTATGGAGAGGGGGGGTATACGACTTTTTGTATGAACGTGCGTATCTCCCCCAGCCTTTTTCCGAGCGACCCTGTACTTCCATGTACGCGGGCTCAAATTTCTCCAAAAACCTGACTGCGTGTACGCGTCAAGAACTGTGCTTGTCTGATGACACGACCATCCGTTTTGGTTTTTTCACCATAGACGTAGACGTAAACGGGAGTCGGAGAACGTGGTGTGATGACAGCCTAACCGGGGGTTATGTACTCTTGGTATTGTACTACATGTACTCCCTGGATACAATCTACTATTGTAGGCTGTGTTTACATGAGGCGTTTCATCCCGGGTTGAGTTCGATCCGGGTCAGATTTCAACCCGCCATGTACACGAAATGCAGAATGGCGCGTTTACATGACGCATTGCGCTTGACCAGGGTTGAAATTTTGCCCCGGGTTGATTACAACCCTCCCCTTGTAGGTAGCCCTTTCCCAAAGGTGCTCTTTTAATTCGAAACAAATGCGTGTCTGGCGCCAGGTTTCAATAGCAGCGCACACGCAATTTTCGCGCGAAATGATTCACGTGATCATACAGGACTCTACTATAGAAGTGGGCTTTTGGCGGCAGATCAGTATTTGACCCGGGTCAACTGCCTTCATGTAAACGCTTACCTATTTTGTCTATCGTACACACTTTCAACCCGGGCTGAACTCGACCCGGGTTGAAATTTCGCCCCAGGTTGATTTCAACCCTCCCCTTTGGGGGGGGGGGCACAGAACCGGTTCGCACTGTTCTTTGAGACTGTGCATGATTGTGCAGTTTGTCTGCAGGGCAGTGTACGCATACCCCTGCGCTGCAATCATTTAGAAAAGCGATCCTGTCAGCTTTTCTATTATTGTGTTCACATGGCAGAAAAAACGACATCGCTATGCTACGTAAGTTTCTACGTAAGGTGCTCGGTATTTCACTTAGGCTACGTAAGTCTCTACGTAACGTGCTCGGTATTAGATCTACCAACGCGTAGGCATACATTGTGTTCAGTGCACATGCATGCAGTCCGCGGATCCATGTTGGGATGTGCATGCGCGAGGAACTTCCTTCTTTGGAACTGCTTCTTGCATGAGCTGTTTCGGATATTTCGTCTCATGGCCTGGCTTATTTCGTTTCGGCGCTGCTGAGACCTCCTTTCGCGGAATATTACTCAATGACAGGTGAGTTGACCAGTTGCCTTTGATTCATTTGCTTGTGTTGACTCTTTCATTCAGGAAAAGTGTGCTGATTTTGGGGCGGAATGCAAAAAATAATGGAAAAGTTGACAGGATCTCTTTTCTAAATTTTGCTTTTCTGCTGCCGAGCTGCGAGGCCTCCTTTTACGGAATACTCAATGACAGGTGATCTCTAAGTTTACCGGTTTCCTTCGATTCATTTGCTTATGTTCACCTTTCATTTACGGAAACGTGTGCTGATTTTATTCGGATTTAGATCCATTTTTATCTCTTTGGGAGTCTTTGCCCTTGTCTACAGTGTGCGAAGAACGCGAGTTCAACTTCTTGACGGTAAGGCTTATGTTAGATGTGTTGTCGAAATACTCATATTCATTGTACATTGGTACGTTACAAGTAAGGCACTGGTCAGTGGCATACTATCGTTGGCAGTTCCCAATCTGGAGGGAAAGGTTCAAGTACCAATTGACCGAGTTTGAAAAATAAATTCGCATATCAGGGGAAATCTCTATTGTGGAGAGGTTCAGTAACTTGTTTGTTTCATACGAAACAAGCCAATGGGTGGAGTCCCGTCTCGTTAAAATCTCGTTTGCGCGGGCGAAGTGCACGTACGCCATGACCCGATCTCACGAAATTTCCTACGACAGTTCATTTCGCGTTCCCTGCAAGTTTCGCGTCCAAAGGTGCGAAGTTTCGCACTTCATGATGTAGAGCGAAAGTTTGTACGCATTTTCGTTTTGCAGAATCTCTCTAGTGACTCAATTGTTTCATACGAGACGAGTCAATGAGTCGGTGTGGCTTAGAATCTTTCGCTGTAGAAGAAATCTATTCGTATGTCTATTGGAGAAATAATTGTATTCACTGGTTATAAAATAGGTTAAGACAAACTCACAGAATAAATACCATCGGTCCCTTGGTGTTCGTCCTAAAGAAGTTCGACTGGATATCATTCATACTCACCAAAAGATATGTAAGATTTTATCATTGTGGAGTGCCTTGTTTATCTCTCAGTACCTCCAACCATAGCCTTGCCCCTTTTCTCCTCAGGATCAGTGTAGTTGTTGGAACGAGGTTTTGGACTCAGCAATGTATTCGTTTACATTTTAATACATGTTTATTGTTCCTCCTTTGCTGTGTTGTTTTAGACAATCGTGGACTAACAGTTTGAAGTCATTGAACTACTTCCAAAAGTTGTATCGACATCAACAGGATTACGATTTCAGTGTCAATATGATGCTGGATGACCTTATCACGATAACCCATGACTATAAACCATTATAAACACAGAATCAACAAAAACATCTGCGACACGCACCTGGCGCATGGCTACATTTCTCAAATAAATCTGATTGAGGGTGGAGAAATCTGAAATATCTGAAAGGCAAGACAATTTTATGACAAGTCATGAAATTCTGCAACAGCAACATGCACAGAATGACCTCCGTATAAAAAAAGTATCACCACCACTGCTCACATGTTTCCCCGCAGAAGAACATTTAGAAAAGCGATCCTGTCAGCTTTTCTATTATTGTGTTCACATGGCAGAAAAAACGACATCGCTATGCTACGTAAGTTTCTACGTAAGGTGCTCGGTATTTCACTTAGGCTACGTAAGTCTCTACGTAAGGTGCTCGGTATTAGATCTACCAACGCGTGGTAGCCGTGTGCTGTGCACGTGCACGGCAGACATTGTGTTCAGTGCATGCAGTCCGCGGATCCGTGTTCGGATGTGCATGCGCGAGGAACTTCCTTCTTTGGAACTGCTTCTTGCATGAGCTGTTTCGGATATTTCGTCTCATGGCCTGGCTTATTTCGTTTCGGCGCTGCTGAGACCTCCTTTCGCGGAATATTACTCAATGACAGGTGAGTTGACCAGTTGCCTTTGATTCATTTGCTTGTGTTGACTCTTTCATTCAGGAAAAGTGTGCTGATTTTGGGGCGGAATGCAATAAATAATGGAAAAGTTGACACGATCTCTTTTCTAAATTTTGCTTTTCTGCTGCCGAGCTGCGAGGCCTCCTTTTACGGAATACTCGATGACAGGTGATCTCTAAGTTGACCGGTTTCCTTTGATTCATTTGCTTATGTTCACCTTTCATTTACGGAAACGTGTGCTGATTTTATTCGGATTTAGATCCATTTTTATCTCTTTGCCCTTGTCAACAGTGTGCGAAGAACGCGAGTTCAACTTCTTGACGGTAAGGCTTATGTTAGATGTGTTGTCGAAATACTCATTATTCATTGTACATTGGTACGTTACAAGTAAGGCACTGGTCAGTGGCATACTATCGTTGGCAGTTCCCAATCTGGAGGGAAAGGTTCAAGTACCAATTGACCGAGTTTGCAAAATAAATTCGCATATCAGGGGAAATCTCTATTGTGGAGAGGTTCAGTAACTTGTTTGTTTCATACGAAACAAGCCAATGGGTGCAGTCTCGTCTCGTGAAAATCTCGTACTTGTATGATTGGATTTGTTTACTCAAGTCTGGGCTGTTTGATTTGTGAGTACCGCCGAGATTGCACTTCCCCAAATAAAGTATCGTGCCGCCAAAGCAAGAATTACGATCTGCAATCTGTTTGTAGTACCTGTAAGAATGTGGAGTACATGTATCGTGCTTTCTCTGTTGCTGTTTCAGTTGCCGTCATGTTGCTAAAGAAACGTTCAGTAGAGAGGTTCTGCAAAACGAAAATTCGAACGAAGTTTCGCGACAGTCCTTGCGAAAGTGTGTGCGAATTTTTGCACGAACTTTGCGTTCTGCACATTTTCGTAGTTTGCGCGGGCCAAGTGCACGTACGCCATGACCCGATCTCACGAAATTTCCTACGACAGTTCATTTCGCGTCCAAAGGTGCGAAGTTTCGCACTTCATGATGTAGAGCGAAAGTTTGTACGCATTTTCGTTTTGCAGAATCTCTCTAGTGACTCAATTGTTTCATACGAGACGAGTCAATGAGTCGGTGTGGCTTAGAATCTTTCGCTGTGGAAGAAATCTATTCGTATGTCTATTGGAGATATAATTGTATTCTCTGGTTATAAAATAGGTTAAGCTCACAGAATAAATACCATCGGTCCCTTGGTGTTCGTCCTAAAGCGGTTCGACTGGATATCATTCATACTCATCAAAAGATGTGTAAGATTTTATTATTGTGGAGTGCCTTGTTTATCTCTCAGTACCTCCAACCATAGCCTTGCCCCTTTTCTCCTCAGGATCAGTGTAGTTGTTGGAACGAGGTTTTGGACTCAGCAATGTATTCGTTTACATTTTAATACATGTTTATTGTTCCTCCTTTGCTGTGTTGTTTTAGACAATCGTGGACTAATAGTTTGCAGTCATTGAACTACTTCCAAAAGTTGTATCGATATCAACAGGATTACGATTTCAGTTTCAATATGATGCTGGATGACCTTATCACGATAACCCATGACTATAAACACAGAATCAACAAAAACATCTGCGACACGCACCTGGCGCATGGCTACATTTCTCAAATAAATCTGATTGAGGGTGGAGAAATCTGAAATATCTGAAAGGCGAGACAATTTTATGACAAGTCATGAAATTCTGCAACAGCAACATGCACAGAATGACCTCCGTATAAAAAAGAATCACCACCACTGCTCACATGTTTCCCCGCACAAGAACATTATTATTATTATTATTAACTTTTATTTTACTAGGGTGTTTCCCACAGACCTATGGTCTTCTTACGGGAGCCCCTAGGAAGGTTATGCATGCATTATGCTAGTGCCATTTTCGGCAAGAAAAGGCTTGCACATCAATGCGTATAATATGGTATTGATATGATGTGAAGGCCATCATTTACATATTGATATAGGGTATTCCATTGGTTGGTGACAGAAAAAACAAAAGAAATTATAGCAATAAAAACTGCTTTATGGCAGTTTTCTAAAAAAAGTTATTGTGTTCTAGTCCATGGACCCCGTCTAAAAAGTAAGAAATTAACGAAATGTGATATGATGTGAAGGCCATCATTTACATATTGATATAGGGCATTCCATTGGTTGGTGACAGAAAAAACAAAAGAAATTATAGCAATAAAAACTGCTTTATGGCAGTTTTCTAAAAAAAGTTATTGTGTTCTAGTCCATGGACCCCGTCTAAAAAGTAAGAAATTAACGAAATGTGATAGCTGAAAATTAAAATTTCACACAAAACCTCACAATAATCACACACAGAATGAAAAGCTACATGCAGAAGACCTTTTCCCCTCGTGATCCTCTTTCCTATGCATGCATGTTGCCAATTGTTGGTGCAGTACAAGTTTAGTGTTGAAAGCAGCATTTCAAGTGTTGTGATTATTGTGAGGTTTTGTGTGAAATTTTAATTTTCAGCTATCACATTTCGTTAATTTCTTACTTTTTAGACGGGGTCCATGGACTAGAACACAATAACTTTTTTTAGAAAACTGCCATAAAGCAGTTTTTATTGCTATAATGCATTATGCTAGTGCCATTTTCTGCAAGAAAAGGCTTGCACATCAATGCGTATAATATGGTATTGATATGATGTGAAGGCCATCATTTACATATTGATATAGGGAATTCCATTGATTGGTGACAGAAAAAACAAAAGAAATTATAGCAATAAAAACTGCTTTATGGCAGTTTTCTAAAAAAGGTTATTGTGTTCTAGTCCATGGACCCCGTCTAAAAAGTAAGAAATTAACGAAATGTGATAGCTGAAAATTAAAATTTCACACAAAACCTCACAAAAATCACAACACTTGAAATGCTGCTTTCAACACTAAACTTGTACTGCACCAACAATTGGCAACATGCATGCATAGGAAAGAGGATCACGAGGGGAAAAGGTCTTCTGCATGTAGCTTTTCATTCTGTGAAAAGCTACATTCAAAAATTGACTTGGGTCTGTGGGAGTGTGTGAGAGAACGCCCGCTCGTTCCGTTGTGACAGATTCCAGGGCCTCGTTGAGGGGCCCTACCCCATCACCCATGGCTGCTTCTGGACTTGTTCTAGGTTTGAGTCCCGCGCACGAACAGAATGAGCACGAAAATGTGAAAAAATTGTAAATGCATTTGTTTGGCTCCTGGGTGGCTCGCACACCGTGGCACTATGCCGGAAATTTGAGTTTTTCCGGTCTGGAAAGCCTGTCAGTGAGGCGCGAGAACTTGTAAATCATGTCCTGAGGGCCAGCATAGTGGCAGGAGTGTGTGGTCAAAATTTCACTCAAATCCATTGAGAAACACCAAAGTTACGGTCAATTGAATGCCATATGAAATTTATGGGTAGGCTGCCCCCCTAAGGAGGCACATCACCCAAAAATTCGCTGAAAAATCGAATTTGTAAATTCATATTGAGTGCTACGTCAGTTCAAAGAGCATGAATAGCTGCAAATTCTCTGAAAACTGTGTCCCTATCTGACCAGCCGTTCAAGAGTTATGGCCGAAAATGTGCCCTTGCAAGGAAAGATTTTTTTGTTGCATGCTGTCATTTGTTGGCAGCACTAGCACTGTATTTGAATGTGAGCAGACCGTGCGCAACTTGTCGTATTATGGAAACACGCGAAAGTGTGCAGAATTTTGCCCCAAGTCCAAAAAAGTCCAAAAAATCACGTTAAAAACCACGTATTGGGCTGCACGGCGGCGGGCGAAGCCCGCCGCCGTGCAGCAGGACTTTTGCCAGCACCCTCGGGACGTTGCAGATATGTGGCTTGATTATTGTAGTTGACGTTGATTTAGCGACTTTGGCAAGTTTGAGTCGTGTCAAGAAGTCAGGTAGGATTCAGTACTAGGCAGTAGTGAAACGTGAGTGGCAGTCTTTGCCGGTTTCTGAGGGCATCCTGGATTTGGTGTGCAGCGCTGTGGAAATGGCTTGCTGTGGAGGTCCCAGCACTGGATGTTGTATCAAAGGTACGACCTCGTAGCACGTGAGTAGTTAGTGCGGGGCAGGTTCTGGCCCACTTTTTGACCTTTGACCTTTGGGCCAAATAAGGCACACTGTGTTGGTCGTGCTGGGTCTGGCCCCGGGACTTCCCCCAGGGTTTGACCTTTGACCTTTGGGTTAAATAAGGCACACTGTGTCGGGCGCGCTTGGTCTGGCCCCGGGACTCCCCCAGGGTTCGACCTTTGGCCCTGCCATGTCATAAATGTGCCATAAAGGTTCTTTTCGCCATTGATGGCGAACGTGCACTTGTGCACGTTCGGTGCATTCGCACCAGGGAGTAGTAAAATACGTACTATTCCCTGATTCGCACATCATAGATGTGCATTGCATGCAGCGAATGACATATTGCGCATGCGCGCATACGCACGCGGAGCATGTGACCTTCAGTGGTCCTATGCGTGTGGAAAAGATGCAGTGCAACACAAGGTGTACTAGTACACGTGTCATTATACTACTCCCTGATTCGCACTTCGTAGATGTGCAGCAAACAAGTTCACGTTCCGTGCATTCGTTTTATTCGCACATCGTAGATGTGCACTGATTGACAAGTTGCCCATACAGAGCATGCCTAATCGGTTTTTCGATCGGTTAAGAGAATGTTCAAAATCGGCCATATTATGAGCCCCAAGATCAGAATTCGGCTCAACGTAGTACTTGAAGTCCCATTACGTCATGTACATTTACACACAAGCACACTCTGTTGAAGCACTGAAACATCGATTTTCGGCGAATTCAACATGCGAAATTTGAAAATTCGGCGAAAAGATGGGTGATTTCTTCAAAACCACTTTTTTCGGCGAATTTGTCGGCCAGCCGATTTGGGAAATGCCTACTGTCCATGCAGGTGCATTAGATGCATATTTCTATTTTGATCGGGATACAGTTAGAATCAACCGGCTACGCCCGGAGTATCATGCATCAAAACAATTATTGAAGGGGTGTCACAGTGAAGCAGTGTTGCTACGCACCACAAATCCCCTCTGCACTGCATCGAATCTATACTGGAGAATTCAGAGTGACCAGCAAAGAGTCACAACCCGCGGGTATCCAGTCACACTAAGGCATATCCACCATTCCCCACATATTCACTGTAACAAAACACAATACTGTTCACTATAATACACTTTTATTTAAATGGACTTGGATGAGTCTGTAGAAGAGAACACAATGCACGCACACGCACGCATGCGCGGACACACACACACGCACACACGCACACACACACATCTAGGTTATAGTGCTATACACGTATCTAGGGTTTAGGAAGCACGAGAATATGTCGAAGCACCCACACATACCCCTTCATGCAGTGTACTTCAGTAGCCCAACACGTTACGACTGCTCAGGACCATCACAAAACACATTACGACCGCTCAGGACCATCACAAAACACCACACACTGTTACTACACTGCATACACAGTTACTACACTACGCCTGTTACAAGTACTTACAAATAATTTTGAAAACAAATGGCACATCCCGAAGACGGCAGCTAGCTCCAGACCTTCATACATACGTCATCTGTAAAACCAAGCATGAGCGCACACAAACACTATTAGTGTCACGAATACGGAAGCAGGGTAAGACAAGAGGATACGAAACAAGTAAGTATCGCTATAACGAGGGGGGTAAGTATACATGTAGACAGAGCAGTGCTTACTTACAGGGTCCGGATACGCTCCATGGCGTCCCGGTAGTCGGACTGCAACAGCAGCCCGACTTGCCGGCCCTCCCAGTAACGGGCCCGATGGGCCGCACCCGCCAGGTGTGCGGCCACGGCCTGGCCTCCCACCAGCCTTTCTCCACTGTAAAAACGAAAGAAACCGCAGAAAGCACAGTGTCATAGAGCTCTTTTGTTGGGGGAGAGAGCTAGGAGCACTGCACACTTACCATTTATCGCAATATATGATTAGAAAGAGGCGGCGCTTGACGCACCGCCTCAGGTGTTGAAACAGGGGTACTACCCCTGTAAGGCGAACGCCACAGTGACACGTGAACCTCATTTGGGCTGTTTTCAGGATAATGATACTGAAGTGAAGGTGTGAACCGCAAAGCAAGACCTTTACCTTCTTCCTGTCAAATTCGCTCCCCAGCTGCATACCGACATCATCCGCTAAAACCCAATCATACCAAGTAACGCAAAGGTCATCAGTTGACCTTTTGGACTTTTCAACTCTTATCCAAAACCACCAAGAGGAAAAAACCAGGATGAAGAAGACGTCAGTTGTAGAAGCGTTTGTGGAGGAGTTGTTACATTATTCTCAGTAAATAGATATGGCTGATACATTCGGTGTAGACTTGGACGACCGGTCGTGGTCTCTCACCACGGGTCCTTTACTAATAGAAAGGCGGACGCCAATAAGAACAGTTGTGGAGTTGGCAGATCAAAACGCGCAGCAAGAAATTTGGCACGTCGATGGTAGACTCCATCGGGAGGACGGACCAGCTCTTGTTGATAGTAGGGGAGTGTCCGCCTGGTGCTATGGAGGTCGCCTTCATCGCGTTAATGAACCGGCTTGGATAGGACGGGGTAGCATAGAGTACTACCTCAACGGCGCCCGTCATAGAGCCGGCGGTCCTGCAGTCAGTTATTATGACGCCACATGCGGTATTCTACGGTGGTATCACCACGGAAGACTCCACAGGTATGATGGCCCTGCAGTGGAAACATTTTCAGACCTTGGTGAAGACTCTGAGGGGTTCTACCGACACCGCGAAGAGTGGTATTGGAATGGCGTCAGACAAAGGATCGGCGACGGCCCTGCTCTGACGGAGAGATTTGATGGCGCCTATTTGCTGGAAGCCTGGTATGTCCAAGGGCGTCTACACAGAGTAGACGGACCAGCCAGGATCACTCGGAGTGATGATGGTATCACCATCCAGTGGTATTATCACGACCGGCTCCACAGGGAGAATGCGCCAGCCGTGATACGCAGGGAAGGTAACAACCGTGTACGGGAGTGGTACCGATACAACCTTCGGCATAGGGAAGATGGGCCTGCTTTCATCTCTCAGGAGGAGGGTATCTATCAGTGGTACCTCAACGGGGTGTATTACGGTGACCACCATCAAGACCAGGCAATACACCCCATGGAGCTGCAGTACATCAATGTAGTGCCTACTAAGGTAGACTCGTCAGCAATAAGTCATGAGCCCATTTGTGTGATTTGTCAGGATACCCTGAACCGTCCTCTATCCAAGTTGGAGTGTGGTCATGAATTTCACTTCCACTGTATCAAGGAGTGGATCAGTTCTGCCTCCAGCCCAACTTGCCCAACCTGCCGCTACTCCATGACTGCTGAGGACTTGGTTGAGTTCTTGTAGTAATACATGACACCGCTGCGTGTAGGCGACTACGAATGACCAGTCATGTGCTACAGATGGACACGGACACGCCACCCTAAGTAGCCATGAGCGGCTATTTGGACAAGGACAACAAAGCACCTCGTGGGTGGCCAAGGTTGACACTAGCCACAAGTCTGGTCGCTCAGTTGAATAAGCTGGGTGTGCCCATGAAGACCATGCAGAGGACAAGACAGACTGGAAGAAACTGTGCAGCTCGACACTCGAGGACAAATCAGTATCAGCAGCTACTACACCTTGCTGATGATGCTCACAAGACAGAAGTGGGGAAAAAAAACTGAATTTCTTTATTTAGTGCTCAACTACGCGAAATGTGTTATTATTATTATACATGTTCAACTGTAATCAGTCTGGCTGACTGCCATTCTCTACCACACATTACCGGACACTGTTGTGGTTGTCGTCGTTATCGTCGTCGTTGTTGATGTTGTAGTCGGTTGTTGTCGTCGTTATCGTCGTCGTTGTTGATGTTGTTATTGGTTGTTGTTGTCGGTTGTTGCCGGTTGTTGTCGTCGTTTGTTGTTGGTTGTTGTTGGTTGTTGTTGATGTTGTAGTCGGTTGTCGTCGTCGTTATCGTCGTCGTTGTTGATGTTGTTATTGGTTGTTGTTGGTTGTTGTTGTGTGTTGTTGTCGGTTGTTGTTGGCTGTTGGATGTTGTTGTCGGTTGTTGCTGGTTATTGTTGGTTGTTGTTGGTTGTTGTTGTTGTCGGTTGTTGTCGGTTGTTGGGTGTTGTTGTCGGCTGTTGGGTGTTCTTGTTGGTTGGTGTTGGTTGTTGTTGGTTGTTGTCGGTTGTTGTCCGTTGTTGTCGGCTGTTGCTAGTTGTTGCTGGTTGTTGTTGTTGGCTGTTGTTGGTTGTTGTTGGATGTTGTTGTCGGTTGTTGTCGATTGCTAGTTGTTGGTTGTAGTTGGTTGTTGTCGGTTGTTGTTGGTTGTTGTCGGTTGTTTTCGGCCGTTGTCGGTTGTTGTTGTTTATTGTTGGCTGTTGTTGGTTGTTGTTGGGTGTTGTTTGGTATTGTTGTCGGTTGTTGCCGGTTGTCGTTTGCTGTTGTTGGTTGTTGTTGCCGGTTGTTGTCGGTTGTTGGGTGTTGTTGTCGGTTGTTGGGTGTTGTTGTTGTCGGTTGTTGGGTGGTGTTGTTGGTTGTTGTTGGTTGTTGTTGGTTGTTGCCGGATGTTGTCGGTTGTTGTTGGTTGTTGTTGTCGGTTGTTGTCGGTTGTTGTCAGTTGTTATTGGTTGTTGTTGGTTGTTGTTGGTTGTTGTTGGTTGTTGTTGGCTGTTGTTGGCTGTTGTTGTCGGTTGTTGTTGGTTGTTGTTGGTAGTTGTTGTCGGTTGCTGTCGGTTGTTGTCGGTTGTTGTCGGTTGTTGTTGTTTGTTGTTGGTTGTTGTTGGTTGTTGTTGGTTGTTGTTGGTTGTTGTTGGCTGTTGTTGTTGTTTGTTGTTGGTTGTTGTTGTCGGTTGTTGTCGGTTGTTGGGTGTTGTTGTTGGTTATTGTCGGTTGTTGTCGGTTGTTGTCGGTTGTTGTGTTTTAACCCTTTGCGGTGCATCAGTCATTAACGACTGATATTGTGTACATACCGTAAAACTGTCGTAACTCCATCGATTTTAGTCCTGTTGCACATATCGAAATATGTAGATTAATCGTTATTTTGTTCATTATCCAGGAGGATGTTGCTATGATTCAGTACCATTTTTTCGCATAATGAGACGAGTTTGTGTAACGTTAGTGTGACGTGGGTATGCTGATTGGATGCGAGGTGGTGAGAGTATGCTGATTGGCCGATAACAATTAGTGGAAGGGATAAAGTAATGCGCTGCTTGTGCAGCGTAACCAAACACATGGTCTGTGGGAAACACCCTAGTAAAATAAATAAAATAATAATAACATGAATTGCCACCGGCACTTGAGAGACTCGAGCCCCACCACCTTGTTCAAATCGGACTTGGTAGCTTCGTATTGGAACTTAATCTTCTTCTTTTTGAGGTATGACCGTACAAAACGCGCTTGGAGTTTTCATTTATTTTATTTTTTCATTGCAACTTTTTTAGCAGATGTCCACTCGTGAAACAACGGTGAATCTGGAACGAATAAATGGTCCATGCCAAAGGCATGACGAGTCTCGAAGTCTTCACATTCATGATGGAACCTTGTCATGATTGACGCATTCCTTGATGGTGCGCACATGAAATCAACCTGGCTCATCTTTTCCAATTCCATTCTTTTCACATCCTGCAACCCATACCCTACTAGTATCAGTGGGGACGCTAGAATCAGAAGAGGCAAGGCAGCACTCTTCCGTGGATGTATTACTCGACACAACACCACCCATACTTGTTTTCTAGAAGTTTTGAATATAATGATATATTGCAGTAGGAAGTAGTATACAGTCAAATAGGATAGGATAAGAATGAATGATCAGCTGTCTGATAAAGAATGCAGTTCATTAAAGACTTATTGGAAGCTCTCTACCAGCTGATCGTCTTGTTGAACGACGACACTGCATAATGATATGAAGCTCTCAGTTAGCTGTTTCAGTTCCGTGGTAGAAAGTGTCATGTGCGCGTCCAGAGCACGATGAAAACATCTGGGCTCCACGTGGATGCAGACGATTGGAGCAACAGTAAGACGTACCTTCAACGCCTGCTCGTCAAGGTCGAAGGAGACTGCCCCGGGGTAGATGAAAACATCTTGTTCCACATCCAGTTCGAACGAGCTGGTCGGGACTAGCTTGCTTTCACCGTTGATGTATACCCGACATTGACCGTCGGACGAACGTGATGGGTAGAAGTTGGTCTTGATCTTCTCCACACGTCCTCTTCGGAGAGTGTCACGGAGCGATGGACAAGTCTTGATCAAGTTCGTAATGATGAACTCAGTGGACTCATTCAGGTCGATGTAAACCTGTCCTTGAGCATCTTTGCGAGCTGTTGCCGTACTACCACAGGCTGGTAGAGCTCCTGAAGGGAAGTACATCTTATAACCAGGCTTGTAGAAGGATCTACCTGATGACTTGTAGGACAGTTGCATGTCCTCCTGAAACCCATCCACCACAATCTCTTTGTGGAGCTTGGTAGGAGCAGGTGGCACATAGCGACGCTTAGCCGGTACTGCGTTCGAAGAGAGCACAACTTGAGGAGGGTCAGCAGGAAGAGCGGAATTCTTCCTCACCCGTCGCTCGTAAAGGGAATCCATCTTCCAGGAAGCGAAGGCAGAACAACTCATCAGCACTGTATTCGATGAACGAATGACTCAACTACAGGACAACCATCTGTATTTATACAAGTCAGAGACGGGGGCGGATTGAAATGTTAAAATATGTGTCAACTAGATCAACCAATCACCATCAAGCCCGACACAAACATTTGCCCAATCAGCATTGAGCCCGCCAAAAACATTTGACCAACCAGCATCAAACCCACCAAAAACATTTTGTCCAGTCAGCGGCATGCCCACCAAATAATTATCTCATCTTAAAGATTCCTTACATGATACAGCCACTTTAGTGAACTGATACAGTATGGAAATAAGATCAAAGTCAAACGTGTGCAAGTTCTGAATCACGTGATCAAGTGAATAGGCTTCCCAACAATAGGCATCAATCAATGATGTCATAAGAGATGTATCAGATGGAGATAAAATCAGCAAATTCGTACGCAACGTGGACAGTTGAGATGATGACACCATCCTGGTCGACTCCATGAGATGCAGTACATATAGGAGTGGAAAATGCTGAGGAAGAGGTTTCATGATTCGACTGAACCTCAACCACGATACACTGCTACGAGGTAAGTAGGAACGCAGTTTACGTAGTACATCCACATTCGTATCGTATACTATGCAGGATAATGCTATAGCATAGTTTAAACTCTTGTACAAACAGGATTTTTTCATCGCAAGTAACTGCTCCCGAAGAGGGTGTACGCAAAGCTGATCGGATAAGAGTTCAGTTTTCGAAAGAAAATGCAAAAGATGACGATCCACACCGCATAACCGCTCATGTACAGCGTAACGCTTCTTCATCAAACTACATCTCCTATGCACATCATCTTCAGGGAAGTAAATCACCGCCATGACAAGTCCACACGAAGAACACACGTATCTTCCTTCATGTAAAACATGATCAAGATGTTGACACTGTTTTTCCTCCCCGTATTGCTCTTTTTCTTCTTCTTTCTTCTTAAATTCAGAATCCATCTTCACTCCTCACCAACATCCTCATTATGACACTATATCCAGCATGATATCTACTTTATATAACCAATCCTATCCGGGGCAATTATCAGGTACAACCATGGGGGTAGATGACCTCATACCCTCGCCAACACGTCGGCGAGGGTATGAGGTCATCTACCCCCATGGTTGTACCTGATAATTGCCCCGGATAGGATTGGTTATATAAAGTAGATATCATGCTGGATATAGTGTCATAATGAGGATGTTGGTGAGGAGTGAAGATGGATTCTGAATTTAAGAAGAAAGAAGAAGAAAAAGAGCAATACGGGGAGGAAAAACAGTGTCAACATCTTGATCATGTTTTACATGAAGGAAGATACGTGTGTTCTTCGTGTGGACTTGTCATGGCGGTGATTTACTTCCCTGAAGATGATGTGCATAGGAGATGTAGTTTGATGAAGAAGCGTTACGCTGTACATGAGCGGTTATGCGGTGTGGATCGTCATCTTTTGCATTTTCTTTCGAAAACTGAACTCTTATCCGATCAGCTTTGCGTACACCCTCTTCGGGAGCAGTTACTTGCGATGAAAAAATCCTGTTTGTACAAGAGTTTAAACTATGCTATAGCATTATCCTGCATAGTATACGATACGAATGTGGATGTACTACGTAAACTGCGTTCCTACTTACCTCGTAGCAGTGTATCGTGGTTGAGGTTCAGTCGAATCATGAAACCTCTTCCTCAGCATTTTCCACTCCTATATGTACTGCATCTCATGGAGTCGACCAGGATGGTGTCATCATCTCAACTGTCCACGTTGCGTACGAATTTGCTGATTTTATCTCCATCTGATACATCTCTTATGACATCATTGATTGATGCCTATTGTTGGGAAGCCTATTCACTTGATCACGTGATTCAGAACTTGCACACGTTTGACTTTGATCTTATTTCCATACTGTATCAGTTCACTAAAGTGGCTGTATCATGTAAGGAATCTTTAAGATGAGATAATTATTTGGTGGGCATGCCGCTGACTGGACAAAATGTTTTTGGTGGGTTTGATGCTGGTTGGTCAAATGTTTTTGGCGGGCTCAATGCTGATTGGGCAAATGTTTGTGTCGGGCTTGATGGTGATTGGTTGATCTAGTTGACACATATTTTAACATTTCAATCCGCCCCCGTCTCTGACTTGTATAAATACAGATGGTTGTCCTGTAGTTGAGTCATTCGTTCATCGAATACAGTGCTGATGAGTTGTTCTGCCTTCGCTTCCTGGAAGATGGATTCCCTTTACGAGCGACGGGTGAGGAAGAATTCCGCTCTTCCTGCTGACCCTCCTCAAGTTGTGCTCTCTTCGAACGCAGTACCGGCTAAGCGTCGCTATGTGCCACCTGCTCCTACCAAGCTCCACAAAGAGATTGTGGTGGATGGGTTTCAGGAGGACATGCAACTGTCCTACAAGTCATCAGGTAGATCCTTCTACAAGCCTGGTTATAAGATGTACTTCCCTTCAGGAGCTCTACCAGCCTGTGGTAGTACGGCAACAGCTCGCAAAGATGCTCAAGGACAGGTTTACATCGACCTGAATGAGTCCACTGAGTTCATCATTACGAACTTGATCAAGACTTGTCCATCGCTCCGTGACACTCTCCGAAGAGGACGTGTGGAGAAGATCAAGACCAACTTCTACCCATCACGTTCGTCCGACGGTCAATGTCGGGTATACATCAACGGTGAAAGCAAGCTAGTCCCGACCAGCTCGTTCGAACTGGATGTGGAACAAGATGTTTTCATCTACCCCGGGGCAGTCTCCTTCGACCTTGACGAGCAGGCGTTGAAGGTACGTCTTACTGTTGCTCCAATCGTCTGCATCCACGTGGAGCCCAGATGTTTTCATCGTGCTCTGGACGCGCACATGACACTTTCTACCACGGAACTGAAACAGCTAACTGAGAGCTTCATATCATTATGCAGTGTCGTCGTTCAACAAGACGATCAGCTGGTAGAGAGCTTCCAATAAGTCTTTAATGAACTGCATTCTTTATCAGACAGCTGATCATTCATTCTTATCCTATCCTATTTGACTGTATACTACTTCCTACTGCAATATATCATTATATTCAAAACTTCTAGAAAACAAGTATGGGTGGTGTTGTGTCGAGTAATACATCCACGGAAGAGTGCTGCCTTGCCTCTTCTGATTCTAGCGTCCCCACTGATACTAGTAGGGTATGGGTTGCAGGATGTGAAAAGAATGGAATTGGAAAAGATGAGCCAGGTTGATTTCATGTGCGCACCATCAAGGAATGCGTCAATCATGACAAGGTTCCATCATGAATGTGAAGACTTCGAGACTCGTCATGCCTTTGGCATGGACCATTTATTCGTTCCAGATTCACCGTTGTTTCACGAGTGGACATCTGCTAAAAAAGTTGCAATGAAAAAATAAAATAAATGAAAACTCCAAGCGCGTTTTGTACGGTCATACCTCAAAAAGAAGAAGATTAAGTTCCAATACGAAGCTACCAAGTCCGATTTGAACAAGGTGGTGGGGCTCGAGTCTCTCAAGTGCCGGTGGCAATTCATGTTATTATTATTTTATTTATTTTACTAGGGTGTTTCCCACAGACCATGTGTTTGGTTACGCTGCACAAGCAGCGCATTACTTTATCCCTTCCACTAATTGTTATCGGCCAATCAGCATACTCTCACCACCTCGCATCCAATCAGCATACCCACGTCACACTAACGTTACACAAACTCGTCTCATTATGCGAAAAAATGGTACTGAATCATAGCAACATCCTCCTGGATAATGAACAAAATAACGATTAATCTACATATTTCGATATGTGCAACAGGACTAAAATCGATGGAGTTACGACAGTTTTACGGTATGTACACAATATCAGTCGTTAATGACTGATGCACCGCAAAGGGTTAAAACACAACAACCGACAACAACCGACAACAACCGACAATAACCAACAACAACACCCAACAACCGACAACAACCGACAACAACAACCAACAACAAACAACAACAACAGCCAACAACAACCAACAACAACCAACAACAACCAACAACAACCAACAACAAACAACAACAACCGACAACAACCGACAACAACCGACAGCAACCGACAACAACTACCAACAACAACCAACAACAACCGACAACAACAGCCAACAACAGCCAACAACAACCAACAACAACCAACAACAACCAACAACAACCAATAACAACTGACAACAACCGACAACAACCGACAACAACAACCAACAACAACCGACAACATCCGGCAACAACCAACAACAACCAACAACAACCAACAACACCACCCAACAACCGACAACAACAACACCCAACAACCGACAACAACACCCAACAACCGACAACAACCGGCAACAACAACCAACAACAGCAAACGACAACCGGCAACAACCGACAACAATACCAAACAACACCCAACAACAACCAACAACAGCCAACAATAAACAACAACAACCGACAACGGCCGAAAACAACCGACAACAACCAACAACAACCGACAACAACCAACTACAACCAACAACTAGCAATCGACAACAACCGACAACAACATCCAACAACAACCAACAACAGCCAACAACAACAACCAGCAACAACTAGCAACAGCCGACAACAACGGACAACAACCGACAACAACCAACAACAACCAACACCAACCAACAAGAACACCCAACAGCCGACAACAACACCCAACAACCGACAACAACCGACAACAACAACAACCAACAACAACCAACAATAACCAGCAACAACCGACAACAACATCCAACAGCCAACAACAACCGACAACAACACACAACAACAACCAACAACAACCAATAACAACATCAACAACGACGACGATAACGACGACGACAACCGACTACAACATCAACAACAACCAACAACAACCAACAACAAACGACGACAACAACCGGCAACAACCGACAACAACAACCAATAACAACATCAACAACGACGACGATAACGACGACAACAACCGACTACAACATCAACAACGACGACGATAACGACGACAACCACAACAGTGTCCGGTAATGTGTGGTAGAGAATGGCAGTCAGCCAGACTGATTACAGTTGAACATGTATAATAATAATAACACATTTCGCGTAGTTGAGCACTAAATAAAGAAATTCAGTTTTTTTTCCCCACTTCTGTCTTGTGAGCATCATCAGCAAGGTGTAGTAGCTGCTGATACTGATTTGTCCTCGAGTGTCGAGCTGCACAGTTTCTTCCAGTCTGTCTTGTCCTCTGCATGGTCTTCATGGGCACACCCAGCTTATTCAACTGAGCGACCAGACTTGTGGCTAGTGTCAACCTTGGCCACCCACGAGGTGCTTTGTTGTCCTTGTCCAAATAGCCGCTCATGGCTACTTAGGGTGGCGTGTCCGTGTCCATCTGTAGCACATGACTGGTCATTCGTAGTCGCCTACACGCAGCGGTGTCATGTATTACTACAAGAACTCAACCAAGTCCTCAGCAGTCATGGAGTAGCGGCAGGTTGGGCAAGTTGGGCTGGAGGCAGAACTGATCCACTCCTTGATACAGTGGAAGTGAAATTCATGACCACACTCCAACTTGGATAGAGGACGGTTCAGGGTATCCTGACAAATCACACAAATGGGCTCATGACTTATTGCTGACGAGTCTACCTTAGTAGGCACTACATTGATGTACTGCAGCTCCATGGGGTGTATTGCCTGGTCTTGATGGTGGTCACCGTAATACACCCCGTTGAGGTACCACTGATAGATACCCTCCTCCTGAGAGATGAAAGCAGGCCCATCTTCCCTATGCCGAAGGTTGTATCGGTACCACTCCCGTACACGGTTGTTACCTTCCCTGCGTATCACGGCTGGCGCATTCTCCCTGTGGAGCCGGTCGTGATAATACCACTGGATGGTGATACCATCATCACTCCGAGTGATCCTGGCTGGTCCGTCTACTCTGTGTAGACGCCCTTGGACATACCAGGCTTCCAGCAAATAGGCGCCATCAAATCTCTCCGTCAGAGCAGGGCCGTCGCCGATCCTTTGTCTGACGCCATTCCAATACCACTCTTCGCGGTGTCGGTAGAACCCCTCAGAGTCTTCACCAAGGTCTGAAAATGTTTCCACTGCAGGGCCATCATACCTGTGGAGTCTTCCGTGGTGATACCACCGTAGAATACCGCATGTGGCGTCATAATAACTGACTGCAGGACCGCCGGCTCTATGACGGGCGCCGTTGAGGTAGTACTCTATGCTACCCCGTCCTATCCAAGCCGGTTCATTAACGCGATGAAGGCGACCTCCATAGCACCAGGCGGACACTCCCCTACTATCAACAAGAGCTGGTCCGTCCTCCCGATGGAGTCTACCATCGACGTGCCAAATTTCTTGCTGCGCGTTTTGATCTGCCAACTCCACAACTGTTCTTATTGGCGTCCGCCTTTCTATTAGTAAAGGACCCGTGGTGAGAGACCACGACCGGTCGTCCAAGTCTACACCGAATGTATCAGCCATATCTATTTACTGAGAATAATGTAACAACTCCTCCACAAACGCTTCTACAACTGACGTCTTCTTCATCCTGGTTTTTTCCTCTTGGTGGTTTTGGATAAGAGTTGAAAAGTCCAAAAGGTCAACTGATGACCTTTGCGTTACTTGGTATGATTGGGTTTTAGCGGATGATGTCGGTATGCAGCTGGGGAGCGAATTTGACAGGAAGAAGGTAAAGGTCTTGCTTTGCGGTTCACACCTTCACTTCAGTATCATTATCCTGAAAACAGCCCAAATGAGGTTCACGTGTCACTGTGGCGTTCGCCTTACAGGGGTAGTACCCCTGTTTCAACACCTGAGGCGGTGCGTCAAGCGCCGCCTCTTTCTAATCATATATTGCGATAAATGGTAAGTGTGCAGTGCTCCTAGCTCTCTCCCCCAACAAAAGAGCTCTATGACACTGTGCTTTCTGCGGTTTCTTTCGTTTTTACAGTGGAGAAAGGCTGGTGGGAGGCCAGGCCGTGGCCGCACACCTGGCGGGTGCGGCCCATCGGGCCCGTTACTGGGAGGGCCGGCAAGTCGGGCTGCTGTTGCAGTCCGACTACCGGGACGCCATGGAGCGTATCCGGACCCTGTAAGTAAGCACTGCTCTGTCTACATGTATACTTACCCCCCTCGTTATAGCGATACTTACTTGTTTCGTATCCTCTTGTCTTACCCTGCTTCCGTATTCGTGACACTAATAGTGTTTGTGTGCGCTCATGCTTGGTTTTACAGATGACGTATGTATGAAGGTCTGGAGCTAGCTGCCGTCTTCGGGATGTGCCATTTGTTTTCAAAATTATTTGTAAGTACTTGTAACAGGCGTAGTGTAGTAACTGTGTATGCAGTGTAGTAACAGTGTGTGGTGTTTTGTGATGGTCCTGAGCGGTCGTAATGTGTTTTGTGATGGTCCTGAGCAGTCGTAACGTGTTGGGCTACTGAAGTACACTGCATGAAGGGGTATGTGTGGGTGCTTCGACATATTCTCGTGCTTCCTAAACCCTAGATACGTGTATAGCACTATAACCTAGATGTGTGTGTGTGCGTGTGTGCGTGTGTGTGTGTCCGCGCATGCGTGCGTGTGCGTGCATTGTGTTCTCTTCTACAGACTCATCCAAGTCCATTTAAATAAAAGTGTATTATAGTGAACAGTATTGTGTTTTGTTACAGTGAATATGTGGGGAATGGTGGATATGCCTTAGTGTGACTGGATACCCGCGGGTTGTGACTCTTTGCTGGTCACTCTGAATTCTCCAGTATAGATTCGATGCAGTGCAGAGGGGATTTGTGGTGCGTAGCAACACTGCTTCACTGTGACACCCCTTCAATAATTGTTTTGATGCATGATACTCCGGGCGTAGCCGGTTGATTCTAACTGTATCCCGATCAAAATAGAAATATGCATCTAATGCACCTGCATGGACAGTAGGCATTTCCCAAATCGGCTGGCCGACAAATTCGCCGAAAAAAGTGGTTTTGAAGAAATCACCCATCTTTTCGCCGAATTTTCAAATTTCGCATGTTGAATTCGCCGAAAATCGATGTTTCAGTGCTTCAACAGAGTGTGCTTGTGTGTAAATGTACATGACGTAATGGGACTTCAAGTACTACGTTGAGCCGAATTCTGATCTTGGGGCTCATAATATGGCCGATTTTGAACATTCTCTTAACCGATCGAAAAACCGATTAGGCATGCTCTGTATGGGCAACTTGTCAATCAGTGCACATCTACGATGTGCGAATAAAACGAATGCACGGAACGTGAACTTGTTTGCTGGACATCTACGAAGTGCGAATCAGGGAGTAGTATAATGACACGTGTACTAGTACACCTTGTGTTGCACTGCATCTTTTCCACACGCATAGGACCACTGAAGGTCACATGCTCCGCGTGCGTATGCGCGCATGCGCAATATGTCATTCGCTGCATGCAATGCACATCTATGATGTGCGAATCAGGGAATAGTACGTATTTTACTACTCCCTGGTGCGAATGCACCGAACGTGCACAAGTGCACGTTCGCCATCAATGGCGAAAAGAACCTTTATGGCACATTTATGACATGGCAGGGCCAAAGGTCGAACCCTGGGGGAGTCCCGGGGCCAGACCAAGCGCGCCCGACACAGTGTGCCTTATTTAACCCAAAGGTCAAAGGTCAAACCCTGGGGGAAGTCCCGGGGCCAGACCCAGCACGACCAACACAGTGTGCCTTATTTGGCCCAAAGGTCAAAGGTCAAAAAGTGGGCCAGAACCTGCCCCGCACTAACTACTCACGTGATAAACCTAAAAAAATTCAAAAATTGACTTGGGTCTGTGGGAGTCCGTGAAAGAACGCCCACTCGTTCCGTTGTGACAGATTCCAGGGCCACGTTGAGGGGCCCTACCCCACCACCAATGGCTGCTTCTGGACTTGTTTTAGGTTTGGGTCCCGCGCACGGACAGAATGGGCACGAAAATGTCAAAAAAATGTAAATGCATTTGTTTGGCTCCTGGGTGGCTCGCACACCGTAGCACTATGCCGGAAATTTGAGTTTTTCCGGCCTGGAAAGCCTGTCAGTGAGGCGCAAGAACTTGTAAATCATGTCCTGAGGGCCAGCATAGTGGCAGGAGTGTGTGGTCAAAATTTCACTCAAATCCACTGAGAAACACCAAAGTTACGGTCAATTGAATGCCATATGAAATTTTTGGGTGATGTGCCCCCTTAATAAAGGGGGCAGCCTACCCATAAATTTCATATGGCATTCAATTGACCGTAACTTTGGTGTTTCTCAATGGATTTGAGTGAAATTTTGACCACACACTCCTGCCACTATGCTGGCCCTCAGGACATGATTTACAAGTTCTTGCGCCTCACTGACAGGCTTTCCAGGCCGGAAAAACTCAAATTTCCGGCATAGTGCCACGGTGTGCGAGCCACCCAGGAGCCAAACAAATGCATTTACAATTTTTCACATTTTCGTGCTCATTCTGTTCGTGCGCGGGACTCAAACCTAGAACAAGTCCAGAAGCAGCCATGGGCGATGGGGTAGGGCCCCTCAACGAGGCCCTGGAATCTGTAACAAAAGGAAAGAGTGGGCGTTCTCCCACACACTCCCACAGACCCAAGTCAATTTTTAAATTTTTTTAGGTTTAGGGTGCGCTACGAGGTCGTACCTTTGATACAACATCCAGTGCTGGGACCTCCACAGCAAGCCATTTCCACAGCGCTGCACACCAAATCCAGGATACCCTCAGAAACCGGCAAAGACTACCACTCACGTTTCACTACTGCCTAGTACTGAATCCTACCTGACTTCTTGACACGACTCAAACTTGCCAAAGTCTCAAAATCAATGTCAACTACAATAATCAAGCCACATATCGGCAACGTCACGAGGGTGCTGGCAAAAGTCCTGCTGCACAGCCCAATACGTGGCTCAAAAACCTGATTTTTTGGACTTGGAGCAAAATTCTGCACACTTTCACGTGTTTCCATGATACGACAAGTTGCTCACGGTCTGCTCACATTCAAATACAGTGCTGCCAACAAATGACAGCGTGCAACAAAAAAATCTTTCCTTGCAAGGGCACATTTTCGGCCATAACTCTTGAACGGCCAGTCAGATCGGGACACAATTTTCAGAGAATTTGCAGCTATTCATGCTCTTTCAACTGACGTAGCACTCAATATGAATTTACAAATTCGATTTTTCAGCGAATTTTTGGGTAGTCTGCCACCTTAATTCGGTGGCACGAAATTATAGGTCGGGCGAGGAAATTTCGACGAAAAATGGAAAAGAGACAAACCCTTAGCCGACGTATAGCGACACCAAATTGCAGAATTTCGTCGTTCTTGAAGAACTCATAACAGAAATAAGGTGAAAGGTGACTACTGAATCCTCGAGTAAAAAAAAAAAAAAAAAGTAAATTATCGTGTCCGTTCCCGAAGGTAACTCACGACGGCCGCTAACACCCGATAAACCCTATAAACCCGAATCCTCGAGTGCGACGTCTAATTCCTTACTCAGAGAATGCGTGAGACTGGCAAGCAGTGTATACACATATATTTACATGCAAACGATCATAATGTTGAGAATTCCATGAGAAAAGTGCACAAATTTAAAGGGTGCATCTGAAAAATAGAATTTGTGTTTCATTTATTTATTTATTTCACTCAACTCCTGGTTCATGACCAATTGGCACGCAAAGTGCGAGAGAGGGTTGATAGCCAACCACGGCAAGAAAATAAAGGAAAGGAATAAAGAAAAAGAGAAGAAAGAAGGATAGACAAGAATCCAGCAAGGATATCCTATTGCACAATCGTACTAAATTATGCGATCAGTGTTCCGAAGTGATTTTTCAAATCTGGCGGCTCGACTGAATGGAGAGTCTTGGAGTCTGTCTGAAAATGCAGGCTGTGATGCACTCCTACAACTAGGGTTCAGAGTTCTCGCCAAGGAGAAGGTCTTATAGCCATGGGATTTTTCTCTTGACAAACGCCCTGAGGCCCACAGCCACGGCTTTGCCAATTGTTCGCCGAGAGGTTCTTCCTTTCGCCACGTTCCATGGTTTCCAAAACAACTTTCCCACAACCATGGTTTTACCCGTGTGTGTGTGTGTGTAAAAGTAAAAGTAAATTATCGTATCCGTTCCCGAAGGGAACTCACGACGGCCGCTAACACCCGATAAACCCTAGCGGCAGATGCAGCGCCTAACGGTGGGGGTGAGTGGGTAGGTCTCACAACCACTAGCACTAGTGCCGAAAGCGACCCCATTAGCTGCATCCATGCACCCCTTGTGCCTGGCCACAAGTTCCCAGTTGACTGTGGGTAGCAGCACGGCTGGAAAAACCGCTCCTGTGTGTGTGTGAATCCCCTGTATTTAGAAAAGCGATCTTGTCAGCTTTTCTATTATTGACAATAGTTTGGTCCTGAGGTAGACAACTCCCATGTTGTCGGTGTAGAGTTGAAAGTGGCGAAATAGGTAGACTCGCCAGCACTGCAGGGCGTACACTACAGCCAAAGTTTCTCGCTCGGCGGCCGTGTAATTCCGTTCGGCAGAAGACAGCTTTCGGCTCACGTAAGCCACAGGATGCCAGGACTGGTCCTCTGCTTGCTGCGTTAAGACTCCTGCCACAGCAAAGTCACTTGCGTCAGTCTCAACGCGGAAATCCTGACTGACTTTTGCTAGTCGCAACACTGGTGCATCCAGCAGAGCAGACTTCAATCGCTCAAATGCCTCCTGTCGAGTCTGATTCCACTCGAAGCGCACATGTTTCCCTGTCAGTTCCTCCAGGGGTTTGGAGATGGCCGAGAAATGGTTAATGAACCTTCGAAAGTAATTAGCGAATCCCAGAAACTGTCTTACGTGCGTGACCGTCGTCGGGACAGGCCAGTTATGCACGGCCTTGATCTTCTCTGGATCTGGAGAAATGCATTGGCCGTCTATCTGGTGCCCAAGAAACAGAACGTCTGTCCGGCCGAATTCACATTTAGACGGTTTGCAATATAGCTCATTCCTCCTGAGGGCGTTTAAGATGGTTCTGACATGATCGAGGTGCTCCTCCCATGATTTGCTGAATATGAGGATATCGTCTAGAAACACCACAACGAATTTACGCAGGTATGGCTGGAGGACACTGTTCATCAAGGTTTGGAATGTTGCTGGGGCATTTGTTAGGCCGAAACCCATCACTGTGAACTGAAAGTGACCGAATGGGGTATTTATTGCTGTCTTCGGAATATCTGTTTCTTCTATTCGAATCTGATTGTAACCGGACCTCAGATCTAGCTTGGTGAAATACGCACTGCCTTGGACGGTATCAAAGAGGTCGTCAATATTCGGTAAGCATGCCTTGTTCTTAATGGTTATGCGGTTTAGCTCACGCCAGTCGCATACCATTCGAAGTGTTCCATCCGCCTTCTTTACGAAGAACACAGGGGCTCCGTATGGGGATTTGCTGGGCTGGATGAATCCTCTACGGAGCAGCTCGGTGAGCTGAGCTTGAAGCTCATCCATCTCTGGTTTTGGTAAACGATATGCTGCACGAGATGGCGGTTTAGCTCCTTCTCCCGTTTTTATCTCGTGATCTGCGCCTCTTCTGGGTGGCAGCTTGTTTGGAAGCTCATCGGGAAAGACGTCCCCGAACTCCTTCAGCAGGTCCTTGAAATCCTTCTGATCCTCCCTACCCGGACTATCCACCGTCTGTGGCTCGTCCGGATCTGCTGTCACATACGCTAGGATTCCTTCTGCGCCACCTCTCATTGCATGCCTAGCCTGCTTCCCTGAGATGAGGAAAGTCTCGATCGGTGGGTTGGATTTGTCCGTGCCATCACTTTCACTCGGTTGACAGATGATGGGTCCACCCTCCAGCTTGATTTCATTGGTACGAAAATTGATCTGTGGGTTCGTCCGGGTCAGCCATGGTTTGCCGAGGATCACGTCATACCGCGTCATAGGGAATACTAGGAACTGTTGGTGCTCGCTAAAGTCGCCGACTACGGTCTTCAAGCTGTCCGTTTTCGTAATAGGCTGTGAGCGGACCGATCCATCAGCAAGTGTGAAGTTCAGGACGTCGCTACCGGTTGTTGTGGAGATGTTGTGCTTCTTGACAAGGTCAGTTGAAATGAAGTCGTGGGTTGACCCAGAATCCAGTAGCATGGTAACGCGACGTCCATTTATCTTGCCCTGGACGCGCATTAGGTCGTGTTCGTTGTCGGCGGAAATGCTCCCTGTGCTGGCGGTTACTTCATTAGGCCGGCCAACAGTATCAGGTGACGAATGCTTGACAGGCGAGGCTTGAATTTCGGTCTCCTCGAGGCGTGGTTCCTCATTTGCTAAGGGGCTGAATTTGTTCTGAACTTTGATTCGTGGCCTATTCCTGGGTGCTCTCGTGTTCGCCAGTAGTCGCACTCCCTTCCTTACTGGCGTCCATCGTTTAAAGAAGGCTTGCTTGTGGCGTTCCTCCCTCCTTCTGGACAGAATCTGGCAATATGGCCGGGTTTCCTGCAGGTGAAACACAGCCTTGAACGACCCTCTGGCTCCCTGGTTTCTCTCCCACCGGATGGTGTTGGTTGGCTTGACCAGGGTCCAGGCTGGCGCCTCTGATGCCCTGGTGCGCGCACTGCCTTGGCGTAGCTTGCTTGGGCTAGCCGCATCGACTGGTCTGCTGAGACCGCAGCTACTCCATGGCTCCTACCATCGCGTGGCCCGCCGCGTGCGTGTGCATGGTAGACATTTCGTTGCAGCCTTTTCGGATGTGCATGCACGAGGAACTTCCTTCACATATCTACCTTTCGTGCAGCCATGGAGATACCCCCCCCCCCTCCCGGTGCGTCTGCCCAGACTCCCAGACCCACGGTCGGACGAGCTGCCCAGGCCTCACCACCACTGCCGCTTCTGTGCTGCCTTCTCGATACATGCGTATAAGTATACACTTTATATAATGTGCACATTCACATGTCTGAAGGTTTGGGGTTTTTCAATAAAAAGTAAATAAAATAAAATCACTGGTAGCGGTGCGATCTAGAAAGGCAGATCTGGCAGCACGGATTTTCTTGCGATAAATGTTCCAGGATACACAGCACGCTGCATTTGCTTCAGTTGATTGTGGATTGCGCAGATATAAGCACGATACAGCCTATTCTGTCGCCGTTGAAACAGGCGCAGGTCAGGTGTGTACCAAGTCTGCTTTCGCTGATCATGCTTACGCGTCCAGGTTGATGGCCTTTCAACTAAGTTTAACAAATGGGATTCCCATGCTTTCCAAGAAGCATCAACTGTTTCACAACCGTAGAGGCGCTCAAGAAATCGTTCCCTTTCCATCAGGACAAGAAGCCAATTGAAATCAACTATTCGATGCAGTAGATTTGTCCGCTGTGGTGCTGGTGCACGTAGTGTAAGAGAATCGATAACTGGGCAGTGGTTTGACAGGGGTGAGAGAGTGGTGGTTGAGGAGACAATATCTGGAATATTGGTTGCTACGACGTCAAGTAAAAAAGTGCAACCACTGCGCCAATTGGGGACGTGTGCCATCATTATTTATAACAGTGAATCCATACTGCACAAACGCCGATTGCCAAGCTCTACCACTACTGTCAGTGACGTCAGAGTCTTTGCATGGAGAATTCCTTGCGTTGAAGTCACCTAACACTACACAGTTGTGGTCATCAAATAAATTAGAAAGCTGATTAAACAAACTCGTAATTTTGGCAATGGGTTGCCGTGGAGGTCTGTACCATTCAGAGTCACGAAGAGAGGTCTTCCAGGAAGCTGTATTTCAATAATTTGCATTTTCACAGCTGTTATTACCAGGCTGTGGGCGAATGCTGCAGCTGAACTCTTCCTTAATAAAATAGCACAACTCCACCTCCACCTAGTTAGGACCATGGCAGAGATGTGCTGGCTCGGTCAAAACGATGCAACCTGAAGCCTGGGATAGCAATAGCAGCATTTGGTATGGTGGGGTTCAGCCATGTTTCTGACTCTTGGCCCTGTGGACGCGGGCAAGAGCATCATCGAGCTGCCTCTAGCTTGTCCAGCTTGACGACGAGGACGGACTTGCTGGGGTAAGATGCGAATGCACTTTACGTGAGACTTTCCGTGGATCGATTAAGTTTTTACTTACGTAACTACGTTAACTACGTTATGCAGAACCTGAAATACTGATTTCAACACATGTTTAGTCTGACACTTGTAGTGCGCCAGAATGCACG